>NC_062248.1:8995936-9637530 GCF_905475465.1 Pieris napi | reverse complement strand
AGTTTGTTGCGCGCTTTTAATTAGTGCTCTTGTGTTTTTTAAATGACTGTAGTAGCAGTCTCAGAGTTGGCTTAGTGCAGCATGCGAAACAAAATTCGTTTTTTCAGTCAATCCATATTTGTGCTGCGGAAGGCTGTTCGGGGTATTTGTTGTGTTTTCCATAGGGAGTCGGTACGGAATAAGTTTAAGGAATTAAATATTATGCCAATATCTGGTCAATATATTCTTGTACAAAAAATATAAACGATTTTAAAACAAATGGTGACTTTCACCTGTATAATACTCGAAACAGAACTAATTTAAGCGTACTACCATCCGGGCTTCAGAAGATAAACCACTCCTTATATGGAAATTGTATTCGTTTTTACAACCAATTCCCAAGCGAAATTAGAGAATTATCACTGAATAAATTCAAAACTCTCAAACGTAAATTCATCAATAAAGCTTTTTATAAATTCAACGAATATTTAAATGATCCCTAACCCTTGGGATTGATTTGCACCTTGTATGACTCAAAACTTAGCGATTAAAAAGAGTGGCGGATAGTTTATTGTCAGTTCTTCTTGCCCGCTCTAGGCCTTTGCTTGCAAACTGTTAGTAAATGTAAATTGACAATTTAATTTATTTTCTGTCGTTCATAAGTGTACTTGTTTACCTATATGAATTAAGTTATTTTTAGTTTGAATCGCAGCAGTGCATTATCTTTGTATGTGCGTATTTAACACTCGCTGGTACTTTTAAAACATTGTGAGGAAACCGGCTTCTTGGCTGAGACCCAAAAATTAAAGGCATATCTAAGGCACAGAAGTCTGATCACCTATTGCTTATAAGAAAAAATACATATCTGAGGCCAAGAACAGCCACTGGTGTTTTTTGTGGGTAGTCTGGCATTCTTATACGTCTTGATTTTTTTTTTTGTATTGAGTTTCATATTATTATAAGCAACTAGCGGACCCGACAGACGTTTTCATTTATCATATTTCAAGCAGTATATATAAATAACCTACATAGCGACTGCAGTGCCGGTCTGATTTGAGAATCCAACTATCCAGGGCGCCATCCAAACGCATACAAAAAAAAAGATTCAAATCGGTCCAGCCGTTTAAGAGGAGTTCAGTGACATAATAGTGCCTAATTTACCTAACTTACATGACTTATAAGACTCAAGAATAAACGACGTGATCAGGCACAGAAGGCTGATCACCAACTTTCTATAGAATCGATAGAACCTTTTAGTTAATTAATGAAAACTTACTTCTATGATCTACGACAAATGACAATTAATTAAAATCAAGATCCAATTTTCTTTATGGTACGCCTACATTTAAATCGATTGAGCCCGCTACAAAAACGACAATACAATAAAGACAACAGCTTTCACAGCCTTCAAAATTTTTCCACTTTTAGTCAGACATTATTCGTGCTCAATATCAAGAAACATTCACTCCTTATTTTAGTTACTTTTTATTATAATTTACACCTTTATTAAATTGACATTTAAATATTTTTATTCTCTTAACTTGACTGACGGCCGTGAAGATAAGGTAATAATAACACATGTTATGTTGTTTTTATAGAATGTCATTATATAAACAAGTAATATCACTTATAAGCGCGACTTACACATCCTTTTTAAATAAATATTTAAAAAAAAATATGTTACACATTCGCCTGCTGTAATTTAACATTACTATCAACTATTTAATATATATAATACTAGCCGTTTCGCGCCCGCTTTGCTGGACGAATTAAAATAAATTTTATGTTTCATTATTTTATTTTTTTTTTTCATAATTTATTATTCTTCTTTTTAACTTCCCGCTAAGAAAATTGAAATATTTCGAAAATCGAGTTTTTAACAGATGTTGACGTTTAGAGGTTCTAGGAAGCCTCCCCGAATGTTTCCGCGGTGAAGTCCGTATGGATAAATTTTCATAAAAGTAAAACAGCAATAAAATAATAAACCATCTAGGAAAAAATTCGCATCGAATGGTGGTAGTTTCATGTCGATACGATCAGTGGTTTAGGCGTGATTGAGCCTCAAACGAAGACCATTTTCATTATATATATGTATATAGATAATATAAATTTATTTCTATGAGCGCATTTAACTCTCGCTCGTACGGTGAAGGAAACAATCGTGAGGAAACCGGCATGCCTTAGACCCAAAAAAGTCGATGGCGTGTGTCGGGTTAAAAAATATGTATGTTACATATGAATTTTAGAAAGACTAAGGTGAACAAAAAAAAGCTTGGGAAATACTTATCTAAACCATTAGAAGTAGAACTGGTACTTACAGGACATCTAAACAAATCGCATGAAAGCGAAATCAAATAATTTATTATTATTTAATTTCACATCTGAACTAAAACAATTGTTATTTTATTCATTAAACATTGAGACGTTTAATCTAATAATTTAGAATCAAAATGCCATTAAAATAATTACAATTCGTTTTCAAAGCGAGTCCCAAGCGAGTCGAAAGTCCCAGTCAATAATCAAAGCGTCTTGGAAACCGGCGTCACCCCCCATCGAGCGAGACCCGGGCATCTATTTTCGGCCGGGGTGGCCCCGGGTGTGACGTCACCAACCCCCCCACTTTCATTGAACCAGCGAAACACGTGCGCGGCTATTTTCTTGTCAGCCATTCGTTGGAGTGGAAAAATTTGTTTCTATTTTGCGCAAGATTATTGCGTTTTAAATAATTTAATTTCAAATATTGATGAAATATACTATAGTATATTTCATCATTCATAGATTTCGTTTTTTATTACTGGAAGGTAATTTTTCTCTTCGCTTCGCTCAAGGGATAGAGAGAGATGGATCCAGTTGGAGGAGGCCTATACTCTAATAGACTGGCTTTTTGGAAAAAATAAAACAATTTTTGTATACGTATTGTATTTTAAGTGTGAGTAGCTTTTGTAAAGATGGATGAATATGATGAAATGAAGGCTTAATTATTATTAAAATAACGTAAGAATTAAATCTGTTACTTTTTGATGTAACCCTTTTTTTTTATTATACATAAATAGGAATAGGTTTATACTTAATTTGGACATACTTATTAACGAATTCTAAGCCCTAAATAGGTATTAAATGCAAATCGCCCATATTATCACTTTTCAAATTGAGCCGAAACTCTTATAAAATTGTTTAGTAAGTCAGATAAAGCAATAATGTACTATCGACCTGTCCCGACTTTGCATGTCTACATTTTTCTTAAATAGTGGCATAGGCTTTGTCCTATTCCATATTCCTATGTAATGTTTTATGAAATAAATTTTTAAATCGGTCCAGAAGTTGGAGTCATTATTTACAAACATAAATCCCCTTATATTAGTAAAGATATTCCCTAAGGTCATTTACCTAAACAAAGGAATTGACAAGAAAAATCTAGCAACAGCGTCTAATCTCCAATTTACCAAGACATCTAAGCGTGGGTGATGTTTAAACTGTAATAGTCGTCAGAGGTCAATAACTGCTTCGTTGCTATGGCCGTATCGAATAAAAAAATATTCACTGCGCTGCGGGAAGATAACTTACACGGTCAAGAATCAAAATATACCGGGTGTAATTTTAAATAATACCACTAAATAGCACCCTAAACATTTAAAGTGAATAAAATTATGTTGGTGATAGAAAACTTTTCAAATTCGAAATATAATATTTTTAGATTTGTTTTTTTTTTAATGAAATACTTATTATATCGATATCGAATTCGTTATTGTATATATTTATTAGTAACAACTGTGTAGGTGTAACTGTGTTTTGTGTATGTTTAAATGTGTATTCCATTTTTGGCTCTTGTGTATAGTGTAATTTTTTAAATATTGTATAGTACTTGTAAGTAGCTGTAGGAATACCATTAAGCAAATAAATAAATAAATAAAATAAAACATTTTGTTAAAGTATAAACCATATAAGTGTTTCTTCACTACCGATCTTAGTTGAGTCAAACTTAATAAAAACAGAATTGAAAACGTTTCAAACAGATCACGTGACTAGACTAGAGATGCTGTTTACCAATCACAAACAAACGAAAAGCGGCATAGCCCGTGAGATGCACGAGGAGGCATAATTTAATTATTGTTTTATTTATATCATCACGCCCTTTTCCCGAACAGGCTATGAGTACATCCTTCCATGGGGTTATGCCTCTCTCGCTTCATCCACTTTTATGACATTCACCATGCATGCTCGTCGGTTTTGGGTACTTATTGAAGTTATACTTCTTTTGGCGCGTTAGGGAAAAATTATGAGAGTAAACTTTTATGATGCGCGCGCACACCGTCACTAAAAACCGACACCCTGAAGTTAGCTATAGTCAACATTTTATTTATTTTTCTTTTGTTAGTGTCGTTTTTTCTACAAACGTAATAAGGCGAACGATAAAATTTCTTTCTTGTTACGCCAAAGAAGTATAACTTCTAACGCGTGTACAAAGTACACACACGTTTTTTTAATTTATGACCAACAAAAATGCATATAGGCTATATAGTATGACCAAGTCTTAGATCTAGGTAAGTGTCTTTGTCTAGAATCTTTTTGTTCTTAAAAATGAGTGGTATTTGCCAATTCCCACACGTACAAAGAGCATTGTGAAACAAATACCATTATACACCTATTCACAGACGCTAATGAGCTATTCATACCTAGATTTAGTGCTAAAACCTACTTTATTAAACTAGCACTGAATAAAACCAAGTACTATTTAACATTTTTTTAATATAGAACAAACGAGCAGGAGGCTCGTCTGATATAGTGATACAGAAGACACTATGGACACTTTCAATTCCAGAAGACTCGCGAGTGCGTTGCCGGCCTTTTAAGTATTGGTACGCTCTTTTCTTGAGGGACCCTAAGTCGAATTGGTTCGGAAATACTTCAGTGGACAGCTGGTTCTACATAGTGGTGGTGCGCGGCAAAAACTGCCTTGAAAAACGCTCAGTTCAAACAACTCCTCTGAACACTCTCTATGGTAAATTCGATAGAAGTTGTAGAGTGACCCCACATCTCTACGCAAAGAACTAACAACTTTGGTCAATATCCAAAATATTATATGAATCTTCTTTTTCGTAGTCTTCATTACTGAAGGTCGTACCTGTCTTGCCCTAACTGATACTGCCTCCACACCACTCTATCCTCTGCTTGTATCAGGGCATTAGGGATGTTAATTGCCCATACGTGTCTGTATTTGGTCAGACCGACGGGATCAACCGCGATCTCCTTCCGTCACTCCGCCCTAACCAGCCCGCATAACCAGCTTGTTGAGACTATTCGGTTCTCTCCTGGCAATATGGCTAATGTAGGTAAGCACCCGTTTGTAAATTGTAGTTGATAAGCTATTCCATAGATTTTATCGCGGCGACCGAATCAATAAATTCCGTAACGAAAATAAACCTGATAACACATGATAAATGATAATGTAATATAGGTGCGGCAATACGCGTTAGAGCGGGACAGAACGCATACTGCGTCTCACATCGGTCTGGCGTGATCGGTCATCGTGACATAGCGCAGGTGCGTTAGAATGGGACAGAAAGCATACTTCGTATTCACATCTCTCTGACAAGATCGTTGACGTAGCGTAAGCGCGGCCGGTACAGCCGGTACGCGTTAGAGTGAGACAGACTATGTTTAGTCTGAGTCTGGAAGTGTGGTAGATTGAATTAATATCAAAGAATAACGAGACTATTTTTATTTATTTTTTATTTTAAGACAAAAAACGATAATTGTTTTCATTATTATAGAATTTTTAATCAGACCATTACAAGTCCACTGTCCACAACAACAACCTTAAAAAATATATTTATAGATAAATTAAAAAGGCAAACAAGTGGTTAACATTTCAACATGACCGACACAAGTCACAAACAAGGCAAACTTTATAACTCCTTTTAAAAAAATTTCAATATATTTTATTAAATGCGTATTAACACAATCTTTTAATTAAGATTAATTTGAATTATCCCTAAAGTTGTATGCGCAATTAACACTGCTCGTTCTATGATAGGAAAACATTGCAAGATCCTACTTACAAAAAAAAATATTTATGTTACCGCCGCCCATGGGCAGTCACACTGCCTGAAGGCTCACATGTGCGATGCCGTCCTTTTAAGGAATTGCTACGCTCTTATCTTGAACGATTCTAAGTCGAATTGATTCGGAAATACTACAGTTGCAGACTGACAAAAAGTGCCCTCAAAAGCGCTCAGTTGTGAAACAACAAACGTAATGAATGAAAAATAATTAATGAGACATACAGATATTTGAGGTCACCTACTGGTTTGTAGCAATGGTTATACTTGTATAAAAAATAAATAAGTCAGTGGCGCTACAACCTCTTTAGGTCTTGGCCTCACATTTCTAAATCTGTTTCATGATCATTTTTAGATCTAATAGGCAAGTAGGTGATCAACATCCTGTGACCCACGCCGTCGGCATTTTTGGGTCTAAGACACGTCGCTTTCCTCGCTCCTTTCCGGAGAACGCGTTTTGGCCGAAATTCACCGATGTCCAGATTGAGCATTCTGTTAAACGAGCTGGATCTGGACATCCATAGTTGCTCACCTCAGACTTTGAGAGCGATTTTCGTTTAATGTTTGTTTAAATTATATTATTGTTTTGATTAATTAATTTTATTACTTCTTGTATGCTATGTTTGCCTGTAAGTGCTTTACACATTGAAAACTGTATTTTATTTTTCTTCTGTCAATGTATTAGTGTGCCAAGCGTTGGCAAGCTTTTATAAATAAATAAATAAATGTTTTCCTTCACCGTTCGAGCGAATGTTAAATGCGCACATAGAAAGTCCATTGGTGCACAGCCGGGGATCGAACCTACGACCTCAGGTATGAGAGTCGCACGCTGAAGCCACTAGGCCAACACTGCTCATACTTGTATAAAGACTACAATAAATTGCCAACAAATGACCTATATAAATTATTTACTAAGCAGGATATTATGAGGTTGAGCGAACACGTTTTCAATTAATAAATTTCCTGATTGCTACTTACCTTCCGCGAATTCATTTTCACGGCTGACGAATTCTTTTGGCCGTTGCAAAACAATTCTTTATTTCACTCTGTTATTTTTCAAGTAGAATTTCGAAGTAATTTGTTCTAGAGGCAAAAGACTACTATATCATGTAAGAATTTTTTTCCCAAAAATTACAATTACACGATACAAACAAAGTTTGTGCTAGAGATGGTATTTGAATACTGTCACAACCCCCTAATGAAGCAATAGGTGGTCATATTTCTAGGATTATGTTGATGGTTTATCTTGAAAGTGTTTTTATATATAACTAGCTGCCCCCGCGAACTTCGTTTCTCCTTAATGCCTAGCCTACCTTTTTAGTACATACCTATCAACATGGAACATTCTGCTACGCTACCCCAGAGACTGTTCGGTTTTCCGGAATGAAAACTTTTTAGGTTGAAGGTATAAGTTCTTAACTAACAAATAAAAAATACGGGTTGATCGAAGAGGGTAGATGAAAATTGAGGGTTGTATGTATTTTTGTATGCAATATCATACAAAAATAAAAACAAAAAATGTTGTCTAAAAAATACAAAAATATTATCACTTATGGGCTTGAAAGATAGATAGTCGATTCTCAGACTTACCGACAATGCATAAAAAATTTCATAACAATCGGTCGAGCCGTTTCGGAGGAGTATGGGAACGAACATTGTGACACGAGAATTTTATATATTAGATTTATTCTATTTCTACGTTATCCTGGAATGCGTGGCTGTGGCTTCCCAATTAAGAGAAATCCTCAGAGTAGTGAGGTCGCTCCATAAAGCTTGCGAAGTGCCTAGAAATTTTCCGAGCTCCTAGAAGGAGCTAGGCTATCTTAATTAACCAGGACTATACGCACAACGGACCAAATGACCGTCTATGTCCGGAAAATGAGTCCACATATACTACCTCCTACCTCCTCCTAACATGTTAATTGTTTGGATCTTAAATAGTCGGGCTTCTTCACTATGTATTCCCTCAACTTACGAGCGAAGAAGGAACATCTTTCGTATTAGGAATCATACGCGTATTATGATTATTCTATTTAGCACATAGAAAAATCCGTTATTACACCGAAGAACGCAGTACCTCGCGGGTACCTCCCTTCGAGCCTTATATAAAATCTACTCAATATAACAATTACTTACTCTTGAATACTATAGAAATCTCTTGAACACTTAGCAATTCGTTCATAAAAAAAAACAAATATTTTTATAGGTTTGAGTCTTGTTTACTGACCTCGTTGTTTCAAGCCGCTGTTTACACAAATTGTTTACCTGAAACATGAGAAAAATCGATATTATTGTACTGGCTACTCAGACGGACGTAAACATATTATGTACCATCAGCATATATATAGTTTACAAAGAGATTAATTTTAGGATAATTCTGGACAGAATTTAACTGTTGTTATTGACCTGATCGCCTCAAGTGTGGGTGGTGTCGGCAAGAAGAGTTATGACATCTGAGTTCCTTAGTCGAATAAATAGTTAACTTATTTCTTTGATAGATTTAGATAGATGTATTTTATTTTTACCAATCGATTCAATTATTAACTATGTACGTAATTATATGTAAAGAATTTCTTAATGGCGTAAAAAGAACATTATATCTAGTAAGTAAGTTAGTTATAAGCTTTAAATCTTACACAATAAATAAAATAAAATAAAAAAAACTGGACATAAGTTTGACTCCAATCCCACCTGAAGTTAGGTGATTTGTGGCCTATTGGAGGGTACAACCTGCCCAGGTGATGCCTATTTCCCTGCCGCTTAAATGAACTCATATTACACTGTCTAGGGAAGATGGAAGGGGAAAGGAGTTCCATTCCTTTGCGACTACAGAAACAAGAACCAGCGTGCAAAAATTGCTCTTAACATTTAGTAGTACATAGTAAATTTACACATTACAATTTAAAATTAGTATAAGAATATTGTCATTGTCTAATTAGTAATATTATGTGATGAATTATCAATTGACTCTAGTCGAGTTACATCAATTTTAATTGGAGTAATCTTGCAAAAACTACTCGTAGTATAATTATTCTGTCGCATGACTATTTTGCTGACAGTACGTGCGTCATACTTGTTTTCTAGTGTCTTGTTATACTTATATTTACCTTATAACGAGCCCAGTGCAAACGGGTGTATATTTTACCAAAACACAAACAAGTGTCAATCAAATTTAAGAGGTTCTTGCAATTGTTGCCATTTAATAAATTTATTAACACTACGTTGCATGTACAGAAATATAATACTATTGACATAGTTTCAAGATGGGAAATATTTGATATCTTTTGTATGTTAAGAACGAAAAAATTGTCACTGTTTTGTTGTCATAGATGCCTTCAGAAATTTGTGTTTCATATGTATGAGGTCTGAAATCTTGTCTGTTTTAAATTTTTTTTTTAATTTTTGACACAAATACATATATGAATGTGATACGAAGTTCACCGGGTCATCTAACAACTGTTTATAATAATAGAAATGAAAAGTTTTCGTTGTATTGTAGAGATTGTGAGATACATTTAAAAATAATTTTTATGATTGTTAAAATCTAGAACGATTTTGTGTATGTATGTTCATAGCAAGTTATTAAACTGGACATCCGAGGTCTCGTTAATTTACTAACCACAATAAATTTAACCTTTTTCTGTGTCACGTAAATGGAACGCGCCTAAGGACGCAGATAGGCCATTAAAGGAAAACGTAATCATGCGCGCGCGCAATGCGGTCGGATGTCCTATCAATGTAAGACGCAGTAAGATCAATTTTCCTTTGGTAAATATAGTGCTACATTATTTATGAACTACTTTATACATAGTGTGACGGAGGCCACGGAATAGACAAATAAGTTTTTTTAAATAGCAAACCGTCCGGAGGCTCATCTGAGGTTAAGTGATACCGTCCATGGACACTCAACGCCAGAGGGCTCGCAAGTGCGTTGTCGGTATTTTAAGAATTGGTACGCTCTTTTCTTGAAGGACACAGAGTCGATTTGGCAAAATCATCGATCACCATAATACAAAATTGATAACATTTTAGCGCCAAGGGCGGCGGCAATTATAACATAAGGTAACCTTACACCTCCAGACAACGTAATCCAAAATCTGTTCGTGTAAGGATAATCTATGAAGATATCACCTACCGTATATGAACCACTCAATATGTACCTAAAGTAAAGTAATCAATGCCTACGATGCTCTGATAGCAAACTATCCATCATCAAACCACATTCGACCATAACCTGTGTATATAGAGATCAAAATCGCTTGTTATATGTTAATTAATTCAGTCACCTCACGTTGTCGCACATGACTGTAATGGAATCGTTTTGAAACCACAGAACGTAACAAACAGTAGTTGTGAAAACAAGACTGCTATGTTGTATGAATATTTCGCATTATCGGAGAGGTACTGTTCATATAATACATATAATCAGGTACAATGACTATTTTATTGACTGCGCTTGCGCTCGGCACACTGATAACATAAGAAAAATAAAATACAAGATTTAATGTGACAAGCACTTATAAAATAAATAAAATATAAAAACCAAAGGAATATTGATTTCTAAGTGTGAAAAATACTCAAATACTCAATCAAAACGCGTTTTATATGAATTTCAAATTTAGTTAAATAAACACTACATACATTTCGTTTTCAAGCATAGATAATGTGAGTAATATGTGTAAAAAAAGTAAATAATTACTGTTGACGTAATGACCAAAAAATAAAATCAAAGACCCCTCTCACGCTTATGGTGCGTACGTAATACTTGAACGACCCCTATACATGAATAGCGTCCTATCCAAACTAATACTAAATATTGCCTTATAGTAATGATATAATACTTACAAAACCGTACGTTACCGACACGTATCAATTAAAATGCATATTTTTCGTCTACCCTCGCCAAAAGAAAATTCCAAAATTTTGTAAAACCATTTAACTGCAATGCACAATGCAATATCCCGGAGGGTTTTGTAAATACGAAGACATTTTAAAGGGGATTCGCTAAGGGTAACATTGTTCACTTGGCAGGAAGTTCCTCTGCCATTACTTCACCCCTGCGAGGGCGATGAAAAGAAATTTCGAGAGGAAATAGCAAGCGGTAGTAAGTTACGCTTTGGATATTCTGAAAAACTTACGTTTTAATACCGCTGACAATACATAGACAAATTTCTCTATAGAAGACAGTAAATGTTATTAGTATTTACATTACCTTTACTTATTTAAATAAAGTTTCTAGATTCAACTCTAGTTTCGACAGCTGTCAAAACATTGTTTGAAGTTTGACATATTTGAAAGCGCTCGAGACGTCATTGTGATTAAGATACGAATCAGAATGTGGAATAGAATGTGATTTAAACTGAAATAAGTAACATTTCAAACTGAACACTTCTAAGCTTACTCTAAAAATTTCTACTGTTAGGAAGAAAGTTTCCTTTTCCAACACTTTCTTCTTTTAACTGACGACAAAGCGTTTAGAAACATTAAAAAAAAACAAATATTAAATATCTAATATCGTTATCTATGGACTCAACTAGGCAAACATTTAAACTCTAGGGTGCAATGCACTCTTCAATGCAGCCGCGTCGACCTCGTGCGTCATCAGCCACTTTGTAAACTGAATAGAAATTAACTTAGCAACAATAACACTAAACATACGGGTGTCATTGTTCTATAATCCAATTAATTACACCTTACTTCACTTTATAATTTTGGGTAGGTACCTTTAATCGTGATGTCACTATCTGAACACATCTAAAAAATTAGATTCAGATTTCCGTATATTTCGTGATCTACTGTTTTTTAATAGGCAAGTAGGTGATGCCTCATGTGCCTAACACACAGACTTTAGTGTCACCGTACGAGCGAGTGTTAAATGCGGGATCGAACTGAGAATTTGTTGTTATTGTCTCAAGGATGAAAATTTGTTGTTGTTGTCTCAGGGATGAGAATTTGTTGTTGTTGTCTCAGAGATGAGAATCGCACGCTAAAGCCACTAAGCCAACACTGCTCAAATTCCAATTGCTTAAAACCAATTCATTCACTTGATTAACGAACAAGGACAAATGTGCTTTTTACAATTAAATAACGAGTACAATTTACGTAACACAACTCGTTTCTATTTCTATTCATTTTAATAACTATCTAATGACCATTGGACATATTATTTTACACTCCTCAATACTGTATACATGAACTAAATTTAAAACGTAGAATTTCGTCGATTTACCCACGCATTTGTTGCTTTCACCTGAAGACAAACAACACAATGGAGTGTCAATAGTGAATACAAATGATTGCTATGTAAATGATTTGTATGTTTTTTGACAGCGGAATCCGATAACGAATAACAAGAAAATCCTTCTAAGATTATATATTTATATATGATAAGACCAATGATGCATTATTTTTAACAGCATATATATATATACTTTTGTTTGTTACACTCAAGTAGGTTTGATCATTTGTTTTTATGGCCAACTTGCACATGTGTTTCATATTCTAATATTATATTTATTATATAAAACATTATTGAATATGTACACACATGTAATAATAATAATAATTAAGCCTCATTCATTCCATGAAACTTTTAAAAATATACACACTCTTAAAATAGTTTGTTTTTCAAGAACCTCTTATTGAGTATAGGCCTCCACTAATTGGCTCCATCTCTCTCTGTTTTGAGCATTTTTCTCCCAATCCTCTGCACCAACCTGCCTTGGCTCGTCAGCCGACCGTGCAAGAGAGCGACCTCGCTTTCTTTTTCCTGGTGGCCCTTGTCATGTTTGTCCATTGTTCATGCGAGCGGTATGGCCGACACACATGTACACATCAATAACATTAGAACAAACATTACAAAATGCAAAACAGCACAATAGTCAATATGATTACTGTAAATAGGAATACTATAAAAATCTAATAAAAATATATATTTCTGACGAGATTTAAACAAACCCTAGTACTGAATTATTTAATCCCAGAGGAAACTTAATTTATTAATCTGCCTGGAAAATCACCCATGACTTGTAAACATGTGACTTATAACGGGAAAACTGGTAAACACCAGCGCCAGTTGGTCCACCAAAGTCACATGACAAATCGCAAATATGTATTACATAAACATTCAAGTAATTCACACTGTGTACTATATGGCCAGATAAGAATAATAAATATTGAATTTTTAATATCAATAAGTTACTCTGTTAATCACATATTTTTGGGTCACATATACATATGTTACCTAACTATGTAATTATATTTTGATAGGTCTGGGCCTCAGATTTCTACATCTGTTTCGTGATCATGTGTCAATCTAATAGGCAAGTGGGTGATCAGCCTCCTGTGTCTGAGACACGCCGATTTCTTTCAGAAAGTACATTAGTGAACAGCCGGGGACCTTCGACCTCATGGAGACGCACGCTGAAGCCACTAGGCCAACATTGCTTATTATATACTTATGTTGTATAATATTATTGTGCTGAAGCTTTATCATGACATATCTATTTAATAACACTTCCACAATAGTGAGATATCAATACTCCAATCCGTACTCTTAGTACCTACTATACTTATTATATAACGTATTTCCAGGGACCGAGAATTTTATTCGTTATAGGGAGGGAAGAATTAATGTATGGGTATTGGGTTAAACCAAATAAATTTAACTCAGTTTTACGTTATAGAGAGATCTTCGTTGTAACGAAAGACGTTATAAAGAATTAGCACTGTATATCCAAATTCAACATTGTTTATTTTATATCATATAAAAACTAAAATTATATAGTAATAAATACAACTTGTATTACTATATATACTTGTGTATGGTATGAATTATAGACAACGTGTGCGTTCGTGTGTGTGAAATGAATAAATTAACCGAGTATTTACCAATTCTATTAAATGTCTTTAAACAAGGTGAATTCAAATTAAAATAATTCCACAAACACTTGCGATTGTTTCATTAATTATCATTCATTACTATACTTTACAATTGTGCTATTTCTTATCAAAAATTTGGAAATGTTGTAGCTGTTGCAATTAATGATTTTATTAAATGCGTATATATAATGTCTTAAATGCGTAAGTAGGATTACTAGTAATTGTATTAACCTTTGTTTTGTGTAGCGATAATTATCCAGTATAGAACCTCCAACTTGGACGTCTGCCGCCCACATAGTCCTATAGTCTACATCCGGTTCAATTATTGTACTATTTTATTGTTCCAAGTTCTATTATAACGATTCAAAGAAACTCCAGTAAATTGAACGAATATTTAATCTTTTTTTTTAAATGTTACAGGATGCAAACGTGCAGGAGGCTCACCTGATGTTAAGTGATACTCCCATGGACACTCACACTGCCACCAGAAGGCTTGCAAAAGCGCTGCCGGCCTCTTAAGAATTGATATAAACAGGTATAAAGTAGAGGTTTCTAGGTTTGTAGGTTACAAAGAAAATATTCTTTAATCGGCGAAAATTCTTAAGCCATAGATTAGGGATGCATCGATACGCCTTTTGGTCGATATTATACCGATGCCTATACTCTTATAGAACGCTTCGTGAATTAAAATTAAATTAAGGTAAAATATATCGAGTTTGGTTAAAGTTTTTAATTTTTATTAAAAAATATTAACAGTCACTAACTTTGAACAGAGAAATAATTAAATTAAAATAAATAACTGTTAATAATTAAAATTAACATTATCCAATATAAAAAGATTGGTGTTCCAAAAACAAAGCATTTGTTTTGGGGAGAAAGTCGATTACGCAAGTATGTCTTCGTATCGGCAATTCAAATATCGCCGATGCCGATATATCGGCAAACCCAAAGTATCGCCGATATATCGGTATCGGTATCGGATGCATCCCTACCATAAGTTTTCAAAGAACTCAATGTTTACAACATTATTTTCCAAAAACTCGCGTTCAATTTATATTTTTTAATTCAGACAACGCAAATACATTTATCAGACACTATATGTAAACAATTCAGGTTAATGTATCAGCACATCGAGTATCTATCCGAATACATGTTTATAGTTCGATCTCGTTAATATAGTAAGTACGATTAACCTACATACAGCGAACGGAATTTCAATTCCAGTATATTATATACTACGGGCCTTTTACGAAGCGTTAAATATACAACAATAGCTTAGAATATATATTTTTATATGCAACAATGTATACCTGTCCTGTACCTTTCCCTTAATGTCCCAGTGTTGGGACGACCTGTATAATTAAACATTTATGTTTCTAATAAATAAGTTAGAAATTTGAAAACATATCACTCGCCTCACATAGATAGTCAGTTTTATTATATATTTGTGAGAATATAGAGATTGATATATACTGCCTGTGGTTCATTTTATGTTATATTTTACATAAATTCTTCACGGACGACCGCAAAGTTCAATCACTTTCAGTCCAATACATTTTTTTTATATAGAACAGAGAGCAAACTGGCAGGAGGCTCATCTGAAGGTAAGTGATACCGCCGCCTATGGACACCCTCCAGTGCGTTGCCGGCCTTTTAAGATTTGGTACGCTCTTTTCTTGAAGGACCCTAAGTCGAATTGGTTCGGAAATACTTCAATGCATATTAATTCAAATAAATAAAGTCTCTCAATTATGACAGTGTCTACAGTAAGAATAGCCTCATTTAAATCCAAATAAAATTGGTTATTCAGCACTTATTTTCAGTTTAAACATATGCTTATAGTTCAGTTATACAACGTGTTTTAACATGTTAGCGGCGAGACATCCCGACATCCTACACCCTTGCTTAAAAGGGTTCATTCAAGCACTAGTTAACAATGCCCGTCTCACGTACAACTACTATTAGCTTCATTTAGATGACTCCTAAACTCTTGTTAACTGTCAAGTGGAAAGAACTAACATAACTGGCAATGTGTTATCCTTTGATGAGAGTAGATTTTACGATGCGCGCGCACACCGTCACAAAAAACCGACACCCTAAATATCTGTTCAAACGTCTGTTAAACAGTCTGGGCCGCTAGTTGGCGCTTGCTTTGTTTTATCGACAAGTTGCATTGTCTGTCATGGGGTAGTGTTTTTGAGAGTCGTGTTTATTTAAACCAAAATAATGATGTCAATACGAGAAAACCCGTTCCAATGTGATAAAAAACATAGTGTATAATAATATCATGATTAGTTTCGATTGGAAGTGACCATTAAAATGAACAAGAAAAATGCATTTCGAAGAGGGAAACGTCCCTCTAAAGTGCTCGAAGAAAATTATTACGCCAAAGTTTAACAAGTTTTAGTTTGTTTAAGTTTATCAATTACTTACCTATAAATGACTTAAAAAAAGAAGTATAACTTCTAACGCGTGTACATAAGTACAAACACGTTTTTTATAATAAAACACTGAATGTTAGTGATATAGATAGCACATCGGGTCGGGTACACAAAAGTTCTTTTTCCACAGATTTATTTTTAAATCTACGAAAGTCACTGTATTACCTATAGTACTCATGCATCTCTGTCTATCAAATCGTTTTCACTCTGTAATGGAAAGAGACAGATCAGTGAACCGGTCACATCATACTAGAACTACGGAGACAACAATTTACTTTATAAATGTTAGAGTTTGCGATAATGAATTCATAACTTCTACCCCGTAATATGCAAAACAAAATCTTTTAATCAAAAGCTTTTACGAAATTTCCTTTTAAGCATAACAGTGAAAGTTTACAGCGATTAATCACAGTGACAAATGTACGAGACTCAGCGGGCTTCGGTCCGGTTGGAAAGTTTTTACAAATACCTTGCCAAAACGTTCATCTTTATGATTAAGGGATGACAAATTTATATTTATTTAGGAATAATTTGCACTTTTACACAACATAAATTACAGGTTAGGGAGCGTTCAAGTATTACGTCACCCAATTTTTGGAGATTCTTGATCCCCCCTATCCCATGTAACCGTAACGTTTTTCTGTACCCAATAGTAAAACAGTGACATATTCGAAGAGGCGGAAAGACTTTGATTTTGTTAAAGCAGTAACCCTCTAGATTTTTCAAATCGTTTATCGTTTGTTTAATGTAAAATTTCAGATTTCTTTAATTTTTTTAAGTTAAACTTATTTAGGCGCATGAGGGTAAAATTTTTACGGAACGTCACGAAGATGTGCAGCGTTCTGTCGATTTTTTTTCTTTAATATAGATGTGCTTGTATAATATTGTGGTGCAATTATTAATACTTGAACACCGATTGTGCTTTTAATATATATATCAACATCTTTATTATTTTATTAAGTGAATAAATTACGATTTTTTGTGTTGGTTTTGTATTTTTATAGGGGCACAGAACCAAGACCTTTTTTCCTAAGACCCTAAGTTTGCTGTTTTAGACAATGTGGACATAAGTTAGCAATTATGATAATAATTAATTTGTTACCATATTTATGGTAGTATTTCTATATACATAACAACAACTTATTTTAGTTCTGGTTTTTAATTAGCCTTAGTATCATTCATTAATATAGAAAGACTGACAAAATTAAATTATGGAATTTAGGCAGCTTAGTTACTCAATAATTAATTTACAAATAAGTTTCACTTTTGACATGTGTACTTTGTACGCAATCACTTTTTTTTTTAAATATATTTGTCCATTAATGTACTTACTTATGTTATCTGTTTCATATATATTATTGTTTATCCATATTTTGGCTTTCTATATCGTCTAAGTGTTTTGTTTTATAATATGTATGTTAGCTGTAAGATTACTAATAAATAATCACTATGTTACTGTGTATAAAAGTAGAACGCGTTCCAGTTATTTCTAAAATCACAATTGACTGGTAAACGAATATTCTAAAAGCCTTTTGACAGCATTTACGTAACCGGAAACCAATCTACAACAAGTAGGTACTTGTAGTCACCAAACATTTTTGTTTACTTAATAAATTGTCAATCACTTATTTTACGCAAATTTAGAATTTATAATGTAGCTATAACTTGTGTCCCACACTAACACAGAGATTAAAACTATTGAGTATCTTCGAAATCACATCATCTGCAATGTAAGTTTAAATCAGCAAAATATAGCTGTTGGTAACTTCTGTAGAATTTTAACCTCGTATGTCCAAAGAACCAAACATTACAGGGAACGAAAAAAGGCTTTTGTCCATAGTTTTGGATGGTAAAAAGGACTTATTAATAACATAAATATGTCCTTCATTAGATTATACCAGTTAAATGTCATAAGAGTCTAAGAATAAAAAATAAATGCTTTTTTGACATACGAGGTTATCAGTCTACAGTGACGTTATGCTCTTATATCGGACAGTAATAAGGCTCAAGATGGCCCATAGGTACCAGGAGAAAATAACAAGTGAGGAGTTTGGCATTGTCGGTGTGGCAACAGTTACGTAACGTGCGCGGGCGGCAGGGGACAGGGGTGAGTGACCTGCATGGCCGACGTTGCCAATTTGCGCATCACGAAATCTTCACTGCATATACGAAATTATGGCACAAGATAATGTACTCTATATTATGAGGGCCTGGTTTATGATTTCGATTAGCCTTAGCCGACGTGGACAAAATATAACGTGTTTGTTGGTATGGTTACTAATACAAAACTAAATATAATTAGAAAACTTTGTATAGCAGAAGGTTCATCTGATGTTAAGTCATATGGACAATGCGAGGGGCCCGCGAATGCGATGCCGGCCTTATTATATATCGATACCTCCTAAGTATACTGAGTCAACTGACATTTTAGTAATTTTACAGGAGAGCCATTTTAAGGCAAATTGTTTATATTTTAATGAAATCAAACTAATTCGGAATAAATTAAATGTTTTTTTAATAAAGATTGAAAGCTCTTCCTTTGGTATAACATGATTTTGCTGAATTTTGTTTTTAAATGATATTTTATGTACATGACTCATTATACACGGGCGGGACTCAATAGTAAAATGGTTTAACTACCAGTTATATTCATGTACGTTGTACATGAAAATCCATGGCTTACTCGAGAATATTACGAAATATGATAATCATTTTATTAATATCATACTACTTTTGGTTATTTTCGATTTTTTTTGTCCCACTTTATAATAAAATGTTTAAATTACATCACTTGACTCATTATACTAGGAAAGTAATTACCTATGTTAGTAGTTAAAACCTCAACGTATACTGGACTAATATAATTAATCGAGGCTTTTTAATTACTCATTTTAGGTATTTCGAATACCTCACGAAATTAATAAAGGTCAGGAAGAAGTAGTCTCATTAACAAAACAACACATTTAAAGAATCACGATGTATTTTTCGTTTATACTAAGTAGGACCCTTTTTTGTAGCATGTAGTATCATTAAAGTTTCTTGAAAAGTAACAAACATCAATAAAAATAATAGAAACTAAAAATGGTAACTTACTTTAAACAATATTACTAAAAATAATAGATATGAATAATATAAATATCTAAAAATCTAGGAAATTCTAACTTAAATATTAATAAAAATAAATAATTAAATAAATAAAAATATTAAAGGTTGAACGAATCAAAAATCAGTCTGAATCACTATCTTCTGCTCCATTAGAGTTATTTAGATAGATAGATCCATCATTAGTAGTTGTCCAGTTGTTTATAAGTTTTGAGTTTGATTTGAAGTCCTTTATTAAATCCTGAGACACTTCAATAACTGTGTATGTATCTAAAAGCTGTATATCATTGATCAGGCATATAAAGCTTTTTATCTTTGTCTGTCTTTCAATTAAAGCGTGCATACTGTCGCCTTCACTTTGTGAATGACCCACTATTAGAAAGCGATGGCTAATAGCTATACTACACTTTAAACTACCTAACATATACATTAAGAAATAAATCCTATTTCTATTTTGGCCTCCACAGTTGTCTGACTAAAACAGGTAATCATTGACACCTTCACCACCCGTATCTTCTATAAACTTAAAATGATAGCTGGAAATTTCAATTGCACCTCTCTTTGCTGTCTGTTGATACCATCAAAAGCAATCACCTTGGCGAGATCCCAGAATTAATATCGTGAAATTATACAAATAATGTTTCCGTTTATAATAAAAAGTACTCACGCTTCCGTGAGGTACATACATTAAGACACTTTTGAAGATCAGATGCTGATGTAAGGATTTCATTATTTTGTAACGCTGATTTTTTATCTTTTGTTTTCATCTTTCTAGCTTTCTCTTTTTTTTTAAATGCTCATCATGCTTTTCTTTATCTGCCTGCAGAACTTGCTTGTTATTTTCATAAATGTGACATTGTTCACAAATATCTTTTTTGGGTTTATAAAACCTATATATAGATATTGTCTCACGGTAGTCCATAAACCATTCGATTCATGAACAGTTTTGGGAAGGATAAAAAGCCTTCCAGATAATTTTTACTTTATTTTTGGCGAGTGTAATGTGACTCTACAGGAGAAAATGCTTCAACGTGATCTATAACACTGTGAACGTTATCGGATGGATTATATGTTCATCCAAAGACCACGCTGATCTGATTTAATAAATCCATTACCTTTATCGGACTTTTCTAAATCTGTATAAGCAAAATCAAAACTAATAGAAAGGGTTCTCAAGAACATAGTTTTGCAAACCAATATTTTTGTGGTCTTAATAATATTATCTCCTTCACTGCTTTTTTTTTATCGACAATATTTTTTCTCTTTTTTCCAGCTTTTACAACATATCTTGCCAAAAAACCCATTGTCTTCGGTGGTCCAATAATCCAAAACATTCTGTTAATTTCTCACTGCATTTTTTCCGACAAGTTGAGGGGCAAGAAGTTTTCATAATTCTCGTAGCATGTACTCTTCCGTTTCTACTGACATATTCCAATCCTCTATTAAGCTTATATTTCCTCTCCTTATCCTTACATTTTTTATCCTTTAGCCTTTCTTTATCTTTTTTCGCAATGGAAATGCGCTTTTGGCGTTATTGGACGATGAGTATGTGATGTCATTAATGTCAGAAATTAACAGGAGATGAGTCAAAAGAATTATACGGCGATGGTACTGGAGTAATATCACAATAATTTTCTATAATGCTATTCTGGATGGGCGAATTACCTGGAGTGTTCTCTATGACTGATGGCGATCGATCTCCTTTTTGAGTTCAGTTATCAACATTCGATACCCAAGGCGAAGAGCAAAGAATATAATCTACGAATAATATGTAAGCATTAGAAGGGATATTCTGCGATACTTCCTTGCTATCATTCTAATCAATATCATCAAGTATTGATAGCTCCTCTTCCATAAAATTTGCATCTGGTGGCAATGGAGACTCTAAAACAAACAACAATTAAAAACACAAGAATTCATATTTTTATATTTAACGTGCCATTATCAAGTTATAAAATTTATAACACATAAAAAAATATATTATACCACAATTAAAACAAATATATCAAAAATTGAATTAGTACATTATTATAGCCAGATAAATCAAGTGTCTTCTTTATAAAGTTTGTTCGTTGTAAACAGGTGTAAATATAGTTGTATCAGTATACGGCGTACTAAGCAACGTGTAACAATTATCAAACAAAAATGGCAAAATCACACTATAATATGTAACATAAATAAAGTATATCAATGTAACTTACCATATTCATCCCTGTTTTGCATTATATCACCGATTCCTGAGATATTGCTAATTGTATCATTAGTATTATTCACCTTATTATTGAGAAAATTAAAATAAATTCGCGCCCTCGCCGTCATTTATCGTATACTGAGCCATAATATACTTGTATCAATGCGTCCCTCCTCACGCCCCGCGAATACTGATACAATGTTATTTGGATCAGTATACAATGTACGATTTTAACTGATGTTGAAATTGATTTAGTATACGTGAAATTATCTCGGTAATTATAGGTCCTTTTAAAAAAAAAATAACACTAACATTTAGATCATGGTTTATTATGTACTTTTGTATAAAAAAAACAAAATACCTAAATTTGTTAGATGACTCAGTATACTTAGGAGGTATCGATATAATTAATGTATTTAGTCGAAAAGGACTAAGGATTCAGAACCACGAAATATAATTCTCAAGTCACTGACAGTAAAATAATAATGCACTAATAATAATTAAGAACTTTTTGACAATCGTATATCATTAGTCATTTACGAGATAAATTGACTGCACTTAAAGCAATTAAGATAATGCACTTGATCTTGAGGATTGCCTTGGTATTCTTAATATTTTCAAGCACGTAGAGGCAAGATAAGTATTAAAAAATCCCATTGTCAGAGCAAGTCACGACTCACGACTATTGAATTGAGACCTTCGTTCCACTGAACGATTGACTGAGAAAGAGCAATTTCAACATTCCTCGTTCACAAAGATCTCTCAAACTTCGGAATACGGTATTAGGGACGCGTTGTAAGTGATAAGGATTAAAGCTGCTATTCAGTTCAACAATGCATCATATAACATTATCTACATAACGAACCTACTACGTTTTAAAAATGTAACACACTTCAAAGTATATCCGAATTTGTTTATCTGTTATATTCACAGATAATAAGTGAGACACTAATGACATTCCTTAAAAAAAAAAACTTATAATCACTGATATTTATAATCACAACAAAAACATCGTTGCGCAATTTATCACGACGTTACATTGTAGCCATGAGACGAAGCCAAACTAAATAAAACAGCGAGAATTGCACAACCGTTCCATTTATTTCTCTACTCAACGTCTCAATTTCTGAAGCAATGCTTTGAAAAGACCAGAACATCCTGCTAGTCATCTAAGTGGACACAAATTATGAGCCGGTCACATTATCACTGGCTGGTGTTTGGGTGTAAATATTGCGTCACACAACTCATCAACCTAAATTACACCTAAAAATGATTGCAGTAGAGTAAAAATCGCAATAAACAATACATTTAAAACTTCCGCGATACAATTTAAAAATATATAGAATGACGCGAGTATTCAAATATCTTTTCCTGGTCCGGGATTTATATTGGTATAGAAATATATTCATGTCGGCGCGAACACGTGATTATGCGGCCTTGGTTCCGTGGTAAACAACTGGGTGTGGACTTCAAGTTTGTCACGGGCACTCGCACGAGGCCCAAACTCTTACACCACGTGACATTAAGACCACTGATTATTCCGTATAAACCAATGTTTTATTTATTCAGTTGCAAATAAGAAATATATGATACACGTGTAACCTTCAAAACTTATGTTTAAAAATGCCGTTTCGGTCGACTGTATTTTAATAGTACGGACTCGCCTGTCTACTATATATACCAACAACGAATCATATTTCGTACATACAATGCGCAGAGGCGATGAGAACTTGAAGGAACCTGATCATGGTAGGTAACACAAAAGGCAAAAGATTGCGTGGCCGTTCACCAGAGGACTGATCAAGTGAAAGACTCTACTCTGTACTCTACTCAAAACTATACACTGTTATAAAAGAGGCGCTGAACAGAAACCGGCTGAAACAGATTGTCCACTCCAGATGTTTCCTTGCTGACCACGACGCTCAGACGTGAGCTACCGACTGAAGAGAGAGTGTCTATCGTATTCTGAAGTTCCGACCAACTTGGGCGTTAAGTATCAACCCATCCATGGATTCGAAGGTTTTATACGATTTAAGATTTCAATATATCAAAACGTTTGGACTGCACGATTAACTGACGGACTGCCAATACGATTATTGGCAGTCGGGTCAGTTTCTCAGACGTCGAGGCTTTTCGCAAGCATTTTGCAATAGACCTGTTTTATAGTTGTTGCGTGTATAAAATATAAAAGTAGCGATATTGATCAACACAATGCATTATATATGAGTTAAGAACCTTCTTGTAGTGAACGTTAGTCATTCCACAACTTAAAAGTTAGTTTTTGCCCCGCATCACCACTATGTAGAACCAGCTGCCCACTGAAGTATTTCCGAACCAATTCAACTTAGGGTCCTTCAAGAAAAGAGCGTACCAATTCTTAAATGGCGGCAATTGATTCCAGATGAGCTTCCTGCTCGATCTGGAAACTGAAAGTCAGAGGGTTCGCGAGTGCGTTGCCGGGCTTTTAAGAAGTGCTACGCTTCGCCGCCTGTTTAATAAAACTAGTATATAATCTAAAAAATGTATGTCCTTTGAGCTGTTCGAACAACTAGACTTATAAATGGCATATTTATTATTTCCTTTAGCGATTAGTAAGAACAAGAAAAACATAAAAGTTGTCATCAGTCTTACATATTGTGTAATTAATATTGCGCCTTTGATAAATTAGGAGGGCTCCATCTATCATCATTATCGCTTACATCGATTTTAACGTTGTTATAATGACACTGAGCGATCTATCAAATCGCTTCATCGTTAAGCCGTAGCGATTATATTTCTCTTTTAGAAATTAGCCATATCTACTTACTTATAAAAGACTAGTAGACTCGGCCAAGCGTTGCTGTGGCTAAGATTTTTGTTATATTACGTAGTAGTAAACTATTCAAGAGAAACGGCAGGAGAACACCTATCCACCATGCTTTTTTGGTGGTTATGCCATTAAATTGTAGCTTATGTGAAACGTTGGTATTTTAATAAAAAAAATTAATAAAAGGACGCTTATTGTGACGTAACTATAAAAGATAGAGCCATGCTGTCGTGACATTTTTTATAGATAGTGATGTGTCCTGAAAAATTGTTATACATTATTTTGTTCTATCGTTAATAGTTTTCGCAGCGCACGCGATTGAAGGAAGTTTTTTGTTTATTATTTTACACCTTGAGTTAGATTATTCAAGTAAGTATTAGTTTTTTTAAATTAAACATAGCCTATGTCATTCGGGAATAGTGTAGATTGCCAACGGTGAAAGAATTTTTGAAATCGGTCCAGTAGTTTCGGAGCCTATTCATTTCAAACAAACAAAAAATCAAATCTTTCCTCTTTATAATATTAGTAAAGATATGTTTTGTGCCTACATGAAGGATTATGGGTAATCTAATAAGACAAGAAACTGTTAAATAATCTATTGTTTCTAGAACACTTTTCATATGTTAATAGTTAAGACAGAATAAACAAAAGAACACGGTAGTGAAAAAAGGATTGTTGGCCATTTCGTTTTGCTTGTAACAAAACACGGTGTACTTTCAAAACTGGCCCAGATGCCGTTAACGGTACTATGACTTAATTTAATTGCTGAAAATTGCTCTTCAGTTGAATTAAGTAACGACAATATTTAAATAAACGGGAGCACAAACAAAATTATGAAATAGTTTGTAATATAACTAAAACTAGTTCGTTTTCAAATATCACATGAATATTTTTTTTACAGAACGGGACGCCTAAAAAGGGCAGTCATCACAGCCCATGGATGTGTTGCTGGCCTTTGAGGGAGGAGTATATTCTTAATTTGAACAAATGGCGGTCGTATCTCTCAGAAGAGAGAAGACCCCCACCGGGAGTTAATTTCACAGTTCGGTAGCAAAAGAAAGTGTATTGTAAACGTGATCTGTCTCAGTAAATTTTTTTACATCAAATACTTAACACTGAAAATAACTATTCGGTTAGAGTGTACTCCTCCCTCAAAGACCAGCAACGCACCCACTAAAACCCATTTTTATTATTATATTGTCGTCCATGGGCTGCTATGACTGCCCTTAATGGGCGTCCTGTAAGTTGCCCCCCCAAAATACATAACAATAATATCTGCAAGTCTTTTGCAGTCTCCTTAGTAGGGGAGGGCGGGGCTGGTACTAACAAATTCTGTATTATGATTTATATTTTCGTTGATAATAGACTTTTTCGTTTTATTTTTTATTGAAAACATGCTTTGGTTATTCAGCTATGATATTAATAACAAAAATCATCAGGTATGTAAGTGCTTCCAGGAAGAGAGCCATGAAAACCAAAAAAGTCATTTGTTAATATATACCCCGCATGTGGGGCGAATATTAACGGAGCTGGGGTAAGTATTAACGTAAGGGGCAATTAATAACAGATACTTGAATTATCTCAAATACTCAAATAAAATGTCACTGAAATTAATGAAAATGTTTTATTGCCTTCAATGTTAAACAAATTAGTAGTTTATGATAGGAACTGACAGAATATAACAAATTCTTTTAAATCTACACTTAATAATAATCATTGCTACAGTTTGAATAATTTTAAGCCTAAAAAAAATTAAACACATAGTTTAAACTTAAACCTTTTGGTTCAACAGTCTTTAAGTTTCTTAATGGAGTAGAAAACATAGTATTATCTTATAAATCTGTTACGAACATTTTTTTAAATAGTTTAAACATAATAATTAGATAAAAGTCACATAAACTTTTTAGTATCAGTCTTAAAAAACCTCTATGAGTTACCTTAAGCAATACAGTATTTTAAATCTACTTGATATTCATCAACAAATGTCACAGTGTTAATACTTTTTAGTACGTGACAGTCTTTAGGTATATTAATAAGGTAACTAGTTAATCAGTCTTAATCTAATTTGTACTTAAACTTGCCAGCCTTTCCGTCTCTTTTCCAAGATTCTGGAATATTATCTATCTTGTATCGAATGACAAGCTCGTAAGCTAATTTTTGGACGTCTGGTAGCAATCCAAAATAGATATTAGAACATTTGACTAAATAATTAGCTATCATTGTTTCTTGCTCAGAATTGAAAACTAGACGGTTTTTTTATAACCCACAGCAACAGAAGTTCCCTCCTTTTTTTCTTTACGTATTTAAATAGTGTTACGTGACAAATATCGTATTCGATAGCAATATCTCTATATTTCCTGTTTTTTACCAGAACTTCTTCAGCTGCCAGCACAAATACTTCTTGAGATGTAGACCCCCTTGTACTCTTCCTTTTGTAATTTCTCATTCTATAATAAAACGTACTTTTTGTAAAGAACAGTCGTTTAATATCACATGTTAATACTGACCCCACCCAATTTGTTAATTTTAGCCCCAAGGTCACTTTTTATATTTTATCAATTATAGAAAATAAACTAATCAAAATATTTAGAAACAAGTATAATAGTTTTAAAATCAATAAAATACAATTCCATTTAGGATTAACTTTGATTAAATTTAGTGTAAAAATAAATCTTAAATCAATTTATTAGGAAGTACAAAAAGTTTGTTTACCTGTCAATTCGAAGGTAGTACGCACAAGTATAACTAGCGTCGGCCGATCGATGACTGACAAGTTAGGACTTGTTCGGCTGTGTATTCTAGTTATTCTAAACCAAGCCTCATTTTTTTATCACTTCACGTTTGGCGGGTATAAGCTTGTTAATTCTTACCTCCGTTGAAACCAGCCCCGCCCTCCCCTACTGAACAATCGATGAATCATTTATAATAATTTTATTACATAAAAACAAAATATAAGAAAATGTTGATTGAGTTAACTTTTAATTTACTTATAAACAAACTACTATTTAAGGTACCAACAAGAAAATCCTTATAACCTGGATCACGTTAAAAATACTACACTCATTATATTTTCTTACTAGCTGGTGCACGCTATATTTGTCCAAATGTAGCGTGAAAGATATATTTTATCTACTTTAAATACCAGAAGCGATAATAGCTTTTCTACTTACTTGATATTTCGGACAATTTATACAATATCTTTAATCTTTATACATACACTGTAGCTTATGTGTTATTCTGATGTATAGGCTATATTGTAAGGTTTCATTAAAATCCATTCAGTAGTTTTTAAGTGAAAGAATAACAAATACTTACAAACTTTCGCGCTTATAATAGGATAAACGAGACAAAACACTTTTAAAATATAATAAATAAGATCGAGAGTATTGTTATCATGTAAAATTTCGACTTTCCATATATTTTTCTTTATTTAATTACAGATAACCACTAGGAACTACCAAACTATCAAGAAATAACTGTTTCTTTAGGACGGACATCGATTATGTCCAATTAGATGAGGCTGAGGTCGACTGGAATCCCATTTAGCGTGGACGTCAATTGAGTTGAGCTGAACGGCACCGATTATCCAAACGAACCGAGAGGTCACGCGGGCTTGTGACCGTTATCACCCGTTCGCAATGCTCCACAGTATTGCAGATTTGATAATGTTGTTTAAGAGCGCGTGTGAGATTACGTGTGGAACAATTTAAATGTAATAATAATTTTTGAAGTGACTTCTTTAGGCGCATGAGGGAAAATTTTTACGGGTGTAACGCAATGCCTCTTAATAATATTAGCATCACGAAGATGTGCATCGTTTTTGTCGAAGGGAGAGAGCGATTGAGAGAGAGTGAGAAGGGCGAATTACCTTATAGAAATTCTATTTTTAAAAATCAAAATTTCGTAAAGAGAATTTATATAAATGTTAGTATTTTATATTCTATGCAAAATAATCTATAGAAACCTTTATTTTTTATTAGAATAGATAGTTATTTTTTATTAGAGTAGATAGTTATTTTTATTGAAATAAAAAAAAATCTTAGAAATAATATAAATACATGGCAAAACAACGTTTGCCGGGCCATCTAGTTTTTCTATGAAATTGTATTAATTGAATATTTTTCTAATTATAGTCGGGTATCTCATGCACTTAAAAATACGTTTAAAATAAACACTTATTTGTCACGCTATTTACAAGACTGATATAGATAAAACAATAATTAATTGTAGTTAAATATAACTAAACAATAAGATAATTCGATAGAGATTATATCTGTGTCGTAATTCTACTTTCGTGTCACACACATAAACATCGACAGCACCCTACCTTAAAAAGCGAGTCGTCTGGTCTCTGCTGATGGGTGGCGTGGAGCGTTGCCGGGCTTAGCACACGGCGTTTCTTTGCTGGCTGCTGGGCCGGCGATCCAGCCGGCTTAATGTCTGGCTGGGTGCTTGTTCGTTGACTGTTGCAATACTGAGACTGCTCTGGGTACATGACATGCATTCCCTGTTGAACAAAAATAACTATAAACAGACAGTCGACTTATTTTTGAAGTTATACTTCTTTTGGCGCGTTAGAGACGTTACGATGCGCGCGCACACCGTCACAAAAAACCGACACCCTGAAGTTAGCTAGAGACAAATTAGGTTTTTCAATTGTTTGTGTCGTGTTTTCTACAAACGTAGAATAACATTTTTGAAAAGATTTTTATCTCGTTACGCCAAAGAAGTATAACTTCGAACGCGTGTACATAAGTACACACACGTATTTTTTTACACCTATTACCATTGTCAATGTTAATGAAATGGTGATATTTTTGTATTGTGCCGCTCAATCTCCCTGTCACATATAGATATTTTTATCATACTTGACCAAATTCAAGTCATCAGAATTGTTCCTATATATCAAGAATAGGAATCCAAGTTGGCTATATCTACTAATAACGATTGTCAAAAAAACTATATAATTTCCTATTTTATCTAAAAACGTATCACTTTGTTCCAGATCACTTTATAATTCCAACGTAATCACCTTGGAGCTATTTAGAACAGAGATACATAAAAACATCACACCGTTATATGAAAAACCTTCTTTAATATTAAAGTAATCTTTATGAACTCATTGCTCTGCACGTTAATAAAAACTTTGATAAATTAGCGTTCTGTAGATTTAGATGCTAACGACGTTGTGGAAAAACAGGTAAGGGGTGCCAAACGCGAATTAGTAATTATTAAAAATTTCTATCATTAGCTATTTCTTCACACATTTTTACATGGTTTATATTAGCTTCACCTGTATGTATGTATGTATGTATGTAACCGACTCCTTCGGACTCGATTTTGACCCACTTTAAACGGACAGATTTAATTCAAACTTTGTACACTTATAAAGAATCAGCGACAATATAATAATTTCATAGGTTTATCTCGAAAAAACAATGAAATTTTTTTTAAGTCCACAAAGCAATACGATTAAATTGAGACAACACGTATTGCTGTGGAAAATAAATATAGTTTAAAAGAACTATAAAACACGCTTTTAAAGCACATCAAACAAAAAAGTGAAAAATAATTCCTAATTTTGTTCATTACCATTTTCAGCCTAAATTAGGAATTATTTTTCACTTTTTAGTTTGATGTGCTTTAAAAGCGTGTTTTATAGTTTTTTAAACTATATTTATATTATTGAATTTTTACGACGTTTACAGAATTAACTAGATAGTATCAGATATTCCAGGTAGAGCCAGTAAATTATGGTAAAGTTAGTAGTTTTATTTTAGTTTAACCTTGATAGTATAGGTTCCAACTATCATCAGCCGCTAAGAACCTCGCCCTGAATTAACAACACGCAATAAGTCGTTGCCGTCGGCCAATTTGAATATTTCAGAGGCTTCTCCACGTGATTTCGTAGAAAGCATCATAAAATCAAGCTTTAATTGCCTACAGAAGCCATTTCGAAGCATGTCTCCATTTAACGAAAGTTTTGAAAGAATAATTAAAGACCAATACCAATTCCAGTTTCCAACTATGCCCGTGAGATATTGTAACATTTGAGATAAAGCTATCGTTTATTTATAAATTTGCAGTAAAATGCTGGACGATTTTGTTTACCTATACAATAACCTACAACCATACATACTTTATATAAACAGTTTGTATGTATATAAATGTAAGACTAAAGGGCCTTCAATGTACAAAGCATGATTAAAATTAATACCTTTCATACTTGGTAGTAACCGTATTTTGAAAACTCTATACAAATTCACAAGAGCGCAATATAGATATCAAAGTGAGGCCGTAAAAAGTGAATTCTTGGAACGTTATGTTTCCACAAACGCCCTCACTGACGCACGCAAATAAACGAGATTGTTACGTGGCTTGCAAACCATATGTTTGTAGACGTACTATACTTGTCTGCCAACGGAGTGAATCATTACTTCAGACCTTCATTAACATTAAGTAATAGCTGTATGTTCTTGCTTTGGTTTTTATGGAACAGTTAAAAAAAGAATTTGATTTTTTAGAAAATTATTTAGAATTTAATGTTTTAACGTTTGTTATTAGTGAGCAATGTTGGCTTAGTAGCTTCAATGTGCGAATCTAATCCCTGAGGTCGTAGGTTCGATCCCCAGCTGTGCACCAAAGGACTTTCTTAGTATGTGCACAACATTCGCTCGAACGGTGAAGGAAAACATCGTGAGGAAACCGGCTAGCCCATAAAGTCGACGTCCTGTGTCGGGCATAGGAAACTGATCACCTACTAGCCTAAAAGATTGACAAATGATCATGAAACAGATACATAAATCTGAGGCCAAGACCTAAAAAGGTTGTAGCGCCACTGATTTATCTACTTTTAGTGGACACACTTTTAGTGGACATATGGACAACTAAACATTATTAGATTGACAATTAAATGTTTTAACTACACTATACACGTACTTAGGCGTAATTAGAAATCATAAAAAAAGAATACTTTCAACATCACATTCAATAATAATAATTTTTACTTTTTGACATAGCAAAACTTCTATTGTTGCGTTCTTTGAATCTAGAGAAAGTCTGTAAAGCAATAAAACTGAAATTGCTTAGCACGATTCAAAACGAGTTCAGTACATGGTGAGTTCAGGGACGGAAGCCTAGCATTATCAGGGCGGCTATCGACTTTCTAAACGAAACTGCGTGGGTGACACGACCGGGTAAATGCGCAGGTTAGATCGAGATACCTTATCTACGCTACATTGGTCAATTACCATCACGACGACGAGAAAGTTAGCAGTCTAATGGTTCAACTACCACTTTACAAAAATAGATCTAGTACATAAGGAGTTCTATATCCTTTAATGGATGATTAGAATATGAAATAGAATATAACAACTACGGGAGAAAACAGTTATATTACATATTGGTAATATCTATATTAGCAGTTTCATGTAGTATAAAGTGTTATTGGAAAAACAAAATAGCAACTAAAATAATGGCTACATGTATATAATTCAATTGGTACTAACATTAAACAGAGAAATGTATCTTTCTTTGTAGTTTGTAACTAAAGTTATTGCAATGTAACTGAAAACAAGCCAAAAGTCTAGAATCAGAGTTGACAGTTGAGGTCACGCAACACTGGTGAAATGTCGCGAACACCGTTACTCGAAACGCATAACGGGCTAGCATTGTATATGCGCGCACGCACAATGTTGCAAGCTGAAGCCATTGTATTGAAACTATGAGTGGTGATGAAATGAGATCTTACTTTCAAGTAATGAAGCAATACTTGAAAAAATACTTAATGGGTATAAACACAAATGCAATCATTAGCAGTATGTTCACTCGCTGATCATAAATACTAAATGAGCTTTGTTTGACACTGTTAAGGCAGATAGGTAACTAAATAATACAAGAAACATATGATATTACTACTTTCACAGTCGCTGAACCTTTAAATTACATGTAATTAATAAATGTATGCAGTAAAAAAAGATTGGTTCATCGTTTTCTTCTTTTTTGTATATCCACTATATTATAATCACTATTTAATTAATTTAATAAAAATTTGTAATGGTTTCTGTCAATTATAGACTAATTCATTTATAACTTTTAAAATTGTATGACTATTCTGTCATATTCATATAACAAAAGCAATAAAACCAGAAAAACCACAGACAATTCATGAATAAACAGTAAACAAATAATTGTGTGGGACATCAGGCACTATGATCAACATATTCATAGCAATGCAAGCACTGATGTTCATACTGTGATTCTTTTTTAAAGAAATTAACTTTTTATTAATTAGGCATTAAAAAATTTAAAGCAGCTGTTTTTTTCTAAAATTATTAGATAGTATCATAATTATGTTTGTACTTTGAAATACTTTTAATTTCCTATAAATTACAATAATTAATCCTTAAATATTTTTTTATTATTTTGGCTATTATTGCAGAGGTATCTAGCATATTTATACCTTAGTTATAAAAACCATTTTAAATTCAAGCTTTAACATTTCAACATTTATTTTATCTTGTTCTTATGTCTCAATAAAAAACAGCTGTTTGGTCTGTAACATCAAGTTGCCTTCGAAATATTCACGTAAGGTCTTATACATAAAAATGGTAATAATTCTAACCATTAAACATATTTTTATCCTAATAGAAACAAGTTTTTAATTCTAATAAGAGTGAAGTTGGTTTCCTGGTTTTATTTACATAAATCATGGATTACAAGCCAAACTCGATTAAATCAAGTGTGGTGAAAACATTATAAAGATATACTTTAAAGTTATATAAAATAATAATGAATAGTACATTACAATAACAGAAAGTATATAAAATGCTTTTAGAAACTCACACGTAGCCAGTGAGCGGTTGATATCGCTCAGTAGAAAGCAATAAGCGACGCCGAGATTCCGTGAGAACCAGTAATTTTCCACACAATTTTCTCAGTCTAAATTGCAGTCAAATAGTTTCCTCACCTTGCAAAGTTAAAATTCTGTCTGTATGATTCCAATATCATGCTGGAGAAGCAAACGAAAGCAAACAAAGGGTCCTTCAAAACACAGCCATTTTGAAACAGTTCATACCAAATGTTACGTGTACTGCGATTGTACAAAGTATTTTGGGTCAAACAATGGAAAAAAAGATTATCCGTTCGCACTCATTTTGAATTCAATGCACAGTAAAAACTAACACTAAACATTTCACACACTTTTGGTACGATTTCACTTCATACTTTCGCACACACCCGTACACGTCGCACAAAGTCCGTCGAACAGAAACGACGAACTCTCCCGAATGGCGCTGAATTGAAAGATTGACAGAAATTCAAATGGCCGCCAGTCAGTGTTGCAAGTCACAATTTTAAAAAGTGAAGCGTGTTTCGCATCTTATCTCATACAATGTTTCTCATAAATTTTATTGTCTTTAAATAATTTTCTACATATAAAGAATACACTTTTTACTCAATATTTGAACTTTGTCAAAAAATATGAATTTTTTGTGAAAGGTGAGTGATATTCGCTTTATAATATTTAAAATTGATTAGTGTGCGGTAATGGTTATCGTGAATTCTTGATTTTATACTAAAATACGGAATTAAACACAAGAAAGAGGAAAAATCCTTAATGTGGCAATATAGAAATAAACAGGAAAGTGACATTACACATTAGTGTTGCCACTTTGTCTTGACAGATTACTATAACAAAAAATAAGTTTGTGCTCACCCAGTCGCAGTCAATAATTTAAACAAGTTTTAAGCAAATTTCGTTCCACCTAATATTCTTCGATTAATGTATTTTAATACCATAAAATGGAACGAACATCTTTTATCAATGCCATTTATATTTCGGCACTCTGTGTGATATTTCTGTTTATTACTTTTTATGATCTGTGCTCAAGGTAACGTCATTGATTTAAATTCTCGCGCGTTATACAAAGCTGTTGCTTAGCAACCAAAAACAATTCTCACTCCACAGGACCGAAGAACGTAGTCGCAGTGCGTTGAGGTGTTTTATTGTTAACTTTATATCGTTGGTATTCATTTTGTTTATCCAATAAATAGTATAAGTTTTATAATTAATTTAAGTTTTTCTTTACGTGCGACTGATAAAAAAATATGTTTATATTAATATACTCGTGAAGAAGCTTCCAGTGGCGATATGTTTAAATGGAATTATTTATTTTTTATTATATTGAGTATATTAGTGACACTTTTTTTTACTGAAGGTTATGAAGATCACAGTAAGTACATTTTAACTTAATAGAAATAAAATTTTATTGCCAGCGCTATATTGGTAGATGCACTTTTTTTGTTATTTCATCCCGTAACCTTTTACGTGCCGGGGCAGAGATAATTCATAGATTTTTTTTGTTTAGAGCAATCCCTTCTTCTGCTACATGGAACAATAATTATTGTTTCGCTACAATATTTTGACCAAGGAGGTTAAAATTTTATATAAAAAAAAATCATTTTCCACTAAACAAATGACTAAAATCGCTACTCCATTAGGTCACGGTTGGGTGCGCAGCCGCCGGTGTATATTTGTCCTTCCGCTAATAACAAAAGGGCTGCTGGTCAAATTGTACCATTTATATGGATATTTTCCATCATTATGTAAAACCCAGTTACACCGGATGTACCGATACACCTAGTAATCATTTCAATGGGTCGCTGATCAGGTCAATAAATTAGGTTATACTTTTTAATAACACTGACATCTTATTTAAGTATTTTAAAAATTATTTATGTCGCTTTTACCAATTGCCTTACGCTTGGTTTTTTTTCGAACTGTGTACGGGGCATTGATAAACCTATGTATGTAGTAAGTAATTTTGATGGAAGAGCTTCATACAGTTTGTAGCTTGGGAGAATATGTTGTATTATTTAACAGCTTATATTATTCAGGTAAGGGATATGGAGAATTTTGTTTTGGCGAATAATTTGGCAGGCTTGGGATGGGACGTATTAACACTTACCTACCTATTCTACGCGACTACTTATCTAGAACTAAACTAAAGTTGACACGTTAAGGCCGATTTACATTATCTTAGTGTTTAGGAGAGTGCTTTAGTACAACTTGAAAGGCAAGTTCTTTAGCGTAGCGTTAACTAAAGCAAGTAGTGTTTACATGTTTCAACTAAAGTACTATCCTAAAGCACTCTCCTAAACACTAATGATAATGTAAATCGGCCATTATACTTATAAGAACATGTATTGCTGTAAAATTTATTTTATTACGTGTTCATCAATTACTTACTTCTCTCATTTCATAAATTGAATACGAGATAAGTTTTGATAAGTTTGATTCATCATCATGAGCCTCTTCTCCCAAAAATAATTTTAAAAAAAACAAGAGCCTTTATTCGAGTACTACATAATCAGGAATTACATTTAGATGCCATTATGTTTAACATTAGTATTCGACCTCTTAAGAAGTGAAGACCTCCTAATTCTTCCACTTGTCTCTCATCCTCGCCACCATTTTCCAATCCCTCCCTGATCCCTTTTATTCCAAATTCCCAGCCCCCAGGTTTCTGGCGGGCGTCCTCTTTTTTTTTCGCAACGTACCATTCCAAGAAAGGGTATTTTGACCCATCTGTCATTACAAACGCGGCCATTATTCCACTGTTTCGTATTACGCCGTTTTTAACTTTGGTATATAATAATGTTAATATAGACTATTGTTAGCGGACTAACGCCATTTTGTAGCAGAAACCTATATAAAGCGTGGCAACACCGGCGTTGACTCACTTTTATTTCGAGACTTCGTGCGGAACGGACTTGTTACTAACCTAACCTCAGTAGATTTTAAAAGTCTAAAGTACCTACACGTTCTAATCTTTTGTGTTTCCTAATACTATAATAAAATATCCTAGTTTTGACTGATGTAATTTTCACACAGGTGGTATATAAAAATTTACTAAAACCTCATAATGACAGTTTTTTCTCGGTTATACGTATTTTAAATGAACGGCAATATATTTAAGGAAATGCGTTTACTTCCAAACAAAGCCTCTAGGATGGTACCGCCTGGCTCCGTCGTTCCTTCAATTTAATAGCAAGAGCGGTTACAACTTACATCACGTCATGAAAAGCTTATTCATAACTTTTATAAGCAGCTTTTTTTGTTTGATGACCGATTTTAAGCAAGTTTGGAATTCGTTAAAACTAAACTAGTTTTAAATTTATATCATATAAAAATCTGCGTTCATTTTTCACATGGTATGGAGACTGACTGACTTTTGATACAATTTCTTGCCAGGCCGCATCTATTTTTATTTTTTCTTTTTAAATCCATAATATGCTTATATAAAAACAACTCTGATATAACTTATCCTATCGCTAGTCTGTTGTAGGCTTTTAGATTATTGTTTTGATTAGTGTAATGAAAGATTTTGTTTGAATACGTAGGTATATATTTCGTGCATGTTTGTATGTGTGTCGATTCTATGGAATTACGTGGTTTTGCTTTGAAACACGGTTTCATTGCAGTGATTTGCAAGCGGTCGCTACACATAGTAATTTATTATCCCTGATATAGTAAACAGTAAGATTAACATTATAAAAATATCGCAACAAAAATTGTTCAACTTTTTAATTCACTTATTAATTATTTCCTTAAAAAAACAAAAGAAAATATCACACAAATCCAGATATGATTCAGAATTAAGGAGTTTATAGTGAAGCTAATAAATTGTATGGGGTATGGGGAAGCTCACGCGATGCACCCAAAATGTTGATTCAACTGTCATTAAAACATGGCAAATGCTTAGAACACAAAATCAATGACTAAAACTTTTCAGTTCTTTATTGCTTTTAAACTAGACTTGAACAACTCGAATAGGCATTAATATGTATAGATTACAAAATTACTTGCTGAATTAAATGTAGTCCATTAAATGATAGTTAGTATAACCGTTTGCGCTACGCTTTTTAGGTCTGGGCCTCAGATTTCTGTATCTGTTTCATGTTCATTTGTCAATCTAATAGGCAAGTAGGTTATTAGTCTCCTGTGAACACAACCCTTTGCAAGCCGGTTTCCTCACGATGTTTTTCTTTACCGTTGGTGCACAGCCGGATAGAACCTACGACCTCAAGGAAGTCACACGCTGAAGCCACTAGGCCATCACTGCTCCTTAATCCTTCTTTACTCCTCCTCCGCCAAATAATAGTTAATTATTATATAATCATAGAATGTTGCTATTTATCTGCGAAATAGTATAGATCTAGACCAGGGTCGATAATTTTTGAAACCAAAAAAAATTACAGTAGGATGAAACCCATTAGAAATGCAGGGGAATATGATCAAAATGAAAGGAAAAATAAATTACGGTAAGTTGGTGTGCTTTCAGTTCGTTGAAATCTCTACTTTCCTATGGTAAAAAGATATATATATATATATTACCATAGTAAATCTTCTCAGAAAATGCAAAAAATCGTATGCAGTAACGCCCAGACCCGTCATCCCCTTCCCTACTTTCTTTCTACAACTTTGCCATTTAACTTTCTTCGATAGGACTTTTAGTTTTGCCGGAAATCGAGATAAACCGTTTTTTACCCTTAAAACTCCCCCCCCCTGCCCCTTCCCGACCTCAGTCGCCCGTAAATTATTTTTCCTTTAATTTTTATAATATTATCCACCCTTTCCAATAGGTTTCATCCTACTATTATTTTTTTCACTTTTTATTTTTTTTAAAGGCTATCTGCACTGGCCACTGATCTAAACAGCCCTGCGATTCTGAAAAGGTGGGAGCTTGTAGTTTATTGTTTATCAGAATGCCAAATCATAAAATGACTGCTTCACGACTAATTTCAGAGCGACCGCCGATGCAAAACCGCTGTGTGAGTTCGAAAAGTGAGTTACAGAATCGCAGGGCAGCTATGGACCTAACTATTTAAGTCCAAGCAGCAAAATAATTTAAGGGTACATACCTACAGTGGCTTAGCTACCTAGGGGCTAGGCGGGGCAGTGCCCCGGGGCCCTCAAGCTCAGGGGGCCCCTCGAATCCTTACCAGAAATCTCGATCGTTTTGAACTTTTGTAAATTTCTCCCATTTTCAAAATAAATATGACAGGTTGCAACCCCACTTAAATCAAGACATTAATTTGAGAGAAATCCAAAAGTTATGCCTAGGGAATTCCCAAAATTTCGGCTACAGTTCATTGTATAACGCGAATTAGATAGCAAATAAAACAAAACCGCATCAAGCCTGGATTTAAACGAAGTCATTGATACTTTTGCGAAAACTAAAGCTAGGATTTTTTAAAAATATAATTGTTATTTAGTCAGTTGGTAGGTAGGCCCGACCTTTATATAATAAACCCTTGAATCTTCTCTATGTTGTTACTGTTTAATTTTTTTTTTACCTGCCCTGCACAAAAAAGCTTAATTAGCTTAGCATTTTTAAAGTATTTGTATATTTCATATTTATCACCTAGCTACGCCACTGCATACCTAGTATGTATTAAAAGAATATAAAAAATAGAAATAGAAAAGAATGCTAAATAATTTTTCAGTGTACATGCTACTATCATCAGACCAGCACGCCGAAACACCCCGGTTGGAGGATTTCTTCTGGACAGGATCGGGTGATGGACCTCCTCCACCAGATTTGTCTGCACCCGCGCCTGTACCAAGTTCACCAATTGTTCGGACTACTACTGTCCTCGCTACGGTGTACTTGGATTCATATCCGCCACAGGTAATAATAGCCGACCCGACACGTTGTGTCAGTCTTAAATTAATAAAAATCATTTTGGAAATCTTAATCTCATCTTGAATACACAAAAAATCATGAAAATCGGTCCAGCCGTGTAGGACAAGTTTAATTCACGCGCACAAAATATTTAAGTTAACAAATTATTTAGTTAGGTTCAAACTAGTATTTCTGGTAGTTTGGGACCTTAATTTTTAAATGTAGAAATAACAGTAAAAATCAATTGAACAAAACTCTCCTCTAACGCCCTTTCGGAACCATTCTACACTTATGAACGTCAAAAAATAAATAAAATAATATGAAATGCTTCTAATTTTAATGCCAGTTCTCAAATCAAGGGCGTAGAACGGAAGAGAAGAACTGGCAATAAACTGTCCGCCACTCTTTAGATTGAACATAGATTGTTCTTTATGTAACTTTAGTCAGAGGGTAAGTCAATTTCGTTAACGGCAGAGTGTCGCTTCAGGCGGTGACAGACAAGACGGGTGAATGCGTGGTCAATTGTGAGTCACCAGAAGGGCTAGAGCCTGAGATCCCAGAAGACAGGCGGTACTGGCTTCTCACAGTTATACAAGGGTCAACGCCAGATAGTCTGCAGCTACGGCTTGCAAGACTGTATCAAAAAGCTTTCTTGAGGTAAGAGATGTGCCTTTTAGTAGTGGTATCTGATATATCTGAGTATTACTATCATTTATCAACCAAACATTTTAGTTAATAGTTTAGCTTAGATTATGTTAGAAGTATATATATATATATATATATATATATATATATTATTTATTTATGAATTAAAAGGTTTGGGTAAAGGCCTCCTCCAAAGATATTCATTCGCCTTTTGCCTGGTGGTCCATTCGATTGGGTAACTCGTTTGGTCCACCTTCTGCTAGACATTCTCACTACATGGCCAGCCCAATGTCATTTCAGTTTTGAGCAAAAATAAAAGAAAACATATTTTCTTAATTCTAGGCGTGTCTAAGTTTGTCTTGAGTACAGTAAACCATTGCTGTACGGATTTAATAAGATTGTTTATTTAATTTAAAAAAATATACGTTTCAGTTGCATAGAACAGTTATATTGTAAACTGTACTTATGACTGTGAAAACTTAATTGTTTTACTCAAGAAATGTGGGATAATTTTAAATTTTCAGGCAACAGGAAAAACACCTTGGAATAATTAAATCACTAGATGCCACAACAGCAAGAAAGAAGCATGATGTACACTCGTTTATAGTTAATAAGAATAATGAAATAAGCCCGATCAACGATATACATAGTTCTATGACAAACATCGATACCATACAAAGTGTTTCAACTATAGATAAGGAAATGTTTTTAGCGAATAGTATGGAGTCATTAATATCAGAGATAGAACCAACTAGAGTAGAGGATATAGCTTGGGTGCTAGTAACTCCAACTAAGGTGATTCGTAAAAGAGATACAAGAGAAGCTGAAGAGATAGATATGAATAGAGAAGACATTGAACCTCTAGAAGAGAGTAATAATGAGACAATATTGTTCAAGCGCGAAATTATTAAGCCGGAACAGCAACCGCCAGTTCAGGTTCATATTCAGAATATAACCGAGGTAAGTGTTAGCTTGACTTATTTCTTTATGTGAGACAAAGCACCTCTAGCCCAATAAAGACGTGTATCAAATGCAAACAGTTGAGCTTCAGAGAGCAGTTTTTTTTTTTGGGAAAACGTACAGATGAGTCAATCAAAAATAAGCCCATGGATCTGCAACACCAAGACTACAGATGTGTCGCCAGCCTTTAAAAGATATCGAGGTGATAAGGATGAAATTTAAAAAGAGTAGTGTAGAAGTTATGCCTCACGATCATCTGTACTGGCAAGTCTTTCTAGACTAATGATATTCATGATAAGCTACAAAAATAGTAATTTTTTTTCTGATAAATTGTCGAACCCCAATTGTACACTTAATTATCTACTGTTTTTTTTTATAGAGAAAAAGCTTGCCAACGCTCGGCACACTGACACATTGGTAAAAACAAACACAAAATACAATTTTGAATGTGACAAGCACTTATAGGCAAACATGACATACATATATAGAGAGAGAGATCATAACCTATTATTAAACAAAACAAACATTACAATAAAACAAATAAAATCAAAGAAAAAATTCTAATTACAAAAAACTAAACAAAAATCCATTTTATAGTGTGACGGGAGCAACCATGTATATCCAGACATAGTTGCTAGCTCGCCTAACCTACTGTGTTAGTTTTTATACTTCCTTCTCATTTTTTTTACCATTTTAGCTTGAATATCTTCTTGTCTTAAAGCAGACTAAGAGAACTAGTATGCTGCGTTTTTCATACGCATTTTTTGACTTACAGTCAGCTGAAACTGGTAGTGTTCAAATAGTGTATGTAGTACTTGTGGGTGGTAGAGCTGTACCGGCAGCTGTAGCGGCCAGAGATATGAGATTAGTAAGAGATGCTGAGGTGGCGAAGGAACTTGGAGCTGTGGTCACGACTAAGGCTGAACGTGAGTATATGACCCTTGAAAGAATTATCAAGGGCCTATAGCACGAAGTATTCTAGTCAGGGAAAATCATTTCCCATTACATCATTTTTGACATAGCAAATAGAACAACTGTGAACAATACACTTTATTTATCAGACAACAGTTTTTTTATGAATTTTTACCATTGATATTACTTAAGTAATCAGACTTTGAAACTCTGAGTGAATAAAACATTATAATTATTATTTCACCAAGTTTTAATGATTAAGAGAAGATCACCTTTTGCTATATGGGAGCGTTCAAGTGTTACGTCACGCAATTTTTAGAGATTCCCCCCCCCCCCCCCATGTAACGCACCGTAACGTTTTTCTGTACCCAAGTATAGTAAAACGTTTCGTGACTACCTAGTGACTCTTTATACCTAACAGTCACCATTATGTGGTGTAAAGTACTGGAAAGTCGAAAATAGTATTAACAATAACGGGTAATTCAATCCCCGCCCCGCATCGTAACGTCGACTTAACTTTTTGTGAGAGTCTGAAATATGTGAATCCAGTTGATACTGTTAATCAGCAGCGTATCTTCGAGCAGCAGAGGGACTGGAGGGCGAAGCACCCACCACCATCCATGGAACTGAACTGTGGGCCCTCGCTGTGGGCTCCACAATTGCCGTTCTCTTATTGATCATTATTTTTGTCTTACTGTGTTTTGCACATCGGTGAGTCTCATTTCTACTGTTAGTTTAAAATTAGTATTAATACATAGTCGTAACAGAGCAGTGATGGATTAGTTGCTTTAGCGTCTAACTCTCATCCCTGAGGTCGAAGGTTTGATCCCCGGCGTGCACCAATGGACTTTCTTTCTATGTGCGCATTTAACAATCCCGAAACCCAAACAGGAGGAAACACAGGAGGCCGATAACCTACTTCTTATTCTTAAATGTTCTAAACAAGAGCTACATAACAATTATGTATCTACGGAGTAACTAGAAACTATCTCGATTTTAAAATATAAATTAAGAAGTTCTTGACTTGGCTTTTCGCGATCTATCTAGGTTGCTATTGGGAGTTATTTCTCCCAATATAGTACATAATAGCGGATTATCAAAATTTATATTCAATATTGAACTCTTCTTCTTCCTTCAGTATTAAATATAATTAAAAAAAGACAGAAATCTGTAAATTTTCAAGCTCTCACCACAATCGATTCAATTTATTTACACAATTCACAATTTGTTTGTAACTTATGAATTATAAGTGGTAAACATAATTATAATTCAACAATTTCAGCAAAAAGTCAATTAAATCAGCGGCATCCCTCCGTGCGTACAGAAACGAACTGATGCAGGAAATAGAGAGAAACCGAGCTTATGTTCGCGAAGAGAATAACGGAAAGGTATTCTAATATCCAATCCCAATGCATTATATGTTCTTTTATATATATGCTTTTTATTATTTCAGCTCGTTAGCGTGGTGTCTCCAAGTCGTACGAGACCAAGCAGTGCTCTGCTTCCCATTTACAGAAAAGGCAGTGCTTCCAGGTATACAATATGTTGTTTTCTTGTATAATTTTTGTGTTTTGTATTAAATCATGACAATTGTATGGCATTCGAGGACGGTAACTATGAATTTTTTTAATAGAACAGGGCCAAACGGGCAGGAGGCTCATCTGAAGTTAAGTGATACCGCCGCCCATGGATACTCTCAATGCCAGAAGGCTCGCGAGTGCGTTACCGACCTTTTAAGAATTGGTACGTCTTTTCTTTTTTAGAGCAGTTTTGCCCCCCCCCCCCCCGAATACGAAGGGCAGCCTGTGCATCCACCATCGAATACCAATTGTTCCGATGATGGACGCCCAGAGGGGGATTCTCCACAGCGAAAACGTGTGGTACCCCCCTGGGGTAAACTCTATTTAAACTGCACCTTCATACTTTTGGGGGGGAGAGTGTCCATGGGCGGCAGTATCACTTAACATCAGATGAGCCTCTTGCCCGTTTGCCCCCCCCCCCTGTCCTATAAAAAAATCTTGTCTTGTTTTCTCTTATTTGTCTTATTCTTCGTTCTTCTTTTTAATGACGTTTATTCATACGGTACCATCGGAGACTATGTATTTGTCTAGTTGGAAGTTGTAGCTTCTTTATTATTTATTTTAGCTCATCAACATCGTCTAGTGTATCCGATATAGTGGCACTTCGACGTAGACAGAAGAAACCGCACGCTCTCAGGATGCCGCAGAAGAAGCGAGGTTAGTTCAATATGTTCTAGTATTTTTTATATATTTCTGTACCCAAAAAAACAACATTTAGGTCTCAGACTTTGTTTCGTGATCATCTAAGGTATAAAATTCTCGTGCCACAATTGTCGTTCCCACACTCCTCCGAAACGGCTCGACCGATTCTTATGAAATTTAATATTTAGTAAGTCTGAGAATCGGCTACTATCCATCTTTCAAACCCCTAAGTGATAAGGGGTGTATTTTTTTTGTTTTGTTTTTTATGATACAGCATACAAAAATACATACAACCCCTAATTTTCACACCTCTACGATCAACCCCTACATTTTATTATAGTAGATAGTTCTTTTTATTGAACTAAAAAAATGTTTCCTAGAAACACATGTATGGCAAAACCAACGTTTGCCGGGTCAGCTAGTTGGTTTTATATAAGTTATGAACCTCCTATGCCTGACACACGCCGTCGACTTTTTGGGCTGTCGGTTACCTCACGATGTTTCCCTTCACTGTATAGTTTATGTACCGCGCGATCCCAAGGATCACATCGAAATTGCTGCATACAAAAACATTGGAATCGGTATCGCTAAGGGAACTTAATGGGTACGGCTTTTGTTCTACGTCTTTATATTAAAGAAAATATAAAATTGTAGACAGAAGAACCGAAAATAAAAGAAAATACTTTAACTTTTGTCAGTGGGAACAACGGACAGTCTACTCGAAGCAGCAGGAGTTGAGAGTTCTGACAGCGGACAACCTTCCGGGCCCCAAACACCCACCTCATACCTTTCTATGCCTTCTGTCACAACTTTTCCCAGGTAATAAATACGATTATTAGAAGGACTTAATCTTATGACCTCGCATTAGAATGTAGGTTAATACATTTAACGGTTTTAATTAAAATTTAACTGTGATCAGTTATTCCCATGATTTCAAAATGTCAATTGTAATTACTGCGAGTGTAGATTTTTGTAAACGTAATTTAAGATAAAAAAAGGAACTATTAATAGTTTAATAATTGTAAATAATTAGTAAACTACTGTGCTTACAAAGAAACTTAGATTAATTACCTTGAAAATACATATTTTTAATATATTGATGACTTATTGATTTGATTCAAACTTTTGAGTGAGACTTAAATTACATTAAAATAATTTTGATCATAAGCATGATAATTTGACTATAAGTTATTCCCAAAGGGGCAACATCGTAGAACCCCTGTCCCGTATTCTGGAACCAATATCAGTTCGACACCTGGACATAGATTCCCCTATACCCAGCCCTAAGGGTCTCAAAGACACAGTACCTCGACGCCAGATGCCCTCACAGCTGGTCCGTTTGGGGAGCATTGATAAGGATCCAGGGGTCATTGGACCTCTAGTATGGGACCTGCATTGCCAGAGGATTAAAGATGGTAGGTTTAGATTTAAAAATAAAATATATATTCATTTAAAGTGTTTATTCACATTTTTGTTCCTGTATTTTGATTATAAATTTATACGCGAATCTTCAACGTAATTTTTAAGCCTCAAAGACATCCAGCCCAATGAAGTCTCTGACCCGCAAAGAGCCGTCATCGTCACGCATGAGGCAAAGATTCAATGAACTAATGGATGATGCCTTCACTCTATTCGGGAGTTCGACTCCCGACACTTATACTATTGAAAGAGAAAGCAGTAAGGATAAACCTGGTAAGGAGTAATTTTATTTGTGAAAAAAAACACTTAACGTGTACAAAACAGCTCTCTTGTTTTCTTTTTTAATCGACTTTAGTACATTTCCAAAAATCAATAACTAAAAATCTTATATATAAAATTCTCGTCACAATGTTAGTTACCATATTCCTACGAAACGGCTTGACCGATTTTTATCAAATTTTATATGCATATTCAGTAGGTTTGAGAATCGGCTAGGTGCTATCTATCTTGCAACCCCCTAAGTGATAAGGTGACCCCAAAAAAAATTTTTTCATTCTTTAGAATTTTTGTTTTTTATGATACAGCATACAAAAATACATATAACCCCTAATTTTCATCCCTCTACGATCAACTCCTATTTTTTATTATTGTAAATAGCTATTTTTATTGAACTAAAAAAAATTGTCCTAGAAATAATATACATGGTGAAACAACGTTTGCCGGGTCAGCTAGTTATTATTTAAATGTTTGCGAAATGGAATTGTAATTAAATGAGTTTAAATTCAGTATTTTCCATTGAAAACATATTGCAGATACAGTCAGCGAGGCTCGTAACGATAATGTACGTGTTCCATGTATGGTAGATACTGTACGCGGACGTTCGGCGGGACCTGGGTAATTATTAAGAATTTATAAGTATAATGTAACCTAGTTATTTGCTTATTTCAATCTTTCTTTTATATTTCAGACATTTCTATTAAATTATTTATGATATCAGATGTGTAACAACACAAAGGCATAACATGCGTACTTTCCATTGAAAATCTTTATAGGCAATGTTCTGAAAATGTTTTTGATATTTGGTCTAAGACATGTCGTAATATTTTTCTTTACTGTCATAGAAATAATCTATAGCAACACAGTTGGGTTCGAGAATTGCACTTCTAGATTTAATCTTCTCTATTCACTGTATCTTGTTTTCATGCAAACAACAAAAAAAGTCGCAGTGGTACACCAATAGATTCCTCACGTCCGCGTACGTCATTCGTACGCACAGCGAACGAACGTCGCGTGCCCACTCGCGCTTGGGGACCCACACCGCCTCAGGTGATTATTCAAGTTATTGTGTTTACGATTTATATATAGCATTGTTATTTTAATACTAAAAGTCTAAGATAAAAATTAATAATACAAATTTTGAAAAGCAGACAACGCAGTCGCGGTCTCCTTGAATTACAAAAGTTAAATTTTTTTAAAAATATATTAGTCAAAGTATACGTACAAAAGATTTATTTTTTATACAAATTTTCTGTTTTTATAATTTATAAACACTTCCAGTCTGTGACTCGTGTACCAGCAACACCTATAGTAAACACAGCGCTCATGAGCACCCAAGGAAAATTATCGCCGGACGACCCCGCCTTACCTCTCATATCCGCTATTAAATCAGAAATACAACGGGTGCGAGAAAATGCCTCCAAACAAAACTAAAAACCGTATTTTCATTAGAAAAAATTTGCGACATTTTATATGTTTTTATTTGATATTTTTTATATCTATTGTTAATTTACAGATATTTCAGAGTTTAGTACTTGCATCAAAATTAGTTCAATCGTTTTTACATAATAATAATGCAATTTTACATGTTTTATACTTGGATAGTTTAAGAAATCAGTGCAATATTATAAGTATAGAAAGTAATCATGTATCATTAATTAAGAATAGTTTTAAGGATAGGAATAAAATGTTGATGCCAATTTGTATGTACCTATCTGATATTATTTGTTCACTTTTTGTAGGATTTTTAATAAATATTTCTCACATCAAGCTGTGTTTAAATAAAACAAATATATGCAAATGTGTATATTTTGTACTTCCCTGATATTCAATGAATATATTAATTACATTTATAAAAATATTTACACCTATATTGTGATAGCCCAGATCTTAACCTACTTAAAACTAAATAATATAGATGATTTTAACAATGTATGATATAACACTCAATTGATTTTGCAATAAAACTTAAGTTATGGGGTAAATAATCTTTTCATCATACCTGAATCAACATTAACAATAACACAATCGGAATATAAAAAAAATCCTTAGGCATAATCTAAAATCTACGTCAAATCTATTTATAACTGACCAACAATTTTCTTTTAATTTAAGATAAATTGTGATGTATAAAAAAGGGCCATAATAGAATTCTTTAAACTACTACATTGATAACTGTGAATCTGGAAATGACCATAACATTCAATATTTTGTCATTTTGTTTTTGTAATCGTGAAAATTGTCCTTAATTTTTACCAATTTTATATTTTTATACTAAATAAACATTAGGCACTGAATGTTTCTGTTATATAGCTTTATATATTATATGGATTGACACAATTTTTCGAGTTTTCAATTAATTATACTGTCCAGTTTACACTTGTGATGATTTGTAGAACAATATGAAAGCATATCACAAGGTTAGTCAATTTACTGAATATTTCTAATACACTTTCCATTATGGTACAAATATAAATAACTATTCCTCTTATCAACACGATAGCGTACCACAATCCTGCATTTGACACTTCACTTTATCACAATCACTTTATTCATTTCACTAAGTGTCCTGTCATCGCTTTTTGATTCGTCGCTATGCCGACTGCATAGGGTGTGGGGCGAGCCTCCTCCATTGGTTGCCATGTTCTTCAATTTCATCGTTCTGAAAATAGCAATTGAGCATTAGTATGTTTGCTAGAATTATATTTATTATATTATTATAAAATATTAATTTTAATTTTTAACGTTCAACCAAAATATAATAATACAGTGGCGCTTGAACCCTAAATAGGACCTGGTCTTAGCTTCAGATTCTTTGATTATCTTTATTTTTATAGACAAGTAGGTGATCAGCCTTCTATCTAACATTTTATAGATTTTTGGGTATAAAAGCAAGAGACCGTAGAAGCTACATGTGTGCTCATTGAAATAAAATTGGTGCACAGCCGTGATTCAAACACACGATCTCCAGAATGAGGGTCGCACGCCTAAAGTAGTCCTGCACTGCTCTCATTTAAGATTTTTCTAAATTTGAGACATTTAAAAAAAAAATCTATATCATTTAGAAGACTATAAATTTAGTGGTGTGCAACTTTTATGGGTTTATTTTCATCATATTTCGATAAAATTAAGCCACGGAAGTTTATTAGTTAAAATGCTTAGTATTTAAAAAAAAAAATACGCATTGCATTTTTTTCATTACTTCAATATTATCTTATTACAAGCCCTTACTGTTGAAATTTTAAATGGACTTGTATAAAATAATTAATGACACACCTGTATGATAGTGATGGAGACATCTGGTTTGACATCATCTATGCCATGCCTCGCTGGGTCATCTGATTGAGTCTCCATGTTCCTGAAATATTATAAAAAATATTTATTATATTTTTATTACAGATATCGCCATTTATAATCTAATCTGCCACAAGAATAAATACGATGACTTTTTTCTCGTTTGTTTCATCCAAAAACACGTCTAATGTGAATTATAAGCATGAGTGATTTTTTCGTAAAACTTTGTTGAACATAGTCATACAAACTCGCAAATAAAATATTTCTTTGCAACAAACCTTCTACTGCCAGCATTGAACCTTCCACCTTCCCCTCGTATCCTGTTCATTGCATGTCTGTGTCGAGACTCATGAAGGTATTTCTGGAAATAGGTAATTTTATTAGCAATGAAATATCGATTTGCAGAAAAAAATTATATGTTAAATGTCTACTGATGTTCTGTTCCGCCTACATGGTAAAGTAATTAAAGCGATTGTCACACAACCCGGTGTTGGATTCGATTCCCTGCCATACAGTTCTCTAGACACAAGAGAGAGATCACCAACTATAATTTTTTGATATTAACTGTTGAAGACTAAAAAAAATGTTTATTCAAACTCATAGTTTCTGAAATTGATATCAAGATATCACAATGAAATAGAGGAAGAGCCTCAAAGGTAAATTTTAATATGCGTAATTTGACCATAACCTCGCTGATAATGTAGCTTTGTATTGGTGACAGATTTTGGTTTTAGTTATTTATTTATTAACAGTCGGTTCAGTAGGTCTAGAGTTTACTTAGTTATATAAACCCACTAACTAAATACACAATTACTAATAGCAACATAAAGGTAACTACCGAGTAAAAAAACATATGAAACTGGTATAGACAAATTATTTTTTCTCTCACCGGTCGTTCCTTAGGTATACGCCCTTGTTCATGCAGTTTGGCTCTCGCAGCCCTGCGTTTGAGTATCCGCTTATATTGCCTCGCGTTGACATAGAGAAGCGGTTCCTCATCAGAGCCTGCGCTGGCGCTGGTGGCCGTCGCACCTTCGCTAGATGTCGCCCCGCTACTGTTGCCGTTTACCATCTGTAAATATTTTACAAATATACAGGTAGGTAGTTTTAAATGAAGAAAAAAAATCCACATGTAATTTAAAAAATAATGTATTTAGTTATTTAATTTTTTTAAATATAAAGAATTATTTATAAACTAACATGAATAAATCAACAATAGGCAAACAACACATAATTAAAGGAGTGCTGTTTAAAATATACTTTTATTAATTTATATATATATATTCAACTTACCATAACAATATTGGGTTGGTTGACTATCTGCTGTGGTTGAACTGCGTTCGCTACTTGCACTATATTACCGAAATTTAATACTGAAATCGTTGACAAAATAATTAGTTAAAACACAGCAATCGCCATATAACCGTAAGATTTGGCTAGGAATCGAACCCATGACTTTAAGTAATATATTGTCACTTATGAATGTCAAAAAAGAAATACATATTTAATGCTTCTTATTTTACATTTACTGCCAGTTCTCAAATGAAGGGAGTAGAATGGAAAAGAAGAACTGGCAATTAAATCTCCCCCACTCTTTTTAATTGCCAAGTTTTTTGTTTTACAAAATGTTTATAAGGAGCTGCAACCATTACACCATGTTCCACATGACATCTTAAGAAATTAATTTATTAATAATATTTGTGCCCTATTAGGTCACATCTAGATTTTTTTTAGTTATATGGTGCAATTGTTTATGTATTTTTGAGATATTTTAGAGCAAAATCCATGTTCAGAGATGTTCAGCTTAAGTAACAAGTCTAAGTGTTGCTGTGCATACATTAAAAGTTAAATAGTTTTCAGTAAGGATATAAATAAACTTTTTCAAAGTCATACAAATTACATAGTTAAACTTAATCAGTATCTACTATGAGAGCAAAAACTGACAACAATTATTTTCAGTTTTTTATAACTGGAAGTTTGCAAAAATTATTTAACCATTAAGTTTCACTGATCTTCAAGTTAGTTCAATCTCTTACCAGGTTGGTGTATGACTTGGTGCTGGTCAATCTGTTGGGATGAAGGTTGATAAAGAAACGTCTGACCATCTGGAGTCTGCACTAGCTGCATTGTCTGTATGTTGTTATTTGCACCTGTAAATATTAAACTATAATATAAGGAATTTTGATTATCATAAAGTATTTGTGTATATGGAGGACCAAAGTATAGTTGTTGAATAATGCGTTTTGTGATTCAAGCCATGGCTCATTGGTTAGTACCCCTGACTGCGAATCCATGGGTTCCGGGTTCGGGTTCGGGTTCTTTAACACCCGAATGAGCTTAACAATTCAATGTGTAGTTTTATATTATTAGCAGTAGTTCTAGTATTAACTATTTCATAATATAGATAAATCACCTTGAATACTGGACAGTGGAAGAACTTGAAGGCCTTGTATTTGCTGACTGTTGGGTGCAGTCACCTGAAAATAAGTGGCGATATTAAGCAATAGTTAATTGGTTTATTAATATGAGCCAATTTTATAGTGAACTAGCAGACCGGCCAAGCGTTGCTGTGGCTAAGGTTTTTGTTATACTACATAGTAGTAAACTATTCAACTATAGGAGAACTTATGTGAAAAGTAGATAGCTTATGTGAAACGTTGGTTCTTTTAACACAGCGCCATCTGTTAGAATTGTATCAAATAATAAACAAATATTTGCAATAAAATAATATTGCGAGTATAAATTGAGATGTAAGCTACCCTATCTTTTAAGTTAGATCAAACTGCACATGGTGTGCAAATTTGATTGATATCGGTTCGGTAGTTTAGGAGTCCATGGCGGACAACTTATGAGTCTTAAAACAGATTTTTTCAGATTAAAAAATTTGGTTCTAATAAAATTCATTAGTTTCCTACCATGCATACTATTTTATAATGCAATTATTATTTCTATTACTAAACAACAACAAAACATTAGTTCGTCTATTATAGTAATAAAGAGCAAATTTATCATAAGATTGATATCAAACACAATCAAATTGTTAAATATCACATCGTCTCCAACATATGCCAGAAAACTAGATTTTATTGTCATTTAATCCATTTGTTTTTCTTTTGCCTTAGCCTTTGTCACAATGTATAAATGTTGTGGTGAACAACATGATAGTTTACTTACACTGTTTCCCATCAATGTATTAGCAAGTATTCATTAAAATTAAAATTTATTTGTGGACAATAAAGAACCTACAACCTCTACAGCACAGCTTTAAAGAATTTTGCTATAATAACCAGACTTCCAAAAAGTCTTTAGATATCCACAGAAAAGAAAATTAAGCATTATCTATCTATTATAACAGAATAATGATACCACCACCTGGATTTGAGGACCTCCAATCTGAATGCGTGCACAAAAATAATCCCATTTTATGATAGTGAAATTGAAATAAACAAAATTAAATTAAATAAATAACAAAATGGTGTTAGAGTATTGTAAAAAAAAACAATCCACATCGCCCATAATTAATATACAATGATATAATTGTCAGTTCTTTATAGTATTGAATGTTTACACAACTTGTAATTGTAAGTATCATATACAACCTCAAAATAATAAAATTACTTACCTGTATAGGCCCACTTGGTGGTACAGAGTGAACCATTATCTGTTGTCCATTAGGTCCTTGAACTACATGTGGGCTGTTGCTCATCTGTAAAACTTGTAATTGCTGCCCATTTATTGTCACCACTTGGGTTCCATCTGATGTCTGGATTTGAGCATGCTCCATTTTGATTTCTGAAATATAGCGACAGGATCAAGAGGTCTATTACATTCTTTTAAAAATACAAAACAAATATTGTTACTAGAAACTTCATTCATTAATATATAACCAAATTTATGAATATTTGTTTAACAATCATTAAATTTTATCAGTTTTTTTTAGGAAATAATACAAGACAAGTACTCTAACATGTGTATATTAGTTAGATCATGTTGACAGTGAGACTTTTATGAGAATATCACCTGTAAGTTATTAATCCTAATGCCTTAGACTTAAGTCAACAAACACAGTCAAAAATCTTAGCATTTTACAAAATCTTGAAAACCCGCCTTGAAGTTTAAATATATTATTATTGACTTTTTATAATTAAATAGCAGTAATCGAGAGTGCTTGGAAAATTTGGCGCAATACTGACAATTTTTTTACGTAAGAAAGTATTTACGGCACTGAGTTATGGGTATTTTTTAAAACTCTCCCATAATAGTATCAATAAAGATCATCAGATTCTTGAAGTTTATATCAAGAAATACGTATCGCTCGTTTTTTATCTAAAATATTCCATGTCATCGTGTAGCAGGAAACAAATAATTGTATTTGCTGCAACGTAATCAAAATGGCTGCTTTATAAATAAGTTTCTCCGACATTCTTCAACTAGTTCAATAAAATCAAACTACACAATGTTAAATCCTCATTTCACCCAACATCACTTAAAAATTCGACAAATAATTTGTAAACTTACATTGGGTATTCCTCACTGGTTTTTCAATGATTGGTTGGCAAAGATAGACCAATGGTCGATGTCAGTGATCACAAGCACGCAGTAGATTGGTTCGGCACATTACCACTCCCAGAGAAGCGCGGCTATTCTGTTGATTCGGCTATCCAATGCTGATTCCTACAATTAAAGATTTGTCTATGGGTACTTAAAGGGTTGGGGAAAAAACTATCTGTATAAAATAATATAGTAAATAAATAACTTTAAAATATATTTGTTATGTATGACGTCCTTTTAAGATCATGTTGATTATATATATATCGTTATTAGTATTCTGCATTGGTATTAATTAATAACATAAACAATTTATGCTTGACCAATTTTTTTCCTTTAAAAAACATGAAAGTTATTTTTTTTAGTTATATGGCAGCTCTGAAATATTTATTAAATAGATTATCTATAAATTTACACAGTTCAAAACAAAAAAAATATTATCAGTAATTATTATAAAAAATCTCGGTTTACTTTTAGAATGCCTGGGTCAAGAACTTATAAATTTATTTTTTTAGTTTTATGATTTTATAATTATGTACTATTTATATATATATATCTCTATAATCTGTGGTTAGTCTGGTCGTATAGTCTGTCATCTGTGGTATAAACTCGTTAAATTCAATTTTTCAAAGTAGAGAAATGGAAATATGGAATTTTTGAAAATTGTTATTGCTGCATTTACGATTTAGAGGTATTATTTTATACATATAAACTTCGAATTTAGGTTGTTTATATAGAATATATACAGACTTGTTGTAAAATGAATTCGATGCTATATGATGGATTAAGTAGGGATAACTTAGCTTTAGAAGCTGCTCGACAACTTGGTAAGTAAACCAGTTTGAAATTGGAAGTCACTTGGCAATTAGATAAAATCTTTTGTTTCAAACTATGAATATGTCAAAATTTTCAGATCACATAAATGCTACTTATAAAAATATATCTCAACAACAAAAAGAATTATTAGAAATTAATACTTCAATAGTAGCCTACATTGAAGAAAGTAAGTTACGAATTTCCACTCTGCGTTTAAAGTTAGCAGATGAAGCGCAATGCTCTTATAAAGTTGCCGATATATTGTCTAAAAAATAAGGGGTAAGTAGTACCAGAGTAAGTAGTAGTTTTTTACTCCAAATAAAATCATAAGTAACTAATAATTTTTCAGGTGAAAATGTCGAAATCTCCAAAAACCCCAGAAAAAAGAACAAGTAAATTTAGTTGTAGATTGTTATCTGTATCCAGTAGCAAAACAAATGTATTTCACAAACACCAGAGTGCCAAAAACTTTATCATTTGGTATAAACAAATCATTGATAATGAAAGACAAAAGCTTGGTTTGTATTTATCAGAAGATGTTACTTTGAAATGGTTTGGCCGTACAATACGGTCCAGAAAGAAAGTAAATAGTTTCTTTACTAATCATGTAGAACACTCAAAACATTATTTAACATCAGTGGAAAGTATATCAAAGCTCCAAATAAAGCAGAATAGATCTCCAAGGTTTGTATCTGTAGAGTTAGTCTTAAATATTTCCCTGGGTTCTCATGGTGAAAGAATGCCACAGTAGTATGCTTAAATTACAATTTAACTTTGTCTTTCAGAAAAAGTGACTCATTCATAAGTCCGTCATGTTCTCCTGAGTTAAAAGAATTACTACCAAGGAATGGTAAACGTAGATTATTTCAATCACCTAGTAATAGCCCTGAGTGGGCTCCAGGTTGTAGACCAGATGATGAATTTGATGGCACAGACAAAAAACGGCAAAAACCTGATCAGATGCAATATAAAAATTTTGAGCATTATGTACTACATGAGAATAATGATTATAAGCATAGTTCCTTTGAATTGAATAACAAGGGTGATGGTGTGAACCAATCTGTACATGAACAGATTACACCATCTAACCTTGAATGTGGCCAAGGTGACTGTTTGCCATCAACAAGTAGTGATTCCAATAGGTCACATGAGAATTTAAATGCTCAGCTGCCAAAATTGGCTGTGGAGTGCAATGGTTATGTAGAGTTTATCCGCACAAGAAATAATAGAGCAGACAGTGCAAAATGGGAACGTAAATGCAAATTACAGATATGCTATTCTGAGGATCCTCTAAATGTGGGTGACTTTATAGTTTGGATGATTTATTATAGTGATGAGAGTAAGTGCAGACGTAACCTTTTAGCTGAGTTTAATAAGATAGGAAAGGAACAACTCGATTAAAATTTGTTGAACATCTGGTTGATACTACTCAACCTGTTTTATGATTAATAATGTTGATTTTGATGTTCATATAAACATTGTTATGCATGTTAGTTTTGCATATCGGGGACCAAAAGAATCCTTAATTTCTTTTTGCAATTCTCTTTGACTTGGTTTAAAAACTAGTATAAGTTTAGATTTAAACTAGTCAGAAAATCTTGGAAGTGATATTCACTAGATAAGTTGAACTAAAAAGAAGAAAATGCCTGAAATTCTTTCAGGATAAAATTTTAGCTTATACCATTGAAATACTTTTTAAATGTTAGAATTACTTTTCAGTATATAATTTTTTAGGGTTTAGTTTTCTAAAATTATGTCTACAATAGATGACCTATGTCATTTTAATTATTACGTAGGTGTACAACTTGGAGTTGCGTAGCAATTTTTAATAAAAAATACTTTGATGAAATAGGGTTGAACAGTATAAAATATTAAACCACCATATTATGCTGCATGCACGATTTTTACATACCTATATAAAAACCAACCTTTATCTTAACTGAAGATATTTTGTTTAAAAGTAAAGTTATGACTCCAACATATGAATAAGGGCCTTGCATTTTACAATGCTCCTTGTTTAATTTTAACATAGCTTTATTGTACTTTATAATATGTAAGTTTATTTAACTTTAAAAGTAAAGAGAACCACTAGTTATTTTGTTTGTGTTTTAAGATTGTGCTCATGTTTTAAGAAATAAAATACATCCAGCTAAAAAATTTCTTTCATTAAACTGATTACGGGTTAATGATTTTATTCCTCGTATAAATACTTAGTTTCACTTACATCAGAAAACTTATACAAACAATTCAAGAACATGGATACTAGCAGGAAATAGCAAGATTTAGTATCAGTCTGATAATCAAAATGTTCCACATAGATGTTAAAACTAATTAAAGTTGTAATTTCTTTAGTTTGAAGTAATTTTTGTACTTGTACCCTAAATTACTGTTACAATCCATGGGTTGTTTGACTAAAAAAATATTGTATATTAATTGTAAGTTAAACATATTACAATGGCCTTGTTATTAATTCAACCTAAGTATTTTTCATTATTAGATCTGCCTCTCTTTTTGTTGCTTATTGTTAAGTGTGAAATTTGTAATTTATTTGTTTTATGCTGCATAAATAACAAAGTATGTCATATTTATGTGCACTGTTACGAACCAAACATTAGCTTATTTTTAAGGATTGAATTTAAAAAAAATACAGTTTTTTTTTCAGATCTATATTTCTGGCACCAAAATGGCAATATTTTTACGATATAAAAATAATACTTATACTTTTGAGAACAAATTACCTATTACTATTGTATACTTTTAATAATTATATTAGATTTGAACTTCTAAAAAATTTATTTTAAATATACATTTTGATCTATTTTAAATCAGGGCTTAACTTATAGACCACAAGCCCATGAACAAAAAATACCTGTGAAATGACCCAACCTGAATTACGCTTAGAAGGCTGTTACTATATCTGAAAATAGCTCTGAGCACTATGCCGTCATTTCTGAGCGGTACATGTGAGTACGTGAGTGAATGGACTTTCTCAGGTACAATGGGGGAATTTCGACTAATTATTAATGTACGGCTTTGTTATAAGTGTATAGATGATTAAAAATAAATGTCGAAAAACCTAGTGCCGTACAAAAGTGATGGTGCCGGAAGTCGGTGCAAATTTTTAATTCGACGACAGTTGCAGAAGCAATATAGGTCATTTATTACTGTACGGCATTTGTGTGATTCCTTTTGGACACATATACAGATACTTTACCCGTAAACGCCGTACATATTCCCAGCGGAGCGGTCGAAAGCCAAGGGTCGGAACCCTACCCCTACACCCATATACCCTAAGGTCATTGTAAAATGTACGGCAACATATTCAAAATATTATTTAACACGGACAATAATGTTTTATAATTATGCCGTCCAAATATTATAGTTAATATTTGTGTAATTAAATATTTATCGAAATTTCAGGATTTACCAAGTTCTTACTGCTGTAAGATCAGAGAATAATGTACGGCAACTTGTTTTTTTACATAATGTTACTAAATATTACCGTTGTACATTATAGCCGTTCATTATAAATGGTAACAAATAAAAATATTATGATAAAAAATATATGAAATTTCCGAAATTTAGATGACTTTTCAAATGCTCCTAGAGTAATATAGGGAGTAATATTTTCAAAGATTATTGTTATTTTATATGAAACAAATATAAATAAACAAAAAAAACCAGATGCCGTACATTTTACTCCAGATTATTCTTTACAGCTGATAAAAACTTCGACGACGTTTGAGGTGTCCCTTAAGGTCATTAATAACTGTACATATCTGAGTAGTGAGTATACTACCATAAGGCTGTAAAGTATATTTACAGCCTTATCGTACCAGCAGAGAGAGGTAAAGGAAAAATATTTTTAACAAAAATAAAAATATAATACAGGGCGTCTCAAAGTTATGAGACATGAAGGGAAAGTACCTTAAATATCGCAGATAGGGTATTTTACTAAAAGAAGACTTTATGTTATTTTTAAAAGTTAGTAATTCTGCATTCAAAGATTTTTTAAAAACTACTTGCCTCGTCTGGAAATCGAACCGGCTTAAATTAAAAAAAAAACACCCCTTCTTTTATGATGCCAATCGAAAGAATGGCCAAAACCTAATAACTTTTCTAAAGTAACAGACTCGAAGGGGATTTTTTTAGGCCGAATACGATAGATAATGTTTTTAATTTGATTAAAAAGATATATTCACGCTGTTCCTTTCTTTTAAAATACTATGTTACTTAAGAAGAGTTATTAGTTTTTGGCCATTCTTTCGATTGGAATCATAAAAGTAGGGGTGTTTTTTTTTACATTTAAGTCGGTTCGATTCCCAGACGAGGCAAGTAATTTTAAAAAATCTTTGAATGCAGAATTAATAACTTTTAAAAATAACATAAAGTCTTCTTTTAGTAAAATACCCTATCTACGATATTTAAGGTACTTTCCCTTCATTTCCCATAACTTTGGGACGCCCTGTATTGGTAGGCGGTGGTAGCGGACTATCGAAAGTGTACGGCATTTATCTTTTATTGAAGATTGTCTAAAGTATTAATAACCTGTATTATTGCCGTACACATAAAAGTCACTGGAAAATGACTCTTTTCTGAGGAAAGTAATTTACCCCATACACCTATGTGTTCCACAAAAAATGTACGGCATGCTGGAAAATGTTATCTATTTGTGAAGTACTCTCAAGATCATTTAATTTTATGTTGTTTCATATCATCATCACCTATATGCTAATCAGACATATGTTGCGACCCTTGGCTTTCGACCGCTCCGCTGGGAATATGTACGGCGTTTACGGGTAAAGTATCTGTATATGTGTCCAAAAGGAATCACACAAATGCCGTACAGTAATAAATGACCTATATTGCTTCTGCAACTGTCGTCGAATTAAAAATTTGCACCGACTTCCGGCACCATCACTTTTGTACGGCACTAGGTTTTTCGACATTTATTTTTAATCATCTATACACTTATAACAAAGCCGTACATTAATAATTAGTCGAAATTCCCCCATTGTACCTGAGAAAGTCCATTCACTCACGTACTCACATGTACCGCTCAGAAATGACGGCATTGTGCTCAGAGCTATTTTCAGATATAGTAATAGCCTTCTAAGCGTAATTCAGGTTGGGTCATTTCACAGGTATTTTTTGTTCATGGGCTTGTGGTCTATTATGCTTGAACAACAGTAGAATTATTAAAAAACTTGTCTTTACAAGATACAAAGAATATTGTTGATATTAATTAAATAGATAAGTCGATGCCTCTATTACCTTAATTAAATATGTTAATAACCCAGTCTGTAAATTGATTAGCTTTATTGATGCTCAGGAAGCCGTAATATATAGATTTAAATTGTGATGTTAAAAAAAAAATATATATATAATAACACTAAATTTACCATAGCCCTTAAAAATACCTACATTTCTAAATATTTTACTATGGTAGTACAGATAACTATATATACTACATATACATTGCTTACCAGTTGCAATACTTTGTTGACCACATATTTTGTTAATAGAAGTAAAAAAAAATATATTTGTCAATAATAGAAGTTGAGCAACATATACAACTTTACATGGTAGTAAAAAGGAAAATAAAAGAGGGTCTCCTCTTAATCCTGCCTCCTTGTTGCCATCCTAATCTCCTTGTTTCACAAATCTTGTGTTTTGGCAAAACTAATTATAATCTATCCCCAAGACTAGTCTTTGCAAGGGTCTTTCATTTAACAGAGTATGAAAAATGAAGTAGCTGAGTATTTATTTTAAAGATAAACCTTTTTTAAATGATTAAAGTGGTATTTTATCATGCCTTTAAATGTACCTTAGTATTAAAATCTTATGTTAAAAAGTCATATTCTATTTATATACCACTGATTACTTTATCAAGCACCATATTTTTATCTTGATGGTTGATAAAATCGTTACTGAATAAAATTTAATTTTTTGTTTTAGTCTACTCCCTCTTCAACAGAACTTGATGAACAATTTAATAAAAAATAATAATAGGCCACAATCCTGACAATATATGTAACAAACTGTAAACCTTTAAATACCTACCTAGTGAAATTTTAAACAACATTTTATTGAAATTGTTGATCGAAATCTACATTTGCATCTTCAATTTCTTCTTTAGCATTATCTTCAAGAACAGGTTCATTCACTGGATTGAGGGCATTAAGAGAAGAGCTTAATTTTGGAGGCTGAGCTGCTGGTGTTACCTTAGATGGTGCAGGAGGGTTTGGTGCACTTTTAGTTGTCATTGATGATTTTAACCTTAAAATTTCTTTCTCCAATTCCTCTACCTTCTGTTTACGTTCTTCTAATTGGCTAGTTAAAGTTTCTTTTTCTAACCGGAGAGTCTCAAGTGTAGCAGATTTGCTTAGTTGTAAGTTTTGCAAAGATTGTAGTTCTGTTTTACAAAGCTCCACATCAACTAATGTGCGGTTTATTTTAGTTTCAGATTTCGACATTTTATCTTTATAATCTAACAAATCATTACTTAACTGAATTTTCTGATTTTCTAAGTCATTAATTTTGGAATTAAAACTATCTTTTTGCTGAATGTGCCGCAACGAATCTTCCATGCACGTTGTTTGATGTTTTGAACATTCTTGCAGTTGAGTGCTAAGCTCAGTCAATTTGTTTTGTAATTCTGTCTCCATACTCCAGCTATTGAAGAGTGAAAGGGTAAGTAAGAAACAAACAGCAAATACAATATACATTGGCCAACGTCGCATGTTTTCTAAGCCCATATTTTGGTGACCCTTAACGAAATACAAACGCAATGTTTAGCGCTTAAGTTTATAATAACTTATAGTATTATTTACTAATATAAAATCTTATAAGTCGCGATTTTAAACTAATAACAATTTCCACAATGCACTAAATCAAAAATAAAATCAAATGCACAGATTACAATAGATGTTGAAAACTATTTTAAATACATTATCTATGATAGATTCTTTATGAGGAAAAAAGTAGCCAAGAAAGTTTTCGATTTAGTTTAAAGTTCAATCGTGTCAGTTTTAATTATAATTATTTACCTACAGTTTTTTACTTTAAACCATTGATATAATAACCTACAATCTAGCCTTTACAATATTTATTATGGTTAGTAAATAATATTATGCTGAATTAGTTTCAGTATATATTATTTCTCTACGATTAGTTTTCTACAATAAAAGTCGAAACTTAGTGTTCTGTAAAGCTTTGGAAATGCATAATATGTATAATCGCATTCGCATACCGAATGTCGTTTTTAAATGTGGCAAAAAGCAATTTAAAATTCATGCATTACATTTTGTCTTAGAATAAAATATATTAGATTAGCTCTATTTTTAATCTTTTCTTTAATTATAGCCTGTGGTTCTATTATATTGATGTATAATATATACATATGTCTAAAGCCATAGACAACAATCAGAATTTTACCCAAAGGCCCAAAATCCAAATCCATCATCGACTTCTTTGGTTTATAGCCACGAGGTTTTTACTAATATTTCAATTTTTTGTGAATTATTAAGAAACATTTTCACATATTTATAACAAAATGCCGCCCAGTAATCCTTTGCCGCCTAAAGAAAACGCTCTGTTTAAAAGAATTTTGGTAAGTTTCATTATAAACATAGGTCTATATTCGGATTATTAAAGGTTTGACATTTTTGTTTTAGATTCTAAATAAAAGTTAATAAGGCCTGCTTGCAAAATTTTTCATCTTGACTTAAAGATATAAATCATGATGCGTTATTTTTTTCTACGCTATTATAATTTTACGTAACTATTTTCACTTAATCATAACACTCAATATTTTAGTGTGCAGTATTAAAAAATGATATAGGTTAACCATAAAATGTTATCATTTATACTATTATTTACAGCGTTGCTACGAGCATAAACAATACAAAAATGGGTTGAAATTTGCAAAACAAATATTGTCCAGCCCCAAATTTGCTGAACATGGAGGTATTTAAAACCGAGAGTATTTATATTCATTTGGTTTAAATGTAAACAAAGCAAAATTTATAAAAAGTGACATCTATTACCTTTCAGAGACATTGGCTATGAAGGGGTTGACTTTAAATTGCCTTGGGAGAAAGGAAGAAGCATATGAATATGTCCGTAGGGGTCTTAGAAATGACTTGAAGTCTCCAGTCTGTTGGCATGTATATGGGTTGCTTCAACGTTCTGACAAAAAGTATGATGAGGCAATTAAATGCTACCGTAATGCTCTCAAATGGGAAAAGGAGAACATTCAGATTCTTCGGGATCTATCCTTATTACAAATTCAAATGAGAGATCTGGAGGGATATAAAGTAAGTAATTAGTATTTATGAAAATTTTTACCTATAACTCTGAAAGTTGTAAAAATAATTGAAAAAATTCAAATATGTCATATACACTGTTGTAATGTTAATTGATATTCAATAATTTAATTACAATACTTATTATTTTTTGAAAGGTATAATACCTTCACATGTCTCCTTAAACATTGCTACTGAATACATACAAATACATTATAACTGTTATGTATGTATTTTATTTCTTATTATAATATGGATTACATAATTGTATTATGCTTATTTTAAGATATAATTTAAAAAATATTTTTATATAAGGATGCATGTAATCTGTCTTCCAGTTTATTCAATATATTCTGGAGTATTAAATACATTTAAGGATCAGGTTCTGGGTTTGATTTTTAGTATAAATCAATTTTGATAGGATAAAAAATACATACACTTATGCCTAAAATGTTTAATCAATGTTTTAATCTTGTTTTCAGGATACTCGCTACCAATTATTTATATTAAGACCAACACAAAGAGCGTCATGGATTGGGTTTGCCATGAGCTACCATCTGTTGGGTGAATATGAAATGGCTAACAGTATTCTAGATGCATTCAGAACTAATCAGATGAAGGGTCCTTATGATTATGAACACTCAGAATTACTTCTCTATCAGAATATGGTCCTGGCAGAGTCGGGACAATATGACAGGGCTCTATCCCATTTATTAAAGTTCCAAACACAAATACTTGATAAGTTGGCGATAAAAGAAACATGTGGAGAGTATTATTTGAAATTGGAAAGGTAGGTTAAGGAAATTCTTAAAGTAATGGGATGGATATTTATCCCATATTAATTGTTCAAAACTTCACCATTTTGTTCGAAAAAGAAACATTTTTATGATTAATATCTATATATTTTTATGATTGTATTAATAATCACTTGTTGCATCCAATAGTTTATGCAGTAGTAAATGGTCCTATATTATAAAAATTACCACTGAAACTATAGATGCAAGTTAAATTAAAAATGAACCGAGTCTGTTCTTCTTTGCTTAGGTTCTATCCTGTTACTTATACAAATGCCTAATATTTTACAGGTTTAAGGAAGCAGAATCTTTGTATGAAGGTCTGTTAAAGAGAAATCCAGAGAATGTGATGTATTACCAGAAGCTTATAGAAGCCAAACAGCTTACTACCCCTTACCAAAAAGTGGCCTTCTTTCATCTTTATAAGTAAGTAATGAAATATTGTATTGCAGCTATAGTAAACTTTTAGTTTTTTGGTTTTAGAAAATAAATCCCGCTTTTATATAAGATCATATCAAATATTTCCAATTAATAATTGAAAAAAAAAAATTTTTAACCACACCGGACCTAATAAATTGGCTTAAGAGGTGACAAATCCTAAGTCTTGATAGACACGGTTGACAGAGTGGAGCAGTCTCGATGGAGATTTTGCTCTGAACGTCTAACAGCTCTCAACACATCTGCTCATTGTCTAGCTGACTGATTGCAAGATAAAGTTTTATAAAATAAAAGGAATTCTAGTAGCACAAAAACTTTACTTTGAGATCCAAGAATTAGTTGATTTTTATGTGTTGCACAAGTTTGACATTAATTTACAATTATCAATCATCAGAACCAGAAACTGAAAAGGCTGTCCTGAAATGAAATTTGTTCCTTTAATTCTTTGAGTTTTGCATTTTTCCCTCTCAATCTAAATTGATTATCCTTATAACTTACATTTGTAGCCAATAAGACCTAAGTAATTCTTTGTGCATATTTATTGTTCCTTATATTCTGTACAATATTTCTTGTGTATATTATTTTCTATACTAAACGAAAACACGGCGATTAAAAAGAGTGGCGGAGAGTTTATTGCCAGTTCTTCTCTTCCGTTCTACGCCCTTGATTTGAGAACTGGCAGTAAATGTAAAATTAGAAGCATTAATATGTATTTCTTTAATGACAAATCACAAGTGTACATTGTGTTACCTACGTGAATAAATGATTTTTGAATTTTTGAATATAGCATATGTAATTTATACATTTTTCTAAATATTTACATACAAACTTGTATTATGTAGGACGGACTTCCCGAAAGCAATAGCACCCCGACGCTTGCAATTGACTGAGGCTGAGTGTCCGGGTGATTTCACTCAACTCGTGGATGAGTACTTAAGGCATGGCCTGCATAAGGGAATCCCTCCGCTACATGTTGACCTTAGGTAAATGATTTTTTCTATGGACTTTTGATGATATAAATGGTTATTAGAGTGTGAGGAAACCGGCATGTCTCAAATTGACGTCTTATAGATATTAAGTGTTACTACTTTTTAAGCTATGTTGGTTTGAAAATGGGCTAATTGACAGTATTAAAAATAAAGTGTTATTGAGGTTTTAGAGTAAAATCAATTGTAAATAATTATATTAAAATAATTATAATCGTATTCAACGATATTAATTTTGATATGTTAGTCAAATCGTAAACAGTATTATATAAATTATATTTATGATTTCTACACGTTTATATTTACACTATTTTTGCACAATAAGAATATTTTCAGTATCAGCATATGACAGGTTAACAAGATATTGTTTGAGTTGTTTAGTAAATGTATGTAAAGTGATTTTTGAAATGTTAGTGATAATTTTATCAAAATCCCTCGCCTCGGAAAGAGAAAAAGCGTTGCTTATATTATATAGGTTTACGTTTTGTGCGTGCGGCGGGTGTTTGTTTCCATAAAATTATTAACATATATGTATTTATATATTCCATACAAATTTTCAGATCATTATATGAGGACCAAAGCAAGGCTGACGCAATAGAACAATTAATACTACAATACATAGAGAATTTGTCTAAGTTAGGCACATTTAGTAATGTAGCTGATGAAGTGAAACAACCAGCGAGTGCATTGTTATGGTCTTATTACTTCGCAGCCCAACATTTTGACTTTAAAAAGGATACCGATAAGGCGTTGTATTATATCGATGCAGCTATTGAACATACTCCTACATTAATAGAACTGTTTATAGTTAAAGGAAGGATATTCAAGGTATGTATAGTAGTATAGTATGAAATTTTGAAGTGAAAACTTCTTTAGCATTTAGTATTGTCTTTTATTGACATAACTTTTAGACATAGAAAACCACTTTTTTACACCAGAATTAAGTAAATATCAGAGAAGATTTTGCAGATTAGAGTGTAGTAGGGATGTGACATTGTGCATAAAAAAATCGATAATTTTTTTTCATGAAAAATCGATTAATAAATAATAGATTTTTTTATTAATCGATTTTTTCCTAATTTTTGAATTAATTTCACAACATAAACACACAATTTTTTTTATTTTTCATGGTTTTTTTTAATTAAAAGGAAACAATAAAAATTATAAATACAAATAAACGTTTAAGAATAATCAAAATCGAAATTAACTAAACCTCGTTTTGATAGATTTTAGGTGAAATTTGATAAATGCTGAGTGTATGACTTTTCAGTAGCACATGCAGTATTTTTGTTGTATTTTTAATTGTATGTAGTCTTGTGCTGCTGAATAAATTTATTTCACTTTTAGGTTATAGTTTTATCATCCTTTCGATGTTTTACAAAAAAACAATACATCTTCAAAGAATCGGATTCAATGTATCGCATTGTAAACATCGTTGTATATCGAATATCCCTAATAGTTCGAGGTCCGGGTTATTAAATACCAGACATAATGTCGGGAGGTGGCAGATAAAAAATCGACTATGATTGATTTTCAATTATAAATATAATCGATTAATAATCGATTATTATATAAAAATCGCGTAAAAAAATCGATTTTTACTTTAACTACGATTATTTTTTCACATCCCTAGAATGTAGTACAGGGTACTTTTGATGTTATAATAGGACTGCTATTAAATTACTATTTCTACTAATACCAGGCTTACAAATCTATACTAACATTGTTATATAATATTTCACCTAAAATGTGAAACGCAGGCTATTTTTTGGAAACAAAACTTCCCAAACAATTTTCATAGCTGAAATAAAATACACACTTAGAGGCAAACATTTATTGCAAAATACATATATATTTTGATTACATACACAGTTCATAAAAAACAAAAGAGGATTTAAAAGTATCATACATATATTATTTTAATTCCAGCATGCTGGTGACCCAGTATCAGCATACCAATGCCTGGAGGAAGCTCAAGCGATGGACACAGCAGATCGTTATGTGAACAGCAAGTGTGCGCGGTATATGCTGAGAGCGGGACATGTGAAGCAAGCTGAAGATATGTGCGCCAAATTTACAAGAGAGGGTAGGTTAAAAACTATTTATCACAATATTAGAGTCTGGCTAATGAAATAAGATGCGCGGCAAATTCAATTTTTTTTACACGCTTTATATTAGCTTCACCTGTATGTATGTATGTATGTAACCGACTCCTTCGGACTCGATTTTGACCCACTTTAAACGGACAGATTTAATTCAAACTTATATACACTTATAAATAATCAGCGGCAATATAATAATTGTATAGGTTTATCTCGAAAAAACAATGAAATTTTTTTTAAGTCCACAAAGCAATACGATTAAATTCAGACAACACGTATTGCTGCTAGGACTAAAAAGTGGAAAGTTAAATATAGTTTAAAAAAACTATAAAACACGCTTTTAAAGCACATCAAACTAAAAAGTGAAAAATAATTCCTAATTTAGGCTGAAAATGGTAATGAACAAAAAATACTGGTTTTATTGTGGTATAAAAGCGTGGATATGGCACTTTTTAGTTTGATGTGCTTTAAAAGCGTGTTTTATAGTTTTTTAAACTATATTTATTAGTATGGTATCCCTAAAAGTTTGATATATTTTGTGGATTAAACTTACTTAATACTTGATTTTATTTTATTATTTTTTACATTGATAGTAACTGTATTTCTATAAAATTAAATATTATACGTATTTAGTATTTTACTATTGATACTTAAAATGACTAGCATTGGATGGAAAACTAAAACTATATATAATCAAAATCAGAATCCAAAAAATCAATAAAACTAAGTTTAGGCTATTATACCTGTTTACTGTTCGGAAAAAATATATAATAGAAATAAAAATGAGTAATTGCATGAAGTATCAAGACAATAAATCATACTAACCTAAGAAATTCAATGACATTCTGTGTTGCCATCCAAAAGTTTTCAAATAATTCAATTATTTTCTTTCATTAGCCAGACTAGTTATTTTTAATTAAATTTTAATATTAAAATTTGTGTCTCATAGGGGTGACCAGTTCTAAAAACTTTTTAGCTGGTTTGGGTATTCTATATAGTAGTCAAGCATATATGTTAGTAGGCTTTCCCTGTAAATGGAATGAAATTGTTTTAGAAATGTATTTTAAGCTATTGCATAGATTTTATCGCGGGCTTTGAGTGCGGCGACCGAATCCAGAAATTCCGTAACGAAAAAACCTTACACACGATGACGTAATATAGCTGCGGTAAATACGCGTTAGAGTGGGACAGAACGCATACTGCGCATTCCCGTCTCTCTGACGAGATCGGTGACGTAGCGTGACCGCGGCCGGTGCAGCCGGTACGCGTTAGAGTGAGACAGACTATATAAGCGTTTTAGTCTGAGTCTGGTAGAGTGGTAGATTGAAATAATATCAAAGAAAAACAAATTCTGCATAAATAAAACATAAATAATTATAACTGCATAAGTTGATAAAAAATGCTATGCAATAGCTTTATCGCAACAGTCCCCGAGTGCCACACGTTTTTTTTTTTTAAATTGGGGACATTGAAAGCCGGACATTAACTATTTGTTTATATTAATTCCAGGTGTGCCAGCGACAGAGAATCTAAATGAAATGCAGTGTATGTGGTTCCAAACGGAGGCTGCGGCGGCATACCAAAGGCTTCACCAGTGGGGCGATGCCCTAAAAAAAGCACATGAAGTCGATAGAGTAAGTATTTCAACTTTATCCAGAGTTCACTCGCAGACCATAGTGGAAGAATGGCTTATTACTGCTTCGATGTCCGAACATATTATTTTTCCTTAATTAAATTAATATAATTACTTTATAGAGTAATTTATTTAATACTATACATTTTTAATTGAATATTTGACAAATGAAGTTTGTTTTGATTTTAAATATATATAGTATATAGTACCCTTTATAACACGTTACTCTTATAACGCATTTTCGTATTACGTGATTTCAGTCCTTCGTATAACACGGATATTCCCCCATATAACGCGGTGATTGCACACGTTATATTTATGTACACTGACATTTATAATGATTTGTACGCACATATTTCGTTCATAACATGTTTTTTTTCTTAATATTCGATTTAAATCCCTTTTTACGAGAAAAGTTAAAGGTAAATCATTCGTACATATCGCCTTACATGGGCTTATACAAGCGCGTCATGTGAGAATACTCCTACAACGCGTTTCCTATAACGCGGAAACAAACTACCGTATCGTAGAAGGGATAAAAAAATAAATAAATCAGTGGCGGTACAACCTCTTCAGGTCTTGGCCTCAGATTTCTGAATCTGTTTCATGATCATTTTTAAATCTAATAGGCAAGTAGGTGATCAGCCTCCAGTGCCTGACACACGCCGTCGACATTTTGGGTCTAAGACATGTCGGTTTCCTCACGATGTTTTCCTTCACCGTTCGAGCAAATGTCAAATGCGCGCATAGAAAGAAAGTCCATTGGTGCACAGCCGGGGATCGAACCTACGACCTCAGGTATGAGAGTCGCACGCTGAAGCTACTAGGCCAACACTGCTCCTGGATGGATTGGAAGGGATAACTGTATATATTTATTGTGGATCTCTAAAATGTACTTTATATATTTTAAATGAGATAGTTACGAAACTGCACTGCACTACGATTCCACCCGCGTAATATTATGTCCTTAGTCCTTACATATGAAATTGGCGTTTTGTCGTACTGGCCACTTTTGACCAGAGATATCTCCTCTTTGGTTTGGTATTATGTATTTGGCATTTATAAAATAGAAAACATGAAAGATCGCGTTATTTACGAGTACGAGTTCCACCGTGGCACCAGTGCTGAAGTAACGGCTCGAAGACAAACGCGCTACTGCTTTACATTATTAGGTATATTATCTTAACGTGATGACAACAAATAAATAATAGTTTAAAAAACACGCTTTTAAAGCACATCAAACTAAAAAGTAAAAAATAATTCCTAATTTAGGCTGAACATGGTAATGAACAAAAAATACTGGTTTTATTGTGAAAAAGCGTGGGGCGCTCTGTGCCATATTTTTCGTCTATCGAGCAACCATTTTTTTTCGTTTTGTTCATTACCATTTTCAGCCTAAATTAGGAATTATTTTTTACTTTTTAGTTTGATGTGCTTTAAAAGCGTGTTTTTTAGTTTTTTTAAACTATTTTTTATTTTATAGTTAAATTTTTTAAATTTTTTTTCGGATTATTGCATTGTCATCGATCTTTGACAGGTGCGCAAAGTTTGAATTAAATCTGTTAAAAGTGGGTCAAAATCGAGTCCGAAGGAGTCGGTTACATACATACATACAGGTGAAGCTAATATAAAGCGTGTAAAAATGTTTTTTTCCATACAAAGTCCTAACTAATATTATGGCCACTTTAAGATCACTTTAGTGAAGAAGTGATCTTAAAGTGACATCCTATATCTAAAAGTGATAAAATTTCCAGCACTTCTCCGAGATAATGGAAGACCAATTCGACTTCCACTCCTACTGTATGCGGAAGATGACGTTACGTTCGTATGTCGGTCTGCTCCGCCTCGAAGACGTGTTACGAGCGCATCCGTTCTACTTCAGATGCGCACGCGTCGCCATACAAGTGTATTTGAGACTACACAGCCACCCCCTGGAGGACGCGCCGCAGACTTCAGAGCCAGATACAGGTATGTCATATTAACTAACACTAAAATAAAAAAAAGGGTGCGTGTACTTATGTACGCGCGTAAGAAGTTATACTTCTTTGGCATTATTAAAAATAGTTTTTGATTGCATGCAAATAATTAATTACAATTAAATAATGAAAGACTGGAAAAGGAGTCTTTATAGTCAATAAAGTTCAGTTTACATATTATTCTCTTACGTTAAGTGTAACATAAATTCTATTATTATTCGAATGTTGTTTTTAAATTATGTCCAATGCCGTAGCATCTTCCGCGGGCAACTTCATTCTGTTAATTTTGTGTCACGGTGCGCGCGCATCGTAAAATTTCACTCTCATAAATTTTTCATAACGCGCCTAAAGAAGTATAACCTCAAAAAAATAATTAAGGAAAATTAATTAGACTATTTAAGGCGGAAAACTTATTAAATAAAAAAATATAATTTATTAATTTAGATAACACAGTGCTTAGGGCTAACTCTGACTCCAACGTGTTCTTTTGAACGTCAAAATTGTTTTACAAGATGTGTGTAAGGAGCTTCAACTAACTTGCTTCACACAACATCTATAGTCCTTTATCACGGATTTTACAATAGTTTCGTGGTCGTATATGTCAATCCGATATGTTATACGATAATGTCAGTTTAAACGTTATGACTTCTGATCTTTGTTTTGACCTATGCGTTTGCGACCTTGATTTATTGATAGAGAAGTGATTTCTAATTATATTTCTCATTAAAATAGCACCATTGTACGTTCACACTCCGATGGGTGCTTTAAATGATAGAGGATTTTATTTTTACTCTAAATTAACCACTCGCGTATAATAATAGAATATAAGCGAAATACTAAACTGTTAATTGCTATGTAACGAATGAATAATTTAGGAAATCGCCACGCTTGTAAACCATACATACCTTTCTACCTAGATTCAATAGATTCTAGAATATCAATTTCAAAAATTCTTTATTTTGTTTCGCAAAAATTGCTACATATCCAGTGTACATTATTACCTGGAATGTAACAAACTTACAACTAGACACGTTTTTACAGGTATTTTGCTTTTTTAAAAACTTATAAAATTGATAAAACTAAAGTTATAATGTTTCGAAAGGTTTTAACAATAACAAACTATTTTTAACAATGAGGTAAACTACCTGGTAATTATGCAATCTTTAGATGAGATTTGCATTTTGACATGCCTAGCATTTTGACATGCCTGCATTTTGACATGCCTAATAGTAGATTCTAGAAGTAAATTTGAAAAATTAACCTCCTAGAATGTCCTGAGCCGTTTATATTACAACAAATAATTATCATACTTCAATCGCGTCGCTTCGCCCGGCTTGTGGTGTAACAAAATTGATATTAGATCAAGATCATAATTCAACTCGTAATAAAGTCAAATTTTTATTAAGTAAATTGCTGCTTTATTTTTTTTATCATATTAAATGCCCCTATTTAACATAATCGGTTACTTAATTTTTTTAATGAGTTGTGTTACATTTTGGTAAGTGTTTTTTAAGAATGACCGTCAGTAATCTTGCGACATAATCAGCTCACGGTCATATTTCAATTTGTAAGGTTAATTTAAGTAATTATTCATTGCGTTTGTGCTTCTATTTACTGGATAATTTTATTTAAGTATTAAAGTGACTATCGTTGTCGACTTGACAATTGTAATAGATTATTCTAGTGTTCAGTCTGGTAATTTTTAATTACCAAATTTGATAATATGTAGATAGTTTTAAATGAAACAAATTTTAAATTATTACAAATTTTAATAAATTTATTTCGTAGTCTTTAGAGTTATTACAAATCACAAATATTTGTTTTATACAATTTACAATAACAGTCATTATGCTCGCATTATGTTTATAACAATACTCACACATCACAATTCACAACATACTCGTGAGCGTATCGAAAATACTGACAAACAAATAAATTAACTATTTCTACTCTTGCACCAGTCACTTAACAATAATTTAATAAATAGCTATTAATAATAACGTTCAGTCCGCTAACGTCCGCGAAACACATCGTTTAACACATTAATAATATGGCATTGCGGATGACCGCTAGTCTTTTCGTTCTTACACTACTTAGGACACTTATAAATCACATTTGCGCTTTGTATATACACTACACGTTGAGTTCAGACTAGAGCTTTGGTTTCACCGTCCGTAGCCGGGAGCTCTGTACCTCTCCCTGGCGGCTTGTGCCGCTTGTGGGGTGAGGAAATACACGTGCGCTCCTTCCCCAGGTAGCCTATACCTAATGAGAGATCCCGGTCGACCTTCACCTGCGGCGTTAACAGCCCCAATCCATTCTGCATCAGGATTGATTGACGGTAAAGGCCTTCTGTAGTTGACGTCTGTGTCTCCAACCAACGATGGCCTATTCAGGTCGTACTGTTCACCAGTATACTGAGGCTCTTGTGGTTGTTCTCTATATTGCTGTCCTCTTCGATAATTAGGGTTTGCTATGGGTATAAACTCACTGTCCGGGTGTATAGGCGGTCTTGGGTATCTGTCGTTAACAATTGTGTCTCCTGCAAGAGATGGTGGACTGTGAGGCTCCACAAGTTGTGCGCTTGCTTGTGACGGATGGACTGGTTCACTGTCTGGGTTTACAGGTGGGCGTGGATGTCTATGGTTGACATCAGTGTCTCCATGCAGTGACGGCGGGTTAGGACTTTGAGATTCAACGATTTCATAGGCATATTGAAGGTTTATGTTGTTGTCGATAGGCGTTTTAACTGTTTCAAGGGGTGGAGTAACAGCCAAGCCGTGATCATCCCGATTTCCGTCGTCAAGTTTTTGACCAAATATGTCAAACGTACTTTTTGTGAAGTCATCGATATATCGCTCGTCGTGTTTCGTGTAGTATCCGTTGCTAATTGGATTAGGGGTAGTACTAGGATGTCTATTTACGTGATGAATTGGTTTACCAGTTTGTACCGGAATTTGATTTCTGTTATTGACGGGCAAATTCTCCTTGATTGGCACGTCTTCATAGTCCTCATCTCTTAATTTTGTCTGTGGATAATATCTGGATGATGTTGGGGCTTCTGTGCTTACTTGAATGTTTTCGACTAGGTATTGCTGATAATTCGGAGACGCAGAGGACGGTGTTACTGCATTGAATTCATTATCGCCATTGAATGGTTTGCTGTAGCTGACCATCGGACGGAAAGGTTCAGGATCAAGCTTTGGTGCCCGGAATGTTAATTTTTCGGGTCTTGGCTTGCTTTCATAACTGTATTGATAAACCGGCCGTGATGTGATTGGCTTTTGTTTAGTAGAATGTGGTCGATGTGCTTTTGGTCTTTTTGTTGTGAAGTAGTCAATTGTTTGCTGAATATCGGATATTTGTTGATAAAATGAGTCGGGTCTTGCTTTAGGCTGTGGCACATAAGTAGGTTGTGGACGCGGTTTCTGAATACTGAAGTATTCTTGTGTGAAGGTACGAGTTCCTTCTTTTTGTGGAAATAAAAAGAAAGCATCTCCTTGATCAAAAGTACCGTAAGCAACGCCAACTCCAGACTGGTATTGAGACTCTTGATTAGCGTTTGGTCTAGGTGCATATGAAGCTTGACTGGGTACAGTTTGGTAATAGTATCGGCCATCAAAATTACTTTCTGGAGGTCTCGTCTTAGGTTGCTCGTCAAAGAAGTAAAATGAAGCTACAGCGTTCTCATTTGGCTTTCTGTTATACACGGGTTGTAATTTGGTTGTTGGTATTTCATCGTTTTGAACGTTTGAATAATATGTTCGTAAAGGTACTGCTGGAGTCGAAGAAATGTCATTGATGTGTTCTTCTTCTGGTACTCTGTAGGGTACGTAAGGCTTTTGTGTCGTAGTCGTTTGCTTATTCTCGTATACTTCTGGGTAATCATACACTGAAACTGAAAGTGGTTTCGAAGTAAGTTTTGTCCGTGTTTTGTAGATAGGTTTCTCAGTTTTCGGTCTCGTAATAATTTCTGCTTCATTGTTATAATGTTTAATCGGGTGTCGATTGGGTATAACACGTTGCGTTTTTCTGTATTTAGTTGTAGTTGGAATTTCATTAGCCAACGGTGTTGTTAAAGTTATAGGAGTTTCTGTTGTATTCGGTAACTCTGTGGTCGTAAGTCTGGCTTTGTAATTTCCTCTGAATGTTACAGGTGTTGGTGAAGGGCGTTTTGATGTACTCTTAGTACGTGTATTAGTCGGTGGTGGGCTTTGTGTAGTCCTTATTTCTTTTGTGGCCTTGTCTTCGTCTGGCGCAAAAAAGTCCGGTGGTGGTGGAAGAATTATTCCAGGTACTAAAGGTCCAGCCGGAACGTTACCCTTGTAATCATTGCGATAAGAAAAATTGTAAGGCGGCGGATAGTATATCGAAGGGTCGTCTTCGTCGTACAGGTCTGACTGGTTGCTCGGTGGTGGTAGAAAGGCGGCGCCCGGAGGAAAACCTTCTGGAAAAGAGCCGTTCATGGATGCAGGGAAAGGGAATGCCCCTTCGCTCGCATTCCCGGGAAGGAATGGGAACGGAGGACCTGGCAACGACGCTCCCCCGGAAGTAGTGTTTCCTTGATTATAACTCGGGGAGTCGAACGTTCCTGGTGGATAAAGGAATGACGGTGGCGGTAGAGAGCCTTCGCTTTCTCCCGTAGGGAAGGGAGGGAAAATGGGCGCAGGGACACTGCCGTTAGGCGTAAGGAAGACGAGCGGACCGTTGTCGGAGAGACGTACGGGAAAGGGCGGTGGAACTTTTGGTTTGTTTGGTAGTTTTACTTGCCTTCTAGGCGCCTCGTAGTTGTCTATGGGTGGCCATACTTTTTGTTCTGGTTCATTTGTACGCTCAGGGAATGATCCCCCTTTTATCACTAATAGATGATCTTCTGCGAGCCAAATTTCATCTTTCTTAAGACCTCCTAAGCTTTGTAAATTGTCTTTCGATCTAGTCTCAGTGTTTGGCTCGTAACTTAATATTCCTGGTCGTTTCGGCGTCTTTGAAAATAATTCATTCTGAATTAATCCATATTTTCCTTCAGCCACCTGATCAGACAATGTTTTCTTATCTTCGTCAACTTCCTTTATCTTTTTAGTTTCTTTGCCCTCACCGGCGCTAGACATTAGCATGCCATCGTCCCAAATACCTTGGTTCCAGCCGACATTGCCGCCCGGCTGGTCCGGCGCGATTACGCTTGCGAACTTCCCACTTTCACTCTTTTCATTGAAAATAATGGAATTTTTCGGGCTTCCATGATCCTTTTCAGGTTTAATCTTTATATGTCCACCGATAAGACGTTTGATCGTCCTTTGTGATTCTGCAGTCTGTGAATCTGATGCGGACGCCAGCGAACGCTGATCGCGCACGAACGAGTCAGGCGGCAATACATATGTCGGCACAAGGACGCTGCAACACACTGTGCAGCACGTCAGCGCTAACGTCAGCACTAACGCCGCCCCTCTCACCATCTGAAAACAAGTACATAACACGTTAATAACCCACACTTGAAGCACACAAAACAATATCGCCTTAAATATAAACTTATCTAAGTTAATTTGTTAATTGAACGCGCGGTTCTCGGTCATGAACGCGCTAAGTGAAAGGATTAGTGGAGACAAAAACCTCAGCTAGTAGTTGGAGCACTGAAGTGCGGCGCGCGACCACTCGCCTTTTTATAAATTCGTGAAGTGCCCACCTCCGACCCTGCTGGCATTGAGAATCAAGCGTTTAATTTGGAAATTAACAAGTAACAAGCCAGACAGGAAGGCCGTTGGCGACACAATTGTTTTAATTTCAGCCGCGAATCGCATTCACATTAATTCATCGATTGCATTCTTGCGTCGTAAACTTTACAATTGTATTTTACTTGGCAATGCAGATACTTACGATTATGAAACATCGATTAAAAAGGAGTAACTCTGTACACACATTAGATTGAATATGAAAGTCTTTCAAAACTAATCTCGGCTTGATTAATCTTTAATGGGTTTATTGACAATAGTAAAAAGTGTAATAAGTAAAGTTGTTAGGCGCGCCTTATTCAGCGATTTTGCATGGATAAGGCGAACTAAATTTGTGTTTTGGTATGCACTAATGTAATAATAACGTAGCAGGGCGTATACCGACTCTATTAACATTTTAATGTTCCTTTGAAACTGTTATCGAATCGCAGTAGGTTGCCGTGGCCTTTAGTTTTTATTATTACACGAAGCAAGCTTGGATATTTTAATGTGAATGGGTCGTTCACGTAAATTTACGGATACAAGACTCATGGTGTCCTTGTTATAGTTTTTGTTCCAATTTCATTTGCCCGGCAATAGTGAGGTTCATATGGAATGTTTAGCAATATCCACGGCAAAGTTCACAGCAGAAGTTTGACATTTTGTAGGACTCATCTTGTAAATCCTTTCAACACCAGTTAACCTTGTATAACGCGATTGTTTTGTGACTATTCGTTGAAAATGTAATGGAGTATTGAAAGTTTTTGACATTTTTCTGACAAGTCGAAAAGCCTTGAACACAACCTTTGTATTTTTTTATTATTTGATATACTCTTTATATTTTTTTTATTGTTAATTAATTACTTAAGATGTCATGTGGAACATGGTGTAATGGTTGCAGCTCCTTACAAACATTTTGTAAAACAAAAAACTTGGCGATTAAAAAGTGGCGGAGAGTTTCTTCTTGTCCGTTCTACGCCCTTGAATTGAGAACTGGCGGTAAATGTAAAAGTAGAAGCATTTAATGTCTATTTCTTTATTGACGTACATAAGTGTACATTGTGTTACCTAAATGATTATGAATTTGAGGTTGTGAAAGGGTGATGATGCTACGTTTTCATATATAATCAATAGAAATCAATTAATAAAAGACCCTTATATAATTTGATGGTTATGCAACCACTTAACAAATTTGAATGCACGTCGCTTGGTTGACAAGATTTAACAGATACAGATCTGTATCGTGGCCTTGTCATGCGAGGTGCCTGATTTTTTGCGGTCACCGCAAAATGTGAATTTAAATTCTGGTCGTTAGGGACAGACGCTTTCTGTTTCGCCCTCGATATTCAACTTTAATAGGTTTTTATATAACTTTGATATAAGAGAACCTTTTGAGTTAATAAACTTGTGATAGTGAATATAAGTGCAAGTGCGGTATCTCGGGCCCACGAACATTATTCTATAGGCTAGATTGTAATTCATGTAAAGTCGCACTCTTTTTTGTGAACTATATTGTAGGAAAAAATATATAACCTTGATATGGAAATACGTTAATACCAAAACATCAAATTGCATATGAAGTCTTTCTACTTTCCTATTAACAACAAAAGATTTCTTACAAACGGAATTTGAGATTTATATATAGCTATTGTGAAACAGTAACGTGATAATTTGTATTCAGTACTTGTCGATTACAACTTTCCAATGGCCTTTTGTTAGCCAAATTTGGCTGTCAGGATATTTTAAAACGCTTTGGAAATCCCGGTTTATTCTACCTTATTATTCTCTAGTCTTGCCAACGACCTCGTCTATAGGGCAACGATAAATAGATTATGTTTTGTAAGGTCTATATATATTTTATACACAGAATTTAGTCAGTTCAATATACAAAAAATCACTAATATCGGAATATAATTTATCAACAGGTTGACGTTCGTAAGCACGCATTGAAGGTTCTTAGTGGCAATTTACGTAATTAAAGGCAGGGTCTCAACAAATCGTTACCTACGCATAATTACATACATCGATCTCCTTGAAGTTGCGGAAAGAGCGCGTGTTTTTAATGTCTTAGGTATAAGTTAATCAGGTATGTTACCGCCAGCGGCGATGCACGTGGACAAGTTGTGGCAACCGTAAGTCGTGTAAGTGATTTCGTAACAAAATAAATCGAGGTTCAATGAATTGGACTTGATATGATACGCCATTGTCGCAGCTTTCGAAATTGTAGCAAATATTACTTGAATTTATTAGAAACGACTGTAACTATCGGTGTCTATAAAGAAATCAATCATTATTGACGGGATATATATTGGTAATTACCTCCGTTGGTAATTATTTTCCGTAGAAATAAATTTAATTCGCAATACAGTGAACACGAATTGATTTAATGTTGATTGCCGCGATAACGCAGTACTGGGAAGTTTTCTCTCTTGTTCTAGAACTTATTAGTATTGTATATACAATAAAAACAATGTGTTTTAACATTCAGAATTAATCGTATTACGATTTGTTTTTGTTATTGTATAATGCTAATAGTGTCACGGTTTTCATTGCGATTGTCGCCTTCGGTCAAGGCGAAATACCATCCTATAACTTGTTTACTATTGCACCTTCAAGCCGGCCTAGGTCTTATGTCATGTAGTTGTTTCCCATTATGTTCCCTTAGATGTGGAGATAATAGAAACTGTTGTTTATCGCACAGCCTTGTGTTTAATGTGAGAATTCTCGTAGTTATCAACTCCAGACTTGAATTATGTGTGCTATTTTGTGAATACATTTCGAAATTGTGGCTTATTTGAATTGATTGCCTATTTGTTTATGCTATTACATTATTTGTATATAAATAGGAAGTACCGGTTAAAGGTCATTTAAAATATCGACATTAATTTTTACGGTTAAATCTCGAGCACGCGCCTCTCACCGGCCGTGTAGCAAAGTGGTTTGAAGTATTTGTCGTATACTCTATTGTTAATGATTAACTTAAACTTTCAGGGTTACATAGTTTCGTAAGCTTTCCGCACTGTGTTGTTTAACCTTCGTCCATTTTATTTGAGGAAATTTTGTAACGCCGAAAATATGCAAAACGTGCTTAAATGTTTTTTTTATAATGGGGAAGTGGAGCGGTCGTTGACGCAAACTTTACCATTTTTGGATGGATTTCATTTATCGTGAGTAACTTGGGTCGCAATATTAATGGGTTATACGTTCGATGCACCGCCGCACGATGGCTTCTATAGTACGTGCTATGGTTTTGTAATAAATGCACGCTTTCTTTTCTTTGTTTGTTTGCGACTTTCATGATTCTTTGTTTCGTAATTTCGCAGAGTGGCCACGGTTAAGTTATTGTATGTAATCTTCCGTGTAATGGTTTGTTGTTCTCCTTTATGTCGTACGCCCGTAATTGCTGTTACGGCATCTAGAGATTTTCGTGCTTTTCACATAGGTGTATTGTTGCATAACGTTATTCGGTCTCATTTACGTGACCAATTATGTGACTTTAATTGCAAAAAATAATTCAATTTTGTTCTGTTACAGGTAAGGATTTTTGTTCCAAATCGGTAAGTGCTAATTACTATACAATATTGCAATGTCTGATCGCGAAGATTCAATGTGGAAAACGGCAATTAGTTGATTTTAGATAATAGTGTTAGATACAACGTTGTTAAATACAAGCACTTTTGCAATGAGTTTCAAAATTTTTTCAACGCTTTGGGCGTTACCATTCATGTTTTTCGGAGCGTGGCGCATAGGCAACCTTAAATTGCACCCAAGTCCTTCGTTATACGAAAGCTAAAGTAAACATTTTGTAATTGCGACCACCAGGTCCGAATGGCCATTATTTTTGATTGTATCTCTAGTTAATTACGTTCAAGGAGACATAAACTAGACCTGTTAGTTTGACGAACGTAAATGATGAGAAATTAGTCTATTGTCTGTAGGAGAACCGGTGACAATTGCGTTGCTACACACGTATCTTATTCTTTGGATTTTCACAGACCTTGCGTTTGTAGCGTTGTAGTCTGTTGGGTTTCGATAACGCGTCCATCACGACGCGAGCCGGATTCACTTTTTATGCTGATTTATGTATGACGTGATTTTGGATTATCAGCCGTAAAAGGACTTACAAATCGTTTGCATTGTTTTGCATAGTACAGTAAAATTATCTGAAACTCGTTAAATTGGTCACGCGGTAGGAAAGACGGTAACTCGAACATTTTATAATTGTTATCTCGAACAATTGTTTTAGCGTTAGCACGTTCTTTATCTGCTTTATTTAATTGTGTTAATAGAAATTAATCTCGTAATGGTAAGAGAAACTAATACAGAAATGTACGGGTCGTTTTCAATCTTCTTAAACCAGTTAACCTTCTATTAATATCTATAAATTCCTTTTAAAGTTCTGAATCATAGTTGTCTACAGTTTATGACGAAGAAGGTTGTGATGACAATTAAGGCTGGCGCAGGTGACTGTTGTGTCATCAAGTGCATTACCATAATTGGGAAGGCGACATTCTATGATCTTTGCACTACCCTTTATATTTTGCAAGACCTTATTAAGTTAATTTGTTAACATTAATAATTGTTCTTACACATTTTAACCTTCAAACGAATTTTATTAGCGATTTTGTTCACTGGTTTTAATGACCCAGTTACTTTTATGAATAATTGTAATTTGTAAACTAGCTTATATTGTGGAAACACTAAATGTCTCACGTTTTATAACGACATCCGCGTTTGAAATTTATTTTTATTTGTGAATATTTAAATTTCAACACTTCCTAATGCGAAATAATAATTGTACGAATATTTGATATCTATACGGTTTGTGATGCAATATTTTTGTACTACTTTCGTTGATCTGTCGTTTCATCTTGTCGATAGCGAATGCATACCTTAAAGTTTTGTACGTGTTGTGATTCGTAGTTTTGTCTATAATACATAACTGACAGTTGATTGATTGATACTGTTGATACTATAGTACTATAGCCTCTGACAAAGATGGTCAATAGCTGCAGCAGGTAAACCCGTAAAATGTAATATTGTGAAAAGGCAAATAAATTTTATTATTATTATTACTTTAGCTTAGGATTGCATGAATCGATCTTGGTTCACTGTTCTTACCGTATTTAATGTTGCTTTTTGACGAATTATTTAAATGGATTTCGGGAGGTTTAACAATTTGATAGATACGTATAACTGTTTACGGATTATTCCGGTGGTGGACAAAATGATAGGAACTATGTACGCGTTTAATATTTTAAAACAATTCTTATTGTTGACAGAACAAAATATTTCAAGTCGCTCACGATCGTATGTAACTTAAAACGGATACAAATTTGATAAAAACTTCTTATTGTAGCCGAAGATGATGCGGGCGTTTAGTTTTTATAAGTACCGCTACGCGGATGTTATTATAGCATTGTGTCGTCGCTTGTTTTTTGTATATAATAAATTCCATTCGATCAGGATTTGTTATCGGAATTACCTGAATTTTATTAGTGTTACGTATTACGTGTTTTTCTCGACAGTTAAAGCCGCGACCTTGTTCGCACATACGCTGTGATGAAAAACCAATGCATGTCAATATTTAACGTGACATGTTCTCGTGTATTAAATCTATAGTATATTTCTTGTTTATTACAAAAACGTACGTAACTTATATTTGATTTATTTGGTAGATTTTACAGTCTGCAATTTAACATATTCCAAGAATTCTTGTTCAAATGATAACTATCCTTGCGCAATGAGTCAAAAACACTTTGTTTGCATTTTCTCACAGGTGTTTCTTTTATACGTTCGTCATTGAGTCGCCTATGCCTAAGAGGTCTGTGAAACTTCATAATATTAAAGTCGCTATATTGTTTGTAATTTACATTGTTAACACTTAATTCCGTGTGATCTGGGTCGGGGGGGTTGCAACTCTTATCATAATAAAAAACACAGGCTTACTTTAACTGATAACGGTTGAGGCTGCGACGATTATACACTTTGATGCCTTAGCACATAACAGTCACTTCACAAATTGTTTTCACTTGCGTTTGGACACTGGCACATGCTGGGAGCAACTGGGATGCTTGTGGTGTCCGAGGGTCACAGGTTGTGGGGGGGTGAACGTGTGTTCGTCGTGTCGCGCGGCTCATGAGTGGCCGCGGTGGTAGGGGCGCGAGAGTAAATACGGCGCGGTAGACGCGTGCGCACAATACGCACACAAATAAACATCTACGGCCGCGCGACGCACACAGGATCATAAGATCCTGGTGCTACAGATAAGGATTTTGTTTGATTAACGGTTGCATTTGCGGAGCTGATTCGATATTTATAATGATTCTATATTTAGTTATTGATATTATATTATTGTTTCCCGTAATCGAAAATAATATTTTTTAAATATTTTTATTTGAATATTAGCGTCCGATCGCCCTGATTCATTTGTTCCGTGTCAACGACTTGTGTCCTTGGAAGGCATTCGTAGCAGAGTTATTTTTAAACATTCTTCAAAAATGCAATTTTTTTTTAAACTTATGGAAGTTGAGTTTTTAGAATATTTGAGACATTCTTCAAATAGTCGTGATTCCTCTGCGTCCTTGTGTTGACTAATTTTAGTTTTCAGTAAGTAGAACAAATTATTTTTGATTTTATTAGTCATTTAGTTTACTCACTGTGAATGAGCTATTTATACCTACTTCCTCTGACTAAGGTCAATTGTAAGAAATAGTACGGATGGATTAATTTTTATATTTCGTGAATATATATGTAGTCTATTTTTAACTTCAAAAAACCATAGGTTTTTAGGATTACACGTCATATAGATAATTTGACGTGTAATCCTTTATATATTATTTAAAGAAGTATATTCTCAAATTAATAACCTTATTTTTTCTTTGTATATACACGGTTCTTTGAATTCATTACCGCGCCATAGAATTGTAGTCGAATTTTTATTTTAATGTTCGATTAAAGTAGGTTTATGGTGTTGTAAAAAAATCTTCAATCGTATATTAACTGTAATGGTAGATATTAGGTATATTCAACTCTGCTATGGAATTATACGATGCTAAACGACTTGTTTAAATGGCACTTTATAAGTTAACTAATAAAAGTTCTGCTTCATGTCCGTTCCTATACTTTAAAACCGACCGACCGATACGCGACCCACGAAAAAGCCAGAAAGTTAGGTAAAAAAGTCTAGCGTCACTGTAAGATTATAAATATGTTCATAGCGTGCTATTTTTATTCCTATATGTATTATTTTTCAACTGCGACCCCCCCACTTGAGGAACGATGTAAGAAATAGTTAGTCTTTTTGTAAATATTTTGATCTATTACTGTTGATGTTGTGTTGTTTTTTTCTACGTGTATGTATTGTTTTGTGTATGATATAAATGTAAGTAACCGCATTGGAGTAATATGTAATGGTAATTTAGTTTGTTAAGTAAATATTACACGGAATTCCATATTGAAAATACAGATGTTTTCCAATTAAAAAATTCTTTGATCTCTCAGGACTGGATTATTTTGAATGTCATCGACACCAGTCGTCCTCCAAAGGTCGCGGAGTCGATTTGCATAACTCTATACGAAATTCAACAGGCACTCGCTTATGTCTTTGCTTGTGTTTGTGTGTTTACCTCGCAATCCATGGTGCGTTTAATACCGATATTAATAATTGTTTCATGATTACTTAATTGAGAGATACGTTGTCATTCATTGTACTAAATTAAATTTGTAGCTGGCTTTGAAAGCGAACTTATTACTAAAACAGCGGCTCATTTGATAGATAAATATTAATTTATACCTATTTATTTATCGAAGATACCAACCTCCAACTATTCAAAGTTAGTAGAGTGTACTCCTCCCTCAAAAGCCAACAACGCACCCGCAAAAAATGGGTGTCATGGGTAACGATGACTGCACTTTATAAACGTCCCGTAGGCTCGTTTGCCCCCCTATTATATATATTTTAAAGAAAAAAAATCTTCTCACCCCATAACTTAATGCAACCTTTGGAGTGATGTTATGTAATAAATAACATATAATTTAATATATATTTTGTTACCGTAGTGTTTAACGGTTATATATTTAAATCTAGAATTATAAAGTTCACTGTATATAATAGATCATGTTTGTCTTGTAACTTTAATTTATTTAGAAGCAATTTATATGTGTATAATACAATAATGTGTTAAGCTATACATAATTGTAGTATATTACTTATCGTATGCTGAACAAAGCCTTAGAATAATCCCGGATCTGATGTACCAATTTGAGCGGAATGCGGTTGGGATTGCCCCACAATGTGGTGATGAGGTTATCGCACCGATGCGTTTTTTTGTTTACAACGGAACTGGTTATATATGTTACGCAATGAAATTTTAATTTAGTGAGAAATAATAATTGACAATCGTAATATGTTCCCATATGTTATTACTACATCTTGTATATGTTTATGAAACGTTTATTGTTTTGTTAGATTTTTGCTAAAATAATAATTGATATACTATTCCTTCTCTTAAGAGACATAGGTATAAAATTACCATAATATACCTTAACATAAGATACATTTCTCCGTTTTATCTTATGAAACTATACGTTAATTTGTGTACATGAATATATAATTTACGATTAGTAAATTAGGTATAGAAACCGCGTTTTCAATAGCTTGTTCGTGTATATCTATGAATTTTGGTGAGAATAGAAAATCATACTGTTTTATGAAGATAATGCCAAAATAGAAAGCATTAGGTTTGAAGTTATTTGCCGCGGTTTTTGCTGTGTTTTCACAGCAATAATATACAATAACTTTGCACGTGAAAGTGTTACCGACAGATGTTGTTAAATGTTAATGCTCAAATCTAAGAAAAGTGTTTTTTGGTGTAAAGTTGGAAGATGACTCAATTATTTGTCTCGATGGTGACGCGATATTTACATCTAATTTGTATTGAACACGTAATTGTCTAAGCAAATATTAAGTACTTTTTCGTCGTTATAGCTGTATTTTATGATTTGACTAGCTGACCCGGAGACTTCGTACCGCCTAACATGACAGTTAAGAAATCCATTTTGTTTTGGAAATAGATTTTTTTAAATATTATTTTGTTTTCGTCAATTTTTTGAACAAACTCCACAACTGAGCGTTTTTTGAGGCAGTTTTTGCACAGCCAGGGATCGAACTTACGATCTCAGGGATGAGAGTAGCACGCTGATGACACTAGGATAAGAGTGCTCTTGTTTATATATTTATATAGTGTTGCATATGTAGGCCTAATTCTTTGCATAGTCATTCAGTCACCGTTCGTCCAGACGGTGGAGTTTCACACCCTCGTTGTTGACATCCCTAAGTGCACTACATGATATTTCGTCGTTTCTTCAGAAATGGAGGAGTGGACCTCCTTAAAAAATAAAAAATGTTTATTATGGAATATAGGATCGTTTGACATCCATACTCATCGGCAAAGACAGAGGGTCGAGAGAAAAACTCTCGGTAATCTTTTAAAATAGCAAATCATCATACTAAGTGACTATGTCAAACAACACTCATTTTCAAACAAATATCGCAAATTAATCAGATCTAGCACTAGTCCCAGGCCCTTTTATCAACTAGATAATCGATTTCTCCCTTCAATCTTTCCTAAACAGTAAAACATGGGTTCATTCAAGCGGCTAAGTAGGCATCTCCTGGCGTCGAATCCGCTAGGCCGCATCTCATTTAACATCAGAATATTATGCCAGCGCTGTATAAAATGTGCTGTTTTTGCTAATCATAACTTAACTTTATTGAAATATAGCTAAGTGTGGATTTCAACATGAGGAATTAGGGTGAGATTCACATCAAAGTATGTCAAATCTAATACGTTTTTGACATACGAGTGTCATAACTAGTCTGGACTTTGAATCTGTGGGTTACTTTCGTCCTTATAAGCACAGATACAGATATTTGACTTTAATCCTGTATTATTTTATTGGTGCCGTGTTTTTGGTGTCGCGTCATACCGCATTCCACGACACGATGGCGCTACAACGTGGCGAACTCGCAACACGCGTGATTTCCCGCTTTTTGTTATAATCCGACTGATTAATTGAAATATTTGTTAATACGTATAAAAAATTGATATGAAAATTTAATATTAGAGATCTCTGCTATTACGCGTGCTATTTTAAACCCAAGGTGGGTTCGAAGCCTGGCTGAAAGCAATGCTGGATTTTGAGGTCTGGATGCCTCGTGGCAACAAAGGAGTTTCCATATTATTTTCCGAATAAAATAGTCATTTTTTTTTCAGTTCCAACAAATAATTTAGTGTGAAACCAAGTATAGATTCTCTTTAAAGTCTCTAGTATGGCTATATATCCATCCCCTAAATCTGGGGCTGGCTTTATTTCTTGGGATTCTATCAGATAATTTATGATAATTTATATACCTACTTAAGAAATACAAATATATATAAGCCGAAGAAGGGAATACACATTTTCATATACAAGTTTCACAGTTGACAGCGATTAATGAAAACAGAAAAAATACCCTTTTTGAGAATACTTTATAGAGACTTAAAGATTTTGGTTTCATTTTTCCTCTGGTTAAAAAAAATCAACGGTTATCAAACGTGTCAAAACTTTTGGAATGAGGAAAAGTTAAACAATTGTGTTGCGTAAATCGATAAAGAATACAGATGTTGACCAAGTTATGGTGTTTAGGTAACTGCGCAATCACGTTAACATAACAAAAAATAACTAAGTATATAAGTTTATTGTTAAAGTTTAAATTGCGTTATTCTGGGTTATTTTATTTTTAAAATTATATAACTGACCGCTAGTTTGATTAAAACTTTTATATATAAATAGATAAAGTCTTAACTACACGATCGTGTACTTAATAACTTTTTTCTACACTCATGTACTATATGATAATGGTGTTCAACAAGAACCAAATTCGAGAAAAATATTGTATAATTGTAAATATTTATTTATATCATCACGCATTTTTCCCAAAGTTGTCCTACGGTCCAGACATAGCTCTCTCGCTTTTTCCACTTTCATGACCGATCCTTGTCCCTTCTCTAGTACCTGCTGGATATGCTCCAGGTACGACAAGGAATACCCAATCCAAATTTCACCTATAATTGATTTCAGATTTTAAACTAAAACGTCATTTAAACATATATTTTTCATATAAAGAAGAGTATATATGATTTTAAAAGATTAATCTGATTGTAGGTGACAAAGATTAAAATCAGTTCAAGGATCCGGGTTGCGATGCGCAGGCGCCGGACGACCGGCGCGGCGTCTGCTGAATTAAATTATGCAATTAATTTCGATGTGTTTTGGGTATGCCTTATTTATTGACGCTAAGCTGTGATTTCAGTTCGATGCTACCGAGAATTCTAATAAACAAACATTGTTTTTTTACACTAATATGAATAGATTGTGATATTGAGCACTAGGCTATAGTGGTTTGAGCGTGTGAACCATCCCTAAGATTGTAAGCTCAAACCCCTGAGTAGATAATATATTTTTATTTTTATGTGCGCATGTAACTACACGTACGATTAAGGATAATATCGTGAGAGAACCGGCATGCCTTACACATAAGTGGACGCATATGTAAGTCACAAAAGGCTGATCACCTACTTGCCTATTAGAAAAAAAAAAACAACGAAAAAAATACCAACATTAAGGGTCATAGCGCTAATGGCTTTCTTATTTGTTTGATTTTAACAGTCTCGGCGCTTATAACATAAAAGTCAGCCCACTCACAAGTACATCACTTCTAGTACAGCTTCTATCTCTCTCATTGATAGTATATAAGTTAAGCACATTCTAGCCCGTACCCCAGCGAAATATTATTTTATTATATTAAATCTTTCTTTGTTAGAAATTATGAAATTAGTAATGTGTGCGTAGGTAGGTAATAATGATTATATAAGTAATGTTAGCTCAAATGACACCAGTAATTACGTGGTTCGAAAGTTCAGATCAAATATTACATATGAGTAAAATGTCGTGAACTCTGTAGGTTTTTAAGAGAACTTATTACTTCAGCGTTATATCAATAATCACATTGAGTTATTTATGGCCCAACAAGTCCATTATGCTTAAAATAATTGCAATTTATTCAATCCTGATAGCTTTTTCATCTGGAGTAACGTAAAAGTAGTAAGAAAGGGTCATGGCGGTCATGACATCTCTTTTAGGCCTAGACAAGCTTTATTATAAATTTTTGATTGGTAATGTTATTATAAAAAAATTTTTTTTTTGTGATTATTGACTTATATTAATAAGTCAGAATATGATGAATGCAATTTTATTACTTTACAGGACAAGCAATTAAATTAAGAAATCTTGAAGCCACAATATGAAACACTCGTTATATGAATGAATGTACTTCTCATTGTCGGATCTATGATCCACAGATTTAAAAATGTTTCAAATTGATTACTTGTAACACAAAATAGTGTTTACGACTTACACTGGTATTATCTTATGTAGGGGATCCAAATTTTTGAATTTATTGAGACCTCTATTTATTTGCGAATTTTGACTTTGCAGTGAATGGCCTTGATGATCAAAACCTTAATGTTTGATTGCAATAATAAAAAAGAGCAGGGTCGTAGGTTCGATTCCCAGCTTTCCACCAATGGACTTTATTTCTATGTGCATTTAACATTGGCTCGAATGGTGAAGGAAAACATCGTGAGGAAACCAAATTGCTTTCGACCCAAAATTCGACGGCGTATTTTTTTTATAGAACAGAGGGCAAACGGGCAGGAGGCTCAGCTGATGTTAAGTGATACCGCTGCCCGTGGACAATCTATGCCAGTGGGCTCGCGAGTGCGTGGTTGGCCTTTTAAGAATTGGCACGCTCTTTTCTTGAAGGCACAGGAGGCTGTTACTTACCTATTAGATTAATTGTGAAACAGATACAAAAATATGAGACCCAGACCTAAAAAGGTAGTAGAGCCTTTTTTGTTTATGATTCAATAAGGTCAAAGCATGAAATATTGAGGTTTTTATGAAAATATAAAAAGGAAAAATATATATTATTTATTAGTATAAACTGTAAACAATTCGCAAAAGAAGCGACCAATTCTAAAGCGATAAAGCTATTTTGAATTCTAATGATCGATTTTATTATGAAAAAAACAATTTAGTGATATTGTTTTCGCCGACTGGCGCCAACTTGTTTTTCAATATTTGTTTGTATTTCGCTTTAATAAAGCCTGATGGGCCTTAACTATTTGACGTCATTTGATACTGGTTTCAAATGTTTTAAATTCCTCACATACTTGATAAATTACCATGATTAATTTGTGCTTATTTCTATGTATTTTAAACTTTGAAGGTTAGAGTCATTAATTATGGGAATTAATATTTCGCGAGCCAAGGAGCTTATTAACGAAGCTTTCGTATACAATATAGACATTATTATTCCCACACTCTGGGTTTTAAAAGCCACAGAATTGTTTATGGTATGTAGACCCTTTAGTATAAGCTACGGTCATGGTTAATCCCCAGAGTAATGAACCTTAGGCTAAACATATTATAGCAAATTCAAAGCGTAAATTGAGTCGATGGAAGTACTGTTCTTACTTTTGGGCGGGAGCTCCCCAGTACCAGCTCCCTCCATTTGATCGCATCCAATGCAGGGCTCGAATCGTCGATGATCCTGCTCTTTCCGATCGGCTTCATCCTTTGGCTTTGCGTTGAATTGTTGGTTCCATCAGCCACATTACCGCATTTATCATGGAGAGGTCTCTGAATTGTGTGAATGGTGCTCTGAAGAAGCTGAGCGCTCTTTAAGGCACCTTCTAGCGCGCCATTCCCGGAAAGGTAGGTAGCACATCCGCTAGCCCCCGGCGTTGCAGTTGTCCATGGACGGCTGTTATCACTTTATTCTAGACACGCTAGTTCATTTGCCTCCCGGACCATAAACCTGCATGAAAAAAACTTATATTAACTTAATGTTTGTCCCCTAGACAAGACAAGACAACGACAGCTAAATCTAGTCAATAGAAGTGATTTAGTATGAAACAAGAATGTTTGGTATTCAAACGAACTTCTCATTGCCGTTCGAGGTACAAAAAGTGCACACACTGCATTACTATCTCGCATTCCAATCGTATATAAGGCCATAATGCCATTCGATTGCTTGTTAGTACATCCTGTAAAATAAAAAGTATGTAATATGTAACGCTTTTATAACAAGCAGGCTTCACAGACTAATAGTACAAATAAAAAAAAAGTTATAATTTTTTTCTATGTTTACAATACACAGATATTTATATAAAACTGACAGATAGTATAGTAAAAATGGTATGGCATTTTATGAACCAATGCCAGGGGTTCTGGCTTGGTGATTGACCCTTATGGCGTACAACCTGGGGATCTTGGATGTGATTCCCGACGAAGCAGTCGCTTTTGTAGTCATATCGAAGACATAAATGTATAGGACTTCGAATAACGATAAATACTTATAAACAGTTTAATTTCGATTATTCGTTTACTAAATATGATATGAAAATAGCATAAAATTCTAAACAACATTTAATTTGGTCAGTTCGTATAATTTCTCATAGTATGTCGCAATCCGAACCTTGTTCTAATTACTGTATATTTAGCACCTCCAGATGCAAATTTTCACGCTCACTGAGTTATGCAAAACGTTTACCGCATTTTAATGCTTCATAATTTTGTTTAACTGTATATGTGACTTATTCTAAATACATAGTTTTTAAATGAGCCCTAAGGTTGATTATATATGTAACTAAATGACCCGGTAAACTTATCATATATGTGTCAAAACTTCAAATTTTTTAAAACATACCAAAAAGATCAGACTGCAGCTGAAACAGATATTTCTGATAGCAATAAATATATGACAAAAGACATTAAATATTTCCCAGATAAGAACAGTTTTATTGGAAAATTAAATGTCGTTTTAAGTATTTTTCTTTACTTATTATTTATGTTTCCCATCGTCTAAACCTACCCTGCACTTCCACAAATAACTCAAGATCTTGGTTAGCCAAATCGGTCCAGCCATTATTTAGTAGCGAGACAAAAGAACAGCAACTCATTATATTTATGTTAACGTAAAATTGTAAACACCGTTAGATTGTAATCTATCTCGCGAGATTATAAACTGTCGAAAGATTGTGAACCTCAGCTTACTGCTTACAATTTAACGTATTATTATTCGGTAGATTGTACTACACTAACTTAGTTATCATTCAAACTTCTTTGGTCAATTACAGATTAATTTTACTTTCCAACAATTTCATATAACTACCGAATAATAATAAGTAAGCAGTTCGTTGAGGTTCACAATCTTTCGACAGTTTATAATCTCGCGAGATAGATTACAATCTAACGGTGTTTACAATTTTACGGTGACATATATATAAAGATATTCTTTCTCCCAACGATGAATACAGACACATCTTACGTTAAGACGTTGCCGTCTCCATGTTGGCGCAGATGACAAATATTTTTTAAGAATGCTTTAAAAGAAGAAGGATTGTATCTCCTGATTCTAATTAGTTTACAGCGTAGACCTTCGTATTTCAACTGGACATTCTAAGTCAGTATGTACTATTGCTCTTATAGAACATATTGGCTTGACTTTTCGTTACGTGAGATATTATATGTATGTAGCTGTTTGACTTTTCTAATTTTCCGTATCTCATAAGCAATGTGAAATAAAATATTTAAATAGTTTATATCAATTCAAATACAAGAGTCTGGAACACATTAGAGTACAGACTTGCAACTTTAGGAATTCTAAAATGCATTAATGACAGATTACGTTAGGTTCGAAGTTCATATCGTGTAAAATAGGATTTGAGTAATACGTGTGTAATTGATTATCTAATGCTTTTATATTTATAATATATTATTGTGTGTAATGTGTCCGTTTTCGATAAAAGATTTGTAGTCTATTCACCGCTCAATCTAGATTTAGCGGTGAATATGTCAAAATACTGTTTTTAATATATGGAAGAAATATTTAGCGCTTAACGTAATGAAAATATCCAATTATAGAGTATACTTCTGTCTCAAAGGCCGGTAACTAATGGGTGTTCATGGCCTGCGATGACTGCCCTTTTTGGGCTCCCGCGTTCGTTTGTCCTAGGGTTGGTTGAATTGTAGTATGTAGGTACGCCGAACCATATAGAAGGCTGGTTCGGCGTACGTTTATTTCGTACAAATGGACAATTTTAATTAATTTAAAAATAATGGTACTGGAGCAATATGTAGATATTTTAAATCAATTATAATAATGACCTTAACAGATCCGTTTGTCGAATTGTACGAGAAACTTTTTTGAACACCAACGATGACTAAATGCTTTTAAATGACTTTTTTGCAAAGATTTGAAGTAATTACACGGACTATGTTTTGCTGTAATATAAAAACCTCGTGGAACATGTTTTGATTTATAATCTTCGTTTTCGTAATAATTATAAGGTAACAGGGACTAAACATTGGCCAGTAAAGGCGTCAGCTTTTAAAAAAAAAAATTAAACCCACAGTTTGCTTGCGTAAAATTCGTGTTGTAGTTTAGTTCATTTTTGAGCTTTTCGCGTTCATACAGGCGAACACGACCGAGGAGTTCTTTAATGCCTAGAACTCTTGATGTAATGGTCCACGTAAATCCTATTCGTTGGTTTTCCCGAAACGTAATCGGTAACCACAGGTCGTCGACCTCTGTAAGTAGAGAATCTCTTACAACGGATTGTCAACGATGCAAAAATATTTGTATTTTAGCGCGGTTACGAATGAGCTTTTTTTTACATTTGCCGTCGTCAATACTTTGATGAAGTGAACAATGTATCAGTAATTCTATATAAATACTAAATCATCCATCAAAGTTTATGTCATCACACAATATTTTAGTATTTCTTGCATTGCTAATAAATGTTTTTGAATAAAGGAATCAGTAGATAAATAAAATACATTTCGACGCTAACGAAATAATAAACTTGATTCGATTGGTATCTATAATCCAAGCAATTATGGAACTATTTAAAACGGCGTATATAAATCTAGATGGGTGGGAAATAACTAAATTGATATGGTTTCTCCATTTTGAATACAGTAGTTCATTCACAGTTTTCGATGTTAATTTGTATGCGTGCGTGATCTAAAATAGATTCATAACGGTTTGCTACTATTTTGTATGTGTGCGTAATTGTATGCAATTATTCTTCAACGGGCTATAGAAAGCGCGAGCTTCAATACGTAGATTTTGCCGTTGACCTGTGCTGAATTTGAATCCAATTATTAGTTACATTTTTAAAAGTCAATGCACAATATTGATCTGCCATATAGTTCGAATATGCGCTGACGTGGTCACGTGGCTTCTTAATTTGATATAGACAAAGCATAATTTTATTTATTCGTTGTTAAATGGATTCGAATTGTCGATGACCGGTGTAAAAGTGTCCGAGCGTTGATCCTTTGACGTTGCGTAGATATGTGGAGTCTCTCTGCTTCTTCTACCGCATTTAGCACGGCGATGCTTCAGAGAATTTGTTCGGATTAATACTTGCGTTCCATCATCGGACGTCGAGGCAGAATACGAAATTCCACCCGTATCACCTCGACGTCCGTCGTTACATAACTAAGTGTTTTAAAGCAGTTTTTACCGTCACTATGTCACCAGCTATACCCACTGAAGTATTTCCGAAGAAATTCGACGTAGGGTCCTCCAAGAAAGCGAGCGTACCAATTCTTAATAGGCCGGCAAGGCACTCGCGAGCCCTCTGGCATTAAGAGTGTCTATGGGCGGAGGTAACTACTTGTTATAGTTGTTAAACGTTGAAAATTTCTTCACGAATCCAGCTATATGCCAAATATTGACTAATAAAACACTTGTTCGCCAATTTCAAAGCTTCATTCATATGCAAGGCACAGAAATTTACGTAATGAACGTAAGTTCTTCTAGACATGTAGAAAGTTGTTTTGACTCAAATTAATATGTTAAAGTTAAAGACGTTGCCATCAATTTTGATCTTTCTACAAAACCTTTATTTAGCACAACATTTGACATTTCTTTCCCAAATTATTGATAACACCTTAAATAAAATATAATAATTCAGCGCTGCAACCTTATATGTCTTGGCCTTAGATTTTTGGGTTTAAGATCGATTTCCTTACAAGCAAGTGCTAATTAAAAATAATATAATAAATACATAAAAAAGCCCGTTTATTTTTCCAAACATGACAAAAAAATAATAATATACAGCTTAGATTTTTACATTTTATATATTATTTTTCTTGTTATCCTATATATCCTAGCTACCTTCAGTACCGTCGATCGGAACCCCTTCACGGGTAAAAGTCTACTCCACCTTATTCCAACTGACTCTATGGCTTTCTTTCTCCATTCGTTTCCTGCTACCACTGCTATTGCAAGTGCTAATTAAGCGTAAAGAAAATCCATTGGTGTCGCCGGGATTAATACGGACGGCTTCAAACAGTTAATTACAGGGCTGACATTTATAGTCAAATTAAAAAATCATTTATTCATGTAGGTAACACAAAGTACACTTATGAACGTAAAAAGTACATGAAATGCTTCTAACTTTACATATACTGCTAGTTCTCAAATCAAGGGCGTAGAACGGAAAAGAAAACTGGCAATGAACTCTCCGCCACTCTTTTTAATCGTCAAGATTTTTGTTTTACACAACGTTTGTAAGAAGCTGCAACCATTATACCATGTTTCACATGACATCCTAAGAATTGAATAATAATACAATAAATTATAAACAAAGATTTGTCCTCTATCAGCAGGAGGAATGGTGAAATAGGAGCACGCACTTACATTCTCGTGGGAACAACACGCAAATACATAGTCGAAACAACTAAAATCACCGCATACACGAATTCGAGTACGACCAGTCAGCACAAGTAGCACCCGTTCACGAGTATGACGCATGGCCATGTACAACCTTAAATGAAAATTCTGTTTTAAATAAACAGTTAAGCGTTTTTTTGGGCGGACAGCAAGGGCGCTTTTACTTTCCAGGGCGGTTACTTGTCCTACAAGTTATACAGTAAAAGTTTATTATAAAAACTAATGACCGTCGGAACAGGTTGTTATAGAAAGTGATGTGAAGTCGGGATCGTCAAACTAAAAGGAAAGGGTTCGTTATCCGTCCTGCGACTACGCCCGTTGTTTTAATTAGCGGATATCGAGTTTCGAACGAGATTTAGCACGACAAATGGCTTTAGAACTATTTATTAAAAAAAAATCCATAACTCGTATTTGATTACAATTAGAAATATTGTTTTATTATTTCTTTGAATTGAAATTTTTTTTATGTAATAGGAGGCAAACGGCCGCCACCCATGGACACTCACAATGCCAGAAGGCTCGCAAGAGCGTTGCCGGCCTTTCAAGAATTGGTACGCTCTTTTCTTGAAAGACCCTAAGTCGAATTGGTTCGGAAATACTTCTGTGGGCAGCTGGTTCCACATAGTGGTGGTCTATGCATCTTTACTCCTGTATCTCACGGTTGTAAGCTTTTACCGTTATAATAAGTATCGAAGAGCAATGAAAGCTCCAGAAACTTGCAGTGTCAATGAAAATGTAAGTAAAGTATTGAAGAATTAAATTCTTTGAACTTCACGAAGAAAATCATAGCAACAGGGAAGGAAAAGGCTGAAATGATAACTACATATGTTTATTATTTATTTATATAAAATCATTATTGAACTATACATTATGCATATATTCAAAACAATATGTTAATGATAGAATATTTTTAATTGACGTCTTAATTATTAATGATGTTCACAGTAAAAATGATTACTAAAATATAATTATCATATTCTATTAATAATTCAAAGCTCTATTTAAGATTTTGTTGGCGAAGTCTTGTATTTCTAACGTCTTTTAATAATTTATATCTTACTGCATGTGGACTGTTGTTGAACAATTCAATAAGATTTTTTTAAATTATATAGCGTAGTAAAAGTACATAAAATATCTATGTAATTAATTAATACTTTTTCCTTCTGGGACTAATATAATAATCACACATCTGGCCTTGGGAAAATCAGTTCTGTCATAGAGGTTTTTCTTATGTTAATATTGAGTTGTATGTGAATATACCTAGTAACTTAACTAAAATTATAAACGTAATTGGTATGTTTTAATTTACCGTACCTACTTGTTTAGAAAAAGTAGTTTTTCTCTATTCCTTCTAAAGCATGCGATAGTGATCGTATATAAAAACAACTTCTATCTAAAACTTGTTTCTTTTGGCTATTATTTCGTATCACTCCAATTAGTTAGATAAAGCTTTTTAATATGCAGGCGCCGACGCGATGTTATGTTAATTAATATAGGGGCTAAAATATGCGAAATTTTTAAGTCGTCTCCGCATTCTTGGAATGCCGGTCGAATGCTTCGCCGGCGGAAAACCCGGCGAAACACCGGTAGTGTAAAAACTATATACGACCTTATAGCTTGGGAATAAAAGTCAAACTCCCCAACGCTACTAATCTTCCAACAAATGTTCGCTCTATACCAGTTTTAATGGATTAGAACGTTATGTCAATGTATTTAAAATTGCTTTTAGTTTGTATTATTTTATGGCGCCAAATATTTAGGCAAAAACTGAATCGCCGGACACTTACCGATTTGGTAAAGAACAGTATCAGTTTGATTAATGGATGGACAGAAATATAGCACGGACTAGTAGCATTAGCATAACTAATAATATTGTTGTTTTGAGCCGACATTGAGACGCCAGCTGTTCGTGAATTTCAATACATTTCTTAATTTTATTCTAGTTTATGATAATAGATTCATCTATGTATTTTTATTTGTTTATGGATTAATGGAAAACTTTTTGGTGAATTTTTTAAATATGTTTAGCTTGGAGACTTTATTCATAATCAAAAATATCAAGCGGTTTTTGTTCTTTATGGTAAAACAGTTCGGGTACACCGTCTTTTATTTGAGATACGGGAGTATTTATTTCAAGGGTCAGAACTCAGACTTAATGACCTTTAGACTCACACAAAGACACAAGACAGACACATATGTATCTGCTAATGTTTTATATAAAATCATAATCTGTCATAACGACATCGAAGAGACTACTTGTATTTTGTCGTAAAAACCGATAGTCGTAACAGCTGATGACGTTGTTATCAAGAACCTAATACAATAGAATTCAGGCGGGACCTTTGATTTTGGTCAATATAACCGGTATGTTGTTCTAAACGATGTTGTCGATGATCTGTGGCTTACAATCAAAAACAATTAAAGTCTAATAAAACCCTTCATGGACGAATAACAATGCAAGATTAGTATTTCGACAAACCAAAAAGGATTGTAAGGTATTCCTCGTATCGTAATTTCATCATTTCATCTCAGAAACCATCTGTCAAATGCAGATCTTTGTTTTGTCATTCTTCTCGGTTATTACCGATTCCGAACACTTCCTGACATTCTATTTTCACATGTACGTAAGACTGATGTCTAGCATGGAAGCAAAATATTATATACAAAGTATATTGATTTGGTTCAGTTTGGCTTACGTAATAGATTCGTTTTTGTTATTTTGAATGCACTTGTTAAATAACATTCTTTATGTAAAATTTTAAGAAAAGAAAACTAGAAAATTGTTACATGGCTTAGGGGTGGCGTATGTGTTAACGCAAGTCATCTACACAATTAAATTATACATATAAATAAGTACTGTTTGTAAAGACTTTATTATGTACAAATGAAAACTTAAATAATAAACGCGAATTTATAAGATAATTTTCTTAACTCGACTCTTTGAGGGCTTCTCAGGAATCGTAGACCACGATTCGTTGTCATTGGTTAAGTTGAGGTTTTATTATTATTAATTTCTACCTTCACCGTATCTATAAAGGTTGGAAGTTAAAAATTTAATAAAGATAAAAATTTTAAAGGTCAAGAAACTGTATTGAATAATTTCTTTATCATTAGAAATATAAAAATTGTCTATGCTTCTGACTCTTGAAATAGGTCCAATAATTTTTGAATTTATTTGTTGTAAATAGTAAATTTAAATTATATTGAATTTAATTATAGTAAATGTAAATAGTTAATTTAAAAATAATAAATTTAAATGTCTGTCAGAGCAAGCTACTGTCAGCTGCCATTGTAATTCTATATCATAAAACTCATAAATTAACAACATTAAAGTAAAATAAGTTCAATAGCTATGGTTTATTGGATTTGCCAATATAATTAGATCTACAAATTACGACCATTTGGTAGTCAATAATAAATAATAACTATTTAATCTTTCCTCTTCATTATATTCAAATTGTACAAAATTTTCTCAGAGCAACAAACATCAAACGAAACGAAACTCGTGATATATTTATACAATCTCGGAAATTTTCCTCTGTCTAATAGATTCTAGTCAGGAAAACCAATTACACGTTGACATCTCATCAGATTTTACTTTCGATAACGCACACCTGTACAGTGTTACCATAATGTTAGGAAAATTAAGTTTTTCATCGTAATGAATAGTTGTGGGTTGAAAGACGATATGAATGACTTAGCAAGATTAATATCTCTAATATGAAATTAAATTTTAATTTTATCAAAGATTAATTTAAATGTTTTTTAGTCTTAATTATTCTTAAAGCAATATTTAACGCGTTCATCCACACGATTGCAGTATTGGCATTGTGGCACCAGCGTGCGATTCTCATCCGTGAGGTCGTAGATTCGATCCCCGGATGTGCACCAATGGACTTTGATTCTATGTGAGCATTTAACATTCCTTCGAACGGTGAAGAAAACATCGTGAGGAAACCGACTTGCCTCAGGCCTAAACAAAAAGTCGACAGCGTGTGTTTGGCACAGGAGGCTGATCACCGACTTGCCTCTTAGATTGACAAAATGATAATGAAACAGATACAGATATCTGAGACCCAGACCTAAAAAGGTTGTAGCGCCACTGATTAAATAACTTGTTTCTTCCACGCGATTAAAATGATAAATTTTTGAGAAATCCACTTTTAGTCAACTGATGACCTCGTCTCTAAAGTATGGGAATGTGTGAAAGTACTCCCATTTATCAATGCTCAGATCAGCATATATCTTGTATAGACACAAATATGTGTTTAATAATACGTTTACGGAGAATCCAGAATATATCAAGCGCTTGGCTTTAGTAGTAAACTCAAACTCAAACTCAAACTCAAAATATCTTTATTCAAGTAGGTAACCAAGTACACTTTTGAATAGTCAAGTTAAATTAATCGTAAATTTACATTTACTACCAGTTCGCAAGTCAAGGGCGTAGAGCGGGTAAGAAGAACTGGCAAGAAACTTTCCGCCACTCTTTTTAATCGCCAAGTATTGTCATACAAATCGTTTGAACTGGAGCAATTCAATCCCAAGGATTAGGATCATTTAAGTAGTCCTCAAATTTATAAAAAGCTTTGTTGATTAATTTTCGTTTAACGAGGACTTTGAATTTATTTAGTGATAATTCTCTAATTGCGCTTGGGAGTTTGTTGTAAAAACGAATACAATTTCCATATAAGGAGTGGTTTATCTTTTGGAGCCTGGTTGGTCGTACACTCAAATTAGTTCTATTTCGCGTATTATACTGGTGAAAGTCACCATTTGTTTTAAAATCGTTTATATTTTTTTGGACATACAACAAGGATACGTACGATATGTAAAATTTTATCAAAGATAGTTATACTAAAATTGTTGCGATAGATTTTTGTCTAAAGACGCATTTGGGACTAAAAGTTTCAATGTAATTGCAGTGAACTATACTATCAACAACCGACCCTATCGGACGCATACTTAACGAAACTACAGGGCACTAAGCCTGCACAATGACAGGATGATAGGGAATAGAAATTGGTATTGTAAAGGAACAGAAAGTTAATTAAATGAGAAAAATGATTGAATCTTTAGATTATCTTACATTAATGGTGGTTGTTATCTAAGTTTTCACATGAAAAGAGCAACGCCGGCTCCCGAGACATTGACAATGGCGACTTTCCACTTTCGCGTTCTCACAAAATGGCTGACGAAAAGCGCGCGAAAAAAGTCTGAATGTTATGATTATTGAACTTCTTCAACTGTGACGTAACTTGCATTGTTTAGATAATTGCGTTTACACTTAGTAAATAAATGTCTTCCAGTCAAGCACTTTTTACAAGGATACAACGTCTATGGTGCGAGAATGTTAAAGTATTTACTGCCGCAGTTAATAAATATACTACTCGGTCAGTTAATAGACATCTTATCGTAAGCAACATAAGAAACGAGTTAAAGAATTATTTTTATATGCATTTGTTGCGCTCCAGACAAGACTGCTATTGTTATATTAATGCAAACGTGTGTTTTTCATATGTAATATACATGCCCTGAATAAGTTAGTTAATTTATTATTGTGTTAAATAAAAAATGTAGATATATATTTAACTAGTGGACCCGACAGACGTTTTCCTGCATGATATTTCAAGCGATTAGGATATTAAACAAAGTGTGTAACTACCTAATCTGCTGGGCTAATTTGTAAATCTAAACCATCCAGGGCGCCACACAAACGCATACAAAAAAAAACATTCAAATCGGTCCAGCCGTTAAAAGGAGTTCAGTGACATACACACGTACAGTAGAATTATATATATATAGAGATAGTTAAAATAGTTGTTGTTTAAAAAGGTTTATTTTTTAAGTTCATTTTACTCTTTACGGTTCTTAAAGATTTTTATTTTTCAATTCGAAAACCGCGTAGTCTAAGATCCTTACCCTTATCTTACTTACCTAATTATGTAGCTTATACCAAATTCTATTTGCAAAAGTCATACTTAAGATAAGTATCGATTTTGAATGTTACGGCTACCCGAGTATACCCAATGGCGCTACAACCTTTTAAGTCTGGGCCTCAGATTGCTGTATCTGTTTCGTGATCATTTATTTTTCGTAATAGACAAGTAGGTGATCAGGCTTTTGTGTCGGATACGCCTCCGACTTTTTGAGTCTAAGGAAAGTCGGGCCGGGCCGGCTTTTTCACGAAGTTTTCCTTAACCGTACGAGTGAGTGTTAAATGTCTACATAGTAAGTCCACTGGTACACAGTCGGATCGAACCTACGACCGCAGGGATGAGAGCCGCATTTTGAAAGTACTAGGCCAATAATGCCCAATAGTATCTGTCTAGTAAAACTGGTTTAAAGATTTCTTAATTACGACATATTCAGACTATTTCTCTCAACTCATTTGCGTAGCTCGGACGTCGGATGTGAACTTATTTTTGCATTCGAAACCTCTCAGAATAAACACATTGACATTCACCGTGAACATTAAGAAGCGTTCTAAGAACTCAGGACCACATCATCGGTTACCCGCCTTTGATTTATAAGAACATCATTTCTGTAGATGATATGGTAAGGGTTCTTATAGAATGAGAATAATATTTTATTTTATAAAGTCATTACGTGATTGTCGCTTAAGTTTACAGTCTAGTACAGTGTGTACAATGTGGGGCCAACAGGGTCTGAACTTGATTGATCCCTTCGCTCTCCTTTTTTCGAAAATGTATTAATACTATTTGGAATTTTTCATTGTTTTGAAAATTTACTTATGGTCTATCGTTAACAATTTCCTAGTCATTTATGAAACCTATCATATAAGTTTCTTAAGTGAACAATTCAATTAAGTTTACCTGCCGTATTCTATGGAAATCATTAACTCAGCAGGGTTTGTGTTAGAGCATTTTTGAATATTATCACTTTGATGTAACTCTCGGATAGTTACATTATTCATGCGTTGTTTTAATCTACAATAAGCGTTAGCGACCAATAATAAATACTTTATTTACATCACAGTAAACTCTGGAGAAAGATAAAATTAAATAAATGATGGTCTTACTCTTAAATGCAGTTTCTTCCAGACAACCTAAACATAAATAATAAACATATTTAAAAAAGTAAATACCGAACTAAATTACACAATATAAAAATACAGTTAAAAAAGGTTTATTGATACAATGTTGTTATATATATTGAGTAGCCAGCCAGCTATAAGTGTATAATTATACAAATTTTTAAAGGTTTATTATCTTCAAGGAAATTGTTAAAACTACGTATACTCAACGGTTGAAAGCACGTTTTACACCGTCGTTCGTTATTGTGTCTTAGCCTTTATTTCCAATGAACCATCGTAAGACGTGCCAAACCAAAATTGTATTCGGCTGTTAATGTCACCATGATTTAAGAGTAAAGATGATTATTCCTCATAATTGTTACGAGTCTGGCCAAAATATCTGATGAATAATATTGAAATTGAATATGAATCATTTCAAAGATTAGATTTTACTGTACGTTGATCAAGAATTTGGTTAATTTAAAACTAGACCATTAAACTTTGAGTCTGAGTTATCCATTGGTACATATGTCCAAATTGATCTGGCTGTGAAGCTTGGACAATTAAAGATGATACTAGGCATAATCTGGATACAAAATGTCTCTAACGAGAATATTCTTAATCAAGTTGGAATGTTGATAAAACTTATGGAGAACATCAAACAACGGAATGTTGCGTACCTGAGCTGCGTCTTGCGCCATGACCGCTACCACCTTCAATTAGGGAGTGCACGGGTATTGCGACTGCGGAAGAGTTATTGCATTGTGGTTGCCCCTTCACAAGACTGACGGCCAACCTCCAGTGACAGAGACCAAAAGCACCAAAAGAAGAAGAATGCTATGATGTCAAAAACAATTTGGGCATACAGATTATAGGTAAATTTAAAAGGCAAGTCCTACCAAGTGAGATAAACGCAGAAAAATAACTTTCGGACTCTTGCCCAATTTGTACGTAAGGGGAATTTATACTTAGATTACTTTATACGTAGAGTCAATTAAATTTAATAAGTTATTAAGCAAAGTTTTGCTATTATGTAAAGCATTTACTGGTGGTATAGATTTTCCTGCAACATGTGTGATGATGTAACATTTAGATTATCGTGAGATAGGTTATACTAGTTAATAGCTTGTATTGATATCGAAACTTACCATATTAACAGGAGCGACAAGAGTTTATGGCTTTTTTAAAATAGAATAAACAAACCTATTTTTATAAAATAGGGTAAACTGGCAGGAGGCTCACCTGATGTTAAGTGATACCATCGCCTATGGAGACTCAATGCCAGAGGGCAGGCGAGTGCGTTGCCGGCCTGTTAAAAAGGCACGCACTTTTTTTGAAGGACCCTGAGTCGAATTGGTTCGGAAATACTTCAGTGTAGGTAGGTACACTGGAGACATGTTAACACCACATTAAATGTAACCAGGATTTAATTGTAAATTGTGTGAATTATATGCGTTATTCGACAGAACGATCCATTTGATTACCTTCGTCATATTAAACTTCATACTTCACTTCATTCCACTTAACATGTTCACACGCACTTTTGGCTTTAGACTTAACTAGTGTTTTATGCTTGCAAGATCGATCGTGATGCAAATGTGAATAGGGCATGTTATACCCAATTAACACTTTGATTGATATATAATCCTAAATGATTGATCACCCATCTGTCAATGCGCTCGCTTACCTTGAAATTATATGATTATTCGAAAAGCGTGACATCAACATATCACACTGTTCGATACCGTTATCGATTTGACCCACTCGATTTGAATTACGTGAATGTTATAAAATAGAGGTCACCTATTGTGTCATATAATTTTTTCAATCCATTATCGCACGAGATCGCGTTATGTGTACAAATTAATTTATATGTAAGTCAAGGTCACTAAGTGTTCTCCATTGAACAAAAGATAAGATTAGTAGAACGTAAAATTGTCAATTGGATTGATTGAAGCGAAGTAATAAAAATGGCTCCAATGTTACTCCTTGTAAACTTGATCTATGTTTTATGGTCGAGGCGTATTTTAATGTGTATCTGGTTGAAGTGGTCTCATTTAAATTATAAGCTAAACATATATTTTAATAGTATACATTAATTTACCCAAACTTGTTTTTTAAAAATATCAGTTTTATGTCCAAGAATCGATTAACACTCTATCTTTGTTAAATACCAGCGTCTGTATTGTACTTCAAATCGAAAATTTATAGCGAGGTCAAGACTGGGTTATGGGGAATACCAGACAGAAGAAAACAAAAATGTAATTTAGAGACAAAAGGTGCGGTCGTGTGACCCTCATAACGTTTCGCTCGATCGGTTTCTAATCTTAACAATGGCGGTGGAATAATTGTATCGCCTTTTTGCTTGCATATTCATTGTTAATATTAAAGACCACAACATTAAGTGGTCTTGCCATTTCGGCATGAATTAATGTGATCGTATAAGTCAAGTGCAATCAGGTTCGGGTATTTTTTAGGACGTCTAAATAACTCCTGCGTAGGCGGTGACGGTTGGAGTTAAGGAATCTTGTTATTTAATGCTTTAAAGAATTTGCGTATAATGGTAATATTTTTTTCTTAACGATTTAACTTACGTCTCGATTGTGCTTTCATAAAGATTTCATATTATAATTGACGTTTGGTATATTAGTGCCACTGCCTTTTGCATTTTAAATATCACTTGCTGTATACTAAACGCCATCACAGGATGTATTTGCTGTAGTTAGTGCTTCAATATGCCTCAGAAAGTCATTTGTAGTTTCTTGTGTATTGCCCGGTTGCTAAGTAACGTGGTTATCGCTTTAAATAAATTACCGAACGTATCATAGTTTACGCAAATTGTTATTACGAAATTTGTATACGTTCTCAATGCCAGAGAAGTCGGCCACAGCGTGTTTAGGTCAATAGATGGTACGGTCACCGAAGCGGCGCCGGCGCAACTCGGTCGCCGTGAACTTGACTCGAAGATCGCCGCAGGCAGGATGCTGATTGTTTGATGATACTGTTCCGGACATGTCTTTGACCTGGGGTCAAACTGTTGTGGAATTTTAACAAATTGTGAGTTAGACGCACGCAATGTGGTCTATGTAGATTTCCTGGGGTTATGTTCTAAAAAAATTGTTCTATGAAATTCATACAGATGGTATCGTCGTATACGGATAGATCGAATAATAAATATCCATATGCTTATTCAACATTTATCTTTCTTAAACATATCAACAGGACTTAGGTTTGAAGAAGTTTATTCTTATTAATAAACATACATGTCACTTTCATGAGAAAAAAAATATATATTAAAAACATAAAAGTAAAATATACCGTCGTCGTACGCTATTTTTGTGCCAAAGCTTTTTCGGAACGGCACCAGTGCCATCATGTATCAGGAGGAAATAAGTTATATTTGTGCGACCATATTCGGTTCTGATTTTAGGTAGTATGTGATTAGTGTTATGCCGGCTACGTGTGGGATTGAAGTTAAATTTATTGCTTGTTTGTATGTGATATTTATTTTTTCATTAAAATAACTTTGATTATCTTTTAGTAGTTTATGAAATACTATTGCTTTACAATAAGTATCTTCTTTTGTTTTAGTATCATTTTATAATAAGTCTGTGTATTTCTCTGTACAAATACATGTAGACTCCAGAGATGTTTAGATCCGTGAATTGACGTTTCATGATTTATGTGATTTACCAACATCTGTTGAAGAAATTAATGTTCTCGTTTCTAGATGTTTATGATTAAGTATAGCATTAAATTAAGTAGCGAGGTCACATATCTGCATATGATTTAGTAACAATTTTGTGTCTTCTGTATTATTTTTATTGAATTATTTTAATCATTGATTGCATTGGATAGTTGTGTACTACAATACCTTTTTCCAAAAACCAATATTACTGTTAGTATCTATCAAATCTTTTTTAGTATAAATAACGCTAACTGTGCTTTGCGGTTTCACCCGCATTAAATCAGTCATAGTACGATGTTCTATACGCTGAAGCATTTCTCGATAAATGACGCAAAAATATGTTTTTATTCTAATGGTGAAAGAATGTTGCAAATTATACAATGCATACAAATAAATAAACATTCAAGTCCTTTCTCTTTTCAATATTAGTATAAATAAAAGTTGCCTATTGTCAGGGGATGATAAGTTGTATTAAGAAAATTAAATTTCAACGTAGTTATGACTGTATATATACGTAGATATAGAACAGAATAAGAAGAATAGATAAAATGTATACATAGTACTAATAGTACCAAGATACTTATATTAAGCAATACCATAAAGGGTTTAATGGGCTAAGTAATAATAGGCTAAAATGGAGATGGTCGGGGCACATGACAAGAGCAAGTCGTGAGAAATCGATAAGATTTACTTCTGAATGGCAGCCCTGAGTTGGGAAAAAAATGAAGTAGACAGGTTAGCCGATGGAGGGATGATACAACACTAGTGGACTAGAGTGGCCGGGATAGAATTAAAGGGGAGAGAGCTAGAAAAGGCCTTCGTGTCCCAGGACACACTGTATGTCAAATGTTTTGTATTTCTGTAATAAATAAATAAATATTTAAATTTTTTGTTTGGTCACAGAAATAAAAAAGGCTTTAAAATTATATGTATGTTAATAGGCTTGTTTCAAGAAGACTAGCATATAAAGATTAGCCGATAACAATACCAGTTACAAAGATAGGCCGTGAACTTGACCAGTATCCGGATGCGCCGGCGCATCGGTCATCTCCGTAATTACATAAGCCTTGTTTTTAAATTTCATTGCTTGAGATCTATGCCGTTTATAAGTGTAAGAAAACTTGGTTTAATCAGTGACGTTTATCTGTAAATCTTAGTTTTGTCTTGACTTTTTTTTTTAAACACAAAAGGACTGATCGCCTATTTTGAGTTATTGTTTTATGACCAACTACAGATTTTTAATTTGTTAAATTATCTACATATTAAAAGATTACGCTTTATTTATTTCACTACATTTTTTTTCATTTTTGCCTCTGAAGATACTCTGGAATACAGTATTTAAAAAATCGTTTCGTCAAGGAAAAAAATTCTTAACTTGGTTTGGCTGATATAAGTCTGTTGTTTGTTGTCGGTAGTCTAATTATCGCACAGTTTTCATTATAACGAGTTTGGCACTTAAAAGTGTACATGAGAATAGTGTGACGCGTTCATGCGTTTAAACAGACCCATCGCTTCAACATTTCCGTTATAGTAGGTACTTGCCGTTATAAATGTCACATAAGTGTTCATTAGGGTGTCTCTTATTTGTGGAAGTTTATATTTTTTTACGCGTATGTCTTAGTTGTGTTCATTTGTTCCTAAAACACTTGGGATTTTTTTTTACCTTATTTGGAGAAAGATAAACCGTGCCGACGAATCATGTTCAATGTATGAACATTCTAAGATTCGATTCTAACTAAAACGGAAGTAGACAATAAGGTCAACATGTAATTGTTAATTGGAAAGTTCATAAAAATACCAGTGCTAATAATGATAACAAATATGCTAATCATAATTACACGTGCCTGTATGGATTTGTCCCGAATACAGAATAATAATGGACGGCTGGTGAATGAACTTTAACTCACGTTTCCCTTTCCGAGTCGTGATATTCACATTATTCATATTGATTAGTGGTTAATCAAAGTTTTAGTTCTGTGAAATTGATATAACCTATGCCTATTTATATTTCGTCACGGTTCCTATGGGCATCGGATAGTACCTTTCTTTTATTAAAATTATTTTAATTAATACGTGTTATCTGCGTCTTAGTTACTTAATTTCTTATAACCCCTACATGGGGCAGAGGACGTCCATAGTGAGTCTCCATCGCGTTCGGGCTTGAGCCTCGTATTTCACTACTCCAAGTTTTTCCGGCTCTCTTTGCCTCATCTGCAACTGTCCGCTTTCCTTGCGGGTTCCAATTAAGCGCCTGCCAATTAATATGATTGGGATCCCTTCAGAGTGTACCAATTTCCATTTGCGTCGCTTGATCAGCTGTCTAATCGGGGTTTGTCGACATCGCTCTCAAAGTTGCTCGTTAGAGTTCTTTTCGGCTTACATGTTACATCTACGTAAGGTGCACATAATTCTACGTTCTTTGCAAGTTTTTGTTATTAGTTTGTTGGACTTTGTACATAAGTTGGATAAATTGTATATAAAAACATGAATCTGGCTCTTTGGATTTATTTAACCGAACAAATGTATACCTAGGGGACCTATTGAAACTTATTAATTATACTTAGCCATGTATGTGAACGTGAGCACGTAGGGAAATTTCACTTTTTACTGTTTCTCTTTATTATTATATAAATTAATATTTCATGCACCATTTAGAGCAGTTTGACCTAGTGGTATCAGCGTGTTACTCATATCCCTGAACCCTGGTCGTAGGTTCGATCCCCGAGTCATTCCCCGTGCAGCAATGGACTTTCTTTCTTTAACAAGTTCGTTCGAACGGTGAAGGAAAACATCGTGAGGAAACCGTCATGCCTTTAATGACAGCGTGTGTTAGGCACAGGACGCTGATCACCCAAATTTACCTATTAGATTGACACATAATCATCAAACAGATACAGAAATGTGTGGACCAGACCTCAAACGGTTATAGCACCAGTGATTTATTAATTTTATTACATTTAGAAAGAAAAAATGCATATTAGGTGTTATTGTTAATTATCTAAACTTTTTATTCACTGTAATTTAAAAAAAAATCTAAATTATGAAGTGTGGGCTGATTAGAAAGGTCCGTCCTTTAGTATCCAACAAAAACAGCATTAAACTTTTGTTACAACTGTCGCATGTTATTCAACTAAAACCATTACTGATTCATTTGCTTGGACAGCTGACTTGCGCCCATCATGTTGAGATATTAAATGTATGATTAATGTTCTATAATAACCTTACAAGTTTAATTGACTGTAAGTCACTAAAGTCCTTCATTAAAAGTTACAGTTATTTAAGCAATTTAGATATAAATAATTTCACAATAGTTGCAATCAGTGTTCCTAAATATTTTATTTTTCTGCCATACTGTCTTGACTAAGGGATATTAAACACCGTAGTTGAAATTTTACCTAAACAATTCATTTCTTAAAACCCCAATGCCGGGTTTTGTGGTTTTTTTTGGTGATATTAATGAAATTTTGCCTTCCAGCTGTGTAAATGTCCATAGGCGTTGATACCACTATCAACGGATCCGAGTTTGCCCTTTGTTTTATGAATAAAAATTAGTTTAGATTAAGAAGAGAATAAAATTAGAAGAAACAATAGAAGTAAATAATATTGTGGTGTATATTATTTCTATAAAACGTTGTTGTTTAATTAAAAGTATAAATATACATTAAATTAAGAAAATAAAGTCAAGATGTTAATAAGGCCCGTCGCACTATATGTTGTTGCAGTTTTTTTTAAACCTTGTAAATGGTATTATGTGCAATTAAGTTCTGAGATTTATTAGACTGTTGTATAGGTGCCTCCCAATACTTGTAGGTGCTAACCTTTGTGAAGTGAAACTGACGTGAGTCATTCCATTGATATTATAATGGTATGCAACAAAGGCTAAATGTCTTTGACTGTATGAATACACAAATTATGTCTTACAGAGCAGTGCTCTGTGGTTAGGCTTGCGAGTTTACTACTGTGTAAATTTGGACCTTGATTTTTTGTATTGACGTTCATCACTATGTTGCCAGTATGAATATTTAAATTTTGATTCCGCGCGTTCTAATCAGGGAATGTGCATTTAACTTGCAATTAACTTATATTGAAGAAATACATAGTTATTATATACTACAGTACCCGACAGAAGTGGTCCTAAAGACACGTCTTAGTAACAAAATCTTATTGTACATCTAAACTATCCTATTAAACACTCAAAAATTTAGAATGGGTTTTAAAGAATTTAATTATAATTATTAAAAACATGTAAAATGGGTATAGGAATTGGTGTTTAGGGAACAAATGTGTAAGTTTTATTTGTACATTACAAGACATTTACTAGCTGCCCCCGGGAACTTCGTTTCGCCTTAATATCATTTGTTTTACTTAGCCTTTTTTAGTAGTGATATACCAACATATGGAATCATTTTCTGAGCTACCCCATAGCGACAGTTCGCATTTCCAGAATAGAAATCTTATAAAAAATACTTATACATTTATAAAAAACTAAATTAAAAAAAAATCTATTCATAAAAAAATTCCTCAGAGTTCAAGAAATAAATTGGTCCAGCCATCTTCGAGTTTTGAGCTTACCATTTTTATTAATACAGATACTTTATAATTGCGCATGACATCAAACTGAGATAATTGCTGTATACCATCAAGGAAAAGGAATTTCGCCTGCAAAACAGGCCAATTTCAGTAGGTACTGTGTTTCACCACTGAATCGTGGACATTTCAATTTACATTTGAATATTAATGTTGTTTACATTTGCGTATGATTATGAAAATTTAAATCAGATTGCGTTAATAACTTGCATCCAGACAGTGACAGCTGCAATACTGCAATGACGAATTTAATGTTTTTGCCAAGTCTAACGGTTCGTTTCATGTACTAATTAGTACTTAAATTATGTAATATATTATTCAGAATCTACAGAACTTTTTTTTAATTTTAAATTATTTTGGTTAGTGTTATTATATTGTTTTTTTTAACTAATTTATTAAATAAAAACAATAGATGAGAGTCTGTTACCATGGTTACGGTGTATTTAAAAAAAATTGGTCACTATGGTAATACACTACGATCTACCACTAGTCTTAATTTTTTTATAAACCGTGGCCTCTTGGTTTTTTATTGTTTTAACTAATATTTTTTTAATAGAATAGATACATCTGTTTATTAAAAGTAATACGTTGCGAACCCGTTTTAATATTTCATTCGTATCTAAGCAATCATACAAAATCGTTCAAAGCCTTACTAAAGCATTCGTAGTGCGTTATAGCCTATTGAAAGAGATCACTGGTGTCGCAATATAGTATCGTAAATTCACGTGAAAATGGGTCAGATACACATGCGCGGTCTTAGAACATTTCAAGGTTCACGTCAAGTCGTTGACCCAGTAAGGCTTTGTTAGAAATCGTGACATGCGCCTGCGCTGATCTGTGGACGGTGTCTCATTCTCTTGTAATTATTTTGGCGGCATCTGTTGCTTATAAATGGCTCTATTTCGTGATCTACATAAATGGGTATAGCTTGTGGTTGTAACTACTTTAAAGTTTGAGAAATATTGTTCGAGGACAGGTTGATTATATTTTTAAATACATGTGTCTTTACTGAGGTCTGAGACATCATCTAGTCTAACTTAAGACTAATAAGTAATTGTAGTTTAACCTAATTTATTAAAAAGGATATTTAACCTAACAAAGTGTTCAATAACACTACTTACAGCCTCTATTAAAGGGAAGAAGACACTCTGTTCTTAGGTTCTGTTTTTTTCACTTACCACTGTTTTGCATTTGATTTAGTTTTGATTATATGAAATTGCATTTATTGCTAGCAAAGTGTATGCTGAAAACATTTGTAACTTATTCCGTGACATCTTTGTCAATTAATAAACTTAGCTGTTATTCGCAATGTTGCTTTGAAAATTAATGTAAGGGGTCGGAATATAAAACGAATGAACTATATCAACAAATAGCCCAATCAGAGGCACGTGACACATTTTGATTTTGAATTGACCAATCACAATCTAACGAAACGCGCTGTGTCGTCACTCGTTTGACGTCCAGGAGTTTAATATAAATTAAGCTGTTATATTAAGATTCGCAGAATATACGTTAACTACACACAGGAATATTCCGTAGTTCAAATAATTTGTATTCAACATACAAATGATAATACTAAAGTTAGCGGCGTGTCTAAAATACTGTGAAGATTGTGAAATATCGTTAAATTACTTATGTTTTAAGTGAACAGATAATTAAGTATGTATTTTCCTTTGTTGTCTATGACTTTCTAAATCTATGGCGGTTTGATTGTCTTTGTTTTGTTTATTTAGACAACACACATGTAATAATTCGTCGTATAATAAAATTAAAGTATATTACATGATCCTACCCATTAAATAAAATTATAATTTATACAATTATTATTTTTTCAAATATTTCGTTAGGTTAAAGAGATTGCCAGCATAATTGTTATTTTAAATATATAGATTTTTATTTGAATATAGATTTGTACGAAAATCCATTAGGATTTCTAATAAATACAATTAATATAATATAAAGGAGTGGGTAGGCTACGATTACTTAAGATAAACGAACATAAAAGTACTCACAGTTCATACAAGGTCGTGCGACTTTGTGGGCTCATGAATGGTATGTGCGGAGTAGCAAAAAATTATACATATAAACATTTTTATGTGGCGTTGGTAGATTTTTTACAAATGCAATTAGTCGACGGTAATTATGGACAATCTTAAACAGTAATTTTGTTAAAAAAAAACGTTATGTACACGCGTTAGAAGTTATACTTCTTTGGCGTAATAATTTTCTTCGAGCACTTTAGAGGGACGTTTTCCTCTTTGAATTGTATTTTTCTTGTCCATTTCAATGGTCACTTCCAATCGAAACGATATAATATGTACTAATCATGATATTTTACAATAAACACTATGTTTTTAATCACATTGGAACGGGTAGTGGTGGGCCATTATTTTGGTGTAATAAACACTACGCCATGACAGACAATGCAACTTGTCGATAAAACAGAGCAAGGGCAAACTAGCGGCCCAGACTGTTTTACCGACGTTTAAATAGATATTCAGGGTGTCGGTTTTTTGTGACGGTGTGCGCGCGCATCGTAAAAATTTGCTCTCATCATTTTTCCCTATTGCGCCAAAAGGCTTCAAAAACCTTAATATTGCAATAATAAACCAAGATGCCTCGTCAGGATCAGAAGGACGAGACGGTCCTTCATAAAAATGCCGATTTATTCTGCACACAGTATAGTATACATAATATTTCTCGTAGTCCAATATACTGACACATTGTGTGAAGTGCAAGAAGTAAAAAATAGGAGCTAAAACAACTTCATAGGAATGTAAAAATAAATACATATCAATTTCATGCCGTCGTTATGCAATATTTCGTGTTAATCCCGAGGTGATACGTTGGTCTCAAATGCATGTATGGAGTTATAAAATAGTATATTTATAGAAGCAAAGAGACAAGTTATTCAAGGCTAACGATAAATACAGAATGATCTCGTTCAAACGTCTAGATCACGGATATTACTAAGGGACTAAGAACGCGGATATGCATTGTAATATGAAATAAATGATAGCTTGCAGGTAATTGTTCATATTCGGGTGTTTGTATGTATTTTTAAGCGTCTATCGGCGGTTATGTCAAGAAAAGTATATTGTTTAGGAGATTCTTCTAACTCTATGGTTTCTGAAACAACAGCACCTTTGAATTTAGGATAATAAGGAGCGTGGAAGAAAAATGTTGTGTAGTTAGTACAGTACAGAAAACCTTATAACACGTTACTCCTATAACGCATTATCATATTGCGCGATTTCAGTCCCTCGTATAACACGGGTATATCCCTATAACGCGGGGATTGCACACGTTATATTTCTATACACTGTGACATTTATAATGATTTGTACGCATATATTTCGTTCATAACATATTTTGATATTCGATTTAAATTCCCTTTTAACGAGTAAAGTGAAACGTAAATTATTTGTACATAACACATTTTATGGGAACGATGTGTGAGAACAGTCTTACAACGCGTTTCCTATAACGCGGAACCAATCTAATGTGTTATACGAGGAATTACTGTACTTGTCAAACGTATGGGTTAATGAACGGAAGCTATAATTATTTTGTTATGATTTAAAGAAACAAGTTAAACATTAGCGACATGTGATATGGAAAATAAAATCTCAAAACAATACTAGTTCTATGTAAAGTAGTATAACAACATTTACATAGAACTAGTATTCTATATGGTTAATTTTATAATGCTTTGTTGGTTTTTAGTAAGCGACCATTACAATAAAAAAGAGACTGCCTATTTGCATTAAGATACCATAATCGGAACATCTATCTCCGGCATTTTACTTTGAAACTTAAATGCCATTAAAAATCTCTTAAGAGGTTGCATTAAATGTCGTTGGTGGTAAAATGTCTAATCTTATATTAGAGAGCTCCATTATTAACTCATGTAGGTTTTGTTCAATGCAGATTCGTAGGTGGCACTTCTTCAAAGTCATAAGTGGGTTTTCATTTCACCAAAATGTTATTCAGGCTAAAAGCTTATTTAAAATAGCTATGGCCTTATATCTCCATATTTCTTCTTGTTTTAGTAATTTCATAATCACTGCAGTGAATTTGAAATATTGCGTTGAAATCGTCAATCTAAATCGTATAGCAATGGTCTATAGTGATGGTGGTCTTGCTATTAGGTGGCGTTTATGTGAGTAAGTAATACTGCAGAAGGAGACAGTAGAACAAGAGAGAGCGCTCTAGGACACGACAACGACTCGAAAACGACATGAAAATAGGAGAAGATATGGCCATTTCCTGCTCTGTTGTGTATACTACACCGTTTTGAGCGTTATACTTAAGCCATTAAAACCCCGGTAGAATGCGAAAGCGTCCCCGGAGACTTCTTAACCCGAGTTGGTTTCAGTGGGTAATGATCACCCAGTCTTACTGTCTTAGGGCATGAACAATCAAATATACACGTGCTACTTTTGGGGTAAGGAGATGCGCAAAGGCATGTGGCACTTCTTACAAGACAAAATCTATTAGGCCTACTAATGTTGAATTATGTGATTATGAGGAACTATGCAATTGTATTGATTGGGCGTGGCATTGTCGCCGCACCTTAATTATCCCTAATCACTTCCTATTGTTATTACACTAGTTACACATTCCGGTCCCACAGGAAATTGACGATATTTCAATTCAGATTAATTATCGACTTCAGTTATGGTTCAAAATAGCCGCAACTTGAGAAAAACCAGAGTACTTGTAGAGATACAATGTAGTCCTGAATAATAGTCAAGGTCCAAGGTAATCCAAGGCTCACAGCCGTTCACATAGCAATTGACCATATGTAACAAACGAGAACTCGGACGCGGAGTTTGACAAAAATATTTTGTCATTGTTATAATTATTAATATGTTTGTCTTCTTATTTGTTATTTTCTCAATATTGTATTGCTACTTGGCTTTCCCGTCTGCTGTCAATTTTTATTTCTCTCTAAAACTTATAGGATTCATCTTGCTCTTTCTATTTCTATATCTGTTTGTTTCCTGATAAATGAATAACATCGAGAAAACGTCTATTCTTGCAGCAAATACTGACAAATATAATCAAAGACGAATCTGTCAACAAAAAGTTGCACCTGGTCACGATTATGCATGCGTGGGCAACGTGAGATGTGTCCTTGCAAGGTTGTGCCGTGTGCGCATCTGATAATAATCACAATATTTACTTGAGAAACATATAGTATATAGGAAGCTCTTTTAAAACACGACCATTACGCGATACTTTTTATATCGTCATATTATTTTAATATTCATTTATAGTTAAGTGAAATTATAACTATATTACTATGATAAGCAGTAGTATTTTGTACGCAACCTCACGATAATATTTATAGTATAATTTGTAATATTCGATTCCTAGATATTTCTAATGAACATCGATTTTAATTTTAATCCGAGATTAAATTTGCTTTTCTATAGTTGCTTATTTATTAATATTATTTTCTTTATCCATTTTATTTTACGAGTTCGGGCTTAAGTTTTGTTGGGTTCAAATGAGTTTAACCTCGCATTCTAAAACAACATTAAAAAAAAGTTATACTTCTTTGGCTTAACAAGATAAAAATCTTTTCAAAAATTTTATTCTTCGTTAGGAAAAAAACGACCCTAACAATAGAAAAAACGTATTTAATACATTAAAAGTTTATTATAACGCATTATATAGTTAAATAAAGTTTATTTAAATATCACAAAATAATTATTGCCACATAATTAAAAAAATTACGAGCAAGAGAGAAGAACTTAGCATTCAGGGTGTCGGTTTTTTGTGATGTGCGCGCGCATCATTTTTGTCTAACGCGCCAAAAGAAGTATAATTTCAAAAATTAAACAGAATAGAATCTGTTCTATAATACTATCGAATAAGCGTAAGTAAAAAATATTTTTCTCTATATAATTATTTAATTTGAAAGTCTTAACCTTTAACAAGTACTGTTAGATATAAAATAATAAGTACCAAGTTATATTCTAAGAGATGGCAATGGCGATATCTAAAAGTTATGTAATTATGATAATGTAGCTTAATGTGAAAATAATTTAAATAACTTATTACCAAGTGTTGATTCTAAAATGCATATTTGTATGTTTTATGCAATCGTTTAATTGTTTTTTACTTACATATAGATATATCTATAAAAGAAAGTCGGGGTATTTACACGATTTATAATTCAAAAACGGCTTAACTGATTTGGCTGAAAGTTGGGGAGGTAGCTTAGAGCAAACATACGAAACGCAACTGTCACCTAAACGTTATGTTATCTAGATCTATATAATTAAATGAATTGGTGGACCGATTTTGATTTTTGATTTACAATTAAATGTTTTTAATTTGTTTGAAATTTGAAATTATGTATTTCAGATGTGTGTACAGGACAACGTCTGTCGAGTACGCTAGTCTGTTTATTTTCAACTAGTGACCTCAGCCTAGAATTACACTGTTTTTTTTATTTATTTACTATGAAACCGATACATTACTATAGTTAAAGCAGAGGAGAGTCATATAAAGGATACAGTTTTGAGAACAGTTACACAGAAAAAAAGAAATTAGAAACAAGAGCCATCAAGTACATACCTTATATATAATTATAGTAAAAGTTAATTAAAAAGTTTTTGAAGTATTGAAATTTGTTGATTCGAATTTTCGAGAATTTTGTCATATATATATACAGTATACACTATATATCAATGTAACGAATTGGCAAAATACAATGATATTTTCTAACAATGGAATTAAGTAAGACAAATGAAACGTGTATTCAAACATTCATAATGGTCAGTTAATGACAGGATCGTGCTAGACCACGCCCGTCATGAGCATATAAAGAACGAATTATATAGTTGATGAAATGACAAAGGTTTAATTATAATTATAATCTGTATCAGGCTATCATAATATTTATTTGTCTTGTGTGGCAAATGTGGAATTTGGAATTATAGGTAAGACGCAGATTTTCCTATTAAGCTGTTGTATATAAATTTGACAGTTTTTTGTTAAATAATAGTTTTAATTGTCAACTTTGGATTCCTTTTAACTTTAAATTTTGCATAAGCTAGCGGTCTTCTGTTTTTTAAATATACACATTTTTACATTATTAAAGCTTTATTAATTTGTCCATACAACAGTTGTTTAGTATACATTTCTTAATAAAAGTATAAGTTGTGTAGTGTTCTAGTATTTGTATGGTTTCTTTTAGGTGAAAAGCCTCCTCCATAGTTTTCCATTTCTGAAGTTATACTTCTTTTGGCGCGTTAGGGAAAAATGATGAGAGTAAATTTTTACGATGCGGGCGCACACCGAAACCGACACCCTGTAATTAGCATAGACAATATTTTAAAATAAAAAAAAATCATTTCCATTTTTTTAATTATGTAGAAATATTTTTTTTGTGATATTTAAATAAACTTTGTTTAACTAGATAATGCGGCACAATAAAGCATTCAATGTATTAAATACCTTTTTTTTCTATTGTTAGTGTAGATTTTTCTACATACGTCGAATAAGGCGAAAGATAAATTTTTTAAAAAGATCTTTATCTTGTTACGCCAAAAAAGTATGACTTCTTTAAGTACACACACATGTTTTTTTTAATGTCTTGAGCAACATTCATCCAGTTTTCCCCGCTACTAACATAACGTCATATATCCATCTTTTCTTTTGACGTCCTATACTTCTCTTTCGAAAGAGAAATAATTTTAGTTGATATATAGAGTAGCAACTTTGCTGTGCCTACTCGAGACCTTGAAGGATAATTTCAACTACATAACAATAAACATGTTACATTAACATAAGCCACTTAACCGGTATTGCGACCGGTGTAAAAATTAGATCACATTCGAGTAGGCGGTATTATACATTGGGATAACAATAAGACAAATTAGCAGGCTTTGACAAGTATAGTACATGTAACGCCTCACATTGACAGTTGACACGTTATCGATTCAACGGTATAGTCATCCGTGAAATGATGAAAATGAAGAGGAATTCTAATCTACACATATATGAAAGAGCGGGGTTGGCCAAGTGGCTTCAGCATTTAACGATAGCTCGGACGGTGAAGGAAAACATCGTGTGGAAACCGACTTGCCTGAGACTCAAAAAGTCGACGGCGTGTGTCCGGTACATGAGGCTGATCACCTATTTGGCTATTAGATTGACAAATGATCATGAAACTGATACAGAAATCTGAGGACCAGAAAAACTTGGAGCGCCATTGATTTATTTATTTTATGTATATGAAAAGTACGTAGGTAGGTACTGTAACTGTTCCGGTGGGAATTGTCTCTGATTGAAATTGCAAAATTCGAAATAACTTTATTCGTATAGGGAACATAGTATACTTATAAACGCCAATAGAAAAGATGTTAAATTGTTTATAAATTTACTATCAGTTCGCAAGCCAATGGGGCATAATAGCACGTAGGTCTTCGGCTTTCTCAGCCAACCCAAGACAATTATAGCTCGAATCGAATTCATTACCAGGTATGCTATGAGGGAACTTTAACCCCGTAGTATATTTTGGAATATCACGACTAAGTTATTTCTTAAACTGCTTTGTGTTATATAAATTTTAATAAGGCATAATCGTTTAAGCCCTACACAATGCGCAGTTCACATATAAGTAGTTAGAGAGTTAATCGCGTTGATAATTAATCATTGCACATTAACAGCGCGATTCCCACATTTATGCTATGAGAAGAAAATTGAACAATCTGTCAACTTTTAATACACTTCTTGGAAATGGAGATCTGTTACGTAATTGCTGGAGGTTCGTGTCTAAAGCCCATATATTATTAATTGTTATTGACAAGTCTCGTGGAATAGTCTGTTCGTGATGACGGTATGAATGAGATTAATAAACACGTAAACAAAATTATGTAAGCACTTACAGCGACCAGTGAACAACTAAGAAGTTGACAAGATCAACCAATCAACCAATTTTTGGATGTCCATAGGCTGCGATGACTGCCCTTTTTGGGAGTCCCGTAGACTCTTTTCTATCCAATTAAAAAGACGCATCAAACATCAACATAATATAGCCAAAGAACTAAATTTATAAAATTGGCCAGTAGGAGCAAAATTTATAGTTAAGACTTAGTAATTTACTATTTATTTCCAACACACAAATGCACAAAAAGAAGAACAATAACTAACCTTAAAATATAACTAAAATATATTATTAAAAAGAGTCCCTTTAGGCAAGGTTCCGAAGATACTGACAGCGTTCCCCCTTTGAATAGCTAGACTAATTCTTTGTCCGAGGTAGCTGCTCTTCGGTTTACTGTGATGACGACTAACCTTTTTGATGTTTCCTTAAAAAGCCTTATAGCGCTAGGACCCCACGGACCAAGGGTCTCGACACCGAATGGGACAAAACCATATTACCGGAGCCTAGACCCTTGTATTTGCAGGCTTTAGCTTTTTCAGCCGCATTAAAAGCCTCACCAGCTCTGTTGTTGGTTCCATGTAGATGGGAAGGGGCCAGTGTGTCTCAACAGGTTGCATCCCATACCAGCACCCGGCCCATCTTAGACTTAGTTAATTTGTCCAGTATGTCAAAATCGTATTTGAGTCCAGTCTGCGCTAATTATCTTAAGCCTATTACAGACAATAGATAAGAGAATACTTAATCTATTGTGTTGATGAACATGAGAAGGAACATCACCTCGTCAAGAAAAGCAATAAAATTACAAATAACACTTGAAATTATAAAAATCTAATTAATTCAAGTGATGATTGCGAGATTATTAATGTAATAATTAAAATATGTATGTGCATTTGCAAAAAGTTGTTTGCGCACATCGTAATTGATAAAAAAGATTGCATGCATTGTGTTTGTTGTGGTAGGACGAGAGGTAATTGACGTAATCAACTGGCTATTTTCGTTAACATCCATCATTCTTAATAGACTAAATTTCTTGGAAAATTGATTTGTTTCTTACAAGCTTTGCTTTACATGCGGCTTTTTGTATTCGAATGTAAAACAGGTGTGTCAAGCAAATTTTGCTAGCATTTTATAATATTAACTAACTGTTATTAATTATTTCCTTTGTAGCTTGGCGGAGTATATAACCCGCTCATAGGTTGGATTCAATTTTAGTATAAGTAATTTAGAAAATTTAAACCTTCTTCAAGTACCTGTCGTACTGAAGAAGTGTACCTCTATATTTTTATAGTTTATCAAGCTCACAACCTTCCATTAAATTCCTTTAATAATATGAATACAACAATTGAGGCACTATTAGCGGTTCATGAATTTGTAAGATTAGCTTTTAAGTTTTTAGTCTGTTATTAATACTTTTTTTTTGTATTACTTTAGGTTAAGGTTCTATACATATATATTATATATATATATATTTATTATATAAGATTTGGTTCTGCACTTCTCGCACGCATCATGTTTCTTTTTTGTTTTAATTTTTCTCTTTAACTAGGGTTGCCTGGAAGAGATCGCTTATACAACTATAACTGAGTCTTTGGTAAAATGTTAACAAGGCCGACTGAGTCAGTATGTATATAGCACGGCTGTTGATGTATTTCCAGTCTTACAGACCAGCCCTGGTACCCTGTTTCCTATCTATAATCGTATAACAAATAGTTAAAAACAACACCGATCTAGTGAAAGCTGGTATATTATATATTTGAAATAGCAAGTAGAAATTTTCGAAAATGAGTGAAACTTGTCACATATCCAATTTGCTTGTAAGTAACTCGTAGATTTTTACGCGTTTCTTGTAACATTCGCTTTCCATAGCGAGTCGTGTGAAAGTTTATTGTTTTTGCTTACTCTCCCATTGATTATATGAGTCTTTAGTCTCTGGTTATTGATCATAGACTAGTTTGTTTTAGACTATAGCCTATTATTTAGAGTTTAGATGTAGTTTGGTACTACGTTACGTATATTACATACATACATTAGGTATATAATACTACCAAATTGGTTTATATAGCAAAATTATGTATTTTACAATTACAATTGTCTCATAAATTGTAGAAGAATCTTGATATTTAAATAACTAATTTTTTTTATAAAAAAAAGATCAGTGGCGCTACAACGAATGCGAATCTGTTTCATGATCATTTGTCAATCTAATAAGCAAGTAGGTGATCAGCCTCCTGTGCTTGACACACGCCGTCGACTTTTTGGGTCTAAGACATGTCGGTTTCCTGGCTCTGTTTTCTTCACCGTTCGAAAGAATTTATGCGTACCTACATAGAGTCCATTGATACTCAGCCAGGGGATGAACCTACGACGCCTCTAGCAAACACTGCTCTAAATTTATTTATAGTTAAAATAATATACACGAAGAAGAAATGGACTCATTAATAAACATAGTAATGTTTACTAAACCAAATTCAAGACACTCTTAGTCATATAGAAATTGACACGAACTCTTAAAACAAACAGAATTTTTTTATTAGAAAGTGCTGCGAAGCTTTGTATCTCATGTTTTTAGAATACAAATAGTTACAAAATGATTAATGTACATATGTCGGAAACATGAATTAATATCAAATTAAATCTCGATCACACCAGACAATAGGGGTTGGCAATTCATTGCGTATGTTTTGTATTGCATTTAGACTTGGTTATTCATGTAACTAACATTGTGTATAGTCTTAATTAACTTTTGTTAGTTATTTGAGGTATTTTTCTAATTTGATAACTTTTAAGACATAACATTTATTTATAGATAAGCATAGATACCAAACAATAGTTATAATTTATATTAAAACATAAATTCTACTTTAAACTATTTACTAGATAAGCATAGATACCAAACAATAGTTATAATTTATATTAAAACATAAATTCTACTTTAAACTATTTACTTTTACTACTAATTTAGACATCTGACATTCATCTCTCAGTCTTCCCAAACTTGTCGCAAATATATCCAGTTCTGGTGCAGAAGTGAAGAAACGGTTCAGCAGCGAAATCGTATGCGTCAGCTCCACTCAGACAGCAGCGCGTGCCTCCGGAATTTAAATACTTTTCAATACTTCGCAGACATTAAAGACATCTTGCATATAATGAAACTCTTATGTTTGTGATTGGTTGAGTTAAGCAACACTCACTGGGTCGAGAATGTAGATGGGTTTATTCAGGTGTATTAGGGATTCTTTCTACAATAGTCATAAATCCCGCGATACTTCGATCTAGATAGTTATTGAGTTGAAATAGATTTTATAGAAAGATTAAGATGGATGATTTAAAAAGCTAATTAATATATCTTTTTTGTTTCAGGTAAGCCGGTAATAATGCTTGCGAAGCTTCCATAATTCATAAGTGTGGTGTTAACTGTGGGTAAGTCGTATGAAATATTTCTATTTACTTATAACACTTAGCTAGAAAATGCTTTACGTAATTATAAAGGCAGGTTTTAATCTGATTTCAAAAGGCCAGCCATCAGTTGTATTCTATCAAATTATTCTCATCGAATCTTCGAGTCTTCAAGTAAATTTCCATAGTTTAGAAAATGGTTACCAGGACAATGAAGCCAATTAACTATGCAGAAATATTACAATTAGATAAAACTGGTGTTGTAATTATTTCTTGTAATTATTGTAATAAGAGTTTTCTGCTCACATCGCAATTAATCTAATTTGCATACGCAAATATTGCTTCTGGATCAACGTTCTACCTGTGTACCCTGTAAAAGCAAAATCGATTTCGTTTATAATTATCTGGCATTGCACTTCGTAACAAAGAATATACTTCATATATTTTTTTTTATTTCGGTATACCGATGCTGTTTCAATTTTGAAATTTCTATCGCTGTTGGAAGTAACGTGGTAACAATAATAATTAGATCTGTTTCTGTAATCCTACCTACATATATATTCTTAATTAGGATAAGTAAATTTAACTGTTACGGTGAGAATGTAAAACAAAAGAAGATCAGCGGTTCGTTTGTTTCTAATTGGTCGACATCGTCTCTAAAACCACGCGAAACGTACGTTCGGTTTGACCAATCACTGTCAAACAAGACTAGCATAGTTACTGCTATAAAAGTCAAAAGTCAAAATCATTTATTCATATAGGTACACAATGTACACTTATGAACTTCAAAAAAAAAAAAATATATATATATGAAATGCTTCTAACATTACATTTAGTGCCAGTTCTAAAATCAAGGGCGTAGAACAGAAGACAAGAACTGGCAATAAACTATCCGCCACTCTTTTTAAAATCGCCAAGTCTTTTGTTTTATACAACGTTTGAAAGGAGCTGCAACCATTACACCATGTTACACATGACATCTTAAGTAATAAATAATAAAATAAATTAAAAACAAAGATTTGTCCTCTATCGGGAGGAGGCATGGTGAAATAGGAGCACGCACTTATATTCTCGTGAGAACAACACGCAAATACATAGTCGAAACTAACGTCACCGCATACACGAATTCGAATACGACCAGTCTGTCTGTGTCCAGTCAGTCAGTATATGTTGCCCTAAGGCTTACAATAAGGCATTTTGTCTCTCTTAGATCGGAAGCTAATCTATCATCTTGATCGACTGTCTGAAGTCATCTTTAAAAAAATCAGTGACTGAAATCGACATGAATAAGGTGCGTGCTGCGATAGACGACTGGCCGCGGCACTTAAGGGACTGTATTAAAAATAAGGGAGGTTATTTCGAATAATTTTATGCTTTTTTTATTCCTTAATCAATGTACTATGAATTGATATATCACTCATTACAAACTGATCAGTACTTTTGTTTTTATGATTATTTCCATGTATGACAGAACTTTGGGACCGACTACGTATATCGTATTTTAATAGTGATGTGTTTTTCACTTGATCGGTCCATGAGGTAGGTGAACGGCCGCGCGGTTTTTTTGCCTTGAGTGTTTCACCACGACCAATTTCTCCCAAGTCCTCGTCGCCTCAGAGTCTTTAAAGTGCTACTTTGTTTTTCACCTACAACTTGATCTTGTATTATCTCCTATTTGCAAACAATGGTTACGGATGTTGACGGCTAGTATTTTGATTCCGCCATTATATAACCGTTTAATAACGGGCTTCCCGAAGATGTTATGTTTAATTAATGAGATGGCTGACAATAGAATAATAGTTTTTGTCTTATAATGATTCTGAGATGAATAGAAAGTATTTTTTATACTTTGTATATTAAAAATGTTCACGTTTAACAAATAATAGAAATAAAAATGGTTTTCTTAGACTTAGATTATAATGTCTTAAATTTCTACTGCTATAAATATTTAACATTGTTATTTTCTAGTTCCCGTGAATCACAATCTAAATAACTGTCACCGGCGACTTAAGCTATTATACCGTTCTATGTTTTTTGTTCTATGTGTTTATGTATCAGTAGGTACTTTCTTAGCGTAAGAAACGTAATTTTATTGTCACCATTACAATTAATTTCAAACTATGCACCGGGAAGAGAAACTAAAACGAACGCGTGTACCGTTTGCTTCTGATTGGTCAACAACATTGCTTGTAGAATACCCATTGCATTAGTTTGAATCTCATCAAACGAATCGTTTCGCCAACGTCTCGTTTTCTATTTTATTTTATTTTGACCTCATCACGGTTGTCTGCTCGTGCTTGGCTTAACATGTCCACATAGATCACGATACGAAGTCACAACGCGTAACAAAAGCTTTGTCCACTATGAAACACAATCCTATTACCTAATTTACACAGAAAATATCAGATTACAATCGCGTAAGTCATAATACTCTTAAAACGTGTCTCGGTTTCCGGTCTAGATACAGACTGGTCACGAATCGGGTCGGCTTAATTCTTGTTCTTGACATACGATATTGTTTTTGTCTTCTATTGTTGATGACCTATATCGGTAACTCGATTTAAACTTGAATGCAATCCATCAAGTTTTGAATAATAAATAAATAATAAATAATAAAATATTTATTTGTTTTCTCTCACACAAAAAAATACAGTCACAAAATACAAATTTCAGCATTAACAGGCAAAATCTGTGTGAGAGACTGGCGACTGTACTAGGATACCTGTATTACAGATTGCCAGTCCCTCCGCATCCGGACCGAATGGAATTTAAGTAGGTACATCAATTTGATCGAGAAACTATTACAAATATTACAAATATACTCACATTTAAGTGGGTGTATGTGATGGTGCATGTATGGTTTAGTGTATGTAAGTGTTAATGTATGTATGTGTTAGTGAATTTATGACTTAGTGTATATATGTCTTAGTGAAGCATATATGAGCCTGGGTGATAGTGTACCTATGTACTCGTATACATAACGTGTTAGTGTTAGGTATTAGCTGAGGACTACTAACAACTTCTCAGTCCCCTCGTAGTCTAGATTTTTAAGCCATTTGACTGTAGCTTTTTTACACTCATATTTAGTAAGCGGATATATGTTGATCAACCTGTTTATCTTGTTATATAGGTGACAGCCCATAAAACCAAAAAACCTTCTTGAGAAAGCTGTGGACCAACGGGTATCTGAGGTGCAGACTTTATATTTGCATCGTTTGTTGTCATTCAAAGAAGGATCATAGCGAGTTATGGAGTGTTGTTTGAGCACAGTGTTCAGTATAAATAGTTGACGAACACTCAACACGTCAGATAAAAGATATAGATCTTTGGTAGGGTAAAAAAATGGTTTAGAATAACTTACTTTCAATAACGCACGCTGAGCCCTCTCCAGTTTTATAAGATTAGTTTTACAAGCCCCTCCCCAGACAGTAACACAATAGCTTAAAACGGATTGGCAGAGGGATTGATAAACCACTTTAATTATCGATTTTTCAGCAATATTACGGAGATTCTTAAAGGTGAAGATAAGTTTCCGAGTTCGCGATAGTAGCAGGTCAATGTGGTAGTTAAAATTTAGCGTGCTATCAACAACGACACCTAGATACTTAGTATTGTTGGCAACAAGGATCTTTTGACAGTCACAAGAATCAGTATCAGAACATACATGAGCAGTTAAACCAAGGTTAGTACTAGAACCAGGAGTTTTTATATAGAACGGTATACATTTAGTTTTATTGACATTGATAGTTAGGGCATTCATTCTGAGCCATTTGTTAACAACGTCGAATCCTCTTTGAGCAATGTCGACAGTATCTTTCCAGCTATCACCATGAAACACAAGTGCAGTATCATCTGCAAATGTTATTATTTTACCATTTTGTAACTGGAGGTCACAAAGATCATTGATAAATGCCAGAAACAGTGTCGGACCTAAAACACTACCCTGTGGCACACCATAGCGTATCGGCAAATCGTCACTAACAATGTTGCCCACCCTTACTCTTTGCTGTCTATCACTCAAGTAGCTTTCAAATAGTTTAAGCTGCAAACCACGTATACCCAAAGCCTCCAATTTATCCAGCAGAATAGGACCAGCGACCGCGTCAAAAGCTTTCGCAATGTCCAAAAATACAGCTAAAATTTTATTTTTCTTATTTAGTTTTGTAACAATATGATCAGTTAATTGATGAACTGCGTCGCTTGTTGATGAACCCGGTCTGAATCCAAACTGTGAGCTGGAGAGTAGGTTATTACTTTCTAAATAATCGATGAGGCGTTTGTTAATCAATTTCTCAATGATTTTGGATAGGGTAGATAGTTTAGAAATAGGTCGGTAGTTACCGACACAATCTCTATTACCACCTTTAAAAACCGGAATTACTTCAGCTAGCTTGAATAGGTCCGGAAAGATCCCTGTAGAAAGAATCAAATTAAATATATATGTAAGTGGAGGGACTAAGATTTCATGATAACGTTTGAGAAAGGCTCCAGAAATATTATCTCTGCCCGCAGCACCGTCCTTCTTCAGTTGCAAGATAAGAGATTGAACTTCAACTTCATCAGTAGGTAGCATGACGAATGAGGACAGTGTAGGATTGATTGATGGTTTTTTATAAGAGCTATTAGAATATGATTTTTCGGCAATATCTTTCCCGATAGAAACGAAATATTTATTAATGTTGTTGACTGAGACCATCGGGTCCAGTGGAGAGACCAATTCAAGTGCAGTGCTAGTTGTATTGTTAGAGTAGGTTAGTTGTTTGATAGTGTCCCAGAGAACTTTTGTATTAGTCTTAGCAGCTTTAAGTAGGCGGTTGCTCTCATAAGTATTTTTAATATTTTTTAAAAGTGAGTTGCAGAAATTTCTATACCTCTTGTAAGTTAACGTTAATATTTCGTTACTAGGATTTTTTCTTGATTTTTGATGTAGTTTGTCACGATGCTTTACACATCTTAGTAGACCTGCAGTCATCCAAGGCCTCTTGATCCTTTTACGATTTGGGATGGTTAAAGTTTTCGTATTTGCTTTAATTACAGTGTCAAGCGCAGTCAGAAGAAATGCTGTTGCCTCATTGGGATCAGTCATTTTATATACAAGGCTTAGATTTAAGTTCTTCATAGCATCGTCCAGAGACGGGTAATCAATCTTTTTCAGAGATGAGTATTTGTCAGTCATAGTGCTACGTTCAAGTTTCAGAATTAAAGTGTCGTGATCCGTGACTGAGGTTTCAGCAACATAACAAAAGACGCGATAAGAACATTTTAGTATTACATGGTCAAGACAAGTCCTGCCATGAGTTGGAAATATGTGGGCTGGCAATAAACCGTGAGAAGCCAACATATTCAAATACGTTGAAGAATTAACATCCTTATTGTTATCCAATATATCAATATTGATATCACCTATCAGAACTTTATGTGGACTACTAATCTCAGAAAGAAGTTTGTCAAGAGATACCAAAAACCGTTGAACATCTTTGTAACCAGGTGGTCTATATACTGCAATTAGTGTTACATTATCCTCAAGGTTAATCAGTAAACAGTTGGCATCACAAAGGTCAGGCTCGGATATAACTAATTTCAAATGTTTTTTGTAAAATACTACAACTCCTTCATTCTGTGTGAAGTTTTTCTCGGTTAGAGCAGAGTTGTATCCCTCAAGAGATGGTAAGTTACGATTATTATGCAGCCAACATTCCGTTAAGATTATTAAGTCCCAATCAGTCCTGGATCTAAACAATAAGGTTTGAAAATCAGAAAAGTTACGGTTTATACTACGAATGTTTTGATGGATAATTTTTAGACACTTATTCGGGCAGTTCATAAGTCTCTGGCAGTCCTCTATGTCACAAAGAGAAGATTGTGCAACATCAAGTTTATCGATATCATTTATAATTGCATTAGTTTTATCGAATTTTATTTATTGAGTCCGCAACTATGGTAAGACAAAAAGGCACGCGGTACAGCACAACCCTACGAGGATTCCACAATCCCGGGGACAACGCCACACAAATGAGACCAACACAATACACATACACACAGCACGAAAACAGACTGAGATTGTTGTTAACAGTTACATTCTTTCTATGAGTACACTTTGTATATATTGAGTGCAAGTGATGTATAATTTCAGTGAGTGTGTGAATATAGGTTAAAATTAGTGTAAGAGCAAATACAAATTCAAACGAAAATACATTATAGACTAAACGAGAACTTAACATGAAAAAATTGACTAAGGTAATTTTATTACTAGCAAGACTAAAGTAAATCAATAGAAATAAATGACAATATACAGTTAATTGGCAATATAGGTTAATGAGAAAGCAGTTACATACAATGAGTCATGATTCCTTTGCCAGCTGAGATAAGCATTTTTCTGATTGGATTAAAATCGGTCTACCAGTCGAATCCTTACGCAAAAGTATTCTTCCATTTGAATAACGTCTTGTTACGTTGTCATTACGTCTCGAAGTTTGTTAACTCGTTTTGTTTTAGTTAATTAAAACAGTGGCGCTGCAGGGTCGATGTCAACTGTTCTGTGGGATTCGGTTCGGTCTACGATATGTTGGTGGCCTTCACGGTACGGACAAGTACAACGCTTTAAAATAATTGAGAGTTTTGAATAATCATTATGTATTGCTAATATCACTAAAATTAAGTAATAAACACGTAATCTTATAGACAGTTGTGTTGTTAGTTTAATAGAGCTTATATAAGAAAACCCTAGGTGATTTCCTGAGTTCGTTATTTGAGATATCTTACGCTAAACGCTGAGTCATTACTAATAGGACACGTTCAAATGTATAATGAGTGTATAGGAATATACAAATATTTTATTTAGCACAAAAACTTGCTACAAAAGCAATACTAAGATAGCATTTTAATAAAAACTATTGGATTGGGGATCTATTCATATTTTTTAAAATTATGTACTATTATTAATTTATAGGTAGGACATTAATAGATTACAATTATTAAGCTACAGTTAATAGATCTATATAAATAAAAATGAATCGCAAAATATGTTGCTAAGCTCAAAACTCAAAGACTGGACCAATTCGAGTATTTTCTTTATTTTATTCCTTACACTCTGAGGAAGGTTTTTATGACTTTTTTTGGTGTATTGGTTTTAATTCCGCACAAGCGAACAGTTTCTACGGGACAGCTTGGTATGAGATTACTAAAAAGGTAGGCTAAATAAAAAAAACATTAATGCGAAACCAAGCTCGTAGAACAGCTACTGTAATCAATAAAGTTTTGAAAATAGAATACAAATGTTGAGTTTAAATTCTACGCGACAAGTTGGCAAGCGAAAACGCATCCGGCAAGATATTTTATCTTGATCGTGTGTTCATACATATCTAATAATATCCTCTGATTATTATCAGTAACGTTATAGTAAATAATAAAGCAGTGTTCTCATCAAAATGTCTCTCAAACATTGGTAAAGTTAAGCGGCGTTGCCTTGAATTGATAATATGGATGAATAGATTGATACTTCAAAAGATTGGTAGAGATTCAGATATTTTGATGGCTTGTTCTACAGTCCTCTTCTCTAGGCAATTGCTTTGCTGCTGGAAGCTTTGGAATTGCCTCGCAGTGGAGGTCCTTTCTGGGAGATAAGATTTCCAAACTTTACAAAATAAGGGCATAGATAAAGTGAATATTTATTATTTGACTCAAATCGAGACATTAGTTTAATTTAGGTCAAATATTAAGAAGTCAATGAAAAAAAAAAACACTTTTTTAAAATTGGCTTAAAAGTTACGAATCACAAAATGTTTATTACACAATAAAATAAATAAGAATGAAACTCTTGGCATGTTTTTTTTAATATTCTGCTGCTTAAATTGTTGCACGGTTTCTGAAAACCGGACAATTTTCCGTCCCACAGTTCATTTTGGGGACACCGGGACCCGTAATTGGAACAAGGGACTAGTTAGGCATAGAACATAGTGTCACTAAGATAATGTATTGTACATTTCGTATCACCTGTATGACGAATGCTTATTGCAGATTTTTTTGTCTTGTTCAGCCGTGAACTCAGGTCCTCAAAGTTATACGCCATGTGGTCAGCCTTTAAGCTAAGAAGGTAAAGGGATACCATTTAAAATTCCTAGTAATTTAAATACAGGTCAATACGTTTCTTACCATAGTAGTAATTTTTCCTAATAGGAGTAATTTAAATAATGACGGAATCTATTTAAAACTGCGTGTCGTTATTTTACCTCTTTTTATACTATTTTTTGTTTTGAAATTCCACTTGGATTGGCAAATTATTATTGTTTTCCTACACGTAAATAATTTAAATTATAATTTTGAGATGGTTTGTTACCGAGGATTTATTATTCAAATATACGTAATTGAAATCTAAGTAAGCTTTTGTTTTAAAGTTGATAATCTAAGGGAGTGTTTCCCAACGTGGGTCTCAAGCCCCACAGTGGGGATTGGATTGTTAAGGGGGGCAATCGATATAGGGAGGAAGGAACTACGTGGAGACTTGAGACTGAAGGTAAATGGAACCTAATCTCTGCATCAAGCATCAAGCGCTAGGATCTTTATTTAAATTATTTGGAATTTGAATTTTAGATTTCATTATGTTTTGAAAATTTTATTTCTGTGTTTCGTTAACAATTACCTAGTTAGTTCTTCCTAAAATTTATCATTTAAGATTCTTAAGTGAACAATTATTTTTATTAATATTAAAAATATGTATGTTACATAGGGTTACATACCACTTTCAGAAAAACTAAGTTACAAAAAATGGTTAGTAAACAATGACCTAACGCGATATATATCTTGATTTAAGGAAAAATCATAACGCGACTCACGAAAAACTAACAAAATAATGAATATACATCTTAAGAACAGCTTCACGGATATTAAACATCATATAATGTTGTTTTTCTCGCAATTTCATGGTTAATAACAATTGATTCACACTTATGTAAATAATTCGGAAAATACATAAATTCAATGTAATACAATACATGCCTTTCAATGGGAGATTTATTATTTCCCACACATGTCATCCAGATAGGTCGGATGCTACGAACCATGTCTAATACTCTATTCTTCGCTTCGGCAATTATCGCTTCCTTGGAATTTGACTTTAAAACGCCTTTGTTTGTTATCACAACAAAAGCTTAAATATTTATTTTAAATCCTGTTTGAACAAGTATCATGCATAATTGTTGCTTGCAATTTTCGCATATTAAGCAAGCATTTTTGGGTGTTTCGTTTATATATATATTTATTTTCTTAACAGGGACCCCTACATCCTAGCCTATCAGACATGCAATTAGGCAGATATGTGACCGAGTGGCTACGCAGCTAAGGGAGTGAATCTCCCCTTTCTTAAAAAGGGACATTATTAACTTAAAGGCTTGGCTTCTCCCGCCGGGCCCGGGCGACAACTACTCCGGAAATATCGTCTTAATATTTATGGGCGAGTCGGGGCCCGCTGCCCGGCGCTACCCGCGTTGCCTCTCGTGCTATTTTTGTGAGTGACATGTTTGACAATCTTGCCGCAGAATTTTTCGATCTGCGATCTGTGCTCAAGCAACATGTCGGATAGCCCGGGTTAGCCAGTATCGAGCTCCAGATCTTTCAAAAGCACCTGGTCCTTTCAAAAGTCGCACAGTCAACAAGTAAATGATCCACCGTTTGGTCGGTTCTATCGTCACAGTCGCACGCGGGGCTTGTCTTCAGTTTGAGTCCGTGTATATAGTGTCCAAAAGCTTTATATATTTTAAAGTAGTATATCAATAGTCATTATGGGTTTTCCAATTGCCTTATAAAATATATAAACAAACAATACACGTAACTATGACTTCATATTCGTTACAATTATGTTCCATTATTGTTCAAACCTATATGTGGGAGTTGTACGTAAAAATGAGACGCCAAAATGAGTAATTGTAAGTGCGCGTGTTCGATGACAATTATTACCACGTGAACTGCCTTTGATGGAGATGGATGTCGTCACAGCTACGGTTAGATCATTATTTTAAAAGTTTTATTACCAATATACATATACAAGTTCGTTTTTTGTTCCTGTTTAGTTTTTTTTCTTCTTAATAACTATATGTAATATGTATTTTTGCAATTCTTGCCTACCTTATCTAATGTAATACATTTTATTTCTTTTCTCACAGTGGTTGCCTGGAAGAGATCGCTCGAAAGCGATAAGGCTGTTTGTTGCCCTCCTTTTCATTTCATTATGTTCAATTTTTATATTGTAATGCATCGAAGTGTTAATAAATAAATACAAATGCATTTATTTGGTTTATATTTTTCAATAAACAAAATGAGCGTTTTAGTTTTTAAGTTGTAATTACATTCTTGTTTAAAGTGTCACTTAGATTTAAGAACCGTTAAATTAGCCAAATAAGTTTTTTGCTAGCGTTGCAACCCCACTAGCCCTAATTTTAAGTTAGTTATAAGCTCATATTTCAAACAAAGCCACTCCTCGGTCCTCACAATCACAATTCGAGCTGCGATTGGAGCCATCTGCCTGGCTCTCATATCTCATCAAGGCCTAGAAAGCCAGTACCCGTACTGCCCCGAACGGGCCTAAACACCCCCCTTGCGAGAGAGGGTGCAAGATGAACATTCGGAGAATTAAAGGCAGTTGACACCCAACTTCAAGCAAAGTGTTTCATTTAACATATCTACAACACCCGCTACCGAACTTAACTCGAGTCTGAAGTATTTCTATAAACTTTTGTTTTAAGGACTTGATCAATTACCCGACATAAAGATAAATCTCTTATCATCTCTGGCATAAAGAGTGAGCCGGGAGGGAGGCTTTAAAGCAGGCGGCGGGCTGAGCCCTAAAAAAACTTCTTAGGTTTTTTCCTCCAATTTTGCCATTGTTTATTTATTATTCAGCATAGATATAGGAAATAATAATAAAAAATGCCAATCATTTTCCTTATTCTTCACTGTTCCGGTTTCTATTTGTTCTATTAATTTTATTGATACTAACCATTATCAAATCATAGATATTACTCATCGTTTGTCATCGCAACATTCTTTTACAAATTACACTGGCTACCATGATTCATTTAACTTTAGTTTGACGTCGATGTTGTCATTAAGACATGAGTGACGTTGAAGGTAAATTTTTCTTGATGATATCATTGCGATCATATCATCGCTTCAAAATATTTAAGTATTCGTGTCTATGGCATAGCTTAGAAGCTATTAAAAAGGTTGGGGCAGCTAGTGTAATCGAGAAATTTTTGAAAATAGAATATAAATGTTAAGTTCAAAATCAACGCGACAAGTTGGCAAGCGAAAAAGCTTCCGACATAATATTTTATTTTGATCATGTGTTTATACATATCTCATAATATCGTCTGATTATTATCAGTAATGTTATATTAAATAATAAAGTATTGTTCTCATCAAAATGTCTCTTAGACAGGTAATGTTTAACGTTTAGCGGCAAGATAAAAAAAAGTGCGTGCGTACAAAGTACACAGGTCAGAAGTAAAACTTCTTTGGCAAACTAATTTTTAACTCTTGTTCATATTTATACAAATCTAAAACTTTAGATTTCCGAGACTTAGAAGGAGGGAAGATATGTTAGGAATTAAATGAATTTAATTGACATTTTTATTAAAAGTGTCGAAAATTATTACATATATTAAATTTATTTCTTCGGTAATAAAAACACGTGGCATTTTAATTTACAATTCGTCAATTCGGTCTCAATAGCTCTCTCCCTTTTCTTCGACATAAACGCTGCATATCTTCGTGACGTTCTGTCACAATTTTACCCTCATGCGCCTAAAACAGTTTCACTTCAAAAAGCAACTTTGCCTAGAATAGAGTGACTAGATTAATACGTCTAAAGATTGATGTCGTCATTTTAAAGACATGCGTGACGTTGAAGGTAAAATTTTCTTGATGATATCATTGCGGTTGATCTCGCTTCAAAATATTTAAGTTATGTGTCGTCATACCATTACTGTATAATGCCTTGAGTTATGTGGATGGTGAAATTTGTGTTAATTTGCTTGAATATTTGCGCATTGTAACTTGTAGTTGCCTTGATAGCTCCTTTACAGTTCGCTTCACACGACATTTTATTTAGTGAACTGTGGAATCGAATCCTGAGGGATGTTCCCTGGGAGATACGACTTCCACTGTTTAAAAAAAAATCATACTCTTCTCTCAAAGGCTGGAAATGCACCCATTCAAATGCATGTCTTTGGGCTACGTGGCTGCCCTTTTTGGGCGTCTCGTGGCTCGGTTGCCCCCTAATCTACATATATAAAAAAAACACCAAACAATCATTACTTATATAGCAATTTAGTATTCGTTATTATTTCTAAGTCATAAGCTAAACACTTAACAATAAAATGTACAACAATATTGACGCTTTTCTAAAGAAAGATAATGTTCGATTGTACTGTCCTTATATATGGATCTGAATTGTTTTTTTATTGATATAAGCGTTATTTATTTTATTTCACGGCATTGTTGACTCGTCGTTACGCAAAGGTCAATATTCTTTTGTCTACGTCACGCCTACGTTTCGTGTTATTCCCGATGAGGTCGTAAAATGCATGCCACGTGCCACGCCTACGCCGGACCACGTCAGCACTTGGTTGACCATTTTTGTACTATTCGTCATATAGGAATTGTGTGGGTTTTTCTCAGCACTGTTTACTTTGTGATCTATGAACGATATCTGAATACGGATGAATGTGATGACGGATTTAATTGTTTATTTTAAAATTATGCCCTTATTATTTATTCTAATCTATTACTCATATTCCACTCATAAATGTTACTTAAAGTTTCCTATAGAAAATCATTCTTCTTAAATGCGTTTTCCATACAAATATGTCTCGTCATCGTATCGCTTTGATCGTATTTCTACTCGTATCACCACAACGTCGTTTACACCGTCTTGGTTCTACAACTGAGCGTTTTTAAGGCATTTTTTACCGCGCACTTACACTATGTGAAACCAGCTTAGCTTAAGTATTTTCGAACCAATTCGACTTAGAGTCCTTGAAGAAAAGAGCGTACCAATTCTTAAAAGGCCGGCAACGCACCCGCGAGCTATCTGGCGTTGAGAGCATCCATGGGCTATCCAAAAAAACCCCTATAAAAAAGCCTAGTGGCGCTGCAACTGCAAACAGTCGGTCTTGGCCTTAATTTTTGTATCTGATTTGTGATATTTTTTTCTAATAGGTATGTAGGTGATCAGCCTCCTGTGCTTGCCATCAAAGTTTAGGGTGTACAGTATAACAGTGTCATCCATATTTCCCTTCACCGTACGAGTAATAAATGGTTTTTGATTGTATGTTCCGGACGTTATAAAGGTAATATTTTTGGCATTTGTATGTTGTCTTTTAGATTAAAGATACAAGCACACACAGGGAAAACCGCAAAAGTCCTTTAAAACATTCAGAATGGGTGAAACCGCTAATTGGTATTAGGCGAGGTCGACTCTCACATACCAGGATAATGAGTACAACTCCCACAAGCACGAAACCGTTGTTTTTTAAACAAGACGACATTGACATCGAATTCGTGCCACGGTAAATCTAATCGGGTGATAATTGTTTGTACGGGTTCATGATCGAAAGCATTGTTCAATCGTTTGACAACTAATACATGTGATTTAGCATTAAATTAAGCATCTATGTCGAGAGAACGTTGAGGTTATCCGTCACGAAATGGCAGCCATCACTGAATCCACCTGCCGAGCCATCATAAGTAATTTTATTGTTTGGTAATTTTATTTGGACGGTATTATTTTTAAGAAAAACATTCCCAAAATGTGTACTTTCAATGAATAAACACTATTTTGATACACGACTTACTTTTTTTTAAATCGACGTCAATACAACTAAATATGTACTTTCTTTTGAGACACCATGTATATTCTACCGCTTTAAATAAACTACTCGGTCAGGTATTAGATAAAGAAGTTAAAAAACTATTTTTCTTTGCATTTGTCGCGCTACTAAACAAGACTGCTTTGGTTACATTTATGCAAATGTGGTTTTCTAAATTTCATGATTTTGTATATTATTCCGTAAAAAAATAACCACTTATATAATAAGGAATAGTTTAATTGTGGATGGACCGATTTGAAAAATTCTTCCACCATTAGAACCCTAAATTGTCTTTATGTCTGTATAGCCTATATAGAATATTGCAAAAGAAAGTAGTAAATACTTCCATAATGTGTCGTGTGTATACAAAAATGTATACCTAAAAAAAATGTTTCTATATTTAATATTCAGCCATGCAGGGTCAAAACGTTAATAGAATAAAGCTAAAAAGTTAAATTGCTTATGTGGAAGCAAGGCTGAAGGATATTGTCATTGCGAAATTTCAAGTTATAATAATATTTAAAAAAAAATACTTATCGAATGCTCCAGGATTCATTTGTCCCTCCTTTCCGGAGAACGTGTTTTGGCCATAACTCACCGATGTCCAGATTGAGCATTCTGTTAAACGAACTGGGTCTGGATGTCCATAGTTCCTCACCTCACACTTTAAAATAGGTTTTCATTTATTTTTTACATAAATTATATTATTGTTTTGTTTAGCTTCTTTTTATTATGTCTTGTATGCTATGTTTGCTTTTAAGTGCTTGTCACATTAAAAATTGTATTTTTTTTTCTTGTGCCGATGTATCAGTGTGCCGAGTGTTTGCCAGCTTTTATAAATAAATGAATGCTTATTATATAATACTAATCTAAATTATTATTATATTAAAACATCAACACATATATTAGTCGTGTAGGCACATGATCAATATGGATCTTATTTATTTAAATTTGAAAGTCCACAGGAGCTACTATGCAGCTTCAGTAACTCATGTACAAAAAATATTAATATTTAAGCACCCCCATTTACGGATACTCAGCATTCACACATAGTAATTATGTTAAATAAAACTAAGATTTCCAATAACTAGTAAAACTAACGTACAGAATACAAAAACAATTTGATAAAAACACTGTTCCAGACTATCAATGTCCTTTCCATTAGTCCACATTCTTCAGATAAATACCGAGTACGATCGCAAAACTAAAGTATTTCGTCTGACCTAAAAGAAATTTTCATAAATAACATAAAATTGCATTATTATTGCTCATGCCACTTAGCTTCCTTTCAAAAACTTTGTCAAGGCTGTAAACTAGGATTTTTATTACGATGTTAGTGTAATAATTGGCACGTACGCGTATGTATGTAAACATGGGTGGGAATTGGGACGAAATGTAACAAGATTTTGGATAGATTAATTAAAATTCTGTTTTCGTACGATTTAGGCATTGAGACATGCTGGAATTCGACGTTAGTATTTTGTGAAATTGTTTACCAAATTTGTCTGCGGAACGTGTGAATTAGCTACGCTGTTCCAATATTTGACTTACGGATGAAGACGTTTCTTTGACCCGTCGTCAAGAGCTTGGCCAGAGAGCTTTTAAAATCGATGGCGTGTGTCAGCTACAAAAGGATAATCGTCTATTTGCCTATATAAATAATAATCATGGAACATACAAAAATGAGGCAAGGTTCTAGAATAACTGTATTTATCAATTAAAGCTTGGGATAAAAATGTGCATTCATATTCTTATTATTGACCACAAATTAGTGTTAAAATTTTAACAATTTAAAAATAAATTTTAGTTAAACAAGAAAAAAAATAAAAACTTGATTTTAATCCTTATCAATAAAAATGCATTTAATCAATGATTTGTGTCATGATAAATAATAAATAAAGGACACTGATAACATCATAATAAGGTTTTTGTCAAGCTTTTCAAGGGGAATGGATTACCAGGCTATAATCACATTATTACAAAGTTTCGTCTGTTTGCTCTTATTATATGTATATAAAAGTTGTCTTATGGAAAAAATAATGATTTTGATATCTATAAAGTGTTTTTATTTTATCGCTATGGAAACTTACAGATATAATATTATTTGAAACCATATATTTCATTAAAGAAAGTAGTTGCGGTATATATATCGTTAGTTAAGGCTGTGTTTTCTAAGAGTTTGTTTCTACAAAAACGGTATAATTGAAATTAAAAACATTAAAAGCCGGCCCCGCACACAAACCCGGCTGATTACTTGTTAATAATGTGCGTAGAATAATTTTTGTTGTCAACAATGTTGTTAAGCGTCTTCTGTACCGATAAATCTTTTTGCAAGGTGATATGCGTAATTCCTGTGCTTGGTATTCGTCCTTATCTGTCATAATAAGTTAATTTTACTTAATACAAATATACTGGTAAATTATTTTCCTATCCATATTTTTGACCGTTACGGTGTGCGACTCTTCCTTGAAGTCGTAGGTTCGAGCCCCGGCTGTGCACTTATTGAGTTTCCGTCTATGTTATCATTCGTACGGTGCAGGAAAACATCGTGTGGAAACCGGCATGACTCATATCCAGAATTGATGACATGTGTCAGTCAAACTGATCACGTACTTGTCTATGAAAAAAAAAAATATCAAAAAAACAGATGCAACCTGAGAATCAAATTGAAGGTTGCAGCGCCCCTGAATTATTATTTATATAATTTTCCTTAAATATTTATGTTTCAAAGCTAGTGACTTTATTAATAGGTATTAAAAAAATACTATTAATGTTTCATCAGTATGTAGGCTGTATAGATAAAACTAGATTTCCCGACTTTTGAATATTGGAATGTTAATGGTTAATCGAACTATAAAGCATCGTTTGCCTTTAATATTACCGACTTGGATAACATCAATAATGGTGCACAGTTAATAATCAAGATTTTATTAGTGACGAGTTTATTATTTTATCTGGTATCGGCCTATGTCATTACAAGTCGAGTAAACGTGTAATTTTTGTGACTAATTGAATTTTAATGGATAAGTTGTTTAATGTAAACTTTATATGAAGGTTATATAGCGTTAGATTTAAGTTAGTTTAACCTGCAAAATTGTGATAATTCAGTTAATACCATTATTCCGCAATTGCTGAGGTTCTAAATTCATTAATAAATTATATAATTAGGTCAGGTAAAAGCGTGGTTTTATTTTGAGTTTCTTTAACTAAGTAAAGCATATAAGTGCAACATTTTAGTAACAGTTCAATTCGGAGTTCGAATCCCGGCTTTGTACCATTAAACTTTCCTATCAATGTGCGTTTAAGACTTGCTTTCTGCGATGAAAACAACGCGACGAAACCCAATAAATATTATGTAAAGAAGACTGATCACCTTATTAAAATAAAATAAATCAGTGGCGCTACAACCCCTTTAGGTCTTGGCCTCAGATTTCTTAATCTGTTTCATGATCATTTTTAAATCTAATAGGCAAGTAGGTGATCAGCCTATCTGAAACATGCCGTCGACTTTTTGGGTCTAAGACAATATGTCAGTTTCCTCACGATGTTTTCCTTCACCGTTCGAGCAAATGTTAAATGCGCACATAGAAAGAAAGTCCATTGGTGCACAGCCGAGGATAGAACCTACGAACTCAGGTATGAGAGTCGCACGCTGAAGCCACTGGGCCAACACTTGCTCTGCAATCACCTTATTGCATGAAAGATATAGAAATCTGGCCAAAACCAAGGTATATTATAGAGCTACAATGAGAAATGGATCGTGCCGACAGTGAAACTGGGCTATTTATCCGTTGTTTAGAAAGTCGATTGCAGGATATAGAATTGCTAATATCTAGCTGGCCTTATCACCATTAATGAAACTAAAACAACCTGCTATTTTGTCTGAGACAAGTATTTACTCGGCTGTGTTATTATTGAAATAGTGACACAGTTTGGAAATTGCCGCAGGGTACTCGTTTAAGAAAGCTTATAATAATACAGATTATTATGCAAATATATACTTCGATACTAAATTGCAAATTTGTGATTTGTTCTGTGAAAGCTATGGGGCCGTTCAAGTATTACGTAATCATTAATTTTTTGATTTTCTTATTTGGTGATTAAGTCGACAGTAATTATTTACTTTTTTACGTATATTACCCACACATTGTCTATGCTTGAAAACGAAATGCATTTTCGAGGATTTACTGTAGTATTACTTGATCGGCCTTCATCCAGGAACTAATTGTTCGAATGCTTTTTAAAAGGCTTAATAGATTTTATCTTTAAGTAAAAACGTTGCACAGCTGTTTAATACTGTGTTACTTCCAACCGCAGATTCATTTGCGTTGGTTTCGTATGACTAGGCAATATTTTTAACGAGCGCTAACATTGTTGTCACTTAATTATAAACTTACTAGCTGACCTGGCAAACGTCGTTTTTCCATGTATATTATTTCTAGGAAACATTTCTTTAGTTCAATAAAAATAACTATCTACTATAATAAAAAATAAGGGTTGATCGTAGAGGGATAACAATTAAGGGTTGTATGTATTAAAGAATAAAAACAAAAAATATTTTCTAAAAAATAAAAATAAAATGTTAGGGGTGGACAACCCTTATCACTTAGGGGTTGAAAGATAGATAGTAGCCGATAAGTCTTACTGAATATGCATAAAAAAATTCATAGGCATCGGTCGAGCCGTTTTGAGGAGTATGGGAAGGAACATTGTGACACGAGAATTTTATATATATTAGAGTATACAAATTACTAAACCTTCCTCAGTCTGTTGGTGAAAGATGTAATCCGTTCGTAAGATTTTGGAGGACATTATTATATGTAAGGATCTACCAGTATTCCTTTCCATCTTTGGTTCCATCAATGTTCTTTAAAACTCGCCTAAATAGAATATTAGGAATACAAAAATGTAATAACAAATAGACCAATTATTGTTTATTTATTCCATTGAAGTAAGTTCTCAACCTCGAACCTTTCGTTAACCTTTAGTTATATTTGCCATTATAGTCTCATTTAAAAAGCGGAAGTAAATATAGAGTAGTCACGATTCTGCGTGTCAATGTCAACGGACGCTTTATAACAGACAGTGTTAATTTATTATCTTTAGAAATATCCTAAAGATTTATTTTTCCTTATTATGACTTCTAATGAACCGATCATAATGTTGGTTATGTGTATGACCTATCTCCGATTTTGGCCAAAATAAAAGTCAGGGTTTCTCTATTCCTTAGACTTTAGAATTACATACATAGGTACTATCAAGGCAACTATAGTAAGCTTGAATTTTTTTTTTTAATTCTTAAAAATTTATTTGCGATGGTTACCCAAAAGCTTCTGCCAAAAACATTTATTAAATTAGTTTTGTTATCACTACATTGCCATAGTGATTCTCCAAAATTATTATTAGAATTTAATAATTTATAACGTTAAAGAGAATACATAATATGGAGAATACGACTTAGCCTTTAATGGTAATTTGCTTGCAATGGTCGTTAATATGACTTTAAAAGCGCTTTTGTATCCTGTTTCGTTCAATAGGTCACATGATTTACATCCGTCTTAATAGTAGTATTCAATGTTTATAAACTATATATTATTAACAATGCGACAGCATCGTACGTATATACGTACGGCGACGTGTTTTGTTTAGAGCGTTTGATTTGATTGGTCAACATATTCTCTAATCCAATACTGTATTTATTTCCCACATAATTATTCTAACTTTACAGTTAAAAGTAATACAATAGAACTGCAAAATAATAACTACTACACCCATAATTCTGCATTGAAAAAAAAACATTAATTTTTTTAAAAATAATAATATAATTTATATTAATTCAATATATATATAGATCTTATACTATACTATAATTTTGTTTGAGAAAACATTTGTGTTTTTGTATGTATGTTAGGTAATGTTTTCACACAAAAACTACTTGACCGATTTCCAAAATTCTTTCACCATTAGAAAGCTGCATCTTCCCTGACATAGGCTATATTAAATTTTCAAAAAAGTAGGGGTCCCTAACAAAAATGCAGTAATATAATCCAAGACGTGAAAAAAAAAAATCCTAGACTGATTAAAGATACTCTTTCCTTACCTACTTGAAAGCAATAGCTGCAGATTAAATTTACTAATGTCGGATACTATGTAAATGATGTTACGAATATAAAATTGTATTAAATATATATTATTTGTAAGTGTGTATCTAATAATATGAAAGGAAGTAATTCAAATCCGAGAAATATAAAACTTTTATGATAACAAAAATATATATATAGTCCGACTTTGTAGACTTTTCACTACTACGGTGTCTACTTGAGTGAAACCGCGGGGCATTGCGAGTAACTAATAATACTACAAGCAGCTTTTGTAAACTCTGCCAGATTACAAATAAATACATCTACCTCGTGTGTAGCCTGTAGTGGCGCCTCGCTAACCAAGTTGGAGTGTGAGATCCTACTCAGATTCTTGCTTAGAATCCGTAGGCCCAGTCTCTCCATTATATCCACATTATATACCCGACCTGTAGTATCTTAAATACGCATTGACACGTAGCGTGATATAGTGGCAAATATACCGCTCTTTCTCGTGTTTCGGTATAGCACACCTAGGCCCGGCAAAACGATTAAATACTATTTCGAATTCAGACACGGTACATGTTTGCTTCATTTAGGGGTTACAGGAATGCCTACACAGCAGTATATTCTATGTAGTTTTTGTAATAGTCGACTGCAACGGAAGAGTCGAACGACGAAACAGATTTACTAAGCGTTTCTCAAGAATCAAAGGGAACGTCACAAGATATTTTCAGTTTGTACGTCAATTTAAAAGAGGAAGATGTAACATTTATTTAATTAATTACCGCTTATGTATAGCCAAATTTTAACTGAACATATTATGAAAGTTGTACACAGAATATAGTAAAGTAAAAAAAACATTTTGTTTAATCCATTAATCTTTTCTAAGTTTCTTTTTAAATCACAGTATATTAGGGGATTCACAAATATCGCTCTCCGGCGAAGAGTCGAGAAAACTATTAAGATGCCAAAAGTAAGCGGGAAATGGGAGCTTGTTGTCGCTGGAGTGAGTTGAATACAAAGCAAAAATGTTGTTTCCGGCACTGGTGATAACTTTCCGGAACGTACAACCTCATAATCTCTCCCAGCAAGTATGCGCTTCGTTATTAATTATCTGTAATACCCTTTAAGATTAAAGTTCTTGATGGGAATTTCGAAGGGTAAAGGTAAGGAAATAAGAGGTGCTTTCTTTTATATAAGGTTAAAACCTTCCTGTGTAGGGTTCAATCATATTACCCTATAGTACTTTTCACGATAATGTCAAGGATGAATACAAATTAATTACTTTTAATGATCTCTTATGAATTTAATTAATATTTAAAACACGTGCGCATTTCGTTACATTCAATCGTGATGCCGACAAAAGTCATTATTCAAGTAGATCGTATACGTGGCTTCGAGATTAATGAGGGGCACACGATTGTTTTAAATCGTGGTTATGTGGTAATAAGAACATCCTTCATTTATTGTCTAAATCGCTATCAAGCGATTTCTAAGAAATTTTAGATTTTCATATCTCTTTCAAAGTTTTTGTGACGACTATATTAAAAAAAATCTGGATAGATTTTAAAACTTCTGTCTCCTGAATACTATAGGGTATATTAATTTTTAAGTGTCTGTCTTCTTTCATCACAGGGGAAGCACTATTTGACAGACAAAAAAGTATTTTAGTTTAAAACTATTACGCTGATTTAGTTTTAATGAAAAGGACAAATATCTAGGCGGTAGACGGCCGTTGATGCTGATATAATTTGCAGGAATCGGCAGTTTGTTGGAAAGTTAACTATAATTCAGAGAACGACTTAACTTTGATGTAGTTTTTGCATATCCGTAGCGCTTGCATACTTGGGATTATGTGGATTGATTGATATTTCGACGTACGCCTGTTTGTCTTGATTTACTAAAATTTGTTTGATGGCATGTCTTCAAACTTATTGTAATAGCTAGACCTGGGGCTTGAGACAAAATCAGGCTATAGAAAAAATTACTCACTATTTGTCACGTGACTATTTTATACAAATTCTTTTGGCGTTAGTGGGTCACGCCTATCGATAAATGATTTTGTCTTAAGGCCCAGCTCTTCCTATTACAACTATAGATACTTTGAACTATAGAACTATAGATAGCTTGAAATTAATATATAACCTAAAGCAAAAACATATGTTGGGATTTTTGTTTTGTTCTCTCCTATATACCTGATTCCAATTAGCATTTATAATAATAGATTTACGGTTATCCGGTTTGTAGTTCCGCACGAATTGTTCTCGAAATAAACAACTATCTAGACTCGTTAGGCATTTCAAAAGACAAGTGGATTTGAAACTGGATCAAAACAGCTGCGGTGTGGTCTGTTGCGACACTCATGCGCAGGGCGTTGTCAGGGCTACCGGTGCCGTTCGAATTTTTGCTAACCTCTGAATTCTTTAGAAGCTTTAAGTTCATTGTTTAGTACAATAACGTTATTTTGAAGTGCAGACTTGTTATATATAAGTGTACTCACTTAAATAAATAATAAAAGGTAGAGATTATTACCTACCTGCTTTCTTAAAAAAAAACAGATAGCTTTTTCGCTATCATATTTTATAGAGATGACAGCCAAGAATTTGCTAGACCCCTTTCTTCTATTGAGCAAGCATTAGATTAAGACTTTGGGAGAAATTCCAAATAATATTTATTTAAATTAGATAATAAGACAACAGAGCACCACTCTTGCAATAATAAAGTCAGTATAAGTGATAAAAGTCATTCCCAAAAAAATATTGTATTACATCAAAATATACAGGGGATGGAAAATTAAAGAGCTAGAAATCGAACTATTCTTGAATATTCAAAAAATAGACTTTTTGTGCATAACAGAGCACTGGCTAAAAAAATGTGAAGTTTTGTTTAATTTTTGTAACCACAGGCTTGGTAGTGTGTTTTGCAGAGAAAATGCAATTCATGGTGGTTCATTAATCCGAATTAATGAAAAACCTAAATGCAAAGAAAAAAAGGATATTATCAGCCTCTCTGTAGAATTGAAAGAGCCTGTGTGGAACTGGAGCAATTCATTGTTGTATGTCTATATCAGAGTTCCCCAAACGTTTTTGTGTCGTAGACATGTTTTTCCGTGTTGGTAGACCCCCTACTTACCTGATATTGATTTCCTGTAAATTTCTATCTGTAGTGAAGTTTAGTGTTAAAAACTTAAAGTCAAAACACATGTTAATTTATATTATTTAATTATTAATTGAATTTAAATTAAAACCACTCAAAATAAAATTTTGTATCTGTTATACGTAAAATATACGTAGCATTAAATAAACATAAAATAAAATAACATAAGCAATAAGTCAATATTTTTAGTGAGAAGGATGAACCTGATGCTTTAATAATAAATTATCAACATTTGGCGTCAATTTTGTAAGGGTTAATCTTTTTCTTCCCCATTTTCATTTCATGGACCCCCAAATTTTTTTCGCTGACGTAAACCCCTAGGGGTCGATATAGACCACTTTGGGAATCACTGGTCTATATTGTCCTCCATCTTTTGTCTATAATAATGTTGAAAATGTATTCGAGGAGATATTGTGTAAATTAGTAAAGTGTAATAAAGGGTGTGTGGGGACTTCAATGTCAATTTACTTTGTCACGCTAATTCAAGTCTAGTCTAAGTCTAAGTACTAAGTGTTTTTCGTTCATACAATTTAATAAATCAATTTCATTCACCCACAAGAATAACAGCCATCACTGCATAGATAGTATAGATAGTATAGATACTAGTATAGATAATATATTATATAGTGACATAGCCCCTTTGAATGTTTGTATTTTCAATAGATTTAAATCTGATCACACTGGTCAATGGTTTGAATTCCAATTAAGGCAACAAAAAACATGTAAAAAGAAGTAAAATTTGATAACTCCTATAATAAATGACGGTTTGGGCAGATTTAGGGAAGCATTGGTGTATAGGATGCCATTTCTGTCTGACAACTCATCCCCTAATAATTTACGCAATACTTTTTTTGGATCATTTATTGATGAAATCAAGAAAGTATTTACTCAAAAGACTTTATTGGGTTCTGAGAAAACAAACTCCTCATTTGCCCATTTGCTGGTAGTCACAGAGACTGGACAAATGAGGAGTTACACAGAAAAAGGTTAAAATTATATGAAATGTATGATGAAAAGCAATATTCAAGTTCGGAAAGTTTCTTGCCAGTTCTTCTTGCCCTTGACTTGCGAATTGGTACTAAATATGAATTTACGATTAATTTAACTTTTGTTTTTTTGACGTTCATAAGTTTACTTGTTTACCTTTATGAATAAAGATATTTTGAGTTTGAGTTTAAATACAACAATACTTTGTTGGCTATGCTCCTTTCTCTATGTCCCATTCGGGTGCAAGCATTAACGATTTTTTGACGCCCGCATTCAAATTACAAGTCGTTAATATTATAGGCAATGAATCGTATATTTTGTTATACATATAAGAACAAACATCATACATAAATAAAATCAATCGACAAATATATGTACACGAATGACTTACGAACGAATGAAATGAATACGATCGAATATATAGGCATATAAAACGATATTTGAGATATAAAGAATTTCGGTACAGAAAATTGATAATTATTTTAGGAAAGAACTATTTACGTGTCCCTTTGTCATAAAAACAGCACAAAATATTTAAGAATATGTGGTCTCTACTGCGCAATTTTGTACGTGAACGCTTAATATCTACTAGATGGCGCTGGTTGTATACGAAATCGCGCTATTAGAGTATTTGATTGAAGCCTACATTTACTAGCAAGAATTTATTCTGCTCATTCTGGTATTTACTATAGATAGTAATAAATCTATGGTAAATGCCGGTATCAGTCACATAATAATTTTTGACCACTCTCCTCTGAGTATATCCGTGCAGTCTTTCAATTGAATTATATATATATATATATTTTTTTTTAAGACAATTCACCAATTGACCGAGTCCCATGCTAAGCTGGTGAAGCTTGTGTTATGGGTACTAGGCAACGGATATACATACATATTATAGATAGATAGACATATAAATACATATTTAAACACCCAAGACCTAAGCACAACACCAAATGCTCATCACATCGATGTTCGTCTCAGCCGGGGATCGAACCCGGGACACATGGATTTGCATTCAGGGATACTAACCACTAGACCGATGAGTCGTCATATGCTACTTATCAGCTATGTTATACATACTCGTGACTCGTCTAACTTAAATAGTTATTTACTTTTTATTTATCCTTATTTTAAAATTTACCACTGATTTTATTATTCTTGTACCTAATAGTTAAAGGAGTAGGGATGTGACATTCTGCATAAAAAATGTTTTTTTATTAATCGATTGTTTTTTTAGCATGAAAAATCGAAAAATAAATAATCGATATTTTTATTAATCGATTTTCTCCTAATTTTTGAATTCATCTCAAAATAAACACCCTAAATATTATATTTTTCATAGTTTTCGTAACTAAAAATAAACAATAGAAATTATAAAAACAAATTAACGTTTAAGAATAATCAAAATAGAAATTAACTTAATCTCGTTAAAATCGATGGATTTACCGTGAAATTTGAAAAAAGGCTGAGTGTATGCCTTTTTCAGCAGCACATTGCAATAATTTTATTGTATGTAATCTTTTGCTGCTGAATAAATTTATTTTACTTTTAAATTATAGTGTTCCATTCTAACTTCAGATTTTGTAAAATTAACTGGTTTTATCATCCTTTCGATATTTTATAAAAAATATCAATGCATCGAGTATATCAATACATCTTCAAAGCATCGGATCTATTCAATGTATCGCATTGTAAACATCGATGTATATCGAATATCCCTAATAGTTCGGGGTCCGGGTTATAAAAGACCAGACATAATGTCGGGAGGTTGCAGATGAAAAATCGACTATAATTGATTTTCAATTATAAAAATAATCGATTATTTTAAATATAAAAATCGCATAAAAAATCGATTTTCACTTTAAAAAAAATTGATTTTAATCGATTATTTTTTCACATCCCTATAAAGGAGCATCATTTTTCATAAGTTATTTCCCAGCTTGGTTCAGAAATTACTAATCTTGCAAGGCCTAGGTTAAGTTTCAGGTTTCTAGTCCCGCTAGTGATGCATAGATACCCGTAATAAGAGCGAGAAAATCGTAAGTTTTTATTACACAATGCATAGTGAATTAGAGGGCTAGAGTAGCAATATGTATGCCTCGTGTCCTAGACAGACCGGAGACAATTTCTTACGAAAATGTGTCCGTTTTCATTAGTCTATGCCATTAAAACCGTACATGGCCTCGAAGACTACCAAGTTGTTATAAAACTGCATTAGAACAGTCTATATATGTAACGAGCCCAGTCCCGGATTCGAATGGCTCTTGTGGTTTTTTCAACATTTGGGAAATAAAGGCAATTTTTGAAATACATAATTCCATTACCTCATATTGATTATGTTTTATTTTAATAAGGTTGTCTAACCTTATTAAAAAAAAGCTAAGTTGCTATGTTATAAAGCTTGTTATCGGAAGTTTCGGGATTGATTCTTATGCTTTAATTATTGAATTTAGTTAATTCAATAACAAAATGTGCAATGCAAAGAACAGCAAATTTTCCTCCTCGCCTCGATTAAGATCTATTCACACTACTTTTAAAGACACAGACATCAGTCATAATATGACTTGTTTGCGAAGTCAAGGACTTGTACGCATGAACACATTGTAACAAAGAAGTCTGCATTAATTGTACCCGGAATGTTATTATAAAAACTGAATGAGAGGTCGTTATTGAAAAGGACAAGGATTTGCGAGATCCTTTGTTAAAATATGATTTCTGTTCCTTTTCTCGGCATGACTGTCATTTTCTCAATTAATGTATACCGTAAATATATTTAAATTGTCAAATATATTAAGGTTTCCACTAAATATATATGTCAAACATAATAAATTAAAGGTAATATAAATACGCAAAATTTTCTACAGAAATATACTATTCAGAATCTAATATCAATTTTGTATTAATTGTTTTACTTTCGTAAAACCATAAATTAAGTTCAGCTTATTAAGCTGTTATTTTTGTTTCATGAAATTGATATTATTTCGTAAATATATGACATTTATGTCCTCGATATGTCAGTGTTTATATGCCCAACTCCGGAATGCGTTGGTCGTATGTCGTGTGTCGTAGTCACGATCGACGAATACGATATATAGTAGACATGAATTGTGTTTGTTTAATTTTTGTGTTTGTTTATAAGCTAAAAAACAAAATCAATTATTCGTTATTGCTCTAAGAAGCTTTTGTGATATTTATTATATGTTTTAGTTTTTAAATATTTTAAGGAATGATGTTTATGTACTAATGATAAATTCATTCGTGCTTTTTTAATAAAAAAATAATAATAGGGCGGCTTATGTCTTAATTTAATGTTTTTATAGTTTTACTAACAGATCTGAGACTCGAGAGATGTTGTCGTGTACGCGTCTTAAATAGAAAAAACTCATCTAAATACAATTAGATGTTCAACATTTCTCGAATCTACTAAACACACACAACATGTGAAATTCGGTCCAGCGAGGAGTTTAATAAGAAAAAGTCGCACGAAAAATTTGTATAATGGAAGAAAATCCATCATCAAGCGTTTTCTATGTATAAATATCATATTTCAAATGGAAATTTCGCCCGCAAACCGAAGTTAAAAAAAAGATTAGGTCCTTTTGTTTATGTATAAAATTACTCAGGCCGTATTAATTTCATATTTTCTATCAAAACTCGATCGATTGCAACGTTTAAATGCCTAGACAAAGCTTTGAAGGGCGGTGTACCTTAACTGGGTGCCCTTAATACCGCTGAAGTTTGCGAAACTTTGCCAGCTTAGTTACAATAATGCACAAATATGGGTACTGACAGATCGGTTCATTGGAGCTTTGAGTGTGAGAAAATATATGCACTTTGGAGTTATGCAATTTAATTTTTATTGTTTCATATTGGATACCCATATTAATGTTTGCCCTCCAAGGAGTTGAATAACTATGGAGCTATTTATTTATTTATTTACAAATGTTTGCTCGTAACGCTCGGCACGCTGATACAAGAAAACTAAAATACACGATTTGATATGACAAGCACATATAGGCAAACTTGACAAACACGAAGAGATTTTTTTTTTAAATTATAACTTTATTATTACTTATTTGTATTAACAACTTAATAGGTTGATTAATTAGGTATTAAACAAAGGGTCTATAATCATTGTCCTAAAACCTCTACCCATTAACGTTGGTTCTATTCACTGACAATATTTGAAAGCTTACTAATTAAAGTTTATTTTCAGCAATCACTTTTCATAAGTTTCTTTTCATAACATATAAGGTGCAAGTACAGAGAGTACAGGCTATTGATAAGAAATATATCTAAGTTAAGTTACTCAAGCAGTTTAAAGGTATCTCTTTTGTTTACGTGAGCCATAGAGTACACTGTACAGTCATAAACATCCTTCATAGACAAGACAATCAAACTAATAAAAATAAGTCTTCCCTACTTCTATTGTTTATATAAATGGTTTTAATTTTCATAATTTAAATAGTGAATGTTTGCACTTGGCCTCACGTGGTGATCACGATTCTTACCACGCTCTACTTGTATCTGATATTGCAACGGACGTGACGACATCACGGTAGTCGACAGGATATGTCCTACTTATCGACTATCAGCTGATATAGATTAGAGATTATTCTTGCATGCTAAGCGTGGTTCAAGCAACGAGAGTTCCTTTCGAATCGTCGTTTATAAAACATTATGTGGAACCAGCTTCCCACCGATGTATTTCCGAACCAATTCCACTTAGGGCGTAAAAAGAGCGTACCAATTCTTAAAAGGCTGGCAACGCACTTGCGAGCCCTCTGGAAATGTGAGTGTCTATGGGCGGTGGTATCACTTAACATCAGGTGAGCCTCCTGCCCTTTTCCCCCTGTTATGGGCGACAAAAAAAATGCTACTTGAGCCACCTTACAACTGATCAGCAGACAAAAATCTGGCTGGAAAGAAGGTCTTTTTAAACCCATATATTTATATTCAGCGTAGCTCTGGTATTTATCTTGGCCTTGCTTCTTGTATTTGGACAAGTTCTTGGCAAATTCGGATGACCTGGTGTTAAAGTTGTGTCTTGCGGTTTGAAGTCATTCGGTTGCTGAGTTGAGAATCTTAATACTGTACTCTAAATGCAAAAATGTCATCCAAAATATTTATATTATCTATTAAGCAAAGTACCTACAACTCCAATTAGTAGATTTTATCGTTAGGGATGATTTCCGAAACTGGCTCTTTATGTGTGTACCTTTTTTGTCGAGATATAATTTCTTAGCTTTGTTGTTTTTCACTTAATAGGTATGTTAAGTGAATAGTTAAAAATCCCGTGACACACATTCCCCGTAAGTAATTATCTATTAACAACGATTAATAGATAATATCAATTTCTATTTGATATCCGCTAAGCATCGATTAGCTTAATTGTTTATGCGGATCTCGTCATTATAATTTAATAGGATTCTGATTACGCCAAGATGATCTAGAAATAACCAGCGCGTCATTAATATTGCGTTACTCGTAATGATTTTTGTATAATTTATGCTTAAGGGTAATTCATCTTGAAGTTAAATATATTATTGAAGTGAAACTTCTTTATTGGAAAAAAATTTAGTGTAACATTTTTCGGTTACGCGTCACATTTGACCGTTACGCGCGTCTTTTTCTCGTCCCTACCACGGTTGATTCGAAAAGATTCTAAACCATTAATAACAAAAATTTATAATAACTATAACAATGATACTAAAAATTATATTACAATTTATGAAATTCTGTAATAATCTTAGGTAACAAGGTAAAATGAAATAATTGTATTATTTGTATTCAAGTCTGTGATATTAAAAGCCTTTTGTTAAACGTTATCTAATTTAACTTTATTTAACCAATTTCTGTAAAGCTAGTTGCATATAGATAATTTTTCGAAAAATAAGGTCATAAAGAAGTTTCACTTCTAACATGTGTACACTAGTACACGCACATTTTTTTATTTTTTATCTTTTATAATGCATTTGGTGAATTTGTGATGAAATTTGTTTCATTTAATAGAATTAGATTTTTGGTTTGAACAGTATAGATTGTTGATTGAAGAGTTGAAATCTCTTTATTTATAAAAATATTCATTTTTGAATAGTTTGCGGGTAGTAGTGGAAAACAGTGACACGGACGGTGATTTCCGTTCTCGATTTATTAATTTTTTTTCTATGACCCTATAATTTGACACCTTATTTGAGGTTGTTTCCTAAAATTTAACTTAACAAAGTAACTTCATGAACACTTGCAAAGTTACAAAAAAAATACAAATTTGATACAAGAAAACAATGTATAAATCAAAAACCTCCAATACACGTCAATCAACATCAGTGTCGCATTTTTAATCTGTACTATAATGTTACTGTGACAATTCTACATGACAAGTAAAAATAAAGCACAAAAATCCCTTTGTTCTTATTATAATGTAGAATGTCCTGGATTGTTCCAGATAGAAAATTTCATTCATAAAATGAGCAACGCTTGTTATGCATAACAGAGATGTCAACAAAATGAGACATATTATGTTTGTGATGCTAAGCACGCTGCTTTCGGTATTTTTCGTACGTCATAGGAATTCACGCTGTATTGTATTATAATAAGGGTTTAAATTGAATACTAATTATATGACATTGTTTACAGAAAATTTGGCGCCATCAGAACTGAAGAAGCTTAAAAACAAGCAGAGGAAAGCGAAACGCAAAGCGGAACAGGAAAGTGCGCTGGCAGCGCAAGTACAGGTGTGTTATCCTAATTTATGAATATACTTAATATTAGAAAGACAAAATATACCAGATGAACATAACCCATGACCAATTATTAAAATATAAGAACCATAAATCCCTCAATAATTTAAAGTTATAATCCCCCCAATTACTATTCCTATGTGAGCCACTGAAGAATAAGCAACGCTTTATACTTTTTCCAAAGATTTGTTTCCATTAAAGAAGAAAACTTTAAAAGCTAATTGAAATCTTATTACATATTTTTATAAAACTAAGGTATAATAAAAACGATGTAGACCTATGTATAATTTACTTATATTTAACAAATGATATATTTTAATAGTTTAAGAGGAATGAGCTTTTTGTACGGATGGCTTCTGTTCTATGAAAATGAAGTGCGTAAAAGCTTAGTCCAATTATTTTTAAAAGTTATCTTATGATCTTTCAGAGTATGCCTCAAGTCAAAGTCAGAAATATTTGTAGTGAAACTTCTTGATCGAAGTATGGGAGAAATGTTGTACAAAATCGTCACGTTTTTCGGTTACGCGCCATGTTGCTTGTTTTTACTTTTTATCAAAGTTTGGTATAGTGACGTAAAGAATATAATATAATATATGATAATAATAACAACAATATATTAGTTTTGAAGTTTGGTTTACAATAAGAATAACAATATTAATTTGAAAGTGATCAAAAAAATTGAGAGGTGTCAAGGGACACCCGGATGAATCGAAGTTCCTTTCGATTAATTAGTGAAGGAATTGTAATAAAATTTTATATTTTTTTTATATTTATTAGTTATTATTCGACACTTAATATTTTAATGACATAAATTAAATTTATTAAATTCCTAACATATCTTCCTTTTTCTGTCCCTCTAAGTATCGGAAATCTAAACTTTTAGATTTGTATAAATATGAACAACACTTAAAGATTAGTTTGCCACAGAAGTTTCACTTCTGACATGTGTACTTTGTACACACACTTTTTTTATTTAATAATGACATTAAGTAAATGGCGTTTTTCTTTATAAGGCATAAAGGTAGTCATAATTATGATACATAGAAATTAAATGAAATATTCAGAACAATTCCACTTGCGAAGTATGAATGTTTAAAGTACTTGCTATCCCGGTCCTATATAAGTCAATGTCAAAGTACATTTTAAATTTCAGGTGAAACGCGAGCAACATCACAAGGCGAGACGGGAGCAGGAACAAGGTGATCCTGAAGCTCCTCAACTCGATGAGTTGATACCTGATAAGTTAGCTAGGGTAAGTTTAGAAAAAACTTTGTTATATGTATTAAATTATTAACGCCAAAAAAAATACATTTTTGTATGAACATGGTCGAACTCGAAATATTATTCATATAGGTAACCAAATACACTTATGAACGTCAAGAGAAAATACGTTAAATTGTTTCTAAATTTACAACTATCAGTCAAGGGCGTAGAGCGGGCAAGAAGAATGGGCAAGAAACTCTCCACCACGTTTTTTAATCGCCATGTTTTCAGTCTTACAAATTGTTTGAACTGGAACAAATCAATCCTAAGGATTAGGCTCATTTAAATAATTGTCAAATTTATAAAAAGCTTAATAGTTGGTATTGGGAACTGAAAAACGCAAGAGTATATCGACTGCAAAACATTTTATTTTAATTTAGATAATATTCTTATAAAATATAACAAATTTATGAAAATTATGTCGATGACCTAAGGATACAAATTTACGAAACTTTTTATGTTTTGAATTGTATTATCACTACTTCACTCTTTAATCGAGTTTCAGCTGCAGTTTAGTATTTTTATTTTAATGCTGGTTACATCTGGTGCCCTCTATTAGATTATGTTGACACACAATACATTGCAACTAAGTTGCTATATGGGTTTCTGTAATTCTTCGCTAGATGGCGTTTTCCTAAACATATATTTTTTGTAATTTGCCACCAGTAAACCTTTTAATCGAGCTACTGAATAGAATATGAAAGATAATTAAATAATTTTGTTTAATGTCGCGTTATTGAGGTCTAATGCCTACAAACCACAAAGTAATAGCTGCATACTCCTACATTATCAATTAACTATGAATAACCAAATTATTATAACCATCAACATCATCTTGATGGTTGGAGGTCTTCCACTGTCCGTTTCACAAGGCATTTTCTTTTGCGAACTAGCGAACTGATATAACTTAGAGATACAATCTCCAAATGTTTAAAAATCGAGCATACTCCTCCCTCAAAGGGCGGCAACGCACCCACTAAAAATGGGTGTCTATGGGCTGCGAAGACTGCCCTTTTCGGTCGTCGCAAGCTCGTTTGCCCCCCCTATTCTATAAAAAAAATATATACATAATATGAACTTATAGTGTTTTATTATACTTTACAGGTAGAAGACCCGTTAGAACAAGCAATAAAGTTCCTTTTGCCACTCCGGCAGCTGGCTGCCGACAGGATAGACACATATTTAATGGCTTTCGAAATATATTATAGAAAAGGTACTATTTTTAAATATATTTAATTGACATAATTAGAGGGCAACTGGCGGCCTAAACGATATGCTATAGTTAAAATACGACATATGCGAGACACAGAAAGATGATCTGTATAAAATAATATAAATTTTTTTCCTGCCAATTCTATTCTATTATTGGTTGCGGCGCCAATCAATTCTTGTGCTAATTCTATATTAACATAAGAAACTATTGATACACGAATTTTAACGGACGGCGTCGTCAGCTAAGGGAGCGTTCAAGTATTACGTCACGCAATTTGTGACGCAACACCCCCCCCCCCCCTGTAACAGGCCGTAACGTTTTTCTGTACCCAAGTATAGTAAAACGTTTCGTGACCATCTAGTGACTCTTTATACCTAAAAGTTACCATTATGTGGTGTAAAGTACTGAAAAGTTGAAAATAATATTAACAATAACGCGTAATTCAATCTCCGCCTCGTATCGTAACGTTTTACAAAAGGACCCCCCCCCCCCCCAAAATTCGTTACGTAATACTTGAACGCTCCCTAAATTAAAACTTATTTTTATATTATTAATATACTTTAATCCCTTTCCAGACAAGCCCCTACTCATGCTGCAAAGCATAAAGCGTGCGTGGGCGCTGGATAACACCCATGAGCATCTTCACGATTGTCTCGTGAGATTCAAGTGCTGGTTGGAAGAACGACTTCCTACACTCAACCCGCACGTGGCAGCTGTCATCAATGCGGAGACGAAAACGGTATGTATTGCTTCAACAATAGAACATATAAAGAAGCTACTATGTAATCATTAAATACTACTTCACTAATACTCTCTTTAAGCAAAATTTAGGCTTGATAACAGATCCCCCTTATTTTGTATGACAATAATTAAGTTGAAATAAATTTTAAAAAAGTAAGACTATTTTTAATTTGGTTAAAATTTTATACATCGTGAAATTGTAATTTGGAAAGTACTTATAAAAATATTTTATAAGTACATTTTTCGGCGGTTTTTATCATGATTTTATAGATATAACTATGAAGTGAGATACATATTTCTAATGGGTAAATAAAGTAAAAAGTAAATAAAATCAACGGATGTCTAACTCACACACACACATACACACACACTTGCATCTGTGGATGTTAAGGCAAGGTGTTCCTTCTGTGCCTACACCATACTTCTTTAACCGAAAACCAAACTCAGCGCCCATTAAAATTTCAACATATGTTCTAGTAAATATTCTAGAATGACATGAGTCTGTATTCTACAACGTCAATCATACTAAAATCTTTTAAATGTTAAATTAAGGAATATATTATGCATATTATTTTTTATTAGACTATTAATAAATGTATTACTTAATTTTGATTAAGAGTAAAAAATATTTATTTTTGGCGACAGATGTTCGGTGATCGCAGCGCTCTAACAATAGCAGAAGAGTATGTGCGTGAATGCGGGTCGAAGTCGCAAGCGTCCGCTCTGTGGGGTGCGCGTGCGCTGCGAAGACTCGTGCCACAACGTACTAAAGATGCGCTCGCGCTTGCCACTGCCTTGGATACTCCTAACACTACTATACAGGTATTAAATTTTTAACTCATAACTCTTCTCACAGTAATAATTGTTGTCTGCCATTTAAATGGCGGCAAAACGGTTTGTTTCAAGTATAATAATTTAATTTTGTAATTAAGCTTTAGTTAAGTTTGTGCCAACTCCCAATTCTATTAAATTTAATGTTTTCATCGTACATAACTTTTTAGGACGATAACCCAAGTAAAACTTGCGTCTAGCTTCAAGAATTGTTTGAGATTCTATACAGTTTTTCACTAGCTTTTGCTTGCGGTTTCGTCCCTGTTATATTTAATATTAATTGTTGTATTATTAGTTTGTATAGATTAAAGTTTGTGAGGATGAGATGTTTTCTAAACTAAAATTATGATTATGACGAACGTCAAAACGGTTTGTTTGGCGTAAAAGGCTACACAAATATTCAGTCTTAGGAATATTGTTCTTTGAGAATATTGGAATACAAATTTGTCCTCTTATTATTTTGAATACTTTGATACAAATAACATTATACAAATTTTTATTCACATTCCAGGGTTCTCTCGAAGTACTAGAAAGTCTGAGAGAAGGCGACTTCGGTCCTTGCGAAAAGGAAATAGAAGCTTACATAGAGGCGTGTAGGGTGAAATTCCCTTACGCGATCGCGTTCAAACCTCCGCCACCGGAAGAAAACCATTCCGAAGATCTACAGCCAAAGGAAATTGACCTTAACCACTGAAGGCTAAAGGCAGGTCTGCAGTAATTTTATTCCGAGGCTTTTTTCTAGATCATAATCGTAGAAAAAACTAGAAAGTATTTGGTATTTACCAGGATTGTTGAAAGTGAGGGTAGTTGATCCTTTCCTCCTCCTACCCACGTAAATAGTGCAAAATGATTTTTCAGATTGGAGCGAAATTTCCTTCGAACAAGCAAACAACTTTACCATTGTTCTCACAAACATCACATTTTTAATAAATAATTTTAACGTGTTTTAACCATTCGTGTTTATAGTTTTAATTTATGCTGCCAAGATTATTTAAGCATCTATTATTGTTATTAGTTGTTTTTGAGTTTGAGTTCTCGACATTAAAACACCATATGTGTTTTCTAAACATTTTATTACGATTACGATTATTCGAAAAAATCTGTTTTTAGTTCAAAATATTAAAGCAGCATTCAAAAATCTGTTACTATTAGTTACTCTTCGGATTGTATTTTTAGTAGTTTAGTTTAGTTTTGGTTTATGTTGAAGTCTGTATTGCCTATGATAAAAACTACACGTCAAATTATGTGCCTCGAACATCCATATTGACAAAGACTTTCTAGTTATTCTATAAAAAATTTAACGCAATAATGGTAAAGGAATAAAATTATTGAAGGTCGCTTCGGTCCTTTTGAAGTTTGGAAACACCAAAAATGGTTTTTATATCTCGATTGATAAAATTAATAATAGTTAATATTAAGGCATGAATTCGGTTTCGGGTGTCACAAAGTATGAAAATTTGTTTGCGAATGTTAATTTCTGGGGAGATTTCAAAATGCTCAGTTTGCTGCTGATCTTATGTGCGTATCTGTATGTACTAATAGAACAAATGTTAATTAAAGTTTGAGAGGAGATATCTATTTTAATTGAACACTTTTTAAAAAAAGCAAAATAAGTCATTGTTTGTTTCATAGTCTAGTGAGAATACTGTCAAGTAGACTTGACAGAAACATTTTCAACACTTTATTTCCAAATTCACAGTGGAAAACAAACACATTTTTTCTTTATTCATTTTTAAGAAAAGTCTTTGTGGTTTACGAGTATTTATAAACAAAAAAAGAAGAGTCTATTAGTAAATACATTTCCAAGTTCAGTGCAAACCATTCAAATTACTTTAATGTTCCTTGAATTTAATTTTAAGTCGTCGCTTATCCCTTGTTAAACATCAATTCAAGCTTCCTCTAATTTAGTGATTGTTGATTTTGTAAGCATGGCCTCAAGTGTTCAATTTTCAAGTTATATAGGATTTGTATTAAATCTCTGGTTTTATAGATAAATGTGTGAAATAACCTCACGCAATAATTGATCGAGGTTCGCTTTGTAAATAACTACTTTAAGTTTTCGCTGTAAAATACAGTTAGGTTTAATTCGACTCATTGACTGTTATACAAATTGTACGGAATAAGAATTTTTAAACCAATTTTTAATATGTAATTATTACATAGCTAATGGGGAATGGTTAAAATTTGTAAGTGGAATATAATACAATAAATACAGTTATCGTCAAACTATAATAATTCAGTAACTCAATGTTCTGTTGTTTACAACTTTCAAGTCATTTTTGGTCAATATTTCAAAGCATGGACTGAAGATACAATGTTTTTTCCATATTAAAATTTTAGCCATGGTAACAGATATCAACTTGTTGAACAAATCTTTGAATTTTACTGTAATTTTTTTTAGTGTAAAGTCAAAAACAGTAGTGGTCTTCGATAGTATGAAATTAACATACACTTTAAAAATTTAAAACATTATTGAAACAAGTTAATAACGGAAACTTTATTTTTTGATGACCTACCTTAACCTACAACTAATAATTATTGATAACATTTTAATCTTCCTCAGATATACATTACCCAACCATTAAATTCAAAAAAGATTATCATTATCTTTGATAATAACAAATTAGAGGTGACCCCGAAATATTTAAAGTTGACGATTTCTGTATATTTGTATTTTTGATTGACCAATAGAACAATGCTTTATGTTAGTAGCAAAAATACCAACTGTAAAAATGTTTATTACAATATAAAATATTGAGCATAATATTTGGTATTTAAACAAGTGATTGGATAACGTTGATCAAAATTAATTAAAAATTATTTTATATAAATTATAATAAATATGGATGGCCCATCATATCTTTTGCCATTTTTTTCTATAAAACATTTTTTATATAAAATATGGTCTTATTCATAAATAAATTCTACATCTTGTTTTGTCTTTATTCTCATAACATTCTACTACTTTTCTAGTATTAGTTTTTAAATTTGTTTATAAATAAGGCCTGTAATAATTATTTGATTATTTCTTTTATATCTAGAAATAAAGATTATTTAATATGAATGTAGGAAATTAACCTACGTGACTATTTAAATGCAGTTTTTTTTTATATTCACATATGTTTATGTTTACCTTTGAAGGTATTTTTTTCAAACTGCACTAGATAGATATAAAAATTGTTCAACCAGTTACCAGTCTACTCAATAAAATTTGGCTATGCTGTGTTATACCTACATTTATAGAAAGTTACTTTGAAACTTCAATTGAAATCCCAATAAAAAAAACCAACCTAAACATGTCCTTGCTATTTCGAAAAGAGTATTTATAGATGGAAATATTAATATTAGACCTGTGAATTTGGCCATTGGGAAATTTAACAAAACATTGGTGCCATGTTTAATTAAATTCCGGTCAGACTCTAGAAATTACATTTAATAAGTAACCACAAATAAAACCATTTTAAATCATTCAGTTATAATTCCAATTGCAGTTTCTTCTACAGATTTTTTCCTATGGGTTCTTAGTGTTCAGTTGTTGTTAGCTCCCTGATGGGAGGGAGTATTGTGTACCCCTTGTAAATAAAGTAATAAAAATTATTTTACAAAATTTGTTTTATTTCATTTTACAAAACACGTCCAAATTATAAGTATACATTGCCATATCACATTTTTATCATTTAGTATAACATGGTATATTTGAAACAAATTAAAAAATTATAACTTTTCATATCACAATAATTATTATTGTTAATAATATATAGTATTTGTATTTAAATACTTATGTATTTGTTATGAAGAACTGCTGCTGCTTGAAGGTATAAATGTTATTTCAATTTTTTTTTGCTTTGGTATATATTGCCTGAAAAATTATTAAATATTCATAAGATTGTTGTAACTAGACCATCTGATTTCAACCAATTACTATTAAAAAATCAATACATGTTTTTAAAAACAAATTTAAGGCCAAGAGTTGTATCAATAGTATTTAATAAATCATGCATATGAGAGTGAACTACTCTTACCAATACTTGACACCTGCTGCATCTAACATTTTCCTTGATGCAGCATATTTTGGTTTATCCCAACTTTTATTTGATAAATAGACAACTTCTATGATACCGGATTGAATTATTATTTTAGCACATTCATTGCATGGGAAAAGACCAACATACATCGTACAGTCTTTTACATCAGCAGAATTTTTATTTAATATTGCATTCATTTCTGCATGACACACTGAAATAAAAAAAATTTTAAGACAACTTTAATGGTCATTTTGAATTTATGACAAATATGGGCTTCTTGAATATTTCTACAAAACATGGATAGGCTACTTTAATATTTGAGTCATTAGTCAAACCGTTATTTAGTTACATAGCAATATAGTTTTGAATCCAGATAAATATGGATAAAATTTATTAAAATAAATATTTGCTTACAACTTTCAAATTGATTGTTAAATAAAATACCTTAGTTAAATTAGAAATAAAAGTTAAATACAAGGTATAAAGGTTATAGAGAGATAGGTTAATACATAATTGATATTTTAAAATCCAACTTACCATAAAGGGATTTACTATCCAAAGGTGATGGTGTATTTTTTCCCCAAGGAAAATCATCATCATGACACCCTGTAGGCATTCCATTATACCTAAAAATGAACATTGTAGTTTAAAATTGCTTTAGTAATATTAAACATTGAATGGGTGTGTTACAACAGAAAGTAAGGTATAAGAGAAATATGAAACTTAATAACATAAGAATTATTAATATAATATAGAATGTGTTAGTAATAGTCTCTAGTCATACAATTCTATCCAGTATAAATGATACTAAATGATAACTACTTTATCCTCACCAGTAACATTATGCATAATTTGTTGTAAGGTAAGTTAATATGCCTTGCCGGTAGGTTATGTTACTACACACTTTAGGAAAAAAGCTTACCCAATACCAACTATTTTATTTTCCTTATTGACTAAACAAGCTCCAACTTGAAAGCAAGGGTCCTTACTACGTTTTGCAGCTAAAAATGCCATCGCCATAAAATAGTCTTTCCAATCAATGTAGTCTTCTCGTTTATTTTGTTGCCGGTCTGTACTGGAATCAAGCGAATCGATATTTAATTTAATATGTTAATAGTATTAATATTAAAAAAAATATTAGTACGGATTTACCGTAAATTGTATTCTTACAGGTTAATAAATAAAACTTACTCTTGTATTTTTAATTCTGAAGTGGAGTTTACTAAATCCATTTTATAGGTTTATATTTATTAAGCAGCCACTAGAGTTAACTATTAGGTCGGAAGCCGATGTAATATCTAATTCTTAATTCTTATTTCTCAATCTTTAAATAAAAAGCCGCTAAAAAGGAAATGTCATGTTTACGTGTCGACCAAAGATTATAATACTACAAAATTGAATATGTCTACCACGGATAGGTACATAAATACAATATTCGTGAATAATATATTGATATATTAGTATTTAAAAATATGTTTATATTAAAAATATAATATTGAGCAGCGAGCAATATAAACATTTTCATCCCTATCACCAATGATCATTATTCATTGGTCAAGCACATGGTCAATTGACAACTTACCAAAGTCAAGCTGTCAAAACTCAGCACGCGTAAGAAAATAAAAAAAATTGAGTATCAATTAATTAAGAATATTCGCTTTATATTATTATTTTCATGATTTCGCTTTATTTTTTATTTTAATAAATTTACACAGCGTTATCATTTATAATTTAACTACCTTGCGAACTTAATATTAAAGACGTCATATTGACAACTCAATATTCTTACTTCAATCAGCAAAATAATCTAGGGATTGCTGCCGAAAAGTTTTTTCAGATACTAACGCTTTTGTGTAATTGTTGATATGGCCAAAGCGCTTTTTTCGCAGCCAAGGAATGTGATTGAAGAAACCTGAATTTGAAACCTTCGTAGATTATTACTTATTATATACTTATTTAAATATTCTTACCTTAAAATATATAACATCACTACATAGTATAAAACAAAGTCGCTTTCTCTGTCCCTATATCCCTATATCCCTATGCTTAAATCTTTAAAACTACGCAACAGATTTTGATGCGGTTTTTTTTATAGATATAATTTTTAATCCGTATCCAATTAAATACCTGAAATACATTCTTGATTTAATATAGATCTATATGGGCCTTTACAGCATATGATTTAAATTAATATTTTCGAAGGTATTACAGATTTAAAAATTGCGTAGTATAGACGCGTATAAATAGCGCGTCGGAGGCAGCGGTTCTCCCTATGCCTATAGCAATTTGAATTTAGTATCAGCATTGCAATTTGTACCCATACGATGCTGCGGCGGCTCGCTAGTTAAATCTACATTAATATTTTAAAGGTTTATTTTGTTTCCTTGTAATATGTAAATGTTCATTAAAACATTTTTTTTATTTATACTCATACAAAAATATACATAGGTATAAAAAAAAGCAGTTTTTCAAAGTTATAAGGCAACGGGCGGCCTTATCGCTAACAAGCGATTTCTTCCAGGCAACCCTAAAGTGGAAAATGAAAAAGAAACACCTACAGAGGGTAGAGTACAAGAAGTGCATAAATAATTATTAACAAAAAAAAACTCAATATAACACGTAACTATAACTAAAATAAAATAAAGTAAAATCTAAAGAATAAATTACAATAATAATAAATAAAAGTATGTATAAACAAAAATTTAAAATACAATCAAAAGGTTAACAGAGTCACAATAATTAATACAATATATAAGGCTATATATTGTATTAATTATTATATAATAACGGCTGAACGACGCGGCAACATCGCAAATGTTGTAATGGTGTGGGATGTTGATGATGGGATGTTGTTGTTTTATTATATAAGTTTTATAAAATTATTCAAAAGCAGGAGGGACCCAAACACTAACGTAGTTTCAATTGGTATTATAATTAATTATACGTCAATTTATGATTTTTATTTCTGAAATAGGAAATCCTTTTTTTTTAAAATACCTTGTACTCAAGAAACAATTTTAAATTAGGTAGATAAATAATACAAAGTAAATCTTATATGTATGTACATATATACGTAAGAATATTGGCAAATAAATTGATATATTTCATTGAAATTGCGAGAAAAGACTAAATTTTTTGATATTATTTTTTATTCGTTGAAAAGACAGATGATATGTATCACAATTTTAGCTGTTCTTATTTAAGTTGTAAGTTATCTTAAAAAAATACCTATATTTATTTATTAAGCTGATAATAACGTGTAGTGAAGCATAAAAATATATCGTAATTTCTAAATTTCACGCGTATTAATTACTTTGATTGATCATATCTACCTATACTCGTTATTTTAATCAGGAAGGTAATATTAGTATGAATTCGTGGAGAATATTTTATATTTCTTTGAACTTATTGCTAACAATTAAAATTGCACATACAATTTTTGTTTTATTACCTCCAACCACGCAACACAATAACTATATTAAAACAGGTTTTTGTAATATATTATGTATAATACTTAGCCTTGAAGACCCTGACCTAGTATGCTAATGTATTACTTAATTTGAGATATTAAAATATCTAGGTGTGTAAAGATATTAAAATTTTTGAAAATAAACGATGTCTATTCCTATAAAAGTTTCTTTACCCTAGTTTGAATTAAAATAGAGTGCAAAATGTTTGATCGTAAATGTTGTCATTTACTATCTAAAATTTAATTAAGCAATAGCATCACATGCAATTAAAATGTTAATAAAATATTGCAACAAAGTTAGTAATTTTTTTGCTCAACGTGCATAAATTCCGGTTTTAATGAAAATGTTGTCACCTATTAATGTCATCTAGTTATTGCAGAATTCAAAACAAATCATTTAGAATTTCGGTTAAACATTGTTTAAAACAAATTATGGACCAAGTACATGTATGTATTTATGAACAAGGTATCGAACCTTAAACATACATAAAAAACAGGGTACCTACATAAATTATTGCGACGGGCGGCCTTATCGCTAACAAGCGATTTCTTCCAGGCAACTTCCTGAAAAATAAACACCTACTGAGGGTAAAGTACCAGAAGTGCATAAATAATTAATAAAAAAGTACATAAAATAACACTAACTAATATCTAAAAAATAATAATGATATTAATAAAAATGTAAAGGCTAATCTTTGGGTCAAGGAGACACAATGACATAAGTTGCTAATTACGAGGCAGAAGATAAATGCTCAAAAAGAAGTTTTTCAATCAATTTAACGATCGTCTAATATCAAGCGGTAAGGAGGTCCAAAGCAGGATACTTTGCACAGTAAAGGAGTGATATAATTCAGTTTTATGAGTAGGGGTTTTAAGAATTAACCTTGTACCTAAAATATAAAGATATTTAAGAAGCAATTAGCCTACTTCTTTAGTCATTAGGAAATAGTTTTTTAGGTCTATTGAATGATTAAGTCCCTTAAATTGGATCGCTGTATTTGTACCAAAAATAAAGGTGTAGCACACAATACGTTTATGTCAACTACAATTAAGTTATTAATTACAAGAAAATTTTATGTAAAGAATCATTAAATATTATAACCCTCTCGTTTTTTACATAGACTAAACACCGAGCTGTGTCTGTTGTCTATGGCTTCACAAGCGATTTTCAATTTTATTTATACCATAAGTGCTAGTCACATTAAATCATGTATTTTATTTTTCTTCTACCAATGTATGAGTGCCGAGCGTTGGCAAGCTTTTTTAAATAAATATACTTCAATATAGAGTTTTGTGCTCTATATACCTATTCTTTTGATATCCGTAACTTTGATGTCGATAATGAAACATGAGTATTGAAATCGCTATTACGGAATAGGCCTGCTGTCACACAAACTATTATATGAGTATTGAAATCGGAATCGCCATTTTAGAGTAAAACCATAGAAACAGAAACAGAAACAGAAACAGAAACAGAAAAAGAAACAGAAACAGAAACAGAAACAGAAATAGATTGTCCGCTTCAAATGTTTTCATTGCTGACTACGACGCCCATAAGCTACCGACTGAAGAGAGAATATGGAGTAGTTCTGCTGTCACTTAGTCACTAGTCTCACTAATGGCCTGTCCCAGATTCGTTAGGATTTTTTTTTAAATATTTTGGAAACTTGTTGCTTAGGGATGTAGCATGCATAATGGTGAATTATTGAAATCAGTCTAGTAGTTTTGGAGTTGGATCAATCATATAGAAATGCATGTCGTCGTCATTATAATATTAGTTTAGCGATGTTAACATAAGCTATATACCTTTTTAAGGATCTGATCACTCTGATGACGCGAGTAAATTTTGCATAAACCTAAATTCCAATGGCTACTTGTTGACCTTGTATAAATTGGTCACGTTAAAACCATTGATTAAATCATGTACTTGCATCACCTTGCGTTGTACATCTTTGATTTGATTAAATATGTGGGATTAAAGAGGATAAGAACGAAATAATATTAAATTAAATATAAATATAAAAAAATAATATGCCAAATATAAATATAAAAACAAAAAACATTTTGCACAATTTTTAACTGTCATTTAAAAAAGTATTTTCATTTACTTCTTACGGTTTTTGAAGTCGGGTTTAAAGCAACTCAGGCAAAAAAAAATATAAGACTTAAAATTCTAGTATTCACAAAGCAATAGGAGGAAGGAAATAGGATACTTTTACGTTACTTAAAGTAATTTATTATTTTTATTTCTGGGCTAATGGTTACGTTAAGATAAATAAGTACTAACAGTTTAGTTAAATACTTTTGGGTAGATAACTAGGTTTCTAAACAACGCTTAATAGAATCAGAAATAAATTAATGCCAGAGTCAATGGTGATAATGCCAATTAATAAAAATAGGCAAGTAGATCAACCTGCCTATTAATGATGATGATAAGAATGCCATAAAGAGTAAATTGAATTTTCCTAAAAATATTACGTTTTTGAAACTTCATATTAGTAAGGCTTCAAAATCAAAAGCAAAAGTTTGTACTTTGAAAATTATATTATAAAATTATTAGTAACGTATTTAACTAAATATCTTGAACAACTGTATAAGTGTAGTGTAATTATAATATATCTAAATTACATGAGGTATTTTAACCTACCACATAAACCAATTTAAATAATAGATAAGTTAAGTAGACTACGCTAAAATTATTTAAAACACAACAATATTATGAAAAGACGCTATAATCCGTCAGTCAACTGTATACAATAGACACCAAATCGGCGTAAATCGAGCTAGTATACTTATATAATGTGAGCCGATAAATTCACATCCAGTTTATCAAATTCGGCTTTTTGTAGAATGCCACGAATTTTTCTTTAACTATATTTGTTTAAGCAGTGCTCGCATTCGGTTGTATGTTACGAAAATATCGGTCAGAGTGCAAACGTTTCAATTTAAAAAAAAAATTGTGATTTTTGAAAATGAATTTAAATGTAGCGGCTAATAAATTCCTCGGATTTCTGCAATCGAATTGGGCCTGGAATCCGTGGTTGCGATGGATATTGCGTGTGTTTGCATTGTCCCAGGCAATCGCGCCCGCCGGATGGCCTATTTCCTACGATTTGAAAGGTATGAAATATGAATAATTTTTAAGTGAAACTATTAGAACAGTGATATAACATATTTATATAGTTGAGGATTACATTGATCGTATAGAGTATAGACTATAGAGTTATTTAGAGATAGAGAAACATCTTCGTTTCGATGTGGTTGTATACACATTTTTTGTTCAAGTGAAAATTTAAATATTTTCCCGCGTAAACATCGAATGACATCTTCAAATGTGATTTATGTTTTTAATAAATGTCAAATGTCATATTTATTTGTTGCACAGTGTAAGAAGAGATTGTCAATAGATAGGAATTAAATCTGTCCTAGAAACAATTACTTGGATTAGATATATTGATTATAACTAATTTGTGAGCATAATTTATATGTAATAATTATTTATTATATAAAAAAGTAAGTAACGAATCCTGTATATCAAGAACGTATTTGAACTGTAACTTGTTTTAATTTTCTATTATTATTTTTTACGTATACTCACTATGTGCGTTAAGATTATTGTGAACACTGTATATTAGTGTGAATAAAAAAAATTCATCTATGAACAGTGTATTGTGTTTTCCATTAAATACAAATCTATTAACACTTTTGAAAAGGCTTTAATTAGAACAATAATTTTAAATGTTTTTATTTCATTTAAATTATAATTTGATTTAATTGATTCAATCTCAAATTTTAAACTGAGTATATAATGACAAATATTGACTAACCCTACGATTATATTAATAACAATAAGAACGTGACAATATACGAATATGTGTAATGTCCTGTCCTAGTCTTAAAAAAAATCTTGCCATAACGTGTTGTCTTTCAAGAATTTTAGTTAATGGCTTTATTGTGATAAGGATTCTTGGGATAGTCATTGTTTTAGTCAAAATAATCATTTAAAGTTTAAACAAGGTCTGCTACTTGAATCTGAAATTTGAAAAAAATACGTCGACTTTATAAACCTCCGGTATTTTTAAAGTCCGTGAATCTCTGCCTACTGAATCAAATTAATGATAATTGATCAATTATATTGTACAGTGTACACTGATAACAAACAATTATTTATTTACTTAGGTTTTTAATTCTTTGTTTACTAACTTATTTATTCCCTCTAAATTATTAAGAAACATTATTTTATCCGAAACATAACTCCAATCTCATATCTTAGATATAGCTTAACGGAATTAAAAATATATATGTATTTCTATGTCTGCCCCTGTTCTACTCATATAAAAAAATAGTTCTTACCTATTTTTATACCTGTTACTTGCTTTCTATTATCTTTTATTTTTTAGGGCATTATTTATTTAGTTTTTTGTGAGAGTGCTAATAATTTTGTATGTGTTTGTTAATCTCGTTAATCTCTCTAAACTCTTAATTATATATATAAATGGTATATGTCATATTTCCGAATGCAACTTTTATAAAATATAAGATATTGCAAAATGTGACCTTAACAGTATATATATGTAATGTTACCCGTAATATTATTTGCCAATATTTTGTTTCGAAATATACAGATCAAAATAAACTTGATATTTATCAAGGTTGGGAAGGGAACAAGGTAAAATTCGCTGATAAAGTATAATTAAAAATACTACAATCGTATAGAGCCTTAAGCGGGCCATAGACGGACCGCATCACGACTGCAACATGCGGTTTGCTCAGGAACTGCTCGAGCGGTCCGTGTATTGCGAATATGAATTTAGTATGGAAACTGCAGATCGCCGTGCGGCGACCGCTTAGAGCAGTCGGTATCGGCTGCAACATGCGATCCGTCTATGGCCCGCTTCAGATATCTGGTTTTTTAATCATTTTCAATTGGTGAGGTGAACAGCCCTCTGTGCCCAACATATGAAGTTGGTCAAAGACAAGCCGGTTTCCTTGCGATTGGTTTCAAGTACGCACTATTCCTGTAAAAAGAATCAATTGTTGCACGTAATCATGACCTCAGAGTTGATTGGCTTAAGAACAACACTGCTAATGGAGCATGATAACCGTTTAAAAAGGTTTACGTTGTTTTTATTTAGCATTTGTTTATATTGTAACACAATACCTAGACAACTGATCGATATAAAAGACAACAAAGGGACTACGGGAAAAGAAGAGTTTGCAGGCCAATAGACGGTGGACTGTTGACTTGATAGAAATAGCAGGAAACGACTGGCAAACTATTGGCAAAGATAGAGACACCTGGAAAGGAATGGCTTTCACCAATTGGGTCCATATCCACAGGCTACTAACATATTACTACTAACATTTAGCTATAAGTATAATATACATATTACATACTTACAATCCTACTAACAAAATTTGAAATGGCAATGAAGGATCTGGAAATGAAAAAGGTTTTATTATTATTATTTTATTGAAGCTTAAATAGACAGAAACAGACTACCTGTAATCTAAATACAAAAATATGTCTATTTTCCGCGGATGTTCATTAATTTTAGACCCTAGTTATCAGTGTTATAATTAGTAGTGAGAGTAGTGTCTATGCCTTTATTTTGCTTATCAGAAGCGTGCTGGAGTATGCAGGTTTCATCTGGTCTCCATACTATATACAATATGTATATAAGCTGTAGAAAATATACAAAAAAAGTTTGTGAAATTCCTTAGCTTCAAACAGTATCAATATTTCGATAGCTATCAGCTTCTTGCAAATATCTAATTTAGACTCATTGGAATGTCAGTGGAGTCAGCAAGACGTATTATTAGTTTAAGGTTTAACTTCAGTTATCTCTTTTCTGTACTTACGTTTTTGTTTTATATATTTTGTTGTTTAAGTGTTTTGTTTTATAATATGCATATATGTCAGCTGTAAGATTACTAATAACAAATAAAATTGGCACAACATTGGCCGAAATATGATTACAGCTAAAACTGAAACCTAACCTAGCGATGCAGTTCAGTTTAAGTCAGCTGAGGCCTGCTGGGGTTTGGGAAATATTTAAGTCAATCTTCAATTTTATTTCAATATTTATTCTAAACTGCCCTGCGATTCTGTAACTCACTTTTCGAACTCACACAGCGGTTTTTGAAAGGTGGGAGCTTGTAGTTTATTGTTTATTAGAATGCCAAATCATAAAATGACTGCTTCACGACTGATTTGAGAGCGACCGCCGATGCAAAAACCGCTGTGTGTGTTCGAAAAGTGAGTTACAGAATCGCAGGGCTGAAGCACTTTAGTTAAAGAGGCTCATCAACCATGGCAAGACTATTCTTTATTACGTTTCTTCACCTGAATTGTAATGTGTGTACCACGTGTATTGTACTATGTAAAAAATCGTAGTGATATTCTCCAGCACTGTGTTACACCACCAACAAAGATGCGGATAAACATACTAAGTAGTGGCAATTCATAAAATAAGTAATTACTACGCGGGTGCACGTTTTTTTACTATGTTATGTGTAATGTGGCACAGACTATATGTCGTATTTTGTTACTTTTTAGTAGTTTAAATCTCTATGGTGTGATGAAATATATTTCAATTTTTTAAATCATAATCACACCTAGTCGACTCAAATACCTAAGGAAAGGCAAAGGGCAAGCTGTGGAAGAGATTTTAATGGAATTCCTTAGGTGATGCACAGTTAGAAGAAAAACTAATATAATTTTAAACGATTTTCGTGTTGATTAGGTTCGCGATGTTTAAGTTTTTAATGATATGGATGAATTGAATATATTCTTATAACAAGCTGTTCTTTTCAGGTGGCGATACCTTCGATTTCATAATAGTAGGTGCGGGTTCTGGTGGTGCAATAGCCGCTGCAAGGCTCAGTGAAATCTATAATTGGCGAGTGCTGCTGATTGAAGCTGGGGGAGATCCACCACCTGCGAGTGTGGTAAGTCCCAAATTCTTTTAGAAGACATTTTTATGCGTAAGAGAAAAACATCATTTAAAATGCCGTACAATATTTAATTTGTCTTCAAATTATCAACTAAATTAAATTTCGATAAATCTGTAAATCTTTTTTGATTTCGTATTAAGAGATGAATTTATGTGTTTCAGGCACCCAGTTTGTTCAGTTTATTGGCACGTACGGAGTATGATTGGGACTATAAAGCTTACTTAGATCCCGGAATAGGACAAACACATCCCGATGGGTACATTCCTATGACACGAGGAAAAATGTTGGGCGGTTGCTCATCTAACAATTACGAAGTATATTCCCGGGGTGTGGAAGAAGACTTTGATGATTGGGCTCAGTCAGCCCCCGGATGGCACTCGGAATCTGTTCTATATTACTACAAAAAACTAGAAGGAATGACAGACAACACAGTATTTGAGAATCCTAGAAATGCACGATTACATTCAAGAGATGGTCCTGTTGCCGTATCAAGGCCTAATAGTAATGCATACTTTCAAGAAATAGACGAAATAGTATTGAATTCCTATGAAGAAATAGGAGTTAAAAAGGTACTAGAAAACAATGGACCTGATAAATTCGGAATATCTCGACCACATTTTACATTTGCAAATGGAAGGCGATCGAGTACTGCAGAGGCATATTTGAAACCAGCAAAAGATAGAGCAAACTTATACATAACTAAGTTTGCTAGAGTTATTAAGGTACATATTAATCAAACCACAATGCGGGCTTACGGTGTCCGAGTTATCTTAAATTCTGGACAAGTTATTGATGTTAATGCAAGCAAAGAGGTTATTCTATCACTTGGAACAATTGACACACCAAAGCTTTTAATGTTATCTGGTGTTGGGCCTAAAGAGGTACTGAAAAAGTTAAATATAAAAGTGCTGGCTGATCTTCCAGTTGGCAAGAACTTACAGGATCATCCAATTATGCCTTTGATTATAACTGGTCGAAAGGGATTGAGTACAGCGATTCAAAACTTGCTTATATCAGCGGAATTGGATGCCTACCCTGCTCCAATACAATCAGGCTTTTTCCAGCTAAACCATACGTTCACTTCGTATGACTATAAAAATAGATACAGAACCTTAAAGCCACAATTCCAAATATTTAATTTACATATCGGAGCAACTGCAGCTCCTGGTGTCTTATATGGATGTCAATCAATAGCAAATTACAATAGAGACTATTGTTTTTCTATTAGTAAAGCTAATACAATCAGAGAACTAGACTTTACATCACTTGTGTTGCTGCATTCAGTATCTAGAGGCCAAGTAACAATAAAAAGTACCAATGCATTAGATCCACCAGTTATTGAACTTGGATACTTTAGGAATCCCAATGACATATACGTGGCAGCAGAAGGTATAAAGTTCTTAACCAAAATAGCCAGAACATCGTTTTATAGAAGTGTAGGAGGGGAAATTGTCAAATTAAATGTTAAAGGGTGCGAAAATTTAGAATGGGGCACCGATGCGTATTGGCAATGTTACGTGGTTAATACAGTTAGTTCCATACTGCATCCTGTAGGAACTTGTCGCATGGCTCCCGATGGAGTCGTCAACGAAAGATTGAAAGTGCATAATATAGAGGGATTGAGAGTTGTGGATGCATCTATTATGCCTGAAATAACAAGCGGTAATACTAATGCACCTACAATGATGATTGGGAAAAAGGGAGCAGATATGATTAAAGAGGACCATGGCATGTTAATCACGTGAATGACTTATGACTGAGATTAGAAGGATGTATATGAAGCACTGCAGGAAAACTTTCCTTACAAAAATTAAGTGTAACTTTTTTACAAAATAATAGAAATAAAGAGAATAATAATAGACCAGTGTTGGCCTATTGGCTTCAGCGTGCTACTCTCATCCCTGAGGTCGTAGGTTCAATCTCTGGCTGTGCACCAATGGGCTTTCTATATGCGCATTTAACATTCGCTCGAATGGTGAAGGAAAACATCGTGATTCGTGAGGAAACTCAGATGTCTTAGACCCAAAAATTCGACGGCGTGAGTCAGGCACTGGAGGCTGATCACCTACTTGCCTGTTAGATTGAAAAATTACCATGAAACAGATTAAGAAATCTGAGGCCCAGACGTAAAGAGGTTGTAGCGCCACTGATTTTTATAATATGCTATAAATACTACATTTCAGTAATAGAAAATTTTAAAATTTGTGAATTTTATTTAGTAAATCGTGTAACATTGTTTCATTTTACGTTGACTTTTGATCGTATTGTCTCATTAACGTCTGAATCTCGTTGTGGTATACACAATTACAGTGTCGTGTGTTAAAGTTGTTAGAGTATTTTAAATTTGAATTAATATGGAGCAAGGGCACGCGATATTGTAAATAATGATTTAATAGTGTCACAGTCATATGCTTATGAAAGGATTCACTCAGCTGTGTAGTTGGCATGTTTTAGTTCAGCAAATGAATGTAAGAACTATTAATGAGTGGATATTATATGAACTAATTAATATCCGTAACTAAGTTCGACAGATATACTGAACATATTGAGTTTTACCAGTTCGTATCATCGTTTGGGGTTAATAAGATTCAGATTCAGTCAGATTTGGGGACCAGAGCATCCCTCTTCATAACGAACGCCAAAATGTACTCACAACGCTACACGATTTACGAAATTAAAATTCACTTATTTAGAAGTTATATTATTTTCTTTTACTGCAATGCAATTATTAGCGTATTAAGCAATTAAATATTAAAGCACCTTTGTATTTCGAAATTTAACAATTATTTCTCAAAATCTATTGTGACGTCGAGACCGTATAAATGATTGTGAAGTCATCGCGTTTTCAGTAGATCATATTTTCTTTTTAATTGTTTTGAGATGATGTATTACTGTTAATTCTATTATTTTGTAAAAAAGGTTTTCTTAAATGTATCTAATGAATTTTAATGCAATAATACTGATTAAGGACGTAGAGACCGTGCGGAAAGATAACCGTCGTAGGATTTGCGGGGCTGTTACAGATACCGGCAAACTTCTTAAGCATTAAACAAGGGAGTGGGGGAAAGTTTGCGCATCGTTGGACACAAACGTTAACTGATTTACCAATCACGTAACAACACGTCACCCTCTTGCCGCCGCGCACCATTGCCTCCCCTCCTAGTGATACCTAAAAATTTGCTTCTGCGCAGGCAAGGACCTTTGACCAAAATGTTTGCCGGTATCTGTACCCTTTTTGTTTATAATAGTGTTCCATCATTATAGTTTGTCAGGAAAAGATAATTATTTTTTAAATGATGCGTAGCAAATAAGAATTATACTGTTCATACAACATTTTGCATTAACGCCACGCCCGTTTTCTTTCCACACATACTCTATGACTAACTTCTTTTAAGTTTAGTTATACTTGAAGAGATATGGGTAAATTTGGCTGTGCATACGAGTTTAATAAAGTATTATTACATAATTTATTTTGTTTAATCCTTATAAGTCAGACAAGTCCTTTTATTTAAATAGTTATCATTGGCCATGGACGGAGTGTCCACTGCCAGAAGGGTCTCAAGTGCATTACCAGTTTTTTAAGAATTGGTATTGGTAGTGATTCTTAAAGGATCCTGTCAGGTTTCGAAATACTTCAGTGCGTAACTGGTTTCACACAGTGGTACTCGACAAAGATTGCCGTTTTTAAGGCAGTCTTTGTCGATGACGACCTTGGTGATGACTGGAAGCTAGAAATCCAGTTGCATAATTTTACGGGGAGCCCATAGACTGGGAGTTTTGAAGGAAGTGCTCTATGCCACACCCGATCAAAGGCTTTCGCTATATCCATACTTATCGTCAGCGCATCCCCTTGGACTCATATCCTCTGCCCATTTATGGTAAACGAGAAGGTGCTGAGCGACCACGACGAATGCCGTACTGACAATCTCTAATTAAGGTGGCTCTCTCAGGAGTCTCAGTAGCTAGCCGTTATTAATGGTTTCCATTATAATGGTAAACAAGAAGATTAGTAGGTATTGGGCGATAGTTGGACGGATCAGAGGGATCGCCATTTTTAGAGATCGGATGTATCGAAGCGGTAATCAAGCCCTTCGGGATACTGCCAAACGAGTACAAGTACCGGAACAGGCGCGTTACGACCGAAGCCAAGGAGCACAAGTACGCATCACAATTGAAAGAATGTCATTAGGCCCATTTAGGAATATCTAAGTATATAATGTATACACTCGTAAATAAACTCTTTCACAAGTTATTTCACCAGTCGGCGACGTGATCAGATCCTGACGCCGTACCTGTAAATATTATTTTAATTTTTAATGTCTGAAGGCGCATGAGGGTAAATTTTTACGAAAACGTCACGAAGACGAGCTGCTTTTTTGTGAAGAAAAGGGAGAGAGGGATTGAGACCGATGGAGAGAGAGTGAGAAGGGCGAAAGCCTAAACCTACCTTAGAGAAATTATATTTTTAAAATTAAAATTTCGTACAAAGAATTTAAGAAATATTAGTATTTTATATTTTATGCAAAATAATTTATTGAAATCTCAAATGACGCCGTATCTTTAAATATTATTTTAATTTTTGAAATGAAACTTCTGAAGGCGCATGAGGGTAAATTTTTACGAAAACGTCACGAAGACGAGCTGCTGTTTTGTGAAGAAAAGGGAGAGAGGGATTGAGACTGATGGAGAGAGAGTGAGAAGGGCGAAAGCCTAAACCTACCTTAGAGAAATTATATTTTTAAAATTAAAATTTCGTACAAAGAATTTATGAAATATTAGTATTTTATATTTTATGCAAAATAATTTATTGAAATCTCAAATGACGCCGTATCTTTAAATATTATTTTAATTTTTGAAATGAAACTTCTGAAGGCGCATGAGGGTAAATTTTTACGAAAACGTCACGAAGACGAGCTGCTTTTTTGTGAAGAAAAGGGAGAGAGGGATTGAGACTGATGGAGAGAGAGTGAGAAGGGCGAAAGCCTAAACCTACCTTAGAGAAATTATATTTTTAAAATTAAAATTTCGTACAAAGAATTTAAGAAATATTAGTATTTTATATTTTATGCAAAATAATTTATTGAAATCTCAAATGACGCCGTATCTTTAAATATTATTTTAATTTTTGAAATGAAACTTCTGAAGGCGCATGAGGGTAAATTTTTACGAAAACGTCACGAAGACGAGCTGCTTTTTTGTGAAGAAAAGGGAGAGAGGGATTGAGACTGATGGAGAGAGAGTGAGAAGGGCGAAAGCCTAAACCTACCTTAAAGAAATTATATTTTTAAAATTAAAATTTCGTACAAAGAATTTAAGAAATATTAGTATTTTATATTTTATGCAAAATAATTTATTGAAATCTCAAATGACGCCGTATCTTTAAATATTATTTTAATTTTTGAAGTGAAACTTCTGAAGGAGCATGAGGGTAAATTTTTACGAAAACGTCACGAAGACGAGCTGCTTTTTTGTGAAGAAAAGGGAGAGAGGGATTGAGACTGATGGAGAGAGAGTGAGAAGGGCGAAAGCCTAAACCTACCTTAAAGAAATTATATTTTTAAAATTAAAATTTCGTACAAAGAATTTATGAAATATTAGTATTTTATGCAAAATAATTTATTGAAATCTCAAATGACGCCGTATCTTTAAATATTATTTTAATTTTTGAAGTGAAACTTCTGAAGGAGCATGAGGGTAAATTTTTACGAAAACGTCACGAAGACGAGCAGCTTTTTTGTGAAGAAAAGGGAGAGAGCAATTGAGACCGATTGAGAGAAAGTGAGAAGGGCAAAAGCCTAAACCTATAAATTATATTTTTAAAATTAAAATTTCGTACAAAGAATTTATGAAATATTAGTATTTTATGCAAAATAATTTATTGAAATCTCAAATGACGAAATGTATATTAAAATGCCACGTTTTTATTATCGAAGAAATAAATTTAAAAAATTATATTTATAATTTGTATTAATATTGGACACTTAATATTTTAATGATAATTAAATTCATTAAATTCCCAATATATCTTCCTTTTTCCCTCCCTCTAAGTCTCGGAAATCTAAGGTTTTAGATTTGTATAAATACGAACAAGACTCAAAAATTTGTTTGCCAAAGAAGTTTCACTTCTGACATGTGTACTTTGTACGCACGCACTTTTTTTGTATACAAAAAGAAATTCAAAATAAAAAAAAAATTAATCGTCACAAGACATTAATATTCTTGATATTAAATTCTGAAATAAGTTTCCTTATTATTCGACTTATCAATGTAACCAAAATCTAAAACAAAAACCAAGGCATGAATAATGTTAGCGACTAGCGTAGTGTGTACCAAAGCAAAGTTCAGAGTCGACACTCAATGGAGACGTTTTACATTTTGACATATTGTTAGACCAACAACAAGACTTGTAGTACGAGTATACTTAAGAGTAGTATAAGAGTTATGGTTAAGTTAGCTGCAGTAATCTCTCAAGACCAATATATAAAATTAGATAAACGAAGAAAGGATTTTTTATAACCCTTTTTAAAGATTAGGGATTTTTATATAGATTCTTCTTTTATTCTTTTAAACGTTTATTTTACATTCGAAAGACATCTTAAAATTCAAAAATCTACGTATGAAAAGTTTTGTAATAAACTCAAAGTACAATTGAATAAAAATAATAATGTAATAAATAACGTAACCACAACACTAACATAAGAATAGTGAAATTTACAAGCTTGGTTTGCTAGATAGCCCCTTGAACAAAACCCTCCAGGAGACAGTCGTAATCATCAGCTATTGGTGATATCCTTGTTTTACGGGACTTGAGGCAAACGAGGAGTCTAAGGTGATAACCTTGGAGGATATGGTATGGTGTTTTCTTCAAGGCTTCTGAATCATTTCGGTTTCGGAAATACCTCTACTGGCAGTGCTTGAAGATAGAACTTTGCATTCTGCTGCCTGATGATGGAATTTTATTGCAGGTATAAGTTCTATCAATTCTTCAAAACCACGATATAAGATGCTATACGATAGAAGATGCTGAGGGAACCAACATCTCTACGTTAAGCTAAAAGATCAAGTTGATCGAACAGAGCAAGGCTATCGACTATTCAAACCAATCTGCGCTGGATTCGATCAAATAGACAGAGATGGTACGGGAGAGTTCCCATGAAGAGGTGATAGACGAATTTGTAAGCGGTGGCCTGAAGTACCGTTTCGCGCTACACCTTACTGTTTTACCAGGCTTTAGGAGGCTAATTTAGCCGTATCTTCCAACCATTGCACTTCGCTCGATACGTGCACTCGAGCACTGAACTGCCTTGCGATTCTGTAACTCACTTTTCTTGTGAATTTTGATAAGGAGGGAGCTTGTATTAAAATGACTGCTTTACGACTGATTTGAGCGCGACCGCCGCTGTGAAAACCGCTGTGAGAGCTCGAAAAGGGAGTTACAGAATCGAAAGGCTGAACTTGAGAACTGGCAGTAAATGGAAATTAGAAGCATTTAATACATATTTCTTTTTTAACGTTCATAAGTGTACATTGTGTTACATATATAAATAAATGATTTTGACTTTTGAATAACGTTGAAAATTCCGATATTGTCTGAGGCTTAAAGAGAAGTGTCTTCGAGTAATGATCATTCGACAAAGGGAATCTTTTCAGCGGTGAACGTCCAAACTTGTGTTTTCTTTGGTACTATATGGAAACCTCAGTGCAAAACACCATGCAGTCGGGTCCCGATTTTAGACAAAAGGTTTTTTAACACTGTTCGACATCAACCTGTCAAATAATTAGTACTGCTGGTATAACGCGTGACCCCTTGCTGTTATCCTCATAGCAATGAACGCCACATATTACTAATTTCCTAATAAGCGGAGCCTATAAACACTTTATGAGGCATGAAATAATTAATATTTATATAAATATAAAGTATTCAATTAAGTTTAAGTATTATAAAAACTTAATACTGATAGATAATAATTTCATAATAAATTATTTAGCAAGTATACGTAAGAAAAAATTAAAAATTAATAAATTTAGGATTCTGTAAAAGACATTTTGAAGCAGAATTTATACGATATTTATAGATTTGCTTTTGGTACTTGGGTTGATTTACACATAATTTTGCTTCATTTGTAACGCAAAGTTCTAAGTCCTAACAAATCCTTGTTTCTGGTTTCAGCGTTCTAGCGCATGACATATGCTAGGCAACTGCCTTCGAATCCAGAAAGAGAAGGCGCGAAATAATACTTTTATGACATCATTATAGTTGAACACATGAAAAATTTAACAGAGTGATCCCAAATATCGGTATAAATTAGCTTTATTGTCGCTTATAACTATTTATTTTCATGTATTTATAGATGGCGATATCTTCGAATTTATGCAGGTTTCGGTGGAGCAGTGGTTGCAGAAAGACTCAGCAAATTGTATCAGTGGCGTGTGTTGATTGAGGCTGGTGGAGATCCTCCACCTTCAAGTGTAGTAAAAACATTATTTTTAAACTATTGGTGGCCCGTCGTAAAATTACTAACGTCATAGTCATAGATAATCCGCATACTTCTAATACGGATTGTCACGAAACTTGTTTTTCATAAAATTGGGTTGTTATTTACACACAGTGGTTAATACGGCCCTTGCCCGCCTCCAAAACGACGTAAGTCTATACCGCCAATCCATCATCATCATCATCCATCCTGTGGCATGTCCGTCAAATATCTAGTGGTCGTAGGGTACGCTTGGCAAACACCATCCCAACCCGTTGGTGCATAAGAGAATTAACGTAAGCGTAGGTGGAATAGCAGGAGACGCCCTTGCGCTAGTCGCGGGAAACAAAACAAAACAGCCCGAGCTGTTGTCCCTTTAAGCGAACAACGAGATTGCATTCCAAAAATCAATCAGAAGCCTTTTACAATGTAGATCGGTCCAAATGAAACTGCTGATGCCAACAAACTAATTAAAATTGGTTAATATTCAGTTCGTGTATTCAGGTTTTCATTTACTGCTTTGTCAACGATCGATCCCAGTATCTGATTTCCTGTCGTAAGACGAAAATGCTCAAATCATTCATTTTTACTTACTTCACTTTCTACCATCCTTTCTCCAAGTGTCATCCTTGATTCATGTGCCTCCCTCGTTCCGTTGTAGATTGACATGATTCATATTTTTTTTGTCCCGCACTTGCAAGAAGAGGATATTGACAAGTCAGGTGTATGGTTTCAGCAAGATGGGGCCGGCCACAGCCACATGATGGGCACACACAGCTAGGATCTCTATGGATATATATATATCATACTAAAAATATTGTTTCCGGGAAAAATCATAAACCGCTTTGGAGACATATTGTGGCCCAGATCTTCCGACTTAACCCCAGCCTTTTGGGGCTATAATAACGACAGAAGTGAGAGCCATATCAGGTGACCTGCGGCATGTCTCCGCAAATTCGCTAGTCCGCTTGAAGAGAACATTCACCGTGATGGAAGACATCTTGACGGTGTAATATTCCGTACATTAAATCCGCACTAATACATTATAATTTACTGCAATTATGATATAACAAATGCAATTTTTTATTATAAATATACAAAGTTTAAAATCGGCGCTGAGACACCCTTTATAAGTAATTATTGTGCTAAGTGCAGTCACCCGAAACAATGCTGACATTTTCCAAGATATGAAAAAGATTACCTAACAGTCATATTAAAAGTGATTTTAAAGAAAATCATTTCTTAAGTGTGGGTATATTGTGAAGAATAAATAATTATTTTGACAGTGATTATTAATATTCAAAATGTAGGGCACATTTTAATATAATAACAGTTTTGTAATTTTAAATGCGATTAAATGATTCCGTTTCTCAATTAGGCAATTTTATAAATAACTACAAACCAGAGTTATGTAACCTAATGTTAGTAACGTTTTTAATTGGATTACCACTGTAAATTTATTTTTATAATTATTCAAAAATTTATTGAGTTCAATTTCTTCAGTAAGTACTATTTGCGATAACGTCGATTTTTGGGCGATTTTTCCTTTAACCCCGCACTGTATGAGGGACGAATTACGTTACGAATTACGGTTACTCGAATGCACGTCCTCAGTATCGAAGCCCTTAACAATATTAGACTAACAGTTATCTATGACCATATCCTTTATACTTATGTATAAAAATATATTTCGTATTATTTTTATACATCAAATTCATTTTTCATAGAAAAATTAATAAACTTGGGTGTGAAACGTGGACCTAACGATATCTCGCACCGCCTCCAAGTATTTGTCAACCGCTGACAACAGTATTCTGGGTATCTACTGGCCCTCGACCGCTGCCCCATCTGTCAATAGGACATTCAAGTATTTCCGAACGAATTCTACTTAGGTTCCTTCAAGAAAAGTGGGTACCAATTCATAAAATACCGGCAACGCACTTGCGAGCCTCCTGGCAATGTGAATATCCATGGGGGATGGTATCACTTAACATCAGATGGGCCGGGCCTCCTGCTCTTTTGCTCCTCCTCTGCAACATAAAAAAAACCTTAAGTTAATAAGGCATTCATTTTTCAAATATCGAACACAGCAGCGATACAAATTTACTGGGTATAACTCAAAATTTGACTGTACATAAAGCAAGTACGTATTATGAGGATTATTGGGATATATGAGGTAATCCTGCGATACGCGACAATCTCACGCTCTTGACTGCTTGTTAATAACGGCTTAGCTCTACAAACGCTTAGCTCAGCTTACAATTACTGATACATATTGCTTGTATGCTAATCGATTCCATTTGCAATCTTGACATGATCGAATTAATTTTATTTACCGACTCTAAATAGAGGAAAGCAAGCCAAAGTTGCTATTAACGCTGTATATATTTTATGAATGTACAGGAAAATGTCATTATTATTTTTAAAACATAAAGGATAAGTTTTTCAGTAGCATAGAATTTTTTTAAGTGCTGCTTCAAATTACTTAAAGGGGGACCAAATATTTCGTATGTAATGACAAATAATATATCGACATTCATAATTTGGTGAAACTTATTAGAATCAATTATTAATCCTGTCGTAGTATATTCTCAAGTCGAGAACGCGAGGAAAATATTTATAATATTTTCTTATGCGTTTTCAATCAAGCACGTACAGAATTAACATTCTGTTTTCCTAAAATAATACCCATCAAAATTTTACGTAATTATTATAAGTTCTCGTAAAGGAACCACTACTTTACTTATGTCTGCGAACGAGCGTCTTAGAAATTATTACTATTCATTGTCACATAATGCCTGTTGTAACATCGATGGGACCTACCTGCACTTTTGTAACAAATATGGTACATATTGTTAGAAACTAATATTTTATTTTATATAGTGTATTTTCAAATAATTTTATAACACGATGTACATAACTAACTTACTCTAAATTTTCTCGCTAAGTGAATGTAATTCTTTGAGAAATAAAGTACCTATCTTTAAACCGAACCACTACAATATAAGTAATAATGTCCTTGATCATGAATAAAGAATGGTGGTAAGAATAGTAGAAAAGTAACTAATTCTAAACTAAGACAAATACATATTTTTTCATCGGAATTCATTCAAGGTGTTATAAAAAAATAGTAATTAAAATAACCCAGCATAATCTTCTTTATTTGTAAGCTTATCTCCCATCTCATTTGCGGGCCCAGGTTTTACGCTTAAATTATTCAATTTAATGCACACTCCGCAATTTTTCGCCCATTATCGCCCTTCCGTGTAATCCTGAATAATTTATTGAACCTCATTTGCTATTGCAAATTGCTATTCAAGTAAAAAATTGACAAGGCATGTGTTTACAATGTTTGTCAAAGACAGGATCGAAATATAGCTAATCCTCCGAATTGGATTTTACTACGGAATAAAATATAATTTTATTGATATGAGGATAAAATGTTAAACTTTCCTTGATGCTGTTAAATTATAATTCTAGTAGTTATGTTAAGCGTTTAATTATGACCATTTCAAATAAATAGAACATTTAATAACGCAAACAAAACCGCAACGATATAAATTGTTTATTTCGCATCATAATTATTGCAATTAATTTAGCATAACGGAAATGATTGTAATTCAGGCTAAATTGATTACAGGAACAAATCAACGCTGGCTGTTTATGCCTGCTTTGAGCTGTAATACCAAACCGAATTTCACGTATCTAATGCAGAAAAGGCACCAAATATTCGTGTGTAAGGTAATCTTCATCGCGATGAAATAATTAATTTATTCATATTGGTATGTGTACTTATGTAGAACATTAATAAAAAGTAGATGCCCCCACGAACTTCGTTTCGCATTAATATGATTTTTTTACTTAGCCTACTTTTTTAATAGCTACATACTAACATATGGACCATTTGGTTTCCGAAATAACAACTTAAGTACTAAATAAAACTTTTTATGGAGATTTTTTTTTTCATTTTTCCACACAAAAGAGTTCAAGGAATAAATTAAAAAAAATACTCGAATTTATCTTACAAAACATATTTAACGATTTTTTTATATTTAATTAAAAAATGGTGCGTGCGTACAAAGTACACATATCAGAAGTGTAACTTCTTTGGCAAACTAATTACATATTATTAATTCTTGTTCATATGTATTTATACAAATCTAAAACTTTAGATTTCCGAGACTTAGAGGGTGGGAAAAAGGAACATATGTTTGTTAGGAATTTAATGAATTTAATTGTCATTAAAATATTAAAACTGTCGAAAATTAATACAAATTATAAATTTAATTTTTGCACGCCTCTGGCAGTGCTCTTCTCTCGACACGTCAAAAAACCCAGTATTTCGAAACTTGAATGACTTTTTTCTCACTAATATAACACTTACAGGATAATATGAGTGCACTAAAATCGAGTTAAATAATCTATCAAGCACATATGGTATTTTTTATGAACAATTATTTTGTTTAACATAGTAAATAATAACATTAAAATCAATCATTCTTGGACGTCCGTCAGTCTGTGTTTATGGATCCATGTATGTGGCAGAGAAATTGGTCGAAAAATTTATCGTACCAGAATACTTTTTTTCTTATTATATAAAGTTATACCCTGGGCTGATTCCTAGTTAATATTAGCGTTCTAAGCACTGTCGTTTAATTATAATTTGTAAAAAACTAAAATACGACTGTGTATTTTCCTCACCTTAGAGTTATGGCGCCACTATATATTTTTTTATTATATTATTGTTTTTTCAGTTATTTTTATTTTTTTTGTTATTTTGTTTTAAAAACTTAAGTTTTTGTTTTAGATTTTTTTTTAAATGTGAATGACCGCTATGTGAGGGGTGCACTTTTGGATTTTCCAAACTATTTTTTTAATTTATTTCTTCGATAATAAAAACACGTCGCATTTTAATTTACAATTCGTAATTTGAGATTTCAATCAATTATTTTGTATATAATATAAAAACTGATATTTCATAAATTCTCTTTACGAAATTTTAATTTTAAAAATATAATTTCTATCAGGTAATTGCTTCTCACTCTCTCAATCGCTCTTTCCCTTTTCTTCGACAAAAACGCTGCACCTCTTCGTAACCTTCCGTAAAAATTTTACCCTCGCGCATGAGTAATAAAGAAGTTTCACGTCAAATTATCATGAAAATAAAACAAGGTATTGTAACTTCTGAAAAATTATGATTATGTTAAACCCGCTGTGCAATGAATAAATTGAAAAAATCAAACCATTACGATTTCATAATTTTGAAACGGTGTTCACGATTTTGTTTTTTATACACATGTATATACGAGTATATTATGTACATAAAAAAAAAAAAAAAAAAAAAAACACTGACTATAATATTATAATCTATAACTTACATTTGAAATAATTAAGATATATTAATAACAATTATTTAGATTGAAAAAAAAAAAAAAACTAAACTTAACATAAACTAAAATATATCATTAAAAGGAGTCCCTTTAGGCAACGTTCCGAAGATACTGGCAGCGTTCCCCCTTTGAATTGCTAGACTAATTCTTTGTCCGAGGAAGCTGCCAGATCTTCGGTCTCCTGTGATGTCGACTAACCTTTTTGAAATTTCTTTGAAAAGCCTTAAAGCGTTAGGACCCCACGGACCAAGGGTCTCGACACCGAATGGGACAAAATCATATTCTGAGCCTAGACCCCTGTATTTGCATGCTTTATTTTTTTCAGCCGCTTCACAAGCCGCACCAGCTCTGTAGTTGGTTCCATGTAGATGGGAAGGGGCCAGCGTGTCTGAACAGGTTGCATCCCATACCAGTACCCGACCCATCTTCCATGGAATCAAACTCATACCGTCCGGTCTCTTGCCATCGTCTCTTGCAATACCACTCGGCTCAAGTATACTTGGCACGTTGACGGTGGCAAGGGAACGGCGTATGATATCGTTAAGTGCGGCATGTCTCGAGAAGCGGCCTGCACTTTTTTGGCATGACAGGCCGTGATGTCCTAACTTGTCGACATCACTGCCACAGGGACATATATGAGGAGCGCAGACCGGAACCCCAAGCCGTAGACAGGTTGCGATTCGAAGCGTGTCAGGCTCAAGAAAAGTTCCTGTATTTGTCGATGGGTAAGCTTGAAGCCAGTAGCCGGCCTCATGCGTACCCACGGCCAAAAGCCTAGCACGCGCCGAACCTGTACTACAACTCAAAAGATCGTCAAAAGTCAGTTTGCAGTGTATGTCATCCCAGCTCCTCTGTGAATTTAGAGATAATGGAAAATTTTGACCTGGGCATGCAATCAAGAAAGCGTTTCTAGCTTCTTCCAAGCCAGCAATCTCAAAGTTTGAAGGGGAAGCCCTTAAAATTTTACTTATGAGATTTGCTGAACTATGGACAGAAGATAGAAAGGCTGGCAAAGCGACACTGGAAATTTTGCGAATCCCTAAACCACCATAACGGATGGGTAGGGAAGCTTGGGTCCAAGATTGCTCGTTCAGCTGCATATTAAGAAGTGATTCTAAGCTAATTTTAATTAAGTCGTCTAATGGTGTTAAAAGATCTGGGTGATTCCAAAAGGAGCAGCAACGGAGCACATACGTAAATTTTGGGAGAAAAAGACAGAATTTTAGGATGCAAAGTGCATAATGTGGACTAATTTCAAGGAGACGGTCAGCAGAATTTTGAAATTTAGTAATTGAAGTATGAATATAATCAGAGATAGATTCATTAAAAATTGGAGAACCTAAAAGGTAAAGGGAATTCCTGTTAACTATTTTAATGTTTGGAGCCAAAATTTGAATTTTTTTTTTTACATCATTTAAATTTAAGTCGCAGTTATTTATGAAAAGTTCGCATTTGTCAAAATTAAGCTCCAAACCAATGGCTTCAAATTTATTTTTGATTAAAAGAAGGTCCGAAAACACAGTATCCACATCACCTCCTAGGGTTCCGTCGTCCAAATACCAAACATTGAAATTAGAATTTAAATTTTTGATTATCGGATTTATAGCCAAACTAAAAATTGCAGGCCCAAGGGGATCACCCTGTTGACAACCTACTTCCGAGGAAAGTTCATTAGAACGATATAACAATTTAGTTGGATCAGCGTAACTGAGAAGAAGATAATTGTATATTTCCGGTATATGTTGTTTTATTTCAGTCAGCAGGGTATCCCTATTCACCGAATTAAATGCATTTTTCACATCAATTTTGAGCAACACGTCTGGCTGTCCGTGACTTAGGAAAGAGCGTAGGGCATGGACGGCTGCCTCACACCCTCCTTTCACACCGAAGCCTAACTGTACAGGTTCAAATTCTGAATTTAATTTTGGTAAAATATGTCGAACAGCAATTTTGGAAGCCAGACGTCGTAGTGTTGATCCAACAGCAATTGGTCTCACCCCTCCGTCCTTTTTAGTGAGGGCAATGAGGTTCGCGCCGAAAAGAATGGGAACAATTTCTGTATTTACATCCCCGGAATACATAAAATTTATTAATTTTGTGATCGAGTTAATAAGTTGCTCGCCTGCATCACCGACAGAATGCGATGTTAAATCTTTTAAATGTTGGGGTGAGATACCATCCAATCCTGCAGCCGAACCTGGTTTAAAAGATAAAATTGCATCAGTTACATCTTTGTTTCGAATTTTAAGGCATGCTTGTCCTGCTGTTGGTGGGTCGAGAAAATATGGGTTTACTGGAGCTGGGGGATGTTTTGTCCGTAATGCCTCAAGGGTGTCAGGGGTATCTGGTGATAGCACGTCATTGGAGAACAAAAGGCGAGCGGCACCTTTAAGATCTCCGTCACAAATTTTGTTCTCGATGAGTTTTTGCGATTAAAAGGGGCATCATGTTTAATTAGAGGTGCGGGAGAAGGTGAGGAACTTACAGCACAGTTATTCTTTATCATTTGTGTCAGGGATAAATTCGGTTCATCAGTTTTTATTATGTGTAGTGTACTGTATGAAAATAAAAACAGGTTCTGCCACACATTTATTTACTCGAACTTTACACACTACGGAGTTTTGATTTCTGAATACCTCTTCAAAAGTTTATTACTAGCTAACAAATGAAACTGTATAAACGTTAAATAAAGAAAAAATAAATCTTTAGAATCATTAACAATGAAAGTGCTGCCATTAACGGGATACATGAAGTTAAATAATATTCCACAACATTAAACCCCGTTTGACGTCGTTACCACATACCACTACTATTGGTTATGATGATTAATGATAGTATTGACTTTTATTAACATAACTTTTACACATTTAAAGAAAAGGGTGTATCCTCATACAACCTAGGTAGGTTATCCTAATAATTTTATCGTAATCGTCATACATAATAACGAAGATAATTTAACGTTTCATTTCATACATTTACAACGCCGCTTCTTGGGAAAACAAACATCAATGGTACCTTTCGATTTCGAGAATTTTTTTGTAATCATTAATCATTTAAAGAAAACACTTTTTTACCGGATTGACATTATGTAATATTATAAACTTATAATTATTATACATAATTTAAAAAAAAATTACATAATTAAAAAACATCCAAAGTTTCGCGTGCTTTACAGCGTGCGTGGTCGGTGACGGTTTTTCTTTCAACAAAAATAAAATTTCAAGTAACACTGAAAATTATACAAATACCAAATATATTTAAAATGAAATAAAAAAAACTTAATTATGAAATAAACTAACAACTAAACTCACGGTTCATAAATTACAATGCAATACAATATAATAAAATACATGAATTACAAAATTATTTAGTATAGAGTATTTTAGATTTTATATATTAAAATTAGTTAGAGGTTATTGTCTATATTATAAGAGTTATAACAATTTATAAGAATACATTTTGGCTAACTTCGATTAGATGTAAGCGAGAACCTATAGTAGAAACTGTAGAATAATAATGTTCTACCCATCCCGAGCTCGACTTTGTCATGTAAACGAGTCTTTACGAGGCTGCCTAAGTATTGTCGCACTCAATTTTAAGGGTCAAGCTGGGGCTGATTGTTTTAATAATTAAGAAGCTAATTAACATTCCACTGATTGTCATTTAAGATTCCAGTTTCAGGAGTTTGCGATTGCGAATATTAGAATATTCGTAATAGTAATGATAATAAATTGTCAAAAATATATTTTTTAATATGAGAACTTTCTAGATTTAATGGGACCCACAGATACACTTCCAGAGGGACCAGGATTCTGTATATTTTAATTTATGATGAAGATTAAGTTGTATAATTAAATAAAGATTGTATTTGAAAACATTTTCATTACGGCGAAGAAAATTCAAGAAAAATTTAATACATGTATGTCTAACATTATTAAATATGTATCATTATAAGAATATTCAAAATTAAACATTTAAGTATAAGGAATACAAATTTTATTTTTATTTTATGTTAATTGAATAATTGTACAATGTTATTACACTAGTGTACTATTTTTTATATAAAAATACAGTGTTTTAAATATATGTAAAATTTAAAACAGTAAAGAACGTACCTATAGTTATAATTAAATCGCTTTCTGAACAAAAAACATCAATTTTAAATTTATCAAATACGATTGTGTCAAAGCTAAGTTATTAATTTAAATTCTGTATCATTAACCTCGTTAATGAATAAGTTAATTTCTTTATTAAAACATCGATTGACACATTTTTACAGATAAAAATATATCAACATAGTGAATAAGACCAAATTTCCACTTTGTTATTTTAATCCATTACGTTGGACTTTTATTCAAATGGAGTTATTAAAAAAAGATGTTTGAATTATTTCGCATATCAAGAAACATTTTAGAAGGACGTAATTTCCATAACCTTTGTGATGGAAATCGATACCCTCCCAAGTGATGACTATTTGATGTCTTATTATAATGACTAGAGGGTGGAGCCGAAAATATAAAATTGCGATGTATGGAATATTTTAATGGTAACAATTCCGTTTCGGTAAGACGTAAAACTGTTTACATATAAATGTTGTAATGAAATAGTGTGCCGATTTGTATTTGCATATGGATGAGTTATTAGAGCAGTGTTGGCCTAGTGGCTACAGCGTGCAACTATCATCCCTGAGGTCGTAGGTTCGGCAGTGCACAGATTCGAGCGAATGTTAAATGCCTATAGAGTGTATTTAACCCTGCTAGGAGGAGTCTCGGACTGAGGTCAACTAAATCTAGTCCAATTTAATCCCAAGAAGACACAAGTTTGCGAGTTTTCCGCTAAATACCCTTTGTCGCTACTCCCCTTTTCGAAGACACTCTTCTTACAAACACAGCCAGCATGTAATACGGAATATGGAACGGAGAACGGAATTCGGTACAGTATATATATCAATCAAATATTGACGTTATTATTATTGCATCAGAAAGTTTTAGGGAATCATCCCATGAAGAGACGACCGAAGAGTTACAATTACCTTTTAATACTTAAAACTTTATTAAATGAACCTTTTTTATTTTGTTGTATCATACTCAAATGGTTAAGATACAACACGGTCAAATGAAATTATAACATCCTTGTAAACACTTAGGCTTTTCATAAGCAAACTAAGAACATGTGTATTGTTTTACGTAATGTTATCTGCAAAATTTACGAAGCGAGTAAAGACCAGGTTATGATAAAATTTTTAAGATTTTTATTGATTTTACTGCATCGTAAAATTGTACTAATCACAATTTTTCAACAATGGGTACCTTGTATTGTTCTCAATATAATGTAAATGCGTTTTGCTGATACCCTACCTTATTATTATTATGATATTTTGTTTCAATAGATCTAGTGAAACCTAATGTAATGGTTGCAGTTTTTTACCAAATAAACCAAAGACTTGGCGATTAAATAGAGAGAGATAAAGATAGCAGAGTTTCTAGTCAGTTCTTCTCCCTCGTAAGTGCGCCCTGCTAATTATTATTACAAAATTCGTTGTATTTCATCTACTCGTTAGCTATGACCTTAATTAACCTTCTTAATGTCATATACGACGTATAGAAAGAAGGTCCTGGGTTCGATTTTTGTTAAAATATAGATGATTTGTTAGGTAATTTTTTTTTAGTTTATACATAATATTATATTAATTTTAATCTTATGTAATAGGAGGCAAACGGGCAGGAGGCTCACCTACCGCCACCCATGGACACTCTCAATGACAGATGGCTGGCAAGTGCGTTACGGTCTTATCTTGAAGTCGAATTGGTATAGGTATTACATTTTAAAAGTACATAATTAAAACATTAGTTATTTCGTGTTAATTCCATTCATTATATTTATATTACCTTTCCTATGAAGAGATCGCCTAATTAACGCACTATGGCACATATTTATAAATACTATTTTGTATTTATATTACGTTAATTGTTTTTATGTGTATATGAATAAATAAAATTTTATTTCCTTTTTTTTATAACATTTACGCAATGGCAATGGTTTGCCAATGAAAAAGTCTAATTAACCTTAACAATTAGGAATACGATTTTGTTTTATTAATTTAATAATTGCATCATGTTATTTAACTAGGGTTTTCATAAAGTTGTTGATTTACATTCTTTATTTTTGACCTGAGTAAGGAATAAGTTAATTTCTGTATTGACACATTTTGTTACTTGTTTAATATATTGCCTTTTACTACTATTCAAAGAGGATATTTCAAAAATTATTTTGAATTATTTCGCAAATCAAGAAACAGTTAAGAAGGACGCCATTACCATAACCCTTGTGATGGAAATCCCTTCGAAGTGATGACTATTTGATGCCCCATTATAATAACTGGAGAAGAGAATATATAAATTTGCGATCTAACAAGGAATATTTTAATAGTATTATTACCTTTAAAATATTCTATTGTGGTAAGGCGAAGGTAGAACTTGTAATTAAATATGCTTTGGAATTAAAGTATAAAATTGCTGATTTGGACTAAAAATTAAAAAGCAATTCTAAACTTTTATTTATTTAATCAAAATATTCTTTACCTACATTGACAAAAATGGAAAAACAGAAAACGAAGTTATTAAAAATGTTTGGTTTATTGTACAAATTGCTGCCAACAAAAAAGTGCAATAAGACCTTTGCAATAGAACTTTGAGGACATAGATTCAACAAACTGAGTGAAAGAATTTTTACTATTATCTTTTTATTAAAAAAAAAAACTTAAAAAATATATTTATCAAACCTTATTGTAAGTTGCAATGTTTTACAGACCCTGGATCCTGGATAAGCTTTTCTTTAGGGCACGTTTGCATTTTCCGTTCGAAAATTCTCGCACCATGAAAACTATATTATTAAAAGTAACTGGCATATTTTCATATATTATAAAAAAGTACTATTATTCTTCATTTATGTTTAATAAGTACTTATCATAATTTTCAATAACTTTTAAACCCCATATTCTTCTTTAATCATGTCAGCTGCTTTTTCCCCAATCATCATCGTCGGCACATTAGTGTTTCCACTCGGTTCTTCAGGCATAACGGACGCATCCACAACCCTCAGTTTCAAAATATTACGAACCCTTAATCTCTCATCTACCACACCACCTGGGCCCATCCGGCAGGTTCCTACAGGATGAAGGAATGAGACGACACTATTCACAATGTAACAGTCCCAATACTCATCGGAACCCCATGTTAAACTTTCACAACCCTTCACTCGTAGTTTCACAACTTCACTGCCAAATTGTTTATAATATGTTGTATTTACTAGACCGGTCAAAAACTTTATGCCTTCCCTTGCGACTAGGACGTCATGTGGGTGACTGAAATATCCCAGTTTTATTAACGGAGCATCATTTGGATCGGCACTCTTTATTGTCACTTGTCCTCTAGATAAGGGATGCAATAGCAGCATTGAAATAGTGTCCGTCTCTTTAAATATATGAGCCTTGCTAAATGATGAGCAGTATTCTTGATCAAAGTTGAACATAGTCTGACAATTGTCTATATTTACATCAATATGAGATGTTGGCGGTTTCCTGACATTGATAATTTGAATTTGTGGTCTTTCATCATACAGATGTTTAAATTCAGTTGAATAACTACTATTAAGGCTCATAAACCCAATTTGCATTGGTACAGTTACTATTCTTAATGCTTCCAAATCAATAGGTACGTCAGTTTTGTAACTCTCTGCGCCTGTAAACATTATTCGTACCGCTTGATGATCTTGCATATTCTTACCGACGGGAAGGTCTGCTAGAACATTGATGTTAAATTTTTTCAAAACTTCTTGAGGTCCTACACCAGATAACATTAATATCTTTGGTGTATCGATAGTCCCTGCGGAAAGAATAACCTCCTTTTTCGCACTAATATTTACTTCTTCACCACTGTTAAGAATCACGCGAACACCGTTAGCTTCCAAATTATCGGGATTTATATGAACTTTTATGACTCTAGCGAATTTTGCAATATAGAAGTTATGCCTATCCATTGCTGGTCTTAAATAAGATTCAGCTGTGCTCGATCTTCTACCGTTTGCATAATTAAAATGAGGTGTAGACATGCCAACATTCTCTGGTCCATTATTTTCTAGAACTGTTTGAAGGCCTAATTCTTCAAATGAATTTAATACTGTTCGATGGATTTTTTCATATTTTAAAATTTTTGGCCTTGATACAGCAACAGGACCTTGCTGTGAATGAAGTTTTGCGTTTTCAGGACTTCCCAAGACCGAGTAATCGGTCATATTTTCCAGTTTTTGAAAATATTTGAAAGCTGATTCCCACCCCCAACCTGGTGCTACTTTATTCCACCCATCATAATCCTCTTGAACTCCCCTTGAATAAATTTGGTAGTTAATAGATGAAGTTCCTCCTAGCATCTTTCCGCGGACGTAATGAATAAGTCCTCCCGGGTGTGCTTGTCCTACTTCAGGGTCCAAAAAAGCATCATAATCCCAATCATATTCCGTACGGACTAGGTCATGATATAGCCCTGGTGCCTGGAAATATATATTAATTACAAACTTTAAGTTAATTATTTTATTTAATATTGACCACGCAGCCCGTACTTTCAACTATAATGCGCAGTGCTGTATTCTTAGATAGGTCAAATGGCGGATAAGGCAACAGAGTACTATACTAAAGTACGTTATATTATACGTATGTAGTAATAAATAACATACAGCTTTCTATAAACATACCACACTTCCATATGGTGGATCTCCCCCAGCCTCGATTAGCAAAACACGCCAGTGATATATCTCACTGAGCCTCGTTGCAACTACAGCGCCACCGGAACCCGCACCCACCACGATGAAGTCAAAGCTGTCTCCATCTAAGAAGAGCAAGTTTTTAAGAAAGGAGGAGTTTAAGAGCAAGATTAATTCAGCATTTATAATAGATTACTCAATTACAAAAATATAGATTTTTTTACAGTACAATTTCTGTGTTCTCACGTAACCCTACTGTCAGCATATATATATATAGGTACATATAGATATATATATATATATCTATATGTATCTCCCGTCTTGACACTATATATACCACAAGACTATTACTTTACGAAATAATTTAAATAATAAATATTTAACGGTTATAAACAGGAACATATTACATTATTTACGAGTGCTTTTGCTGGTAAAATATGGCGTTATATGGCAAGGTTTCATGACTCAAATCATGAAAGTACAAACAAATTCTACAGTAAATTAAATATACTAAAACAAAATTCAATAAAATAAACTCCTCTGCCCACGAGTGTTGAAAAGCATTCTTTATTAAATAATGTAATAGATTCGTTTTAGAAGATTAGTGTACCTACTACTCGCGTAAACTTAAGATAATAAAATATGTTGTTGACGTACCTTTTATTTCGTAGGAATTAGGCCAATCTGTTGAAATAGTTTGACTTACGGCGAATATACGTATGATCCACTGAAGAAACGATTCCCATGTCTCACTGGCCAGTAAATTATTTACGTCAAATTTCATTTTTCGAAGTGTAACGAGAACGAGTGTTCGAATAATACTCCGTGTATTCAAGACAGAATTCTTATTATATACGTTTAGGTATATAAAGTAGGTTATACATAGAATGCGTTGAATATTTCATACTACAAAAAAAATCTATTATATTATTAAATCTATTATCAAATCATTTTCCTTATTACTAATAGGATTAATATTTTGATCACATCTAAGTTCCCTACATACTTTACCATTAAACAAATTTTTTTTTGAGAAAATTGCAACAGGTATTTCATTTCTCAGACATAATTTTCATTATTGAATAAGGTTCAATTTTTTTTGATAAGGTACTGGGTAGAGCACAATTCTTACCAAATACCAATTCAAAAGGAATAAAACCTGTATTAATGTTGCGTTGTAGGCGAAACAACAATATGGTATCCACTTACCCCAAATTTCAGGATGGTTATCGGTCTGAATATGTAGAAACGCATTCAAGTTTCTGTGTGTGACTTTCAAAGCTCACACAGCGATTGATGATTAGCTGTAAAGTTTAGTTTTTTTTTTATAGAACGGGGGGCAAACGGGCAGGAGGCTCACCTGATGTTAAGTGATACCGCCGCCCATGGACACTCTCAATGCCAGAGGGCTGGCGAGTGCGTTGCCAGCCTTTTAAGAATTGGTACGCTCTTTTCTTGAAGGACTCTAAGTCGAATTGGTTCGGAAATACTTCAGTGGGCAGTTGTTTGATATTAAGTAATTTACAAACCTCTTAGAATATTTCTGATAGAAAATATATTCCTCTGTCCGTTGCAATCTCTCTAGGAACTCCATATCTAAGGATACATTTATTCACCAATGCCACTTCTACAGACACCTTAGAGAACAACGGATGCTTCTACGTTCAATTGTGACATTTTTATTAACACATTTTTAGCCCACACGCCTTTTTTTATTTCCTTAGATGAAATTAAAGACTGCTTAATTTCATCTAAGACTTACATATTTATAATAAGTGTATTGATTCTGATCTAGCTGGGATATTGTTGAGAACTTTACATTCATTTATGATTGGCAAAGAAATAGGTATCTCATTTTTAAGTAAATTTAAAATGGTTTTACAGAAATCCAATGCCTTGTATTTGTTTAAAAAATCACGGCCTAAAGGTATCTTGGCTTGGACTGTACCTCCTAATCTAGTAACGTTTATGTTTTCTTTATGGATTGGAATATTATATTCAAGCACATGTTTTTGCATACGCTGATAATGAGGCACTCGAATCTACTAGCAAATGATGATCTTTACCATGACGTATTATGATGAATATAAAAAACGAAACAGTTACAATCGCTAGCTAAAGCTTAGGTTTCCTGGAAGAGCGGTGCCGTTCACTAACGGCCGTCATTTTACGGTAATGCAAAAAAACATCATTTTCGCTCGACCAAGTCACGTTTCAACTCATTGTATTAATTCAATATGGGCACCGCTACACGCAAAAAAACGTTAAACTAAAGTTTATCACCGCTATGACCGTCATGCAAATGACAGCGCCGCTATTTGACGTTACGGTGACACTCAACGTTCTCTAGGAAACCTACTCCGATGTACGGGCCGATTTACATTATCTTAGTGTTTAGGAGAGTGCTTTAGGATAGTACTTTAGTTGAAACATGTAAACGCTACTTGCTTTAGTACGGTTCTACTTGACTTTCAAGTTGAATCAAAATAGAATCGCTTTTTATTTTTGTTTCAAGTGATACCCCTCCCGCGCCCGCGCAACCCCCGAGATCTTCCCTCGTTGTGTGTAAACACGTAATTTAGTAAAATCTTTAGGAGAGTGTACAAGTGCCGTGAAACGCTTGCGTGTTTTTTGATTTTTAAAGATGGCTAAATGGTCGGAAGATACAACTATCAAATTTGTGTCTGAATATGTTGTTCACGAATATTTGTGGAACGTTAAAAACAATTTATACAAAAACAAACAGGCTAGGCATTCGGCATACACTGCCTTAAAAGAAGCTATTTTATTTATTATTCATATTTAGTTTATTTATTTCGAATAAAATCTCGTCTTCTATTTGTTCCATAACTACAGTTAGTATTTTGCGTAGAAAAGAGCGTATTTGCCGACGTCGTTGCGCGTTCATTGTGGCGCTGTAATGATACTCTACTGGAAGAAATGTAAACGTTCACTCGCAACGCACTAAAGCACTAAAGAACTTGCCTTTCAACTTGTACTAAAATACTCTCCTAAACACTAAGACAATGTAAATCGGCCCTTATATATAGACAACGTATGGGTGACGTCACCCAACGCTAAATTACGGCCGTTAGACAACGACACCGCTTTTCTAGGAAACCTAAGCTTAAGATAATATTATTTCTATTATTGGTCACGAAAAAGCTGATTTAATGACACATTTGGTTTTATCTTAGTATATTGCGTATTAAAATCATACCAAATGTATCAGTGTGCCGAGTGTTGGCAAGCTTTTATAAATAAATAAATTATGTACATGTAACACATATATTACCACTAAAACTGGTACATTTACAAAAGTAAAAATATAGCATAATGATATCGCTCTATAGAACTTTTTTGAACTATCTTTTTTGTTACACTGCTCGTCACTTTATTCACTTATAATACTTAACGTTTTTCATTTAGCCTTAGATAATTATAATAATTATATAATTTACTAGCAGACCGGCCAAGCGTTGCTGTGGCTAAGGTTTTTGTTATATTACCTAGTAGTAAACTATTCAAGGGAAACGGTAGGAGAACTTATGTGAAACGTTGGTACTTTTAAAACAGCGTCATCTGTTAGAATTGTATCAAATAATAAAATAATATTGCGGGTATAAATTGAGATGATAGCTATCCTATCTTTTAAGTTAGATCAAACTGCACACGGTGTGCAAATTTGATTGATATCGGTTCCGTAGTTTAGGAGTCCATAGCGGACAAACAACGTGACACGTAATTTATATATATTAAGATTAATAAGATCGTAACGCGCAAAATGATTAAACATCGCAGATCCAACGTAAGGATAGATTTTTGAAATTTCGCCTGGTTTCGAAACGGGTGGTTGGTGCTGACGACAAAAAATCCACCATCTCAAGGAAGAACGGTTAATTTCTTCACCGAACCATTTCATGTGGCATTTCCTGTAGAATTTGTAGATAAAACATGAAAAACCATTCAAGATTACGAGGAGAATAACAGCAAGTATTATGTTGGTCGTGGACATCTGAAATCGGATTTCAAAAAAAATAAGTCAAAGATCAAAAAGTGAAAAACCATTTTTTCATGTAGGTAACACAATTTCAATTTTTTTTTTCAATGTACACTTATGAATGTCAAAAAAAATAAAATAATAACATTAAATGCTTCTTATTTTACATTTACTGCCAGTTCTCAAATCAAGGGCGTAGAACGGAAGAGATGAACTGGCAATAAACTCTCTGCCACTCTTTTTAATCGGCAAGTTTTTTGTTTTACACAACGTTTGTAAGGAGCTGCAACCATTACACCATGTTCCACATGACATCTTAAGTAATAAATAATTAAAATCACTATTAAACGGAAGACACTCTGTTCTTGTGTTCTATTTTTGGGAACAACACGCAAATACATATTCAAAACAACTAACATCACCGCATACACGAATTCAAGTACGACCATTCACCACAAGTAGCACCCATTCACGAGTATGACGCATGGCCAGCCATTGGCCCCCTTGTTTTTTTTCTTTAATGCAAGCAGTTTTACTTTAATGTCGGTTACCTCCGGCAGCCCCGTTTGTCACATGACGCTCTGTTCCGTAGAATTTTTTCTCCCATTTTCACGCGTGCGTCTAAACCGTGGAAAGGATAAAACTTCACTCTCTCCATTGTATTATCGAACAACGTCTCAAATTCGGGACGCGCAAACTAATTCTGCTGGCAGGGTCGCCATGTAAGGTTTGGTGTCGGACCGAGTTAATAGAAGGGAATCGAATGAGTGTTCGAATAATCCGTGTGTTCAAGATAGATTTCTCATTATATAGGTTTGCAGAAATGCTTAAGGCTCCTCCCGACGAACTCAGCTCTTAATTGTAGGTGTGGTCCCGTCTTGATGAACAACGCCTTTTTAAAACTGATACAAAAAAAGGGGATCTGAAGAAACTGGATTAACTGAACAATTATCGGCCTATCATTCTACAAGCGCTTTAGTAGAACTCTAGTCAACAAACTTAACAGTACACTAGACGCGTATCAACCACGAAAGCAAGCTGGATTCTGAACGGGTTATAGCACTTGCGATCATCTGCAAACAAATAAAACCCTTTTCCAGAGATGTAACGAGTACCAAAAGCCTATCATCATCATATTCGAAGACTATGAAACTCGATATAGTAGAAGCATGGCCTATAGAGAAAAGTCTTGCAGTCTGCAGAAGCGATACATTAATGTATTGATGCACATCACGCCACATGTGTACACGTACTCGATAAAACGAATAAGTTTCGGCTGAAAAGAGGAGTAAGACAGGGAGATACTATCTCTCCGAAACTTTTCTCTGCGGCTCTTGAACACGTCTTTAACATACCAGCTAACCGTGTGACAATAATTAGAAAATCAACATTGACGGCCGAATACTGACAAAACTTAAGATTCGCTGATAGCCCTGAGGATATGGCTACCATGATCAGCGACCTAAGCCGGGAGTTATCGGAAGTGGGCCTAAAGATGAACTCTTCCAAGACTAAGCTATGCCAAGCATTGAAAGAACCATACAACAACAACTACCGGTAGATATCGCAGACCGTTATATCTGTCACCGTAAAATTGTAAACACCGTTAGATTGTAATCTATCTCGCGAAACTGTCGAAAGATTGTGAACCTCAACGAACTGCTTACAATTTAAAGTATTATTATTCGGTAGATTGTAATCTATCGAAGTGAAACCGTCAAATTGTGAAACGGATCGCAACTCGCGCGCTGATTGGTTGTACGGAATATGCCCCGCGCCACCATATTTGTTTGTTAATTCGTTTGTTGTCGAATGTAACTTGATTGTTTTGATGAATGTAAATTGATGTAGTGTTGAAAGTAACTCACAGCTTTAGAATTAGTTATATGAAATTGTTGGGAAGTAAAATTAATCTGTGATTGAACAAAGAAGTTTGAATGATAACCAAGTTAGTGTTGGAAATGAAATGAAAGAAAATTTCATTAATTTTTCAATTTTAATTTGTGTTTGAGAAGAAAATGAGTTGGATTTAGAAATCGGTAACCCGAATCTGATGATACTGATTATGCAAAATTGAATAAATTGCCTGTGCTTTAGTACGCAAGGTGGAGGGGCTGCATTTCCCGTAGCGCCGGAGCTGTCCAATAAATGTATTATTACTCGGTTAGGTTAGTATATTAATATTTTTTTTAATAACATAATTGATGTCAAACTTCATGTTTCAATTAGTGTAGGATTCCGAAAATTTTAAAATTATCTTGAAAAAGTAATGAAATTTTCTTTCATTTCATTTCCAACACTAACTTCTACGTAGTTATCATTCAAACTTCTTTGTTCAATCACAGATTAATTTTACTTCCCAACAATTTCATATAACTAACTCTAAAGCTGTGAGTTACTTTCAACACGACATCAATTTACATTCATCAAAACAATCAATTTACATTCGACAACAAACGAATTAACAAACAAATATGGTGGCGCGGGGCATATTCCGTTCAACCAATAAGCGCGCGAGGTGCGATCCGTTTCACAATTTGACGGTTTCACTTCGATAGCTTACAATCTACCGAATAATAATACGTTAAATTGTAAGCAGTTCGTTGAGGTTCACAATCTTTCGACAGTTTACAAACTCGCGAGATAGATTAGGGTTTAGGGTTTAGGGTTGAAGGACTCCTTTCTCCGCAATTAGACTCGAGGTTGGTCCGTTGTGCGTACGAGTCCTGGCTAATTTAGCCAGCCTAGCTCCTTCCAGAAGCACAGAAGTCTCCTGGGTACTTCACAGGCTTCCCGGAGCGACCTCACCGTTCCGAGGATTTTTTCACGTTGATTAGCCACAGCCTCGCATTCCAGGACTACGTGGGTGACTGTTTCCTCTGCGCTGAAACAGCCTCTGCACAGGGGGCTGTCTGTCGCGCCTAGGATAAAAAGATGTTTATTTAGGAGGCAATGACCCGTTATTGTCCCTATCATTATTTTAAGGTTAGTTCTATTTAAGTTAAGTAGTCGCTTTGTCAGTTGCGGGTTTACTGCTGGCAAAGCCACTTTGGACTGTCTGCAGGCCGCACCATGCGACCATCGTTGTTGCTGGAGTTCAGCGGATCTCTGGCGAATCCAGGTTCGCACCAGCGAGAAGGGCAAAGGAAGGAGCGGATACGGGCCAGCAGGCATCATTCCGGAGCCTCTTCTCGCAAGCTCGTCCGCAGCATCATTGCCGAGAGATCCACTGTGTCCCTTTATCCACTGCAAGGTAACCCTATTGGTTCGGGTTATGACCTCCAGTGCTTCATGACACTCCAGTATTAGTTTGCTGTTGGTTTTTTTGTTTCCGAGCGCCATCAGCACGGATGCACTGTCGGATACGAATTTAATGCAAAAGTCATTAATCCCTAGCCGCTGCACGGCTCTGGCTGCTTCGGTTAAGGCGACACATTCACATTGAAAGATCGTGCTCTGTGTGCCCAAGGGTAGGTGTATGTTGATGTTGAGATCAAGAGAGAATATGCCAGCGCCTGAGCCAGACCCTGTTTTGGATCCATCTGTATATATACGTAGCTCATTTACGGTCGACCGATCATGTTCCTCTTCTCTCAGTTGTATAAGATATTTCCTGTTATGGTAGCTGTACACACTCGGCGAGACACCCCGAGACAGGCCGAGGGCGAGAGTGTACAGTAGAGCTCTCGTCTCGCCTCGCTTCCTCGCAGTCGGTCTCGCCTCTCTCGGTCGCCTGTCGGTTTTTTGCGCACGAGTCAAAGGGTCTCGCGAGTAAAACGAGAGCGACCTGTACACACTCGTTCAATCACTTGCTCGATGACTGTGGTTGTGACAGGACGTATCGCACAATGTGGTCTAACGAACGCGAATTAGAGTTTTTGGAGTGTTACCAAAGGGAATCGTTGTTATGGAATCCGAAGGATGTAGGACATAAAAATAAACAATCTCTACATGATGCTTGGATGCGAATAAGCTGGCCGATGGATATCCCAATTGAGGAACTAAAGAAAAAGCGAGATTCACTCATGGCTACGTACCGTGGACATAAAAGAAAGATTAATGCATCTATACAATCAGGCGTTGCTTATTGCACAAAGACAAACAGCAGCAGCGGTTTCCACGTCCATTATTAACGGTGTTTTAAATACAAATAACGTAACGAGTGTGTACAGGCTGCGCTCTTCTCTCGGTCCTCTCGGTCGAGACTCTCGGCGAGAGGCTCTCGCCGAGTGTGTACAGCCACCATTAAATATTAATTGGTTAGTGATTCTATCACAGGGCGCAGCAATAAGAGGTTGATACTCTATTGCCCTGTTGAGAATCGCTGTGTGTGTACTGTGGTGGTTTTTTCCCCATAGATCCAGTACCATAAGCCTGATAGCAGCCAGGGCTGCCTCCTGCTGTATGTGTAGGTCCAGGGGTAAGATCTGCAGGGCCATCTCCATTGCTGCAGTTGGTGTTGTTTTCATGCAACCGCTAGCAGCGGACAAAGCAAGCCTTTGGAAGCGTCCGAGTTTGGTAATTGCCGTTTGAAGTTCTGTTCTGGGCCACCAAACAAGGGCTCCATAGGCTAGCATTGGCCTAATTATGGCAGTGTATATCCATAATGTTATTTTAGGCGATAAGCCCCAATTCACGCCTAGCATCTTTTTGCATTGATAAAAGGCGATCGTTGCTTTGTTTAGTTTGTGTTCTAGATGTTTGTTCCAGAGCAGTTTACTGTCCAAAATCACACCTAGGTACTTGATTTCATACTTGAGTATGAGTTCAGTGTTGAAGAGTTTCGGAAGTTTGTACGGTCCAAGAACTCTTCGGTTGGTAAAAAGTATTAGTTCTGTTTTTGATGGGTTGACAGATAACTCGTGCTTATTGCACCATCTCTCAATCACTTTGAAAGCTCTTCTCATGAGGTCACATAAGGTGCTTTCAAAGTTCCCAGATATCAAGATAGCTATGTCATCAGCATATCCCACAGTGTAGAGATTGTCAGCGTTGAGTTCTGTGATTAGTTCATTAACCACAAGGTTCCACAGTAGCGGCGATAGAACACCACCCTGCGGACATCCTCTGCTGACAATGCCTCGTGTTGTGGAGTTTACCGTGAACTGTATAGCTCGTTGTTTTAGCATGTTGTTTATCCATTCTATAAGGGTTGATGGTACTCCACATAACCTTAGTGCTCTGGTTATACTCGTGAAGTTTGTTTTGACAAAAGCACCTTCGATGTCAATGAATGCACCAAGGGTTGACTGCTTTAACTTCAGGGAGTTGCCAATGCGAGACACGACATTGTGGAGTGATGAGTCCGTTGATTTGCCCGAGCTATAGGCATGTTGATTAGGGTGTAGGAATTTGGATAGCGATACCCGGCTGCGTATCTCCAGGTCTCCTAGCCTCTCCATCGTTTTTAAGAAGAATGAAGTAAGGCTAATAGGCCTGAAGGACTTCGCTTGGGTATAGTCCTCTTTACCCGGTTTTGGGATGAATATGATTTTTACTTCTCTCCATTTCAAGGGTATGTATCGGTGGGCTATACAGGCTCGGAAGACAGAGACAAGATAGTCTACTATTAAGTTCCCACTCCATCTTAGTAGACCTGGGAAGATGCCGTCCAAACCAGCCGCTTTGAATGGAAGGAAGGAGTTGATTGCCCACGTTACTTTTTCATTAGTGATTATTTTGTGAGCTACTTGCCAGTCTGAGCTGTCGGTGGCTCTCTCTGAGTATGGTTGCCAGGCCTGTTCGTTGGCAATTATGCAACCCGGAAAGTGTGTTGCCAGTAGTAGTTCACATGTTTCTGAATCAGTTTTTGTAAATGAATTGTCAGGTTTTTTAAGACAACCGATCGAGTGATTGGGCTCTCTGGAGAGGCATGATTTCACCCTGGTTGCCTGGTTGTTTGTTTCAATACTGGTGCAGAAGTGTCTCCAACACTCCTGCTTCCTAGTACGTAACAGTTTTTTGAATCGCCTTCTCGCGACCGTGTACTTGTCCCAGTCGGTGTTAAACCGTGTGTTCATTGCTCTATTGAACAGCTTCCTGACCTTCCGTCGGTGTCTCTCCAGTTCGGGGCACCACCAGTTATGTCTCCCTCCCCATCTTGGTATGGTAAGGGGACACGACCGTTCATAGCTAGTCAGGAGTAGGGACGTTAGGTTGTTTACATGTTTGTCTATGTCTTGTATATTTATGGTGGTTGGTATCGATAGTTTGTCTACCTCGGAGCTGATAAGTTTATAAAATTTTACCAAATCGGTTCTCCGCGGTATACGTCTAGGTTGAGGTTTAGGTAGCTCCCCTTTGATTGCAAAGCGGATCCACCTATGGTCCGAGCATGATAACTCGTTGGATACGTGCCAGTCCTGTATGTGATCTGACAGACCAGCAGTTACCAATGTTAAATCAATGATAGTTTACGAACGCGCGTTGATAAAAGTTGGTTTTGAGCCATTGTTTGCCAAGATAAGGTTATTGCTAAGTATAAAATTAAGCATATCCTCACCTCGAGTGTTGGTACTAGCGTTACCCCATAACGTGTGGTGCGCATTGGAGTCCGCCGCGATGATTAGCTCCAGTTTCTCCCTCTCACAGTAGTCAGCCAGAAGGCCGAGTTCTGGAGTGGGCACGTCCTCGTCACCTGGTAAGTAGGCGGACGCCAGGACGACGTCTGGATGATTGTCTCTGGGTAACCTAATAGCTGTAAGGTTCCTTGAACAGAGTTCGTTTATTAGAAATGCTGGTACATGTTTAGGCAAGATTATGCAAGTTCTAGGGTTACTTACGGAGGTATCCAGTAAAAGTTTACCACCAGTGCAGCCCAGGCCACATATCTTGCCATTCCTGATCCACGGCTCCTGGATCGCGGCGATGGTCTTCGGATTGGTCTCCAGCAGTCTGCGTAGGGAAGCCGACGCTGTCTGACTGTGCTGGAGGTTGGCCTGGATGAGGTCAGTTCGGCGATGGGGAGGAGCGCAGACAGCTGTCGCTGAATTCACTCCCCCCGGTCTCCTGAAACAACTCATCATCCAAAGTTAGTTGCACCGGTGACGGTGGTTGTGTAGCTACCTCCATAGGGACGTGTGCCCCGGTGACCGAAGCTGCCCCCGTCAGGGACGTGGGCAGCCCCGGCCCCGACGACGCCACCCCCGATGTGCTGGCAGCAGTTGGTGGGGCGTTGGCCACCTGCGAGGGCTCATCTCTATCCAGGATGCGGATATAGATGTTCCCCATCAGGTAGTATAAACGCCGATTATGCTCTTTGATTTTAGAGATCTCAAACTCTGGCACACGAAAGAAGAGGGACACGCCTGTCGGGTCCTGAGTTCTTCGTTCGTGTGTCAGGGTCCAGGATCTAATGTTGAGGTGGCGGTTTTGCCTCGTGATCAGTTTCCTCAGTGTCTCCGTGTTGCCACTGTAGTCTGGTACATGTAGCAGACACGGAATCCTGTTCGGAATCGCCGATTGAGGCCGAACCACCAACCTGGTGTCAGGTACTGGATTTGTGATGACATCACAAGTTCCGGTCAGCCAACCCAGAGTGTAAGTGTCCTCGCACCAAGTTTTGAGGACACCATCCGAGAAATGGGCCTTACCCCGGAACCTGATGTCGTTGGGCTCGGTAGTTAGGGTAGCATCAAGATCCGCTAGGAGCTCATCTTGAATTTTACCCTCGATTTGTAGACGGATGTTATCCGCCTGTTCCTGTGTCATATCCACGAAAGGCTCAGTCATCACGGCAACACAAAGCTCGTTAGCTTTGTATGATGCTGCCGCTTCCGCGTAACTGGCCGAGGTCCCTTCCACCGTCTGGGGTTTGTTGGGTTTGACCCTTTTACTTTCCCCAGTCGGTGTTACTGTTTCCTCAGGCCGGTCGCGCTTCTGGCCCTTCGTGGCTTGGTTTGATTTTGAACTCTTTAGTCCCTTGCCGCACCCAGAGCAGCTAGGCACGGGCGCAGCAGTGGATCTTTTAGGCTTCGGTGTCCTTTTCCCGCCTCTCTCAACTGTGGTTACAGCGGGGGCAGTTCCAGGTTTCACAGGTGGCCTCGGAGCGCCGGTGACCAGCTTCTGCTGTTCCGTCGCCCTTATGGCTCTCCTGTGCCGTCGCCTTTTAGAGTTGCTAACGACCATTTTGAAAGTCGGCTCCTGAATTGCGGTCTTCAGGGCCGACATATCCATGGGCGTGGTTAGTGCACTGGACGTGCCCTCCGTCGCAGCCTCGGTCTGCCGCATCGCTCTTGCCGCGGAAGCACCCCCTTCAGACGCAGACAGTGCTGTATCATCGTCCGGAGTTGCCATCTTTGGCTCGACCGACGCAGCCAACCTGGCCGCAGCAGTGGTCACATCCTTGTGCGGTGGTTTACGGGATTCCATCGGATTGGGTACGGGCCGGAGTGCAGCCCGGATTGGTGCAACCCCAGCCGCTGCCCTCTCTTTTGGGGTCCCGGACGCTGCCCGTGAGGGTGCATCGGTGTTTGTGACAGGGGCATCAGAGTATCGCGCCACTGGTGACTTGCACCGCGACACGTCCAACGACGCAACCCTGGGTTTGTTGGTGTTTGTGATAGTTTGTTTAAGTTTTTTTGCCTCTTTATCCATGAGGTGATATGGTTTGGATTCACCATTGGAGCTCTCCACCCGCCACGGAGCCCTCACGTCGGGGACGTCCCTTGCTCAGCAAGCGACGTCAGAGCTACTCCTCCGGTATAGAGCCAGCACGTAGGGAGGCAGACGCATCCGCACGCAGCAAGGAAGTACGGAGCTGTTCGCGCCACGAGACTATGACGCAAACTCACCCCGAGTCCCGCGCCGCGCCGACGGCCCCCCCCCCCCACATCCCGACTCTCGCTCGGCAGCCCGCTTATGGGATGCCACAGCCGGTTGACCGTGGTTAGCTAGACCCCGGCCTCCCGTGTGAGGAGAAATCCAGACCAAAGAGGTGTGTTGTGTGCAGCGCACAACTGTTCCGGCGCACTACTCCACTCAACCCCCAGGATTCCTTCATCCCCCCGTACGGGTCCCCGCGCACGGCACAAACACGCGGGAGGTCATTTACTGTCCACCGTCCTCCCTTTTTGGACGATGAACTCGCAAGGACATGACCTCACCATCCCTGCAATAGTTCGCTTGGCGGTTTTAGTTACGTCTAATACATATGGTATTAGACCAAGAACAGGGTCGGCAACCTCGAGAAGGTTAGTCCACCAAACTTGCTTTGAGGGGATCATAGCGACTTGCGCTACCCCCAAAAGCCACGCCTCCCTACCCATCAGAAGGATGTGGTAGGATGGGTTTGCACCTATGCTACCATGCAAGCATGTCGTACTGGGAACCGTAGAAGCATAGACCCAAACCCCCCCCTCGCCTCATCCTCGAGATAGATTACAATCTAACGGTGTTTACAATTTTACGTTAACATATCTATCTTGGGCACACAATTCACTAGGATGAGAAAGTCAAGCTGAAGTCGAGAGAGGTATTTCGCACGAATGGGCAGCTTTTTGAGTGATTATAGTAAATGTAAAATTAGAAACATAACAAATGTAGTACATATCAATATGTAATGTGTACATTGTGATACCTATATATGAATAAATTATTTCTGACCTTGAATAATTATAATGTAGCTGTGTAAAGAACGAACAAATTGAATGTTTCATAACTTTTAAATATGTTTTGTTCATAAATTTTATATTATTAAGAATCTTTGTTTAAACAATAACGTCATGTGCCACGATAACGAGTAGATAAAATACAACGAATTTTGTAGTACTAGATAAATCCTTAATAAATTGTAAACAGGTGGAGTCTCCTAAGTCTATAAGGCTAGACGAATGGTCGCGTCGAATATACTAAGCGAGGATTGATTGAAAGATATTTCTTTTAAGCAAGCTTACCACGCAACTTCAATAGCCGATTTTAATATTACATTTTCGTACCACTTAATTCCGAGTTTAAAAAGAACGTTAAGATAAAGTACAATGTTTAGTTAAAAACGTACATCTAGGTAATATATAAAATTCTCGTGTCGCGGTGTTTGTAGTTAAACTCCTCCGAAACCGCTTGACCGATTCTCATGAAATTTTGTGTGCATATTGGGTATGTCTGAGAATCGGACAACATCTATTTTTCATCCCCCTTAAATATTAAGGGTAGTCCACCCTAAATTATTGTTTTTCAGTTTTTAGATAATTTTTATATTTTTTTATGATACAGCATTAAAAAATACATACAACCCCTAATTTTCATCCCTCTACGATCAACCCCTGTTTTTATTATAATTGATATACATGGCAAAACGACGTTTGCCAGATCAGCTAGTATTATATGTGTGTAAGACTTTTAGGCAAAAAAATCTATCATCTTTGAACATCACAGCGTATAATCTATATTAAGCCTTATTAGAACAATTGTTTAGCTGTCAAAAAGCTTGTATAAAAGACTAAAAATTTGTCTCAATACAAAATAAAGCATTGCACGCACGTTAGTGGCACATCAATCGTGATGTCGGGTAATAACTCCTCCAGGATCCATCGGGCGGATGGAAGCGGACGCGCGTTATTTATGCACGCGCCCTTACGAGATCACTGCGCACTGAATCTGATTGAATTGTTGAGTCCCCACGTCTATGGGCGGAGCGGACGCGATTTCATTCCACCTCTTACTCATTGTAAAGATGGCTTTAGATGTTTAGTGTTTCTGGGCGTTCATATAAAATTTCTATATGAATAACAAGTTCAAAAATTACAAAATTTAAAATCATTTATAGGTAACAAAATGTACACTATGAACATTAAAAAAATAAATATATATGATATGCTTCTAATTGTACATTTACTGCCAGTTCTCAAATCAAGGGCGGAACGGAAGAGAAGAACTTGTAATAAACTCTACGCCACTCCTTTTAATGGCCAAGTTTTTTGTTTTACACAATGTTTGTAAGGAGCAGCCTTGCGATTCTGTAAGTCACTTTTCGAACTCTCACAGCGGTTTTTGCAGCGGCGGTCGTGCTGAAATCAGTCGTAAAGTAGTCATTTTACGATTTGGTATTCTGATAAGGAGGGAGCTTGCAGTTTATTGTTTACCCGACCGCACGCGACCGCCGCTGCGAAAACCGCTGTGAGAGTTCTGCAACCATTACACAATGTTCCATATGTTCGTGTATTCAATCCAGCAATAACAATTTACAACGTAAAAATAATATAATCTTTATAATTTCAACATTGCTTTTAACTTAAAATTTAATAAACCCAGGTAGCTGCTAGTATTTATTTATTTCCCACATAATTCATTTTTATTTATAATTATAATTCTGTCATATTCTTCATAGCTGAATGTCGCGTCAGTGTAAGGTGCCTGATGCCCTGCTAGTTATATCTCAACATTTTGTCTTAAAGCTTCCGGTCAGCGGAGACCTGTGAGAGTTGTGACTTGATCACACCAGCCGTTTGCCGATCTGCCCCGCCTTGCCGACAACAAGCATGTCCAGGTTGTATGGTTCGCCACGGGCAATATAACCAAAATAAGCAAGAAACCTTCGGTAGTATGTCGTTGAGAGTCTCGAGCATAATATAATTCTGTATAGTAAAAGCTAGCTAGTTTAGCTAAATACAAGTGACAACTAGATGAAAATCTGTTTATGCAAATCGAATATCTAAGATTTGGTAGTATTTTAAATTTTTTGCAGTATGGTCTTGGTTTTAAGGCCTATTTTTAAATAATTTGGACACTCTACTCTACTCTCTATTTTAACTTTTGTTAAATTCTAAGGTGATCTCTATATATACAGTATTAAACTGGTGCCCAAGGTACCATAGACAATACAAGGAAGACAATTTAGATAGTGAAACAGATTAAGGAAGCAGCAGGAGGTACATGGCTGGGAGTGGCACAGTACAAACAGAACAAGAAGGACACATTAGGAACAGTTGTTTAGAAAGTATGAGACGATAGAAATATAAATGTATTTAAAGGTGTAAGTACCTTTATTATTTATTACTATTATTTGGAATATCCCCAATACTCGAAAAGGCGTTATTTACTTTATAAACGCTCCGCTCAGTAATGTGTACCGATTTCTAAGTTATTCTGCGGTTGTGTATTATTCACCTGAATCGGGAACACACTTATTTCATGCCATATTACATCTACACAAGGTAAAGTTGCAATTACTTAGTATAGCAGGATTCTCGGTATTATTGAGATTTAGCAAGGCATTTTGAATTTTGATTGTAAAAAAATATGTAACTTATAATAAAATTCCTTATTTAAAATTGTTAATACTCAATTCAAGTGGTCTTATACTCCAACTGAGAAGTTGATAATCAACATTACTAATATTTAACTACTTAAAAGAGATCTCTATAATGGGCAAAAACTAATGTTCGTCGACACAGTTCTATGTGTTTCAATATATTTATTTAATGCAGAAATACACACATTATCCTTACAGACTATGCCAATACGATAATGTCGAGAAAAATATAATATTAAACACATAATATACACAATATCGGTAATGTGAATTCACTCTGCGAACATATAAATATCTCGATAGTCTTGGAGACAGCATTCAGTAAGCGCAACTTCTTTGATAATGGGGATCTGTGCAACAGACTGGTTCTGATTCTGATCTGATTTCGCCGTCGCACATATCCCATACACAAAGAAACTGAGTTCTTGGAGTACACTTGAGTTGCACACTACTCCCCGCAAGGCCCTCATAAGTTCCGTCTGGTTACCAATTTATTGTACCCCACCAGCATCGAAAGAAATCATAACTACTGAATAAAAAAAAATATAAATCTTAATTTACAGTACCTATATGCAGTTACTTTATATTTCATAAAAAGATTTTAAGACTCATATACGATAGTTAGATATAATTGCGTTAAAAAACAAAGTGTTAAAACATCAAGTTTAACCCTTCTACGACGGGTAAAACATATTCCTGTTCGTATTCATTATAACTCTAAAAGTTCAATTCGCTTTTGTTAGGTTTTAAGTCCCGCTTAAGCCTGCGAAACCCGGGAAACGATGAGAAAACTGTACCGGGAAAATTTACCCTGGTTTGTGGGAATCAGGGTTTCGGGCGAATCCACTTAGCGTATTTAGTTCGAGAATTATGTTACTATTTTGTTAATGAGATTTATATACAATATCTCATACTGCGAAACTACTCGTTTGAATATATCTTATGAAAAATATGAATGGTCTGTAGTCCCCACGCTAGCCCAATGCGTATTGGAGACTTGACATTCATCCATAGAACATAATTTCTCTTGGGCAGAGGCCCGTGGCATTTTGCTACCCCTGCCACCCTGTTGCCACTGTTTTTACTGTAATGGTGTGTCGAGAAACAAATCTTAAAGCAAAAAGTACTCATTTTAACATTGCTAAATTTATTTAGTAGGCGTTTACATTTAGTAAGCTAAAAGCCTTTTAATTCAGATACTTTACATTTAAATACATTTGTATTTCTATCATCACATTCTTTCTAGATATCTGTGTGCCTTTTATGGGCAAAGACCTCGTCCAAATTTTGCCATTTCTGTCTGCATTGTGCCACTCCCTGGCATGTACCACCTGCTATTTCCTAATCTGGTCTATACACATTCTAATTTATCTTGCTCTTTTGCGTTTATTGTACATTTCTTGATCTACCTTTCTGCTCCTCTTGCCATGTGACCGCCCATTTCGACTTAAGTTTACTTATTTTCATTGTGACATCCGCTACTTTGGTTATTCTTCTGAATGATGTTTTCTTTATTTTATCCATTATTTTCTTCCTTATCGCATATCGTTTCATAAATCTTAATTTTCTTACTTTTCAAAAAGATATTTTTTTACATGCTTCTGCGAATTTTCTGACTTTTGATCGCAGTTATATGTTAGCACATAAAGCGTGTAAGAGCAAAATCATGAACAAAATAAAATAAGTGTTTTGGGTGTAATTTTTGTTAAGATAATATATATTTTGCGTGAAAGGAACATCGTAGTTACCTTTAAGATGAATCGTCATTTGATTTCAATCAATTCTCCCAACTATTAAAATCCTATCATTGGATAGAGCAATGGGTAAGTTATCTGTGACTATTTATTAAAACATGACAGTTGCCTTGGATCATCTAAGTGTTGCCAGAATCATAAGCATTGGGGAAAATATAAAATATATTTCAGTGAGGAGAATTTATAGCATTTGGGGACAGTTTATTACGAAGCGAGTCCGCATGTGTTATGATATAAATTATTGAAAAGTCTTGCAATAAAATCGGTTGTTATCCGGGACCGGGCGACATGTTGTGAGAATGTACGAACTTGTGAATAAACTGCGTGTAACTTCATGTTGGTGTGGTGTAAGTTATAAACGGATGATTAAATAAGTTAATATTTATTTAAGTGGAAAACTGACAGGAGCTGTTGTGCTCTTACAATATACAAGAAAACGATTTATTGGTAATTACGGACAATATAATAATAACATAATGAACTAGCTAAAATGAATTAAAAATATTACACCACTTACTGATTCTGATAAATAGATAAGTCTGATTTCATTAATTTAATGTATTTCAATTTTGTCGTCTCTTTCTGTCAAATGTGTGTGATTTTTTTTACATAAAATAGTATCAAAGAAACTCTAAGACCCTTATTCTACAACATCAATCAAACTTACATTTAGTTGCAAACAAACAAACAATTTTTACAGTATGTGACATTTGTGAGATAAAAATTGGAATCTGGGCCTAAAACAATGAATATCAGTGAAGGAAGAAAGCAATTTCAAGTAGTCATATTTCGGAATAACAGCCGCAAGATGTTTAAGGGTGCATCCACATCTGGCGAATATGCCGCGAATGTGCAGCTAGACGTTTGTCAGATGTGGACGCATCCTAAGGACTGGCTCACTTTACGTTGCTTTGACAGCGGAGACTAAAACATAAAAAACTATCCTTAGAAGGATTTATTTCAATAGTCATTATTTATTTATTTATAAGTTCTAAAACAACGTGTATGCATAAAATTATACAAGGAAATATGACATCACAAATTATACACACAAACACATCAATTATTATATTAGAATATTAGCAAGCTAGCAAGGGAAAAAATAAACAAGAAACCACAAAATAAAAAAAAAATTAATACATAAAACTAAATAGAAACTTAAACCTCATTAAGAGCATGATAAACAAAGTTACGGTAAGTTGGAAGACTTGTAAAATGCATCATCATCATATTTTCATCAATGTTAGCAATCAAGTTGTAAGAGCGAGATAGCCTATTCACTGAACCATTAAAAGTCGCAGATGAGCGAGCCGTAGGTACCATTTAGCAATAATAGTTACCCTGTTCTTTATTTTATTTTTAAATATACTAACACTTAACGAAGTAAATTTCAAGGCAAGCGGGTAAATTACAGCGCTTTCCGTTTATTACTTAATCCACCACATTTTTTCATAAGCGTTACATATTACGATCAATAGTCAATTCTAACATTGTGAAATATTTGTTTATGTAATGAATTTGTTCAATTTCCATGTCCTATACCTATTGTTTGATGATTTGCTATTTTAAAAGAGTACCGAGAGTTTTTTACGCCGGCTTTTTCTCTCGGCCTACACCCTCTGTCTTCTTTGCCGATGAGTAGGGATGCCTACAAATTCAAATTTAATGACGTGGAATAAGTGATACATGTATCTTATGTTCCATAATAAACATATTTTATTTTATTTTTTTATAACGCTGCTGATTTCAATTGAAAAAACTTCACACTCATCCAATATTTATAACAAAGAGAATTCAATATCTAAACATTCTCAATAGATACGTCATACAAAGGGGCGAGTCAGCCCAATACGGGATAATCCAGAGATTTATTGTGGTTCGGCCCGCTGGCGCAGCGTTCGGACCACTTCATGAGATTACAGACCTCTTTGGGTTGCGTTTTGTATTAGAATGGCATAGATAATACAAGTGTCTATAGACTATACAACTACGTATATTGATCTGTTCTGTGTGATTTGAAATTGGAACAAAAAATTTTGTTTCTATATTTAAATGTGCAACTTGCTCTTTTAACAGTTTAACAGTATTCCTACTAGTCTGTAACACTGTAGACATTTTGTAATAAAGAGTATTCTAGGACTTATATGGTCTATGTTATTACATATAGTCTGTGTTCTAGTATGTAATTAAATTGTAGAATTTAAGGAGTTAAGGCCCTATCCCAGCACGAATTGCTGTGTCAGTGTCTCGGGGTGGACTGCGGTGCGCAGAGAGGCGCGTCGCGTCGGCCCGTAATAACAATTAGTTATGTAAAACATTAAATTAATGTAATTTTATCATTTTTTTTTCTAAAATGGATTACTTGGCTTGCGATTAAATATATCGTGTAAATTGGCTATGTTTGGATTTTTTTTCTATCGAGCGAAGTTATTTAAATCGTGTATCGATCTTTCAAAATGGATATATAAACTACTCAACTCCACCATATTTTTTTTCCATTCGCCCTACTTCAAGAAACGATGACGAAAAATGGAAAGAAACAATGTACTTTTTTGGAGTTTAGCGATAGGACAGGTCCTTAAGTTATTATATTTTCGGTTGCTGCAGAGAGCTTACGTATTCAGTATACTGAGGTGAAATCGGCGCTTTGGTTAACATTCATTACGTCTTTATTTAAAGACTCCTGTATATCAAAATCCAATACCCTTTGAAGAAGAAGTCATAATGCTTTATGTTCTTTATCCTAATCCTGACGAAATTTCAAGTACTACTAAAGATAGAGTATGTATCTTTTGCCAGAGAAAATTTGAACTGCCCCTTTCAATTATTACGTAAGCAGATTTACTGCAATTTATAGCCCCCCTCCCCCCCCCCTCCTCTCGTCAGCAAAAGAAGCAAAGCTCTCAAAAATAATAGCACATAAACGTATTTAATTTTTTGTAGGAATCATCGAAAAGCATTTCGTTTTCAAGCATAGACAATTAGTAGGTAATATGTCTAAAAAGTAAATAATTATTGTTGACGTAATCACCAAATTAATCAAAGACCATATAGTGCTTACGTAATACTTAAACGGCCCCAGAGTAAGAATATACATAGACTATAAAAATGTGCGTGTAAAGCTCCTTTAAAAATTCCAAAGCGATAACGTCAGTATCACGACATGTCATTTGAGCGATATCTTTGAAGCTCCTTTGTCAAAACAAATGCATTGTACGGAAACGAATATAAATTCCTTTCACAATGCTGTACATGTCTACAAAAGATGAAAGGGCGTGAAAGGAACGGTAAATTCTATCACGTTAAATTTAAACTTATTTCGATAAAACAGATTTAAATTTTTTGACACATTTGTTGTGGTGATTGTGGTAACGATGTGTTATTACAGCTTCAATAATCAATTAACAGTAATAAAACATTTATCATTTTTAAGAACTAATTACGATATATGTCTCGTAGAAAAAGTTATGTCCATCAAGTCATACAAACATTTTTTATGGGTATGATGCTGCCGTAGAAAGGACACAGTAAGATTAAAAACGTACGTTTTCCCATCTCCAATTCAATGGGAATTTCGAATTGGTTGATTTAATTGGCTGATTGACCGAGACTGCAAACCAACTTGCCACAGCCATTAATAGAAGCAGAGTAAGAGCAGTGTTGACAGTGGCTTGGGTTATCTGTTTATGTGCACATTTAATATTCGTTCGTGAGGTGAAGGATAAAGTGAGGAAAGCGCCATGCCTAAGACCCAAAACAGCGTTACCAGGCATATAAGACTCATCGAAATAACAGAATTAACATTTATTACTAACGAAACACACAAAATAATAATAATCCATAAAAAATAAGGAAAGAAAACCTATAACTAAAATAAAGTAAAATCTAAAGAAAAAATAATTATTATAATATGAATAAATACAAATGTAAAAGCAAATCCAAGTCTTAATTGAGTCACAATTAATATATATAAGTAGTAGCTAATTATTAGGCAGAAGAAAAATGATCAAAAAGAAGATTTTTAAATAAATTTAAAGACAGCTCGTCTGATATCAATTGCTAAGGAATTCTATAGCAGGATACTTTGCACAGTAAAGGAGGATTGATAGAATTCAGTTTTAAGAGGAGTTTCTACAATTAGATTATCTAGGGAACGCAAATCAAAACTACCACCAGAGACGAACATAAAATTTATAATATTGGTATAAAAATAATAATAGTAAAAATTTACAGTGTTTGTAAAGAATTCTTGGAAGATCTGTATGTAAAAGTATAAAGTAAATGAAAAATAAGAGATATTGTTACTAAAACTACTATAAGCAAAAGATAAATAAATATTTTTGGGCGGATCAAAAACGGGATTTCGTGGGATTTTTTGTATGGCTGATCACCTACTTGCCTATTAGAAAAAATTATCACGAAATAGATACAGAAAAGATCTTGACCATGGGTTATAGCCATTGGGTTTTTTTATAGATCGGAGAGTTAGGTCGCGCTTTGACTCGTTGACTCTTACCGTAGATTAAAATGAAGTTAGGTGGTTTCGTTTTTCATGGATTGGAAGATAAATTTACTATTTTTTCACTGTTTACTTACCTTTAAATATATGTACATAAATCGGCCAGTTATATTAAATTATAGCATTGAATATAGGTGTATTCCGGAAATTCCGACGCACGGCCGACACTCAAAGATTTTTATGGAGCATTTACGTGAAGGAAATTATACCCTGTTATTCTTTTATGCGGTAATTGATTATTATGTTTCTGATGATTGTATCTTATATCTTCTCTGATATTATATACAGATTACAGTGTTAGTTTTTGTTTAAATGTGTGTAATGAAGACCCTTGAAGCAAAAGTCTACTGTTGTAAGTCTACTAATGCAATGAAGGCCAGTTAAATTATTAATATCGGTAACCAAGTACATTTATAAACATCAATGGAAAAGATGTTAAATTGATTCTTAATTTACATTTACTACAGTTCGCAAGTCAAGGCCGTAGCGGGCAAGAAGCACTGGCAAGAAACTTTGCGCCCCTATTTTTAATCGCCAATGCGATACGATAATGAGGTTTTGTGCAGTGCAAAAATAACTGTTTCGATTATATATAATAGCAACGCAGTCGTTAGTTGATAGATTACAGAGTAATGATGATGATTCATTCGAGATTTATCTTATTGTTTCTGGTAATCGGTTCGGTTTTTAAATTATTTTCTAATCCTGTAGTTAGTAACAGAATAAAAATATATGGAAAACAATGTAATTCTTGAAACCGACGTGATAGAGGATTAAAGTTATATGATTTTCATTTATAAACTGTTATATTAATTAGGATTTAACCTACATATACTGCATTTATGTTTGTTAAGCATTTTTCGTAGAACAGCTATCAAAGTATTGAAAGTAAATATTGTGTTTTAAACCGTTTTGACTATGACCATACGTTATGATTTTTCTATTATTGTTTAGTTTATATTTATTAAAAAATAAATCAGCGGCGCTACAACCTTTTTAGGTAGTATCTGTTCCATGGTAATTTGTCAAATTAGGTATGTAGGTGATCAGCCTCCTATATTAGATATTTTTATTTGAGATATAGATTATTAATAGATGGCAACACATTCGTTGTATCATTTAATTTATTGTGCATTCAAGAACCAATACTACTCACAATTTAATACTAATATTTCGCCAAGAGCGTACTAATTCAATAATCATAAAAGGCCGATAATGCGCTACCGAGCACTTTTGCCTGTTCAAATGTTGTTGAAAATTATTTAAATCGTATAAATATATATACAGTATTTAAGATCCCGGAGGCATGCCTGATGTCTGAGAGGAGCTCACGAACTGTCTTCCGTCAGCCACCAATTCCGCTGCTTTCGTTCCTCAGTTCTGGGCCAGAACTGGATATATTTGGGACAGGTTTGGGAAGACTGAGAGACATAAATATCAGATTTTTTTAATTTTAAGTAGTAATAGAAGTACTCGTATGTATTTATTTTATTTATTTATTAAGAACATCTCTATACAGTAAAAATATAATAAAAGAGAATTTCGTAAGAGTCGAAAGAGAATTTATGAAATATTAGTATCTTATATTTTCTGCAAAATAATTTATTGAAATCTCAAATGACGAATTGTAATTTAAAATGCCACGTCTTTAAATTAAATTTATAAATTGAATTAATTTTCGACAGTTTTAATATAGGTATTAATGACAATTAAATTAATTAAATTCCTAACATAATCTTCCTTTTTCCCTCCCTCTCTCTATGTCTCAGATATCTAACTAAAGTTTTAGATTTGTATAATTATGAACAAGACTTAAAAATTAGTTTGCCAAAGAAGTTTCACTTCTGACATGTGTACTTTGTACGCACGCACTTTTTTATTATTATTATATGACTTAGTTGCAAATAAAAATCTCTTTCCTCACAGGATTTATGGAATTGTGATTATTAAAATGTGTATTAAACGTGATTAAAGTATGGTCCCCCTCTTCGCTGGAGTGAATAGCGTGCTGAATGACCGTCAGCCATTACCCATTATATTTGAAAACTTCTGCCCCTAACGTAGCCTTTGTTCATATTGTGATTTGCATATTATCGTGTTAGGTAAGTAGATAAAAATGTATTATACTCGCACATTTTTTAAATAACATTTCTTTATCAAATTCGGATAGATTTCATAGATACGAATTAGCGGATATGATCTAGAAACTGATTTTAGTTGATCTTATTAATATATTTGTTGTTGAATACGACAGTACTATACATTAACTTCTTAACGTTTCAAATGTAATTAATTCGCATTTAAATCGACTAGATATGACAGAGAATGTAGGAAAATATCTAATAGAACCCAGAGTAGTAATAGAAATATAAATATACCTACTAGCTGGTGCCGGCGACTTCGTCTACGCAGGAATGAAATAATATTTGTCCAAATGATGTAGCGTGAAAGATATATTTCATCTAATTTAAATGCCAGAAGGGATAAAAGTAAGGACTTTCATTTCGGAATCAATTTATGTGCATTTGAATCAAATTATCAATTTTTATTGTAGAAATGGTTCACTATTTTGGCTATAATGGATTACACATAAGACATAGATATATAGTGTGGCGGGCTTTTTTGTAAGACTATTTAAGATAAACATTTCCATCATACATTACATGTATGTAACTCTAGCGGTTTTGGCGCGCACGCCAGAATAACTCGCAGATGGTAGATTTTTTCCTACTTCATATTTTCGACAATTCACAGAATATCTTTATAAATTGAAGCCTATGTGTTATTCTGATGTATAAAGCTATATTATTGTGAAGTATTAAGTTGTAACAAACATCCATCCATACTTACAAACTTTCGCGTTTATAATATTAGTAGGATTTAATAATTTAATTATACACGTACAATTGTTTTAGATTTGTTACTATTTTGTATACCAAGTTCTTTCATTGATAATATTAATCTTTCATGGTCTATAGGTCACGACGATAGGGTTTTATTTTATATTTTTATTAATATCACACGTTTCTTTGAAATAAAAATAGAACAATTTTTTTTTTAACAAATATAACTAGTTTCTTGGCTGTATTTTCCTGCTAAGCACTTGAGCTATCGCCAGTGTTTCCTTAAACGCTAAAGTATGTCATTCTTAATGAGTCATAAGCAATTTAAGTTTTAACTTGGTTCTAAGTTGAAATTTATTATGCTTCCATCACACCGACCTTGCTGTAATGGTTATACTGTCTTATTGTTGGCTAACTGATTGCATAGCGATATAGCGAATGCAAGACGCGTTTAAACGGTAGTATAAAATACCTGGTTATGATTTTTATCAGAAACATTTTAATACTTGCCCAAGATATTTAGGAAGTTGCCGATTCAATATAAAGTTATCGATTCTGCTCCTGCTCTCTGGTATGAGAATGACAATGTCTCTGCGCAGACATTAGTGCACTGTAATATTATATCTTATGTACCGCCTGGTAGATAGTACCGTTAACCCCAGAGCTGGAGCTTTGCTCGTTCAACAAATAAGTGTCGCAATACAGCGAGGAAATGTTTCCAGCATTAAAAGTACACTGCCACATTTTTAAATCAATTTTCAATTATTATTATTACTATATAGTTAAGAATATTGTAATGACTGTATATTATAATATGAGGTAATCAAACTAAATAAACTAAAATACATCGAATAGAATTTTAGCCATACTAATTGTAGGGAAAATTATTATCCTATTGTGGCAAGGGTTATCTAAGTTGAAACACTTGTTTTTTTATTACGAAACAAATGGACTGTGAACAATTTTAACTAACTCTATATAATTACACATGTAGTTATACAGGATGAAAACCGGTAAAATAAGACATTCGGTTAATGGAATAAATTTACTGTAGTGAATAAATGAATATGATTGATGTCTGCACCAGGAGGCCTAAGGTAAAAGACGGGGAGCCCTACTGGTAGGATCAGGGGTTCATGGTTCAAAAGCTATCGGGCAGTCTCCACCACGATAGTTAAGGCGTTGGAGTCTTCGCCACTTTGAGAGGAAGCGAGAAATGAATAATACAGAGTAATATTCGAATCTTATGTATCATACAATATCTTCAATACAATTTACACGTATTCATACATACATAAAATTACTCTCATGATGTCTCGGTGATTCGAAATTCGGTGAGTTGAAATTTGTAACAACCACGTGAGCTGTGACAGGCATTGGACAACGTTCAAATAAAATCGGAACAATGTATAACATGTATTAAAGCGAATTTATAACATAATTGTATAACTCGTTTTGGACAACCAGATAATACGTTTACAGCAGTCTTGCGATTATGTAACTCACTTTTAGAACTCACTCACTCGATAAGGAGGGAGCTTGTAGTTTATTGTTTATCAGAATGCCAAATCGTAAAATGACTGCTTTACGACGAACTGATATACTACGAAAACCGCTGTGAGAGTTCGAAAAGTGAGTTACAGAATCGCAAGGCTGTACTTTAAAATTCATATATATCGTTCTAGAAGTTTAATTATATTACAAAACATTGATTTCCAACACACAAATACACAGTATTTACAATATGCTTAACCTACATAGTAATTGTAATTTAAAATTAAAACAAATTTAAATTCAATTCAATTCAAAATCATTTATTCATACAGGTAACACAATGTACACTTATGAACGTCAAAAAATAAATAAATATGAAAAGCTTCCAATTTTAAATTTACTGCCAGTCCTCAAATCAAGGGCGTAGAACGGAAGAGAAGAACTGGCAATAAACTCTCCGCCACTCTTTTTAATCCCCAAGTTTTGTTTTACACGGTTCAGCTACAGGTTTGTAAGGAGCTGCAACCATTAATGTTCCACATGAGAATAATAGTTTGGTCCCTGTGGTTAAGACTGGCAGCATTTCCTCACTGTATTGCGATACTTCTTCGTTCAGCGAGGAGAGCATCAGCACTGGTACAATATTTATTGAATCTAGTTAAATTTAACAAAAATAGGTTCCAGAAGTTATGGCTTCGGGTAATGGATACTATGAGGCAATTAGAAGGCGGTACTTTATCAAATTATCGTCATAAATATGTGTGTTTACAAAATGAGTCTGTTTTGTATCAACTATCAACTTTCTGTTTTTAGTTCAGTTTTTACTGATTGCTGACTTGTGTGGACGTGAGGTGATTGTATTTTTTCCTATTTTTTAATTATTAATCGTGAGTGTTTTACGCATTTTTATGTGCAATATTTTTATGAAGTTTGATCGTTAAATTGCGAGTGTACAATCGCCTGAAGGGCAGGACGGGACCTCACTGGAGTGAGCGATGTACGAAGTAAAGCTCCACCTTTCCCGATGAAGGCGGTTTTTTACCCATATCTGATTATAATACCGACAGAACCCGATCACAGTTATGAGTTTTTGTTCCGAGATTGCAAGGTTGCGACATCAGCGCTACGATATTGACAGAACTACATCGAAAGTACTATCATCGGCATCGCTATTGGTATTGGAAGTTACAGAGTACGGACGCTGGGCTCAGACTTCTAAATCGGATTTCTTTATATTTTTCCTTTATAGGCGATTCTGTGTCTAGGGTTTAGGGTTTTAAGCGTGTTTCCTCACGTTTTCCTTCCGTACGGGCATGTGTTGATTGCACATATATAAAAATATATTGCTGCACGGCCGGCGTTGGAACGACGTGAAACAAATGTTTACAAGCATTCCTAATAATTCATAGATATACAATATTGAAAAAAAATTGTAGTTAAGTGTGGGCGACAACGATGCGGAAGCGAACGCGAACCGGCGAGTTCTGACGGAGTTTATTTTTTCTTTCGTTAGTTTTTGTGATGACTCCAAAAATATTTAATCAAATGCTACATAAATATATATACATTCACTAACAACATTGGGTCGAGTAGTACTAAACTTTTGATTAAAAGTAATAATTTGCTATCAGAGGAACTGATAATGACGAATCAATGACGAGGAAAGTATCTGTCTAAATGTCAGAATATCTTTTCAATTATAATGAAACATTTTTTATACGATTAGAATACCTACTACAGTTTTTTTTTACGGCCGGCAACGCAGTGGCGTGCCCTCTGGCAGTGTATGAATGTGAGTGTTTATGGGCAGCGGTATTAACATCAGGCCCAGCCTGCGTGCCTGTTATATGAAAAAAATAGATTACCTATTGTATTTTTTAATACGAGTCGCCGACGCGTCGCCACGCCAGAAATCGGTTTTACGTGCGGCTATAGATGTTTCACACCAAAAAATGTCCTGCCATGAGCAGCTGGAACATGTCGCTAGTCCTCAATATATTTCCTATTAACGTCAGGCCTGCCCTATGTTTCCAAACTCAATTCAATAATAGGGCACTAAATTATAATTAGTCAAAAGATAAAATTTAATGTACACCTGTAATGTTTTTTGCAGTCAATAAATACCTTTTCCAGTCAACCCCAAAGAAACCCTTTATCACCCTAGCTTTAGAATGTTAAAGAAATTGATTAAAATGTTGTTCAACATTCAGAAAAATCGTTTGCGCAGTCGGTCTTTTAACGTAACGACCTTCTGACGCTCACTGGTCAAGACTGGAATAGATACAAAAATGAGTTGAGCGCGAACTGATTCTCGTATGACAACATGCAAGATAGACTTAGCGTGGGTCTCTGTCGGGCCAATAGGTTTATCCAATCGCTTTATACGCACTCTGACGCGCGCTTTAGACGTGCTTGGCCATCATGTTGTCTCAATTTATACCGTGGGCTTCCCCTTAATGACTTAAAGCGCAAGTTTAAAAAATACGAATGTAATTTGGCCTATAAATTCAATGGCGTGACCTTGTTTTTGAACCGCATTGCGCAGTCGCGAACCGCCCGTCGTGGCAGCTGACGTGCCGCAAATAAAAACATATTTTTGTTTAAAATTCTTACATAGTATATACAAAATGTAAATATAAATTGTTATAAATTTAATCATTGTTTTTATAAACGTAACAAAATATTATTACCTAGTGTTCTGTAGTCATCTTGTTTGTGATTAAGTGACGGCGCATGTGCGAGTTAATGCTGTGAAATTAAGATGTGGTATGTTATGTGCTTATTTTGTATGGATTTGTATTTGGTCGGGTTATATCGAAAGTAAGGGGTGATGTTTCTACAATATTTTTTAAGAATAATTACAATGTGATAATCTTATAATCGTGACTACGTTTGAAGGGAAAGTTGTTCAAAGAATCATGTTATGAATCATTTATAAATAAGCTACACTACTAAAATATTGTAAAAAATACTTGAAAAAGTATAATATAATTAATAACCAGTTTATATTACAGTGGCATATACAAACACACACATACAAACTCTTCATGAAGTGATCAGTGATAAAATGATCGTATTAAATTGTTGCACATACACAATAAAACACTTTGTTTAATTAACATGAAATTTGATTCGAAACTTGATAACATCCGGTACAAACTTCTTGTCTATAGTTTTTGTTCATTGTTTACAAACAGTGTACAGGCGTATTTATTATGTAGTAATAATACTATGTACGATGTAGGTACTTAAATAAACTATTTAAGGGTTTGATCCCGGAAAATAGTAATTTATACGAATTAATTAACAAAAAATTAAACCTTATTCTATCTGCAATCTGCATCTATCCCATCCCCCTTTTGGGAATAAGAGCTTGGTTCTGGCTTGCATCCCGACGAAACTGTTTTCGAATTACTTGGATATAAATACATATATCAATATACATACATACGCATAGATTTTCCTGTACAATGCCCAAAAAAGGTTTTAGTTTAATTTATTTTTTTACTACCTCTTTGTAAGTATTCAGAAATATAGTACATTAAAATAATCCTTTTCGCTTTCGAGCGATCTCTTCCAGGCAACTATGTAAACTAGTATTACTATCAAAAGTACAATAGTTTGTTATCCATAACGTTAGGTAAAGATAAAGAATAGTAGGAAAAACCAGTTACTAGGAAAAATAACTACATGTTTTTTTTTATTTACAAAAATCGGCCAACGTTCAAAACAAACACAAAATACAATTTTTAATGTGACAAGCACTTACAGGCAAACTTGTATTTGTATGATGCAGATGATGTAACAAGGATATTTGTATGATCTCTACATGTATGTCATGTCAATTATTAAACAAAACAAACATTACAAAAAAAACAATTACTAATTAAAAAAAAATAACTTCATTACAAAGTCGTGTTATTATATCGCAAGCAATACTATGGATTTTTTTTAATGCAATAGGAGGCAAACGGGCAGGAGGCTCACCTGATGTTAAGTGATACCGCCGCCCATGGACTCTCACAATGCCAGAAGGCTCGCAAGTGCGTTGCCGGCCTTTCAAGAATTGGTACGCTCTTTTCTTGAAGGACCCTAAGTCGTATTGGTTCGGAAATACTTCATACATACTGTATATTAAGCAACAATTTCTCTTTCAGGTTAACAAATAGATGAATCCAAACAAAATAATGAATGGCGAGAGACGAAAATATGTAACGATGTGGCGAATAAAATGCCTATGTGTACTCCTCTTCGGCATCGCATTGTTACAAACGTAAGACAAATGTTGACCCCGCGGTCATTTTTTATCATCACCTGCATTAGTTTCACAATTTCAGTGACTTGGATCCAATTCGTGGACAAACCAATATATTCATACCAGAACGAAAGTTTAATTCAAGAGGCCCTTGAAAATGTCGCTCGCGATTACAGATTCGCGGAAGTATACAGAAAGGCGGATAGACTGCCGAATGAGACTAAATTTATCCTACTCTGGACCACGGAAGAGCTGGCACCTTTCTACGTACTCGGCCATGGGCAGAGGAAATTCATAGAGAAAAACTGCACATATATCAACTGTTATGTCACTTCAGATAGATACTTATTCGACGGAGACACCACTAAATTCGACGCTGTTGCTTTCAACGGAAGATCTATAGTCACGATGTCGAAATCACAACTACCCTACCGACGTAGTGATCACCAAAAGTTCATATACTTCAATATGGAATCAGCAAACAATTACCCTGTCTGTTCCCCATATTTTGATGATTTCTTCAACTGGACTTCTACGTATCGACTGGATTCGGACATTCCCTTCCCGTATTTGCAAGTAAGAGATAGAGAAGGAGAGATAATTGGGCCTAAAGCAGGAATGGTTTGGGATGAAACTGAGGGTAACATTGATGAAGACCTGTTCTATCGTATTCAGAATAAGACAAAAGCTGTGGCTTGGTTTGTTTCTAATTGTAAAAGTAGAAGTCACAGACTAGAAGTAGCTAAAGACTTGCAAAGAGCTCTCTCTGTTTATGGTTATAGCGTGGATATTTATGGTAAATGTGGGCCGTACACATGCCCTCGAGAGCAAGAAGATAGCTGCAATTCTATTTTGGAAAAGGATTATTTCTTTTACCTATCATTTGAGAATTCATTTTCCGAAGATTACGTTACAGAGAAACTATTGACTGCATTGCAGCATGATGTTGTACCTATTGTTTTTGGAGGTGCAGATTATTCAAGGTGAGTGACAACTTACACATAAGAACACGTGTAATAATTACCATATGTAGGTTTTTTATGACCAGTGTTGGTCTAATGGATTCAGCGTGCGACTCTCATCCCTGAGGTAGGTAGGACTTTCTTTCTATGTGCACTTGTAACATTCGCTCAAATGGTGAAGGTAAACATCGTGAGAAAACCAGCTGGGCTTAGACCCAAACAAAAAGTCGACGGCGTGCGTCAGGCACAGAAGGCGGATGTTTCATGGTCAGTTATCAAACTAATAGGCAAGTAGGTGATCAGCTTCCTGTACCTGATACACGCCACTGACTTTTTGGGTCTAGGACAAGCCGGATCCCTCACGGTGTTTTCAATCACCTTTCGAGCAAATGTAAAATGCGCACATAAAAAGACAGTCAATTGGTGCTCAGCCGATCGAACCTACGACCTCAGAGATGAGGCCAACACTGTTCAACCTTTGACATTACTGCTACTAGTGGTTATTAAGTTTGTTGTGTACAAGAAGTGTAGATTTCATATTTAAAATCGCATTTTCTACCAACTCAAACAGTTTTTTCTTATCGGCAAAGTCGGCAGTTAAGATTAATCGAGAAAGTCTACGTCTCGTGTGCTATAAAAAGCGAAATAATTACTGCGAGTTGATTGTATTGCTATTGTTTTTAATGTATTGAATATGTATCTAATTATTAAAAGGCGATGTACTCGCCAGCCATATGGCAGTGTCCACGATTAGCGGTATTACCTACTTAACATCAGGTTCTTCTTGCCCGTTTAACTGCTGTTCTATAAAAATACTTTTAAACATCTATACAGATAATATGAAACCATTTTAAAGTAGAGAATCTGCTGAACTTGTCAACTCAGTTATTTTGGTTACGCAAAACGTCGGGAATAATTTAAAATTATGTAAAATAATTACAAGTTTATAATAAAACATAGATTCAATCCGTTAAAATAGTGTTTTCTTTATACATGATTAATTAGGATTTTTGACGTTCATGTTTTTATTGTAATGGTGCGAACTCGTGTAAGTATATAAACGTCAAACACGATTATTACATTAACTGGTAGGTCAAGTTAAGAACGTAAAACTGATGAGAAATAAAAACCAGTGGCACACTGACTCTTGGTCATGCTTTCAGATTTCCGTATCTGTTTTTAGATAAATTTTTATTTACGACAAATGTCTTTTGACGTGATAACGTCTTTAAAATCGTTTTAGTCGGGTGACATGTTCAGAAACTTGTGTCACACCAAAACCTCACGAGCGCGATCGCAGGTATAACGAGAGAGAGACGGACCGATCTCCCGTCTCATCTCGAGCGCTGCCAGTCATTCCGTGAATGTATGAAGAAAAATGTATATCATAGTCGAATAAGTAAACTTGTCATTTTACACCCGAAATTTATCATCAAAAGTGTGAATAAAACGATAGATGTAATTTAAAATTTGAAAAAATTGTTATCTTCATTAATTACTTACTTCCCAAAAACTTATATCACCAATAAGACGTTATCACGGAAACATCTCGATCGTAAACCTACTTTACAAACAACCAATATATTTTTTTTGATATTATTTTACTCTTTTGTTTGCAGGTTTCTGCCCCCCGGTTCGTATCTAGATGCGCGAAAGTCTACACCAGAAGAATTAGCATCAACTATAGTCACACTTATCGAGTACCCCAAAACGTATAGTCATTACCTGAGCTGGAAACGAAAGTTTACTTATAAGAACCCAATGTATGACGATAATCTTTGCGACGTTTGCGCTGCTTTAAATGAAAGGATGGACAAACAAACAACGTACAAGAATTTTAGAGCGTGGTGGGTTCCCAATTATGAAAAAAGATGTGTTGAATGACGCAAGATTTTTTTTTATGTATACTTGGTTACTTAATTGCTAGACAAAGCGTTTATAGCGTTATCAAAGGGTTACGGACAAACATTTTCATCAAACAATTTTTAAAAATATTATTATTGTAAAACAAACACAATTTGGTGCGCGTTAATTGTAAAAGAGACAGAAAAACGCCGCCATAATGTATGTTTACAAGACTCATAAAGTCCTGTCACTGGACAGAGCAACGTAAATTACATATTAAGTATTGCCAGAATCACTAGTACTGAATTATATTTCAGTGATACCAACCGCATAAGACCGCATGTTTGAGGAATGTATTGAAAATGAAACCAAAGACCAAAAATTATTGTGTTTATCTTTACGCACAAAATGTAAATAATTAAAATTGTATTGTAAATATTGTATCAGATAAGTGCTTATTGAGTAAAAAGTAGGCAGCATGTTTTGTCACCTTTACTCATTTACAATTGTAGCATAAGAGTGATAATGACAGAACATTAAGGGTAATATACACATCTTATATTAATCAGCTTAAATGATTTATAAAGTTCACGCAACTTTAAGAATTTTGCTATACACTTTGATCGTTATATATCCTAAGTGCAATAAACCTGTTTAACACATTTTCTTAGGGGCTGAATCAAAATGCGCCTATAAGACGACACACATAGATGTACATATGTATATGTATTGCTCGGATGTTTTAAGTGTGATCGTATTAAGTGAGATGGACGTAATGTTAAAAGGATTATTACAAATTATGTTATCTAATAAATATATTTTTTCCGTTCAATCAGCCTAGTCCCTTTACTAAACAGCGCTGTTTAACTAGCAGCCTGAATTATATTTGATACGACATTTAATAAACATGCTTAGGCCATTCGTACGACCAAGTGACAGAAATAAAAAGCTGTCATATCTGACAAATATATTTGTTTAATATATTTAAAATGTAACTTTTTAGTGTTCATACGCTTACTCTTACTGTAACTACACTATTCCATACTAGTTTTCATTAAATTTGTTGTTTGCTGACGCTTTATTGACAGTTTGGAGTCGGTTGTAGAAAGTGGAATTAAATGGAAATCAACAGGATAGCTTGGATTTGCCTAGCTTGATCAAAAGGCTGAATATCATTCAGGCCGTTAGTTAAACGGCGCTGTTTAGTAAAGAGGCCAGGCTGTTAATTAAACGGCTAATTAAGCAAGTTGGCTGCGACGCATAAACCATTACATTAATGTCTTATAAGCTTTTAAAACTATAATTTTTGATACTATCGAAACTCAAATAGTACCTGATATACTTTAACCGTCGTTCTATATTCGTATTATCGATTGTTTCGGTGTAAGCTTCTTAGTAATTTTGTACTTAAAATAAGATTGATGTGTTACTGAAATGTGTTTTATTCCATCATTAAAGTTTAACCCTGATAAACATGTGGCGCTACAATCCTAGGCCACAAATACCTGTCTCTGTATCCTTCTGTGACTGACACAGAGAAAGATAAATTTATTGCACAGCTGTGATATGAACTCAGGAACTCATTATTGAAAGTTTACTGTCTTTGTATATTTTCTGTCCGCAAGTCCGTATAGTCATATTATAGGCACCAGTCTCTCACAAAGATGGTCAAATACCTGTAGCTTGTAAACTCGTAAAATAGAATATTGTGAAGAGGCAAATAAACTCTATTACTATTAGTCCTACTTACTTTATTATTATTATTACTATAGCTAAAACAATTCGTTAGTTAAAGTGTGTCGAACGTGTTTCTACAAAAATACATGTGTCTTAAACCTCTCCACCAAGAAGAGAGAGAGAGGGGGGGGGGGGGGGGGAGGAGTTAAAATGCTTCATGAACAGCTCCTAATAAAGTTAGTTATTCATACTGCTAACAATATGCACAACTTCCACCTTAGCCACTGAGGGCTTCCGGCCGGTCGCACTATTTTATTTATAGAACAGAGCGAACGGCCTCATCTGATGTTAAGTGCCGCCGCCCATGGACACTCTCTATGCCAGAGGGCTTTCGAGTGCGTTGCCAGTTTTTCAAGAATTAGTTTTTGATGGACCCTACGTCTAATTGGAAACTCAACTGCAGGTATTAATCCGAACATCTCCTGTGAACACTATCCGTGGTAATTGCGGTAGAAGATGCAAAGAGCCCACACTTTACGCAGCGCTAAGGGATCAAGCCGCTGAATATATTATAAAAATAAAAAATGTTTATTGTGGAATATAAGATACAAGTATCACTTATTCCACGTTATTAAATTTGTATCGGTAGACATCCCTATTCATAGGCAACGAAGAGATAGGGTAGGCCTGAGAAAAAGCCGGCGTAAAAAAACGCTCGCCTACTCTTTTAAAATATCAAATCATCATTCAAAATGAGTATGGCTAAGAACACTTATTTTAAAACAAATATCGCAACTATTTATCGTAACATGCTAGGTTAAGGTTGAAATTAAAAGTACTACAAGTACAAAGATCTCGTGCATGTCTTAAATTCACATCACATTGCCAATAAAGAATTGCCTTTGACTAATTGGTGTAATTGAACGTCGCCGTTACCAAGCACATGTATTTTTACTGTCGAGGCCAAACATGTATGTCCAGCAGTAGAGTTGAAGGAAAGCGTAAAATTGGATGTATCAAACGGATAAGACAACATTAAAACTACAACAAAAGCTACTTCGACCGGCGTCGTTAACGAAAAAACTTTTGTCGAAGCAAGTTAATTAGAAAAGTTTCACGCGTGGTGTGAATCCAACAAAGTTATACTCTTTGTTCGTATGAGGAACTAATTAATATTGGGGAAAATACTCTTCACAATAGATTTTTACGGGAAAAGAGAGTTTGTTGTTACTGTTAGGTACGATTATTTGAGCTTACTATATATATTTCTTGTAAGTTCCAGTTTCTGGGGATTTTTAATCCCCAGAAACTTAATTAATAAATTTAAGGAACTTCTAAAAATAAGGAATACTACTAACAAATCATTTCACATTGAAAAGAGACAAATCTTTAAAAAATAACCAATAATTGTAAGAAACCTTAATAATAATAATAAAGCCCGTTTTACTTTTAATCATGACAAAAACAAATTTTAACACAGCTTAGATTATTTTACATTTTTATACATTTTTTTTTCTTTTGCTTGTATTTCTATATTCTAGCTTCCTTCAGTACCGTCGACCGGACCCCTTCAAGGCCACCTCCAGCTTTTTCCAACTGACTCTATCTATGGCTCTCTTTCTCCATTCGTTTCCTGCTACCGCTTTTATTTCTTATTTTTTTCGGCAACCTCTTCTAAAAAACCTTAAAAGAGCTTAAATAACCAATCATTTTTAAGTCACTTAAGCGGTCAACATAAAAATAAAACTGATTTGCTCCTCAGCTGTTTTACAGTGACTCAATGCCCGACAATATTATCCAATTAGCTTAAACCCAGAACTCATGCTTCTATATGAACGAGTGAAGTCCCGTAAAATGTGGCATAGGGCAGAAATTCTGCATGTCTTGAAGTAGCTACTAATATGACAGTAAGTTGGATTAATTAAACATCGAACCAACGTCATTCAGGACCCAGATGAAGTAATGGGGACGGTACTGTCATCTGTTTAAAAAAACGTTTACTTACGTTAAAAGGCCTCTATACATTATCAAATGTTTCTTTATCGTTATATTACGTTCCCTTTCTACGTAGACGTGTTACACAAGCGTTCCCCGATAAAAACTATCTATAGCATGTATTGTCGATAAAAATCTTCGGCTGCGAGAGTGCCTATCGCTGTGATGTCATTACGGCCTCCCTCGGGCTCTTAAACGATACTCAACGATGTAGGAAAATGGTAAATGTGACAATTTTAAGGAATCTCTGACGTCGCATAAAACGTTACTGAATATCGGATATCGGTTTTAGGTTTCGTATTGAATTGTTTCTCTCTGGCCAGTGTTTTTTTTTGGGATTTTTTTTGTATTTCCTGGCCAGTATTTATAATTTTGGTAATACACTAAGGAGTCTATATTCTTTATAAAGAGTTAAAAAAGCCATACCGGATATCCCTCCAGTACCATACGTGGAAATAATGATTATTAGTAGTATGAAAATGGTAATCAATTTTATTATCATGTCGACCATATTTGCAATATTAAATGGGTAAATTATGTTGCATTATGTGGTACGAATATATTACTATTGGTGTGGTCTCTTCCAGTATGACCATGTAGCGAAGCCTTCTGTTTTATAATGCTTCTAATACACACTTAACACACATTTTATAGTGTTTTTCTGACAAAATGTAGCGATATTTTTGTTACATATTATTGATATTTTGTTCATTAATCCTTGCCTCAATGTTTCAATCGATATATACGGAATGGCTATATTATAATTCACTGAAGCTGGATAGCATGTAGATTGTAGTGCCTGGATGATTAGGAAATAACCGATAAACCGTCCAATAATTCAATTAAATAGACTTTTATCTTGTCTAATTGTTATTTTATAATCCTCTGCCAGTATTGTCAAAGAGCAATGTTGGCGTAGTGGCTTCAGCGAGCAACTCTCATTTCGTAGGTTCAATTGCAGACTCTGTACCAATGGACTTTCTTTCTATCTGCGAACGGTGAAGGAAAACATCGTGAGGAAACCGAATTGCCTTAGACTCAAAAAGTCAACGGCGTGTTTCAGGCACAAGGGGGTTGATCACCTAGTCAGTTAGTTTGACAAATGATCATGAAACAGATTCAGAAATCTGACGCCCAGACCCAAAAAGGTTTGTAGCACCACTGATTTTTTTTTGTATTTCATACAAAAGCAATAGTTATATCTATGGTAAATTTGTTGAAATTCTGTCGTAGTCGCATATAATTGGACAAATAACATTACAGGAATCACGAACGTTAATTCCTACTAATATTAAACTAGCAAAACTTATTGAATATTTTAAAATAAATACCAACTTCCATTTTGTCGTTCCATGTCTCGCGACTTCCAACAAAGAGGTAGTAAGTAGATTTGTGGCGCCCGGAGCTACACTCATTCGATTACCGATCGCAGCCTATACTGCTAATAGTTAGAAAAGCATGCGCTTTTAGCTGCAAAATTCAGAACAACATTGAACAAACTTCTGAATCCTTTGTAATTAAAAGAAAAATAGTCTTTTAATACCATAGGAAGAGGTAAAATACTGACTGTTTTTAATAATTATCTAAGACTTTGGACCGTGACACGCTTGACTAACTGGGATAAAAGAGAGAATTACGCAAATTAATGTTTTTTTTTAATAATTATTATCAAAGTCATTAAAGGTTAAAGTTTTTGTAGGGTATTAAGTTTAAAAATGTATTTAAATCTTTAAATAGTCTGTCTTTAATCCTTATCTAAGACTTTGGATCGTGACACGCTTGACTCTATAAACAGTTCACAGATAAGGACTCTTGTCACTTGTCCTAGCAGTCACAGAGTAAAGGCCGATTTACATTATCTTAGTGTTTAGGAGAGTGCTTTAGGATAGTACTTTAGTTGAAACATGTAAACGCTACTTGCTTTAGTAAACGCTACGGTAAAGAACTTGCCTTTCAAGTTGTACTAAAGCACTCTCCTAAACACTAAGATAATGTAAATCGGCCTTTACAAGCAAGGCTTTATAACAATATTAAATTTTTCCATGTCACATCCATTTTCCCACAGCTATGTACTTGACCCGTGGACCCAATCAGCTGTGAAGATTTTTATAGCCGTGCTAATTGTTCGAGACGCCAACATCGGAAGCGATAAAAGTTATTAATTGGTTTCCCGCCATCCCCCGAGCCGGAAGTTGTAAATACAACGCCACTATTTCCGGTCAATCGACAAGGGGCGGAAACAAGGGATCATCAATTCTACTATGGAAGGTAATGATTCCTGTTAAATGCGGTATGGGACAGTACTGATCACGTCTGAGATTATAGAAACTTTAAATTTTACAGTAATCAAACACAGTTAGTCGTACGGGCCACTGTCTGCTTTATATTCCTATCGACTTAGGGTCGATTCGACCAAACTTCAATTTATACACGAGTAACTATACCAAGAATAATCTATTCCATGATTTTAATCTCGAGTAAATCCATAGTCGTTTGTCCACGTAATCGATAGTATAATTGTGCTAGGAATAACAATACGCGAATAGCAAGAGAATGGTGAACGAAAATAAAACTCGGCCAATAAATGTTGTTCTACAACGGAACAGTGTAAGAGCATACATCATGTCAACTCGATTTTGCCGTATTATAGTGTGAAAAAGTAGCTTTTAACAGGTGTCAAACGACAACAAAAAGTTTTTATTTCTTGTTTGTTTGAGGCTTTCGTCTAAAAAGGAACTTCTGTTGAGCCCAGTTGAATTTCATTCTAATATTATAGAAAATAAAAAATCTAAAAACAAATAAATAAATAATAAATTGTTTAAACGTTTCATTATACAATGCTAGACTATTAATTTAGTGCGTTGCGTTGACTTGAAATTAAAACACAGAATACATATTTGTGAAATGACAGAAATCAGCTGATTGGACTGACTGACGCCATTAAATTATTCTAGGAATAGCTGTTATTCCGTGCGAAACGGCGGTATAGTAGCAATTCCCGAATAAGCCCACTATTCTTAGAATTTGTAGTTGGTAAAACATAAAATTGATTTACTCTCGATTAACTGACGATTTATTCTAAGATTAAGATTTACTCTTGTTTGGTCGAATCGACCCTTAGTCGCTTACGCAGACCTGGAATGCGTAGCTGTGGCTTCCCAACGTACAGAAATCCTCGGATCCTAAGGCTCCGTGAAGTCTGCGAGTATCCAGGAAAGTTCGAAGCTTCTGGAAGGAGCTAGGCTGGCTTGATTACCCAGGACTTTACACACAACGGATAAAATGAGCGTCTAAGTGCGGGAACTGAGTCCACAATATATACATTCATACTTAGTTGCTTAATATGATATATCTAATAAAATCTAACTTAACACCCGTTGCCTACCTACAAAAAACCTTAAGGTTGCAAGTGCTAATTACAAATTTTGTCGTAGCACATATAATTTGTTTAAAGTTATTATTTGCACTTTTGATAAACCGAGGGCATAGCTTTGGCATACATTTAAGGCTCCAGGCATATTATCCAATTTCCAGGTGCTCTTTAACACAAAATAACCTAACACAACTAACCTAACCTAACTTCTTTTTCTATAATAAATTTGCAGGTTTCGGTGCACCAGCTAGTGGTGGTGTTTCAGCTGGTTGAACTAAAAAAAGTAATTCCTATTGATATCTACTCTCAGCACAAGAAATCAACAAGTTGTCACTTTTCCTAGAAAACTCCCAATTCGTACTGGTAAAAACAAAAATAGTAAATTGTCTTGTGTTGTATTTTTTTAATGAACAGGGGGAAAACAGGCAGGAGGCTCCCCCGAACATGAGATCTCGCCATTCAAGACACTCACACTGCCAGAAGGTTCGCAAGTGCGTCGCGTTTTAAGAATTTGTACGCTCTTTTCTTAAATAATTTATACACTTTCGGGGACAAAATACATTACATAACCATCCATTTCTGAAGTTATACTTGTGACACAGAATTAACAGAATGAAGTTGCCCACGGAAGATGCTACGGCATTGGACATAATTTAAAAACAACATTCGAATAATAATATAATTTATGTTACATTTAATGTAAGAGAATAATTATAAATATTTATTTATTTAATTTTTCAAATGTAAGCTAAACTTTATTGACTATAATGACTACTTTTCCAGTCTTTGATTATTTAATTGTAATTAATTATTTGCATGCAATCAAAAACTATTTTTAATAATGCCAAAGAAGTATAACTTCATACGTGTGTACACTAGTACACGCACAATTTTTTTATCTTGCCAACCTGACAGTCTAGTATTTTGTAGACCTCTGGACCATTTTGGGAATCACTTAAGTGGATATTTTAATAATGTATGTACAGCCATAATTTTAGTTTGTTCAATTCATCAGAAAATTGTATAAAAATCAATTATCATCCCTGATATACAGCGATGAAATGAATATTGTACGGTACGCTACGGTAGGAGCGTAGAAAATAAACCGAACTGCCAACAACGCTTGTGTGTACTGCTTACTTTATTCCTTATCTTTTATCTAGTCTAAGTTATAAGCGTTTTATTTAATTCTCCAAAACCTAAAAATAACAAGATCTACCGATTTTCACGTATATAGTAAGTAGTACGAAATTGTGTGGGCACCAGCGTTTGTATAAAATTAAAATAACGTGACTTGTTGCAGCTTGTTGCACTCAGAGATTGATAAAAAAACATGAAATATATTTATGAATCAAATTTTTTTTAGCATAGCCAGCCATTGAAGGAAGGTGATTCAATTATTTAAGGCAAGGTGCCTTTAAAGCTTGGGTGAGTATATGACCATATGTTTGACAACAATTATAAATAACTTAACTTATTATTATGACATTATGAAAATTAATATGACATTTGCATGCATATTTTTATGATTAATCTAAATGTACCACTTTCTTGCAATTAAACGATATATTTATTTATTTATTCAGAGGAAACTTCCAGAAGAAATATATCATTGCCACTCACCGAAGTGAGACCGAACTCTTATTAGTAAAGGGAAAGTTACAATGAATGACCCAGTGAACACACACAGCATCGCAATTATCAGTTACCTACATAAACCGATATGGCACATATCTCTATATCGCTATCACATGAGAAATACTGCTAGAGAAGAAACTATTTCTTTCAAAACCTTTGTCGTCGAACGTCCTATGAGTGATAAAAAAGTCGTTCAGTGCCGCTACAACCTTTTTAGGTATGGGCCTAAGATTTCTATATCTGTTTCATCATTATTTGTCTATATAATAGGCAAGTAGGTGATAAGCCTCCTGTGCCACACGCTGTCAACTTTTTTTGTCTAAGGCAAGCCGGTTTATCGCGATGATTTCCTTGCGAATTCCTAGCGAATGTTAAATGCCGTATAAAGAAAGAATGTCCATTGGTGCAAAGCCGGAGGTGGAACCTACAACCTCAGGATGAGAGCCACACGCTGAAGACACCCAAGCTATGGGTGATATATATATAGCGGGCGTTCACGCTATCGCCTACGTCTCGTACCATATGCGAAACGCAATCCGACTTCCAGTCACAAGTAATCACGTTGAATAACATCGGATTACATACAATCTGCTCTCGGAAAAGAAGTGGCTAATTTGCTAAGAGCTTTCTATTGTTTTCCAAAACCAGCTGTTTGTGATCGAATTTATTTATGTACAAAAATGCAAAAGGGATTTAACGCTCCAAATCTCTCTCCTTTAAATTTTTAAACGCTGCAAGGATGGTGTCTAAAGCGTGTCGAGTGAGTAAATAATCATACAGCGTTTGCATACGTGATTATAAAGTCTCAAGCATTATTTATTACAAAGTTTGAAATGTTTACTACACTCTTTTTTTTAAATGTAATCATTGTGAGAAATTTTTGCTAAGATTTTTTTAGCAGGAGCGTCTTTTTACTAAAAACTTATTTTTAAGCTAGAATTGGTTTATGCGTTTTTTAGGCAACAGGTTATGTTGCAAAACTGTTGTTTTTACTCAGTTTTATACTTGGAACAATGATTTTTTGGGGCTTGTAACAAAACCACTATGCGTATCCATAGTTATTCTTATACACATTCCTATGGTGGTAGTGGGTCCCGCCTGGCGTAAGGTGGTTTTAACTCAAGCCTCTGTATAATGCCAACTGCTTTATTACAAACGAGTACATTTTTATAATACCCGAAAAATGTTAAATCATTCAATAGATCATTTTCTATAGATTTACAAAATACATACTTTTAGAATAAAATTCTTGTTAGCAGACATAGGTACAGCCTAGGGCTGTCAAAGACCTGTCCTTGACTTGACCCAGTGGTACAAATAGGCTCTTTGATCTGGTAAGTGCTTGCGTAGCTGCGTCAGCCACGAGTGTCGGAAATCGTCGTAATGGAAGGACTTTTCTATTAGGGTTGTCGGTTGTCGAGTACGAAAATCGTAAAATCTAAATACGATATGCGAAAAATTATAAGGTTGATGATCATGCTGATTGATGGTAGTATTACCGATTTTTCCTGATTTTCTTAATACTAATAAAAATTACGTGTTTTTTTTTCTATATTGCCAAGGTCTATAAAAACTACTATAGGTCCATAATTTAGAGATAGATATAGATTTTTTTTTTGTATTTGAAGATTTAAAAATTACTAACAAAATGTTGAGCAGTGTTGGCCTAATGGTTTTCTTGACTCTGAACTTTCTTTCTATGTGTGCATTTAACATTCGCTCGAACGGTGAAGGAAAACATCGCGAGGAAACCGGCTTGCCTTATACCCAAAAATTTGACGGCGTTCACAGGAAACACAGGAGGCTGATACTTGAAATCTGAGGGCCATACTTAAAAACGTTGTAGTACGCCACTGATTTATTTTATTTTAAATAAATGTAAAATATTAATATACAGTATTACTATGAGATTAAAGAAGTTTTTTGTTAATTCCAACTTCAGGAACTAGTTTATAGCTTCCTTAAAACTAAATTAATCACATTTGTCTTTCTATGAAACTGTACTTACACTTATTACTAACTTATTACTAACAAAAACACACACACATAACAATAATCAAAGAAAAAACTAATATGAGAGATATCAAAAAAAATCCTTCGGTTCGTTTGAAGTGTGTATGCGTGTGTGCTGTGGTTGTAATTGGCCCTGGCAGGCCCTCCACATTATACTTTATAAAAAAAAAATATACCCAAAAAGGTTTTAGTAAAAAAAAACAATGTCAAAACTGATTTACTTGTAAGTAAAAACTAAATATACATAATCGTACAATTTAACTGTAATAAAAGTTTTGGCGTGATTAACAGCTTGAAGAGTTAGTTCCACAAATAGTATACGAAACATTTATTAATAATATTAAAACAGTGATAGCCCTATAAGATTTCTTTGCGTCTGTGGCTAATAGATATCCATTACAGGGCACTTGTCTCTTGAGTCAAGCACGCGAGCCTTTTCAAGGGAAGATTACCGTTCTGTCGAGATTTCCCTTACTTACCACTTGATTTATGGTGTTTTGTTTTTTGAAGTTAATTCATTGTTTTGTCAGCCCTATATACTAGTCATTATGACTTAATGGGACAATGAAGTACTGGGAGTACAATACGGTAAAAACTAAGTCACGCCACAGACTATTCGACTAATAAGGGTGACACTGTTTATTATGTAAGACAAGATTTTTAACATTGTTTGTTCAGTTCAAATCCCGAGTTTAATATCATTTTCCTCATTTATTTCTTGAAACATTTATACATATTAACAAAAGAAAAGAAAGAAAGAACTTTTATTATACATAATAAAAAATGATGTTTCGGAAATAATACTGAAGGGAATAAAAAATAAATAAGTGGCGCTACACACTCTTGAGGTCTTGGCCTTCTAAGCTAGTTAAGACCTTAAGACAGAAGGTCCTTTAAGTAGGGACAATAAATTAACCGACTTGGTACATAGATCTGACAACTGTTTACGGTAGAAGACTTGCGACCGTCTATAGGTGGTATACTAAGACATATAGTCTATTAACACAATGCAAATCCCTTTTTAAAGCTATAAAGCCCACACATTGTGAACAGCGATCAAACGAAGCGTGTCTCTTTATCAGTCTGTCTGCGTCTATCTACGGAAATGAGATTTTTGCCTTGCGAACGAGCCAATTTAACCTAACGTGTTTTAAATAAACTCACCCGATTGCCGACTTCATTCTCTTTAATTTACTACATTTAAAATTAAAATAAACTAAACTAATATTTGCATAGGATTTTTAATACAATTATAATTTAATCGGAATGTATATATCAAACTACTATTGTTGCTGTTGCTTTGTTATATTTTTGAAGTGAAACTTTTTTATCGGGGTTGGAAAAAAATTTAGTGTAACATTTTTTCGTTACGCGTCACATCTTTCCGTTACGCGCCATCTTTTGAAGTGAAACTTCTTTATCGACGTATGGGAGAAATTTTGTAGCAGGTTACGCGCCATGTTGCTTTTTGAAGTCAAACTTCTTTATCGGCGTTGGAAAAAAATTTACACACATTTGTCACATTTTTCGGTTACGCGCCATCTTTTTCTTGTCCCTACCACGGTTGATCCGAAGAGATTCGAAGCCATTAGTAACAAAAATATATAATAACGATAACAATGATAGTAATACTAATAATTCTATTACAATTAATGAAATTCTGTAATAATCTTAGTAGGTACTACATAGTAGTACAGTATTAAGTTATAATGAACAAATTGTATTTGTATTCATGTCTATGATACTAAAAGCCTTTTGTTAAACTTTATCTAATTTAACTTTATTTAACCAATTTCTGTAAAGTTGCATATAGTAGATCATTTTTCGAAAAATAAGGTCATAAAGAAGTTTCACTTCTTACGTGTGTACACCTAGTACACGCACACATTTTTTTTATTGGGAAACAATAAAAATAGAACGTTGAATGGCACGAATTTCTTTTCGAAAAAAATATATTTTATTATTCCCTTCGTCGAGCAGTGTTGGCCTAGTGGCTTCAGCGTGCGACATTCTTTCTATGTGCGCATTTAACATTCGCTCGAACGGTGAAGGAAAACATTGTGAGGAAACCGGCATGTCTTAGACCCAAAAATACGACGGCGTGCGTCAGGCTGATCACCTACTTGCCTATTAGATTTAAAAATTATCATGAAACAGATTCAGTAATAGGCCTAGACTTAGAGGTCGTAGCGCCACTGATTTATTTTAAATGAGGATTAAGTTTCCATTTAGTTTTAGTTATTATTGTTTTTATTTTTTATTTTGTAGTTGTTTGTTTAATTTTTTCCCTTGCTAGCTTGCTTATGTTCTAATATAATTGATGTGTATGTGTGTAAAATTTGTGATGACAAAATATTATTCTTGTATAATTTTATCCATACACGTTGTTTAAGAACTTATAAATAAAAACAGGGTTGGAGTTCTTCGGAGATCTTTTAAGACATTTTAAGTTTGTGACAAACTACATTGTTTTAATACAAATAAATTGTTAAGTAATTAATAGTATGTGAACTTCCATTCTCGGCCTACAGTCTACACCCTCTGTCTTCTTTGCCGATGAGTAGGGCTGCCTAACTATTCAAATTTAATGACGTGGAATAAGTGATACCTGTGTCTTCTATTCCATAATAAACATACTTTATTTTATTCCAGAAAAAACATTGCTTCGTATTTGATGGCACCTACATCATGAAAGACAGTTACTAAATATAATATTTTCTTGTGGATTAATTAAATAATATTAAAATGAAGAGTAGGCTTTAATATTAAAAGACGGAGTAATATAGCGGAGACGAAGTTCATTTCTCAGGTTCGGCTGCAGTATTGATATTGCTGGATATTACGAAGCTAGTGGCAATATAGACATTCAAATATTTAGAAGCGACTTCTCTTACGCTATAATATTTATTTTCGCTGAGCTTTGACGTAAATAATACCATCACTGCGCCCCCATGTACCACATGAGTCGGATAAAGACAGAAGAAAAACATACATACCGAAAAAATTTTTTAAGGCTCTTTATTATTTGAATAATAGGTTAAATTTTATTTAGCCCTTATTTAAAGTAAAAAATCTAAATTCGGAATTGACACATGCTAACACTGCATTCTCTTTGGTTTACGTGAGTACTAAATATTTATTACCGGAATATTGCAAATACTAAGTTGGCGGCAATAGATGGCGTTAATACCAATAAATCAATTTATTTTTTAACTAGAGTCGTATTTAAAGAGCAGACCAGACTTTAGCAAGCTTGCCTGTTTTTCCTGACTCAGGGGCGATTTTCAATAAACTAATGTTAAGTGTATGCATGATCCATGGGGTAACAATTTTAATAATCTATTTTATTTACTTATTTTACAGTTCAAGGACATTCAGATTCACGTGAATGTCATTGTTTGCGTTCGGATTGAATGACCGTAGTGCATGCTCCTATTTCACCGTGTCTTTCTAGAGGGGAAACGTTTGGTTTTCTTATTAATTAATTAATTAACTGTATCTGTAGCACGATGCACATGTGATGCACGGTTACAGGTCCTTATAAAGATTTTGTTAAAACAAAATGGCGATTTCAAAGTGTGATGAAGAGTTTAATGTCAATTCTTCTCGTCCGTTCTACGCCTTTGGGCAGTACCTACGCCTAAAGGTACGCCTTTAGGGTTGCCTGGAAGAGATCGCTTATTAGCGATAAGACCGCCCGTTGCATCCCTTATAATTTTTATGTATTGTGTTATTTGTGTTTCTTTTATTTTTATTGCATACGTTGCAAAAAAAAAGTTTAAGTATATAAATAAATGTAAATTTATTTTAGTACATTTATTTTTTATATAATACCACTGCAAACGTTCAGTAGGCTCATCTGATTTTAAGTGATACACAGACACTTACATTAGCTCGCAAATGCGTTGCCTTTTAAGAATTGGTACACTCTTTTCTTAAGTCGAATTGGTTCGGAAATACTTCAGTGGGCTGCTGGTTCCACATAGTGGTGGTATTCCACATAGTATGGTACTTATATGAATGAATGATATTTTGATATATTTTGAAATTGGCGTTTAATTAATGTCAAATTGCTCAGATTGCTAAAAACACTCAAACTGTTGAACATAGTAGTTATGTTCATAGTAGCTATTATCGTTCTTTGAGTAGCAGCGCATTTTAAATAATATCAATGTGACTGACAAGGTATTAGTAAAATATGCCGTGTCTAAACATTCTTAGGTGCATTTAGCAGAGGGTAATATTTGTTTAATCTAGAGAGCGACATTCAGCGATCGAGAGGCTGCCAGATAATCTAGATTCTGGGCTCACTTTATATATTTTATTGATATTTAAGCGATTGTGATATTATCAGAACACAATTTAACTTCTCTTTCTACTTTTATTAAACTTTATTAAGCTTAGTTGTAAGCTTGCGAGTTAACATATTGTCTTTTATAAAATTTTACAAAGTAATAATAAAAAAAATTAAATAATAATAATTAAAAAAAAAAACAATTTTAAAAAGTTTGGTCCCTGTGACAGTGTACCTTTAACTCTGGCATTTCAGCACCAGAGAGATGGAAGCACCAGCTCTGGGTGTTAATAATAATTTAGATTTTTACTTCAGTTTTATTTAGACTTGTTTTAAAGTGAGTCAACGCAGAACACTCAATGCTACAAAACTCACGAGTGCTGGTCTTTTAAAAAATTAGTATGTTATAAAACTTACATCTGATCACCTACTTGTCTATGAAATAAAAATGATCAAAGAAACGGATCCAATCGAAGGCAAGAGCCATATTGGGTTTTAGCATCACTGAATTATTATTATTAATAGTGCCTTAAAATTATTATGTAATAGTAGTTAAATTTATTGTATTTTACAAATATTTAGTTATCTATTTAAAATAATAATTTGTCTACCTAGAACGCCTAGGTGTAATTTAAAAAAATGAGACAGTTTTCGCGAATATCTTCCACGCCGTTGACCTGAGTACGTCCACATAATTTCCCTGGAGGTTGTGTCTACTCTTGACAATCGTTTTTCATCTGCATAATTGATTTCGTCTAGATATTACAGCATTGCTTCTGAGACACACTTTATTTAACAGGCAGCCGGCCGGAGGTACACCTGATTTTAAAATATTAAGCCCATGGACACTCAATGCCGGAAGTGCGTTTGAGTGAGTCTTTGACATATGGACGACCTCAAAGGAGATTCAGTAGAAATGGTTCAATAATACTTCGATAGGTTCCTCATAATGGTGGTGCACGTATATACAAGTACAAGGTACATATGTGCCCAAAATTCATCATGGTATATTAAACATCACACAGCACAGCGGTGTTAGTCTAGTCGCTTCAGCGTGTCTCTCATCCCTGAGGTCGTAGGTTCAATCTCCGGCTGTGCACCAATGGAATTTCTTTCCATGTGCGCATTTAGCATTCGCTCGAACGGTGAATTAAAACGTCGTGAGTAAATCGACCCAAAAAGTCAACGGCGTGGCACAGCAGGCTGATCACCTACTTGCCTATAACATTGCCAAATGATCATGATACAGATACAGAAATCTGAGGCCCAGACCTAAAAAGGTATGTAGCGCCACTGATTTTTTATGGTATTTAACATATTAGTTTTTAACATAATATATCTATGCAGTGGTAAACCGACCACTTAATGGACAGGTGTGCTCTCCACTAGATGGCATAAAAAAACATAAAATCTCATTGCTCACACTTAATACATTACAAAATTCGACCAAAACACACATTTTCTCTATTCTGCGAACAATACGATAAGATTTTTGTATAGATACCCCAAATCCTTTTTAAAACACTTTTTCATATCATAAATTGCTCACAATAGCAAAAAATCTACACGAAGTACCCATGTTCTAATGTTATTAAATAAAAATCTCGCTATAAGTACCGTTAGCAACACAAATACATTTTTAATATATTTACTAAGAATGAATATAAAATAACAGGTATAATTCCGCCTTCTTATTAGTATTATGAATATTATTGCTTATACGCACATATTCGAAATAGGCAATAATATGTATACGAATGATATCTATGAATACATCGTTAGCAAATTTGTAGAAATTCATAGATATAAATTATAATAATATATCAACAAGATAGATTAGAGCAAATTGTCAAATTTTGACACCACATTTATTGACGTTTTTTCATACATAAAATATATTATATAAACATTTGTATTTGTATTGGGCAGCCCGGACATACAACAACCACTATTAAAGCCTTCATTTGTTAAACAATATCCATAACGCTATATCATCTGCATCATGAGCACACCCCAAATACACACCCTTACGTACATACCATCACTTTCACACCATCACACAACAAACCCGAGATAAATGAATTAATTTTTTTGAATTTTTCCTTTTACTAATGTTTGAACCTTTTTGTGTATGTATCTATTCTATCTTTGGCTATATCTTTAATATATCTTTTTATTGTTGTGTATAATTTATATTAGCTGTGAGATTACGAAATAAATAAACATTTAGTAGTCATATAACAAAACCTTACTCTTGATTACTTACTTTAATAATCTAATTCTCATTTACTTAATATTACTATTATGAATTGCCATGGAGGTGATCATGGCTTTGTAGTTTTAATAGCTTAAAGAACTGGGTTTGGACACCTGCGAAACAAGCAGTCCGTAAGATCCAGAAAACTGATCGAATTCTTACGTTGGATTTTCATAAATTTGTCATAAATAAAGTTTTAATTATTTATTATTATTTAAATTAAAATGAAACAGATGCCAATGCCTTAATTACGAGTCCTCAAACGCTACTAGTGGTTTACCAGCTCGTTCAATCATCTCTGTACCTATACCTAATTTATAATTGTTTAATGTAATACTGTTTTGCTATCCATACACACATGTCTGATATTAAATTGGCACTCTTGAGCCTTCTGCTATTCAAAATGGAGATACTTTATACTGTTGAGTGCGTAAATGTACCGAGAAAATGGATTGCTTCGTAACTGTAAAAAAATGGGATTTCTGATTATTTATCGATATTTGTGTATTTATCAATTAAAATAGAACAATAATATTTCTTGGTTCAAAAAATGTGTGTGTCACTTGACGTGTCGTATTTGATTGAATTTTTTTAACTTCAGTCTCTTCCTTGTCTATGAATTCTAAGCTTGTTTCTATAACATTTGTTAAAACTATATGTATGTCAAAACATGTGTGCCGTTTCTCATAACCAATGTTAAGCAAACAAAAAATTTCATTAGGCACTTCTGAAAACGTAAACGCTAAAAAATTTCATCTCGCTAAAATAAACTGAAATAGTCCAGTTATAACTGTGAAATTACACATTTCGGGTTGATAAATTTTTCATTCGCCCTTACTCTCTGATTGCGCGAACAGCTTTTACTGCGAAGCCTCCATTCCAAGATTGAATTTTTACGAGAACTGAAATAAAGTTATAAACAAATGAATAAACAGAATATCAATTGTTTAGACTCGGAAATAAAGCCTTTGTAAATGGTAACATAAACAAATGAAGTAACAAAGTGTTAATAAATCCAGACTCTTAAAATATGCAGTCTGTTTTGCATAGTTTGAAGATTTTAAAGTAAGACGACCCAAATTATTATTGCTTTAATTTGTCTTGTGTTATGACTTATGACTTAAAGCCCTATCCTAGCACGAATTGCTGTGTCAGTGTCTCGGGGTGGACTGCGGTGCGCAGTGGAGAGGCGCGTCGCGTCGGCCCGTAATAACAATTAGTTATAGAAAACATTAAATTAATGTAATTTTATCATTTTTTTTTCTGAAATGGATTACTTGGCTTGCGATTAAATATATCGTGTAAATTTCAAAATTATGTTCTATATACATTTTCGTCATAAAATGAATTCAAAGTGTTAAAAATTGGCTATGTTTGGATTTTTTTTCTATCGAGCGAAGTTATTTAAATCGTGTATCGATCTTTCAAAATGGATACATAAACTACTCAACTCCACCATATATTTTTTCCATTCGCCCTACTTCAAGAAACGATGACGAAAAATGGAAAGAAACAATGTACTTTTTTGGAGTTTAGCGATAGGATAGGTCCTTAATGTCCTATAACCCCTAGATGGGGCAGAGGGCGTCCACAGTGAGTCTCCATCGCGTTCGGTCTTGAGCCTCGTATTTCACCCCGCTCCAAGTCTTCTGGCTCTCTTTGCCTCGTCTGTGACTGTACGGCGCCAGGTTTGCTTGGGACGGCCACGCTTCCGCTTTCCTTGCGGGTTCCAATCAAGCGCCTGCTTGGGAATATGATTGGGATCCCTTCGAAGTGTATGGCCTATCCAATTCCAGTTGCGTCGCTTGATCTGTGATTTTATGCTCCTCATAAATGTCCCTGTGGCAGTGATATCGACCAGCTCGGACATCACGGACTGTCATGCCAAAAAAGTGCAGGCCGCTTCTCGAGACATGCCGCAATTAACCGGCTTGTGAAGCGGCTGAAAAAGGTAAAGGCTATAAGGCTTTTTAAGGAAATAGAAAAAAGGTTAGTCGACATCTGCTGTCGCAGCTGCAGTCGGTAGCTGACAGCTACCTCGGACAAAGAAGAGATTCCTTAATTGTAAACACTGTATATTTGATGTTTGGGTTTTCATAAACGTTACTTTTTGTATAAATATCTAATATCGGTTAACTGTGTTTTACGTTTATTTTTGAATGTGTATTTCGTTTTTGGGTTTTTGTATATTACTTATTAGCCATGTAGTGGACTTTATAGTAAGAAAAAAGTATAAATATCTAAATAGAAGTACACTAATAAAAAATAATATAGGTAAGTATATATATACCTATATCATTATAGGGTAATGGCAAATGTATGGCAAATTTTTAAAATTGAAACTTTTATTACATCGTCTCAAACTTTTTCGTCTGTGTGTTGCATGTCGCGTGACGGTCGGCCGCGGAGTAGGGATAAAGTGAAAGGCGCTTGTCATTATAGTTATATACTACGGCGCCTATAGTTCGCAGCAGATGACCATGTAGTGTATAGACTATTATTTAATATGTGTATATAATCTAAATAATTGTTAAGTATTATGTATGTCGTACTCTCTAAGACACAGAGTTCAATAAAAATATTAGTTGGAGACTTAGTCTACTTTTATTATTTCCCATTATCATTCCTATTGTCCAAGTATAAAATTAAGATTGATAAAGCGATTTTTTTACCCTTAATGGAATATTATTCCAAAAAATTTTAGTTAAGTGTCTATAATGTGAAAAAAAGTTTCACTTTTACCGTGGTTTCATAAAACCACACAATCCTTTTGTATCTTTCGTTAACAGAGTATCGCATTTAATGTTATTAGAACTGGTACCGCTGTTCGAATTTGAATAATGTTATCCAAGTGAGAAGTCAGTTAAAATATAAACCCGTTATTTACGTACAAACGAGTTTACAGGCCTATAACGAAGGCCGTATAGTTTCAATCAAACCTTTTGGCGATCACAATGTTTCGTGTTGGGACGAAACGGGTCCCAATAAACATCTACAAAGGGTTACGAGCAGATTTGTTTGCGAGGGTGAAAACGACCGACCGCCGTTTGGAGGGTTGATGTCTCAGTTGATTTCTTACAAGTCGATAAAGCTGAAGTGGAATATACAAAAAATATTAAAGCAATAAACAGTGAGAAGGGCATTTCTAGTTTTTACACGCTTTATTAATATAAAGAAGCTAATGCTTCACCTGTATGTATGTATGTAACCGACTCCTTCGGACTCGATTTTGACCCACTTTAAACGGACAGATTTTATTCAAATTTTGCGCATCTGTCAAAGATCGATGACAATGCAATAATCCGAAAAAAAAATTAAACAAAAAAATAAAAAATAAATCATAGTTTAAAAAAACTAAAAAAGACGCTTTTAAAGCACATCAAACTAAAAAGTGAAAAATAATTCCTAATTTTGGCTGAAAATGGTAATGAACAAAAAATACAGTATTTTTTGTTCATTATTAAAAGTAAATGCTCAGTTTTTCAAAGATTACTCCTTCTACCTTAATTGAAACTTGCTCGCACAGGGACGGGAATCGTGAGGGTCCGGAAACCTGTCTGGACCCAAATATACAACGTCTCGTACCACATGACATCATGCTATCATTTTTCGATGTGTCGATGTAAAAGGTAAATATTCCGTATCGCAGCACCAGCGATTTTGAGGCTGATTTTTTTTACAGTCGCGTTATGTACGCGCAATACTAGTTATGATCTGTAAACATCATAACTAGTATTGTTATGATGGCGCATGAAAAAAAAATCAATATATTTGAAAAAAATATTAATATACTAACCTAACCTAACCGAACAATATTAATAATAGAATTTTTGGACAGCCCCGGCGCTGCGGGAAATGCAGCCCCTCCGCCCTTGCGTACCAAAGCACAGGCATTTTATTCAATCCTCCGCACCTCCGATTTTTAATATCTACTCTAGGGGTAAGGCAGACAAGACCACGTCGATAGTGAGGTGCTCTGATTTGGTTTAGGGTACTTTTTGATTTTTTTTTGGCAAAAAAGGTCATGCGCCATCATAACAACATTAGTTATGGTGCTGAGAACTCATGACGAAGTCAAAAAAAAAAATCAGCCTCAAAATCGCTGGTGCCGTGATACGCAATATTTACCATATAAAACACCGTAAAACCAAAGCTTCCATGTAAAATACGATGAATACAAAATATATAAACCCTATACAAAATATATAAGTATAACCCAAGTCACCGAGTGTTAGGTTTTTTCGTTACGAAATTTCTTGATTCGGTCGCCGCGCTCGATGCCCACGATAAAAGCTATGCAATAGCTTAATAAAGTCTGTAAGTATCAATTCTATGGCATATTAACGATCGTAACACATCGTGTTACCTAGGTCCGATTTCTACTACAAAGCTCACACCCCAAATCATCCACTTGCCTTAAAAATAACAAACGGTAAATTATGTCCACTTCCAATAGTACAAGTGACTTTGTGAGTTTCCAAATAATACATAATATTTGTTGGTAAGTCCCGTCACGTACATAGGTAAGAAAGGTTCTTGAGGAAGATCTACTTAAGGCTAGTTTTAATTCATGAGACACGTGGAGTCTATTGAGTTTCAAGTTAAGGGAAATTTTATTAGGTCTTTTTATGTAGATTTGTGAATAACAAAAGTCAGTATAATATATGCTGATAAGCTGATATAGTTGTAGTAGCTCACAGCACTAATAAAATAATAATAGTCTAATATGGATATTTACATCGGTTCTCTTTAACGTATGTTAGGTATATGTGAAAGCAAATTAATATATTCACATTGTAAGAGTTTTTGAAGGGAAGGTAGTGAGAGTAAAATTTTTACGGATCGTCACGAAGATGTGCAGCGTTTTTGTCAAAGAAAAGGGAGATAGTGATTGAGACCGATTGAGAGAGAGTGAGAGGGGCGAATTAAGGGGAGAATTAAAATTTCGTAAAGAGAATGTATGAAATATTAGTATTTTATATTTTATGCAAAATAGTTTATTGAAATCTCAAATGACGAATTGTAAATTAAAATGCCACGTGTTTTTTTTATCGAAGAAATTAATTTAAAAAAAAAAGTTCTAATTTGTATTAATTTTCGACACTTAATATTATATTTTAATGACAATTAAATTCATTAAATTCCTAACATATCTTTCTTTTTCCCTCCATCTAAGTCTGGGAAATCTAAAGTTTTAGATTTGTATAAATATGAACAAGACTAGATTAGTTTGCCAAAGAAGTTTCACTTCTGACATGTGTACTTTGTACGCACGCCCTTTTATAAGCGTGCAACATATTTATTTTTAATATTCAATATGTTAATTAAAATAAACATAACTGCTGCACTGTTGTCTTTAACAATTTATTAGTATTTAAGTTCAAACTAAGTTTTTGAATGGTAGAAATTCCTACCACAAATACATTGGCGCACATATGGATTATGATATGTTCTATGTAGATATTGAGTAGCTATCCAATGATAAAAATAGTTAATTATGCTCGACAATCACGTGAAGCCTGCGGGGCATTTCCTGCAAGGCAATTTACTGTCGATAGTTTGATCTGGCCGTGTTTGTACGGCAAACGAGGCGGAACCACGGCCAAACAATATTATGTCTATACAGAGGTATATTAGGCAACCTTATATAATATACTAATAGACTCGGCCAAGCGTTGCTGTGGCTAAGATTTTTGTTATATTACATAGTAGTAAACTATTCAAGAGAAACGGCAGGAGAACACCAATCCACCATGCTTATTTGGTGGTTATGCCATTAAATTGTAGCTTATGTGAAACGTTGGTATTTATTTTGATAAGGATCTATACCTAGGTACGAATAAAGAGCCTTTTCTAGTGGTGGTATTTTAATAAAAAAAAAATAATAAAAGTAAGCTTATTGTGACGTAACTATAAAAGATGAATGAGAAAGAAAAGAGACATGCTGTCGCGACATTTTTTATAGATAGTGATGTGTCTGTGAAAATTGTAATACATCATTTTGTTCTATAATTAATAGTTTTCGCAGCGCACGCGATTGAAGGAAGTTTTTTGTTTATTTTTTTACACCTTGGGTTAGATTATTCAAGTTTTAGTAAGCATCCCTATTTTTTTTTAATGAAATCGGGAATAGTGTAGCTTGCCAATGGTGGAAGAATTTTTGAAATCTGTCCAGTAGTTGCGGAGCCTATTCATTTCAAACAAACAAAAAATCAAACCTTTCCTCTTTATAATATTAGTATAGATATACATACATACTAAAGTAAAAAGTACTACTTCTTACTAGTATTACTTTCGTTCGTTAATTTTGTATTCTTCTTAGTGGTAGGGGAGCCCACGATGCTAAATGGGGATTTACTCGAGCGTCGTAGAGACCTATTGGGATGCAAAGCTTAGATAAAAAGAAGAAAAAAATGTTATATGATAAATTCCTTTTCATCGGTGGGGGAAGCGGCTATAAATAGTTAAATATGTAAAAAAAAACTGTTGCATGGACATCCTCGAGCGCGTCAGATATTGATAGCATCTATGCCCTACGTATTTTTAATAATGTACGTATGTTAATCTGATCGTTTGCATGATGCGGGTGGTTGTATTTAAGGGTTGAAAATGAAAAAAAAAAAATTTTATCGAGCGCGTCAGATTTTCTAAGGGAGTGTTAAGTGCACCAAAAAAAAAGCTCTCATTCACTAATCTGACGATTTCGATGGGACGCAAACCCACGGCCATTTTCATAATATGCAAAAAAAAAATCGCAATTTTGAAATACTCAAGCGCGTCAGATTAAGATATATGTGGTTCATCTTTATGTTCTAAACGTACTGTCTCATAATCTGACGATTATCTAGAGGGATTCGCCTGATCTGACAAAAAAAATTTAGAAAAACGATTCACCGAAAGGGCCATTCCTGCAACTTCCCGCTACTTCCATTCCTGGGCGCTTAAAATTGATATTTTGAGCTCGCTGAGTTCAAAGAAATAACATGTCTATGCATTTGAGCTCCCCAGCTCGAAAGTCTGATAGAATTTTCATAGAACACTATTTTTGGAATTTTCTATATATTAATCTGCCGCGCTTTAGTAAATCCCGAAATCCCCTCTTGGGCTCCCCTACCATAGGTAGATTAACTTTGGAATACAGCAAATATTTTTGGGTTTTCATTAAAGACAACTATACAAATAAATAGATACCAATTAAAATTGTAAACAACTTTTGTATTCAGCATTTCAATGCGGAAAATTCGAAGAAATATAAATTGTAAAGTATAAGGATCCTTTTAGCGTTATTGTTTCATTATATAGAAAATTCTAGCAAATAGCATTTTCATCAGACATTCTAAATTTAGTCCTACAAATATCTAAAATCACGTCTAGAGATTAAGCTGAAATATTTTGAATAATTTTGTACACTGCTTTCAAAGATGTTTTTGTCTTGAAGCTGACAATCTGAAAGCTCTGTTTAAGTTAAATATAAACAAAAACATAACCTACAAACTGTTTTGACGCACGATAAATGTCGCATGGAATCCATTGTGCCTGGATACAAGCTGCGACAGTCTGCCACATGTCGCAAGGTATTGCCATTCCGCACGGTTCTTGCCACAATGTGCGACATTTTTAACTTTGTAGCATGCGGCCTTGTGGCATGCCGCAATGCCGCACAGTGTTGCATCGGTGTAAAATAGGCTGCCATATGCCACAGATGCCGAAAATGCTTTCTATATGTAGCATGCCACAAGGCGCCGCATGCCGCATTGTGTAACATGCGGCACTGTTGCTGCCCCGGCGTAAACCAGCCTTAAGGAACACCCAGTTCAAAAACTCATACAAAAACTCAGGTTCGAACTTGTTTGCAAAAAAGAATCGTTTGAGGGCAGTACCTGGAACTCCTCAACCTGGCTCTGGCTGGCTGATCACCTACTTGGTAGAAACGTAGTATAGTGACTTAAAAGGTCGTTCGTTATATCTATATATCTAAGTCATTTTCAAACACATATTTGCAATTCAAACACATGAGAAGTCCTGTAAGTATTCCATCGGTCTGTCAGACCCTAATAAAGTTGAATGGTTCCCTGATTTGTTTTTATCTTTTTTGTTTAACTTTGGGCCGTCGCATTAAAGTGACGGTCCAATAATGCAGAATAAAAATTATTTAAAAAGTTAAATGTAATTACTAAAGTGTTTTTCTTTTGTATTTATTCTTTAATTTTAAGTTATCGCTTATGTTCGTTGTTTGGAGTCTCTAGCCAAAGTTAAAGTATAGTTTTTCAAGTAAAAACCTGAGGCGGAAGTCTCAACTTTTGGATGTACCGCGCGCACATTCCAACTTGGTTAGCGAAGCGCCAACACGCAAGCAATACAAATAAAAAACAGAATTTCTATCGAGGTAGTTACAATGTCACACAGATACCCAAATAGCACCGTAAGCGTTAATGCAATCAATGCTTAGTCTTATTATTCCATTGTGTTCCACGAATCAAAGTTATCATGTAAGGGGTTTTAGCTGTAAGATTATAATGATATTAAAGGTAGTCTAATATCGACCACCATAGTGATAGGGTCTAACATCGACCAACTTAGAATAAGAGTCTTGTATCGACTATTAGTTAAGAATATTAAGTGTAATTTACTTAATAAAGTTTTCCTTTTTAAAAAATCCTTTGATAACCGTCGCGATTTGACTGGCGCAGCCGGTAGGATATCCGTCGTGATCCTGTGCCTGTGAAGACTTAAAATCAGTCTGAGTATAGGGTTGCGCGTGTGTTTTTACGCATTTAACGGATATTTTACGACCAAACAAATAAGTCATTATTGATCGCGTAATTCGACGGTAAAAGGTAAAAAGTGAAAGAAGCAGAAGCAGTTATAAATAGAAGAAATGGGTTGCAGACTTATGTGAGTAAACCTCTTCGCATTCCAACCTGTCCCATTTTATTTCCGTTTGACTGTGTATCGTGTAAAATAGATTTAAGTTATTTTAAGTTGATAAAGATTTTAATTGAAATAAAAAAAGAAAATTATATTGAATAATTAAGTAAGTAAAGAATATAAATTTATATTATTTTAAATTTTTATTGTAATAGATATTTTTTCTTAAAAATGCAAGAAATACGCACTATTCCTACTGATATTCTAAATATTATACCTAAGTTCGATGGGGAACAAAAACTATTAAATTTATTTTTAAATAAAAGTGAGTATGTCATTAGAGCCTTTAGGCCAGAACATCCGAATATAGCACAAGATATATACATATTTCATGTTATAACAAGCCGCCTTAGAGGTAAGGCAAGTCACTTGATTAGCGAGAGACAAGACATCAATAATTGGGAGGAGCTAAGAACAACTCTTATCCAACATTTCGGAGATCCTAGAACTGAAGAATGTATTTCGATTGAATTAGAAAATATTAAAATTAATCAAGGCGAGTCATATTTAAGCTTTTGTAATCGAATCCAAAGCGTCCGTAGCACATTATTTTCAAAAATTAATTTAATAGAGGACGAGAATATTAAGAACGCGAAGATGAATATATATAACCATACATGTTTAAATGTTTTCCTTTTCAATTTGCCCGAAGATATGATACGCGTTGTCCGATTACATAGATGTACAACTCTAGAAGACGCGCTCAGTGTTGTAATGGAAGAAGTGAATTTCCTTAACCAATATAAATCACGGAGTGTTAATAGACAAAAATATACTCAAAATATTAATGAACAAAATAATTTACCACAAAATAATTTATCACGAAATAATTTTTCACAAAATAATTTTAATAAGTTTAATCAATTACCCCAACACCAAAATAAGCCTCCAATGAATTTCAAATTTGGAATACAATCACAACAACAACCTCAAGGATTTAAACCTAATTTCTCTAATTTTAAATTCGGTACCAACCAAAAGCAAGGGATATATAATCCTAATAATCCTAATAATTCACAATTTAAGTTTGGTGGTGGACCACCTCATTTTGGATACAGGCAATTCCCCCAAACAACGAATCAACAACAATTTAAATTTGGTAATCCACAAAATCATCAACCAAAACCGGTACATAGATATGAAAACGATGTATCGATGCGAACGGCGCCTCAAGCTAAGCCAAATTTTATGACACCAAGAACATCAAATAATTTATTTTATACAAATTACATGAACGACGATATGAATAACTACACAGATTACGATCATGAAACATTGTATACACACGAAGATAATTATCCCTATGAATATTATAATATAGATCCGAATGATTTTACACCAGATAATTATTGTCAATTAGAACAAAATTCAGAAGAAGCGGTTGACACCTCAGAACCTGAAAATTTTCATACACAAGCCTCAATAACCGACAAACCGAAGTAATACAATTAAATCATCACGGTACTTTAAAGTTGCCACATATTGAAATTCCCGAAATAAATAGTAAGTTTATGATAGACACAGGTAGTTCACGATCCTTTATAAGTCCTGAAATAGTCAATAAGTATTTGTCAGAATTTAAATATTATGAGCCATTCGAAGTCGTGAGTACACACGCACAGAGTCACCATAACGAAGTAATTTATATACCTCTCTTTAAAACTTTTTGTAGTACAGATTATCATAAATTTTATATCTATAATGTGGATAGCGATTATGGCGGTTTAATAGGATCAGACCTATTAAAACAACTTGACGCTAATATAGACATGAAAAATCAAATTTTAAGAACTCGTGACACAGAAATACCAATCATTTATAGTCCACCATTTGCAATTCATGTTGATGCACGATCTGAAACTCGTGTTAAGGTTCCTGTTAATCTTCCCAATGGACAAGCAATATTAAATTCAATTAATTTTGGTAAAGGTATAAGAACACCATCTGCTCTTGTAAAATGCGAAAACGGTTATGCTACCACTATAATACAAAATTCATCAGATAAAAACTATGAAATTAAATTCACTAAACCTCTAATGGTTACAAATTACAATGAAGAAATAATTAATATAAATAATACTCAAACAATTAATGATTATAAAATTGATAAAATTCTGAAACAAAATTTGTCTAAATTACGTTTTGAACATATGAATGAGGAAGAAAGAACTAAAATTTTTAATTTGTGTTTTGAATATAGAGATATTTTTTACAGCGAGCATATACCATTAAGTTTTTCTAATCAAGTTAAGCATAAAATTCGTACAACTAATGAAGACCCAATTTACGTAAAGCCTTATCGTCAATCTCCAGCCGAAGCTGTTGAAATTAGGAATCAAATAGATAAACTTTTAAAAGATAATGTAATACAAGAATCTAATTCTCCATGGTGTGCACCTGTACACCTCGTACCAAAAAAAATCGACGCTAGTGGTGAAAAGAAGTTTAGGATGGTTGTTGACTATAGAAGACTGAATGACATTACAATAGACGATAAATATCCATTACCTAATATAACTGACCTCTTTGACAAACTAGGTAAAAGCTGTTACTTCTCAGTACTTGATTTGGCTAGTGGTTATCACCAACTGGAAATAGAAAAAGAAGACCAACCTAAAACTGCCTTTTCAACTCAATTTGGACACTATGAGTTCCTTCGAATGCCGTTTGGGTTAAAGACCGCACCAGCGACATTCCAACGAGCAATGGACAATATTCTTAGAGGACTGCAGGGCATACATTGCTTAATTTACTTAGATGATATAATTATCTTTTCATCTAGCCTCGACGAACACCTAATAAAACTAAAACTAGTATTCGATAGACTTAGAAAGACCAACCTTAAAGTCCAACTCGATAAGTCGGAATTCCTTTGCAAAGAAACAAATTACTTAGGACATACAATTACACCTGACGGACTAAAACCAAACACCGACAAAATAGACGCTATACTTAATTACCCAGTACCAAAAACTACGACAGAAATTAAGAGTTTTCTCGGACTTATTGGTTATTATCGAAAATTTATAAAAGACTTCTCAAAGATTACACAACCCATGACAGCATGTCTAAAAAAGAACAGTAAAATTGTAATTAATGAAAATTATTTAAAATCATTTGAAAAATGCAAAGAACTTCTTGTTAATGCACCATTACTTCAATATCCCGACTTTACAAAGCCTTTTATTTTGACAACTGACGCATCTGACTATGCACTTGGAGCTGTACTCTCACAGGGCCAAGTAGGCAGTGATAAACCAATAGCATATGCTAGTAGAACTTTGAATGACACAGAAAAACGTTACAGTACTATAGAAAAAGAGTTATTAGCGATAGTATGGGCAGTTAAACACTTTCGTCCGTACCTATATGGAACAAAATTTACAATTTATACAGACCATAGACCATTAGCTTGGCTAGATTCTCTTAAAGAACCAAATAGTAAATTGACTAGATATAAACTCAGATTAGCTGAATACAACTTTAAGGTCATTCATAAGAATGGAAAGCAAAACACCAATGCTGATGCTCTCTCGCGTATTAAATTAAATGCTTTAGGTAAAAACGATAAAGATAATCAATCAATGGTAGTTAATGTAGATAACTCTGATAGAAATCTTGAAGACTATATTCAAGAATTAACCGATTCAATAACACGATTAGGACAAAACAACCAAAGTAAAGAACCTGAAAATGATAACAGTAACTCTATGTCTTTTTCTGAAATATCTAGGTCTATTCCATCTCGAGTTAATTCCAGGTCATCATCACGCACATTAACAATAAACTCTAGTACAGATACAGCACATTCTGCTGAAGATATGGATACTGATGGCATTCCCATACTTTACGAAGCTATAGATACAAAACCAAACCAAATATTAATATACCCATGGTTTAAAAATGAACTTTCAGTTAAAATTCGTTCACATCCCAAGCAAAAGATTTTAGAGGTCCACTTACCCCTAGATAATTCCGAGTTAATAAAAAAATTTCTTAAAGAATATATTAGACCCAAAATTAAATACTTTATCTATTACGAAAATAAAGCACACCGACAATTATTCACACAAGTATTAATTTCATTATTTAGAAAAGAAACCGTAAAGCTTTATGAATGCACTGAAAGAGTAATTAATGTCACTGACGAAAAAGAACAAGAGGAAATAGTAATGAAGTATCACGTAGGCAAAACCTGTCACCGAGGTATTAAAGAAACAATTTCTCATTTAAAACGAGTTTATTTTTGGACAAATTTAGAAGAAACCGTAACCAGTTTAATAAATTCATGTGACACTTGTAAACGTATGAAATACGATCGTAGACCATTTAAACCTCAATTACAACTTACACAAACTCAATCAAGACCTTTTCAAGAATTATTTATAGATTTATTCTCCATAGAAGGAAAATATTACTTAACCATATTAGACGCATTTAGTAAGTTAGCACAAGCTTTTGAAATCCCAGATAGATCAACACCTGAAGTAGTCAGGGCACTTATAAAGTATTTTTCATTCTACGGCGTACCTACTAAAATCAGTTCAGACCCTGGTTCTGAATTCAATAATAAACTCATGAAAGACTTAATGACATTGTATAAAATAGACATTCACATAGGCACCCCTAACAATCCAAACTCAATGGGATTAATAGAACGATTCCATTCCACAATTTTAGAAATATATAGACTTGCGAAATATGAACATAAATTCACAGATGCTACATCAGTGATGACTTATGCTATAATGGCTTACAATCAAACAATCCATTCAGTAACAGGTCTCACTCCGTTTGAAGTAGTATTTGGTCACACGGAAAATAACAATCAATTTAATTTAAATTTTGATAAAGAATATACTCAACAACTAGTTAGGGATCATGCAAAAAGAACTCACTACTTATACAAATACTTAACCGATAAAATAGGAACTAGGAAAGAAAAAGTTCAACAAAGTAGAGTAGGAGAAACTAATTTTGATTTAAATGAAGGTGATAATGTTTTTATTAAAGGCATAAATCGACGTAGAAGCAAGGATAAGCCCAGGTATGAAAAAGCAAAAGTTAAGGGTAAAATAAAAAGAAATGTAGTATTGGTAGAAACTAGCACAAAAGATAAAAATGTTCCAATAAAAGACATAAAACGTCCCCCACAGGTTCGTCCTGCTAGTGACCCAAGCAGTAACGATCCGGGCCCTTCAACTTCAAAAGGTTGAGAAGAATCCAGGCGTTCTCCCTCTTAGAGAAGGAACCGCTATGATTACGTATGATAAGTGGATAGTAATTAAGACATTAGATATTAAACTTATTAAGGAAGAATTAGAATTTAATATGCATAGGTATATAGAACTAAATAGAACAGTAGAATTACAGTTAAATACCAGTAGCCCTTCGTTAATATACTTCAAAGATGTTAAGCTTCAAGTTAATTATATGTTAAATATCACATTGAACAAATATTCAGAAATTGTACCAATTAATAGACAGAAAAGAGGACTCATTAATCCTTTGGGATCTTTAGTTAAAATGATAACAGGAAATTTGGATTACGATGATGCTATTAAATATGACAACTTAATAAAAGATTTAAAATCTCGTGAACATTCTCTGGAAAAGAAAACTACTGTTATATCCGAAATGATAAGACTTGTTGCAAACTCTACTATAAATATTACAAACAATCTCGAACAATTAAGTGATGCAATTAATAAAATTAATAAAAATATTAAAGACATTTCAATTATTTCACATGTTAACCAAATAACACATATCTATAATTCCTTCTTACATAATTTTCAAATAATTTACACAAAATTGACCGAGATTGAAAACCTTTTAGCATTCAGTAGAATGGGCGTATTACATCAATCTATAATTAATACTAATGAACTCATTAATGTACTTAGAATCATAGAGAAAACAGATAAGCTGATATTTAAAGTAATTCCTGAAAATATTGTAAGAATTGAACAGTCCATGACATTGAAATCGTATTTTAAGAACAATGTTATTACTTTAGTATTAGAAATACCCTTAGTTAAGAAAGAAACTTATTTTTATTATAAAATTGTACCCTTACCTATCACCCAACCTGAAACAAACCTTACCTTAATAATATTACCCAAGTATCCTTACCTTATTGCGAAGGGGTTGAAAGCGAAATCGCTGTCGACACCATGTAAGAATATAGAAGAAGAAATATACCTCTGTGATGAGCTGCAGACCATGGTACCTGTTGAAGACACTTGTATCCTGGACCTGATGAAATATTCTCACAACGTTTCTTGCAAACAAATTCCAATAGAATTCGAAGAAATTAAAGTGGAACTTTTACAGATTAACCGATGGATAATCTACTCTAAATCACCTGTTGATCTGGTTAGAACCTGTGATAATGAAATTTTACATTACACTCTCATAAATACTTACTTATTAACCATTGAAGATAAATGCCAATATAACATTGCAAATCACAATTTAAGAATACATAGCAGTAACGGTGAGAAGCTTATATCTCAAAAGCTGCCGCTAGTAAATTTACCTGAAAATTTGAAGATCAGTATCCAGAGCAACATTAATCCTGTTAAGCTGAATGGGGTTGATTTAACCAATTTAAAAGTATTATCATACGCCCTACAAAACAGTGAAAATCAAAGTGATAGTGTAGTGAAAACCAATAGTGTCAGTTTAGGGACAATAATTCTATATGTAATTTTAATTTTAAGTCTTATATCCTTTCTGGCATACAAAAAGATAAAAACATGTATAATATTTCAAGGCCGAAACCATCCTCCGAAAAATTGTTCTTCAGATGATTTCGAGCTTAAGGAGGGAAAAGTTACAATGTCACACAGATACCCAAATAGCACCGTAAGCGTTAATGCAATCAATGCTTAGTCTTATTATTCCATTGTGTTCCACGAATCAAAGTTATCATGTAAGGGGTTTTAGCTGTAAGATTATAATGATATTAAAGGTAGTCTAATATCGACCACCATAGTGATAGGGTCTAACATCGACCAACTTAGAATAAGAGTCTTGTATCGACTATTAGTTAAGAATATTAAGTGTAATTTACTTAATAAAGTTTTCCTTTTTAAAAAATCCTTTGATAACCGTCGCGATTTGACTAGGTAGACCTATTTGTTTGTTCACATGCTGAGTTCACAAGAGTTGGTTGCTATCCTAGCTATAAGATGAAGGTTAAAAAAAAATTAACCTATATTTATTTATTGTTGGATTATCAGTGTAAATATTATTGTGTAGTTCTATCGCATTAGTACCAGTTAAGATAAAATAATTATGTGGAATAAATAAAAAAAAGTGCGTGCGTACAAAGCATACATATCATAAGTGAAACTTCTTTAGCATACTAATCTTTAAGTCTTGTTTATATTTATACAAATCAAATACTTTAGACTTCCGATACTTATAGGGAGGGAAAAGGAAGATATTTAATGAATTTAATTGTCATTAAAATATTAAGTGTCGCCGTACTGTTCCATGTGTTGCCGTACGTAGCTACTAAAAAAGTAGTAAAATTATATCAAATATATGTTCAGAAATTTGTATCTATAAAAATGTTTTATTGATATATAAAGATCGCAGGGTATTGAATCATATATAATTCAATATTGCTATGGGTACAAATAAAATATAACATGTTTATATTAATAAGAATGCAGGCCTCGCCGAGGGGCGGTTAATATTTGATCAGGCCCTTAGTTCGGGGGCTTGGGAGTAAATTTTATTAGCTAATGCATTGTCTTTTGTACTATCTTGAGGAATTTGGACCGGATTCCTCCAAATAATATCCGCCTGACAGCTCTTATTACACAAATATATTATAGGTGATGAAAATATATTTATTTATGTAGCACCTACGATAGAATACATTCCCTAAGTCAGCGCAACTCGTTACGATGCTAAATAATTTCTATAAAATCGTGGCTTGTGTGCAGTGTAGGGCTAGTAAAAAAAGTGGTTCAGTTTGGAGTCAGAGCTTTGTTTGCAATTAACATTTGCACTTGAAAAATATGCCATATTACTTATATATTATATTATAAATCCTTCTAAAATTCGTGGTAGCCCAAATAGCAAACTATTAAATCCGTTTTGCAGAAAATTACTGTTCCTTAACTAAGATTATATCTGATTTATTTTATTTTGGAGTTTTAGAATGGGGACATTCACCTACGAATTTTTTAAGTTGAAAAATTATCGCGCAATTATTGCCCTATAAACAATTGTTAACATAATTTTATATATTATTAACTATTAATTACTTAAAGATGTCATGTGGAACATGGTGTAATGGTTGCAGCTCCTTATATATTTTGTAAAACAAAAAAATTGGCGATTAAAAAGAGTGGCGGAGAGTTTATTGCCAGTTCTTCTCGTCCGTTTTACGCCCTTGATTTAAGAACTGGCAGTAAATGAAATATTAGAATTATTTAGCATTTAATATATATTTCTTTATATCGTTCATAAGTGTACATTTTTTTACCTGAGTAATGTGATTTTGAATTTGGATTTAGTACTAAAATAGCCTTTAAACTTGAGGGGGTTCAATTCTTGGCCAGATATTTGTTACGAAAAAAGCTTATTTGTACTAAGTACGGACTATTTTATACATACATAAACTGCTTACAAATCCCTCTATTTAAATGTTATTGTGAAACTTTCAGACCCTATCAGATAATCGTTGAAAGGTAAGTTAAAAAGTGTTAGTACGTGTGTGGCGTGTAAAGTCGCGGGCGGACTATATCACTTTCAACGGACTTCTCACAAATAAAGTAGCACAGCAGGAATGGAAATACGAATAATGGATGTGGTTAAATTTGGATGAATTTGTCTGTTATTTGGTAAATTCTTCTAGTTGCTGTCTTCTATTCTTTTCTCGTTGTTGTTTCTTTGTATTCTTTTATCTTGTTGACTTTTTTATGTTGTATTTAAATAACTATAATTTTCTGTGTTTTTATCTGATAAGTCTTATGTTTCTTGTCTGCTGTAGTTTGTTTACTATTGTAATTTACAATTATAACTGTAATGTATTATTGTAGTCGTATATTTTCTCATGTTAGTGAAAATTGTAATTTTCTTACTGAGAAATAATTAATATCTCAAACCGTCAATAATTATTTATGTATTTACTTATAACAACTACCCTAACAGCTACCAATACGATAGTTGTGTTACTTAATAACCGTAGGATACTTTAAGATTTTCTATCGTTTCGGAGACAGTCGGTATAAAGCACTTGCAACGCATGTGTTCAGGGGGCCTGGTGTCAAAAAAGTCAAAATCATTTATTCATATAGGTAACACAATGTAAACTTAGGAACGTCAAAACAGATATATTCATTGAATGCTTCTAATTTTACATTTACTGCCAGTTCTCAAATCAAGTGCGTAGAACGGAAGAGAAGAACTGGCAATAAACTCTCCGCCACTCTTTTTTTTGCCACAACAATATATGAACATATTTAATTGTTTTCATTAGGGCTGTTATTATTTATTCTATGTGTTGTAATTGAGCTAACAAAATTGCTTGCAAAAGCTGATCGTGGAAACAACTGTAAAATAAATTTTTATATCAGTTTTTTAAGAATACCTTTTGCGCGGGACTCGCATCCCTGTCCTCGTAGGTTTCCAAGGAAGTGCACCAATTGAAAGTCTATGAGAGCACGTCAGATGGGCATGTCTGATCACCTACTTGACTTTTAGAAGATCACGAAAAAGAATATAAAAGGTAGCGCCACTGGTTTTTGGTTTGGGTGTTTTCATAACCAGAAATAAGGTATTTTCAAATAAAGTATTCTATTGGAAATACACGACTAATATATTTACGGTTAACTACTTAAGGCTACTTAATAATATTTACGGTTTATTTTTAATATACACTTATGCTTCGAACCTTTCAGTTCTTCGTAGGTCCTAATAGTATCAGTATGCGCAGCCTGACTCCCAAATGCCGACTGACTTGCAATACTTAGAGTAGTTTAGTGTTAGTTCAGTATTGTATTACTGTTTGTGTCCATGAATTGGGTTTGGCACGGGACATTTTGAATACTAATCGCTAAAGAAAGAATCTAAAGCTTTTTGGATTATTGTGTAAGAAATTAGATAGAAGAACTAGATTATTTTTATTATATTAACGTTTGGAAATTATTCGGAAAGTTTTAAGAGAAGAGTAGAACATCAGGGCGCGTTCAAGTATTACGTAACGAATTGGGGGGGGACGGACTTTTATAAAACTTTACGATGCGGGGCGGGATTGAATTACGCGTTATTGTTAATATTATTTTCGACTTTCCAGTACTTTACAGCACATAATAGTAACTTTTAGTATAAAGAGTCACTGGGTGGTCACGAAACGTTTTACTATTGCGTACAGAAAAACGTTACGGCGCGTTACACGGGAGGGGGGAGGTGTCAATAATCTCCAAAAATTGCGTGACGTAATATTTGAACGCTCCCTTACTCAGAGACTTGGCCTTAGGGACAAGAGAAACCATCTTCGACGAATTTGCTCTTACTAGTCGGTTACTTGAAGCTCACGCACAAAAATGGATTTCCCAGATTGTTACCACTCTGCACCTCCTCATTGTTTCTATGTAGGTGGTCCGGCAGAGTCTTTTGGATTCCCTCATGATGATGGGTTTGAATACCATCTTCTCATTTTATCCTTGACCCTTCACCTCCCTGTTTCACCGGGGCGAGAATCCACCTTAATTTAAAACATAATATTCAAACCAAACTAATACGCAATTTATTTATTCAAACTGTTCACATTTCCGAAAAAATTCCTTCTTTGGAGATTAAGAAGTAAATATAAAAAAAAACACTCGAAAACACCAGCTGTCTTCGAGTTTTGCATTCAGCACCATATTTTGCTATTAACTTTTATTGAAATAGATATAATATAGTTAATATCTATTATTATTTTATTTTAAATATTGATCATACTAAAGTGAGGCTAAAAAGTGTGACATCGAAGAGTATTATAATGATACGTAAACATAAAATATATCGATGAAAAATATATTTAAACTTTTCTTTTTGCTAAACGAATCAGTCTACAGAGATATATCTATCTATCTATCTATACATATAATAGGATGTGACATAAAGTACTATCATAGAAATCAAGCAAATAAGATGAAAACTCTGAGTTTCTTACTATCTTTTTGTATCAAGTGGCTGTTTAGAAATTGTGGTTTTACTATCGCCCGCCATCTTTAGATAGGATATTTATGAGGTCAATGTGTACACTTCATAAATAAATCCTCGCGATCAGAGGTTATTGCTAAATCTATATGTTTCCCTTTTATTTGAGTATAGATAAACGATTTCAAGAGAATTCAAAGAAAAAGGAAAAAGAAGATCGCTCTTAGACTTTCATTGTTAGAAATAATTCTGAAATATAAATTACTTAATAAAAATGTGGATTATATTATTTTATATAAAAGCACTTTCTCAGTGAAAGTAAAAAAATGTGACTCGTCACAAAACGCCTCACAGAAATGAAACATCGAAGTTATTTTGTACAAGTAATATGCATGCATAAAATAAGGCAAAACTGAAAAAATTAAGTGTTACGTATTCTTCCATAAAATGATGACTGTTTATTTAATAAAGATTAATTTAATTCAGTACAAAGTATGTGGTAAACACTACTATATAGCGTGTGTGTGTGTCCTACACTGTATATGTTTTATAATTGTTACAGCAACAAACTTGAATTTACAATGACAATACTATTATATAGTTCATAAAATGTAGTTTACAGAAGATTATTTGGTAATTTTGTTTTCCATTTTTATTATTGAAGCTTTCATAAACATACATATTGCCTACAGCGTTACACAATTCTCGAACAGCCTTAGGATATCATAAGCTTAATATGAGGTCCCCGCCCTTTGGATGGCTACGAAAACTTTACTTTCAGGCCATATATTCCTACTTTAAGTTATATATTTATAAGACCCTTAATAGAGAATGGGGCTGACACATTTTTGCGTCTATTTTTTCGGTAATTTTTGTGTATATAATATCGTGATTATTCTTCATGATATTTTGAGCAGTGTTGGCCTAGTGGCTTCAGCATGCGACTCTCATCCCTGAGGTCGTTTGCCATCTGAACGTAGCCATACTGTTCTTTGGAAATCATAAGCGACGCCATATTGACAGTTTGGATAGCTTCGTTTGGTGGCTGAAAGTGGACCTAAATTGAAATGAACAGGCTAGGCAAGGAATAAAACGTCATCGATTCAAGTTATTTAATATATGCATAGCTGTTTGATCAAATGGCTGAATATCATTCAGGCCTCTAGTTAAACGGCGCTGTATAGTAAATGGGCTAGAAAAATAAAATATTCAAAAGTCAACATCATTTATTTATATAGGTAACACAATGTACACTTATGAACGTCAAAAATATATATATATATACTAGCGGATTCGGCCAAGCTTTGCTGTGGCTAAAGTTTTTGTTTTATTACATAGTAGTAAACTATTCAAGGGAAACGGTAGGGGAACACCAGTCATGGGGACCACCAAGCTTTTTTGGTGGTAATGCCATTAATTTGTAGCTTATGTGAAACGTTGGTACTTTCAACACAGCGACATCTGTTAGAATTGTGACTATCAAATAACTAGCAAATAATTTGCAATAAAATAATATTGCGGGTATAAATTAAGATGTAAGCTATCCTATCTTTTAAGTAAGATCAAACTGCACACGGTGTACAAATTTGATTGAAATCGGTTCAGTAGTTTAGGAGTCCATAGCGGACAAACAACGTGACACGTAATTTATATATATTGAGATGAAATGCTTCTAATTTTACATTTACTACCAGTTCTCAAATCAAGGGCGTAGAACGGAAGAGAGGAACTGGCAATAAACTCTCCGCCACCCTCTTTAATCGCCAAGTTTTTGTTTTACACACCGTTTGTATGGATCTGCAACCTTTACACCATGTTCCACGTGACATCTTAAGTAATAAATAATAAAAAAATAAATTAAAAACAAAGGTTTGTCCTCTATCAGCAGGAAGCATGGTGAAATAGGAGAACGCACTTACATTCTCGTGGGAACAACACGCAACGGCTAATTAAGCTAGTTGGCTGCGACACATACATCACTGACGTGTCGGTAGTAGATTTTTGTAAACAGATTGATTTTGAGTCAACAGTTAGTTTTTTAACAGAATGAAAACGTATGGTTTAGAATGATAATAATGAATGCCTTAAGAGATATCTATATATAGAGACTTATCATTGAACATTTCAAATAATGAAAAATATTCGATTTGATCAAAAGGCACGACGATGTAATAAAGGCTAGTGATATTAACATTCGGATAACCTCGCCTCGAGCGAGAAACGTATTGAAAAGCATTTTATATATTGAAGATATATTTTTCTACGTATAAGAATGCGATTGTGATACGCGTAGTATTAGTTTTGAAGTGATACTTCTTTAGGCGCATGAGGGTAAAATTACACACAAATTTAGCTAGGAGACTAATAAATAATAGGTTGGGGAAAAAGTTTCTTCGCATTTTTTAAGAAAATTCAAAACATTTTTTAATATACTTTATTTACATTTAACTAAAGTATGTAGGTACCATTTTGTTCGATAATTTTTTGCCATCCTTCAGGTAGGGACATGATCCCATTGCTATAGAAATTTTGGGGCTTCTGATCAAAAAAATACCACGACAATTAGTTTTGGCAGTCCTCTCGTGATGTTAACCTGACACTGCCTAAAGAATTCTGAAGATACTAAAACAGGTGGAAATGGTGAAGGTGGAAGGTCAGGACTAAACATCGGATGCATTATCACCTCCTAGCCAAGCTCTCTTAGTTTTTGCGGAGTGGCCAAAGATGTGTGAGGTCTAGCGTTATCATGATGAAAAACCACACACTTTCTGGTGATTAATTCCGGCCGCTTTCTCTCAACTTCTTGCTTTAATCTCATCAGTTTTTCGCAGTAGAGTTCAGAATCGATGGTCCTGCCTGGTGGTAACAGCTTATAATGAATAATGCCCTTCCAATCCCACCGCACACACAGCATCACCTTGTTGCGAGTTATCCCGGGTTTCGCCACAGTCTGTGAAGCCTGACCGGCCTTTGACCACGACCTTTTTGATCCACTTTTCATCATCACTTATCAGCTTCTTCAAAAATGGTTCGGTTCCATTAAGTCGTAATAAAGTATTAAAAATGAGTACACTGTTCATTAGGTTTCTTACAGTGAGCTCGTGAGCTACCCAAATATTGAGCTTTTTTGTGTACCCAGTTTATTTCAAATGCGCCAACGGAATACTATACTAGCAAAACAACGTTTGTCGGGTCAGCTTGTATCATATAAAAACAAGTCCTCCGTCGCATCTATCTACTTACGATAAACTTAGAAAATACTTAATTAACTTATATAATTATTCAAGGTTTACGGGTCACAGTTGCCCGTGCGAAGCCAGGGCGGGTCGCTAGTTACATTCCTTTTCTTGTTAACATGTACCAAACAAAATAGTTGTAGTCTGTAGACAATACACTGTGGGGACTACCGTCAGATTATTAGAGATATAATTTAATTTTAAATAATTAGAACTAAAAAATCAGAAAAGCGTTCGTAATGGAAGACGTCTAATTATTTTATTGAATAAATGTTAATACAAAGTAAAGTTTTACAATTTCATTACAAAGAAAATGTAATGGCCGGCTAACACTCTCTCATAAACATATTGTGTGTAGATATTTTCTAATTTGTTTATGGTATTTTTAATATTCAATAACTGATTATTCTTCATCACGATTCTCAAGCCTGAGTTCGTGCATTCGAAACCACGGGACAACACTTCACCCACAAGATATTGTAAGAATACCGAGATGTCTATGGGCGAAATCACGTTTCGCAAAGAGCATAAATGATAATAAAATTTAAAAAGTACGTGCCTTTAATAGTATGAATGCATCCCAGATGTTTTCCAATGATATTTTAGTAAACTAAACAGTTACTTTGACAATTTGCCTATTTTAAGTTAAAATCAAATTCAAATGGCGACTGTCGAGCGAGGTCCAGCAAGAAGTGCTTTGTAAATATTCCTAGACTTGTGAAGTGATGAAATCTACATATTTGCCAGGGTCTTCACGATTTTACTTAATAGAATAACTGTATTCATGATAAAAAGGAAAATGTTATATAAATGAAAAACGTCATACTCAAAAATTTTACTGCCCATGGAGCACTGTAATCAGTTATAGAATTATAATGGCAATGAAACTAATATCAATAAACGGGAATATTTAATTTTACAGATAGAGGGGTACTCCTCTGTTAAAGGCCTGCGACGCATCCAAAAACCAAATGGATGTGCATTGGCAACGGTAGTAACCTTTAATGGCCCTTCCATAGGCTCGTTTGACACATTACATTTTGCCTCAGGACTGACTATTTATTGACCAAAATACAACTCATCGTTTCGTTGTCATTGTTCACGGCCATTTTAAAATATGCAAGTATAATTACATGTTTCTATTTTCTTTTGCGTAAAATGGGTCAAGACATATATAAATGACATGACATATTTCTCATCAATAAAATACCAATAAAAGAGGTCTCCTGCTATAAAGGCCGGACACCATGCCGGTGTAATGTGTGAAATAAAACCCTACCTTGATATTTTACGATCCCAATATTTCTTTTCACTTTTCCGTATTAAACCCTTGTATATTTAATGAGTCTGGAATGTTCAGTGACATCGTACCTAGAATCTCGCTGATAAAGTTTTTCGTTTGTTCGTTCCACGTTTCCTACGGACGCAGAAAACTAAGTGGTTCTTACGGCAGTTTTTGCCTTGCCCACCAGCTGCCCACTGGAGTATTTCCGAACTCATTCGGCTTAGAGTCATTCAAGAAAAGAGTTCAGTTCTTAATAAGGCATTAACGAGCCTTTTAAGAACTGAACTTCTGCACGTTTGCCCCCCTGTAATATGGAAAAAATATATATATGTCACCGGAATATAATAAAATCCTCTAAATTTCTTAGGAAATTTATAAACTTGCGGATTTTGTTATATTCCGGTAACATATACATCTCGACTTTAGACATTGGAGCCGGTCAGAGAATATTTAGCGAGGTCGATGATCCTTCTTAAGGTTGGAGAAAGCGCTCAACAGTTAACAATCTCCACATATGCACTTACCATATCATCTCTCACACATAACTTACAATATCGCCTCTCATAGTGGGTTGTAGCACCTAAGGATTATTATTAAATCCCGTTGTTTTAGCATGAGAAAATGTTAATAGAAGAAATAATACACAAGAACAGAGTGTCTTAAATTACTTATTAGTCTAAAGTTGGGCTAGATAGTAATGTTGAATGATATGAAGAAACAAATAAAATCAAAAGCTACTTTCTGGTTTACATGTTATTCGTATGATTAAAACAAAAGGTAATCGTATGTAAATAGAATACGTGCAAAGCTAGGGTTGCCAGTTGTCGCATTTCAGACGCACACAATTTGAGGGAACAAGAGCTAATAAAGTTTTCCGTTCGCTTTACGGTCCGCCATTGCAAGGAAATTGAATGTGGAATGCGGGCGGAATGCAAACTGACACCTGAGTTTGCTACTATCGGTATTCACTTGTTTGCCTTTTGACAACTTTTTGGAATACGCTGTACATAATTCTTTATTTGAATTTTGCTCTATTATTTTAATAGAATTTTCTGTAGCGGTACCACTTAACATCATGTGAGCTATAAAAAAAACAAATCTAATAGACATACATATACAATCAATACATTACTAAATCATAAAAAGTTAAGACTTTGAATGTTACCTTTAGAGAACAATGTTAATTACTAAAACTGTTAGGAATAATAAAATAAACCAGTGGCGCTACAACCTTTTTAGTTCTGGGCCTCTGATTTAAGTATCTGTTTCATGATCATTTGTCAATCTAATAGGCAAGTAGGTGATTAGCCTCCTGTGCTAGAGATACGCCGTTGACTTTTTCGGTCTAAGACAAGCCGGTTTCCTCATGTTTTCACCGTTGAAGTGGTAGCATGCACACATGGACAGTCCATTGGTGCACACCCAGGAATCGAACTTATGACCTCAGGGATGAGAGTCACATGCTGACGCCAATAGGCCAATACTACTCTAATCTATTAGGATTAGTTATATTAATATTGTAGTTTCTAGAATCCGTGGTTATCTCAAGTTTAAATCTTAAGTCTAAACGGTAAGCGAACTAAAGTTTATGAACAAACCAATATGCAACTGTTATCGCAAGCAATTTATATTTGTTCACATTTGTATGCAAATTAGACGTTGGATTTAGATTGGTTTTAAATATTTCTAATTTAATTTCCTCATTTTGCAATAGAATTTAGTTTATGTATTAAAATACATGTTTTTGTAATTTTAATTTAGGTTTTAAATTTATAACGCACTCTAGATATAAGTTGCAGTCTTAGTAAAAATATCTGATTTGGCAACCAATATAAAAAAATATACAGTACTAATAGTGCCAATATAGTTTTTTAGTGTTTTTTATTGTATAAAAAATATATAAAAAGTTTATTGTTCGATTTATACAAATTATTAGCTCTTCCTTGCGGCTTTTCTGCGTTTATTTAAGAGCTGAGAACATCATAAATGCATGCGATGCAAGTACTAAGATGGATTTATTTTAAAACTGTAATATCTCATAAGATATTCATAAAAATTTAATGTCAATTGATGCCTTGTTCAATTTATTTGTGATGCCTGACGGCTCGCGAGTGCGTTACCAGATTTTTGAAAAAATACCTATAGTAAATTATATCAAGACTTACATATTATTTATACAATCAAATAAATAATACATAAAATATATTTGATTTTCTCACGTAAAATTTTGGATACCGCCTGGTTATAGAAACTTATTCAGAAGTACGGCACAGAAAAGAACCACGTTTTAATTTGGTCACTGTAGTTTAAAGTAAAGGCAAAATTACCTGCAGTGTCATAAAACATTTACGACTTGTTTCAACGCCATCTAGTGACTTAAAATGGCAATATGTTTAACGTGCCTAGGATAGACTAGAGCCTTGAGGTATAAAACTACGCGGTGCAACATAAGTGTAGTTACGAGGCCAGTGTGTTAAAAAACGATTTATTTTATTGCAAACATTTCTAGTGATTGGATTCCTGCAACGCGACCAATAAAAGGCGCTAAGTTTATAACCACTTTTCTTTATATTAAATAAAACGGAGTTTCCAAATGTATTTTAGTATATTCGGACAGTGAAAATTTTCTGTACATACATCAGATCACTAACAATTCTTTACATGAATTATTTAGTATAAATTTGATCAATTAATTTTTGATTTTTACTATCTAATAGGCAAGTAGCTGATCAGCATCCTGTGCACACGCCGTTGACTTTTTGGATCTAAGGCCAGCCGGTTTACACACGATGTTTCCCTTCATCTTTCGAGCGAATGTTAAACGCGCACATAGAAAGAAATTCCATTGGTGCACAGCCGGGGATCGAACCTACGACCTCAGGGATGAGAGTCACACGCTGATGCCACTAATCCAAGATACTTAATATTATACGTAAATAAACACCGTATTCCTACTTATTTTTTAACGACAATATAAAAACAGTTACTTTAATCGTATAGTGAATCCTCTGAAGTAAGCTTTTGGAGTAGAGCGAATTTCAGTAATGTAATGTGCGCCTAAGACGACGTCTTATAAAGGACTTTTATACCGGACCACGAGAAACATGATCTCTTTGCGAGAATACTCTCACAGATATAAATGTATGGAAATACATTAATATTGTAAGTAATTCTGTAGTTGACCAATGACCAATGAGACATACGCCACTGCGTTGGTCATTATATGGTCATATATGGTCTATTGGTCATTAAATTATCTTTCTTGCCTGATAATACATCGTTATTTGGTCCATGCTATGTCAGTTTCGTCATATTTTACTTCTCCGTACTGCCCTGCGATTCTGTAACTCACTTTTCGAACTCACACAGCGGTTTTCGCATCGGCGGTCGCTCTCAAATCAGTCGTGAAGCAGTCATTTTATGATTTGGCATTCTGATAAACAATAAACTACAAGCTCCCACCTTTTCAGAATGCCAAATCATAAAATGACTGCTTCACGACTGATTTGAGAGCGACCGCCGATGCGAAAACCGCTGTGTGAGTTCGAAAAGTGAGTTACAGAATCGCAGGGCTGGAAAAAAATTACATGTTCCGAGTTCGTATGTACGACCCTAATTTAGCATGTAACCTCAACACTGTTTTCACTTATACTCTGATTTTTCATTCCGTAGAATTCGGACATTTCATAAATGTTGCTACTAAAAAAGTTCTCCAACGAAAAAGGGACACATTTGACTTATTTCAGGGGCAAAAAAAAAAGCTACGTATTTTTTTATGTTTTACCTACGAAAAGGTAAATAAATATTTACTTACTCAAGTGGCCTAATACATAAATAACAAATATTTCAATATCGCGAACAATATATCGAATTAACTTTAATTACTTTATTTTATTCTTTAGCTCTCATCACTGCCTACTAATTCCTGGTTTAGTAAACCTTTTAAAAAAAAACTTTTTTTCTACTTGCGCGTTTCTTATTGTTTGTGATGAAAAGGGACGTAATTATGATTCGCCGTTAAACCACTTTTAATTTGGAGCACCGCACTTAAAAAAATGGATACATTAACTAACAATAAAATGTATGTATAGACTCAGATGTTCAGCCTCATATTGAAATTGAAAAATGTGCCGGGCCAAAAAGGTTTGGCATCTCTGACATGTCAAAAAATGATAGCTGTTAGAATTTTACGGAATTAAAAATCAGAGTATAAAGTAATTTTAAAAGTTAAGAAGTATTTGACAATTTGACGTATTTTTAAAAAATTCATTTCACAATTTATTAACGAGGTCGGAAGAACGAGAATTGCTATAATCGTAGGGTTATTTATTGGCTATCTCTGTGAACATCCACCGATCGATAAAGAAGAGAAGTTACCAGTTCTCTTCTAGATATTTATGTGAATGTTAGTATCGAGATTGAAGGCGTAGGAGTAGGATCGTGTTCGGATTTATGTGGATTCGTTTCCACCTTGCGCACTCTGATTGTTACTTTCCTGTTAAACAATTTCTGTTTTGTTTGACAGAAAAGTAACAATTTTGAAGTTCATTTTCGGAATCCTAATATCCACTAAGTACTTCAACCGAAGTTTTCAGTACTTCGTAAATTATTAGACAGTAGATATTCTGGATTAAATTGCATTATTTAATCGGGTTCGTGCATATAGAACATTATACGTATATGGAATGATAATATTGACTCATTTTAATTTTAAAATATCACCGGTGGCGCTGATTATTTTACTAAATATCTCATACGGCATGTATGTGTAGAGTTCGATTTCCAGAAAAAACATTTTTCCTATTAGGTTTTATTTTAAAAATGTTCATTTTTTTATAGAACAACAGGCAAACGGACAGGAGACTCATCTGATGTTAAGCGATACTGCCGCTCATGGAAACTCTCAATGCTAGAGGTCTCGCGTGTGCGTTGCCGGCCTTTTAATTCATGAATCACTAACGAGCACTGTACAAAATGTTTCACTCAGTCATTGCGAAAAGTTTCAACATAATATAGTTATCTTAATACGAAGTTTAGTTTGTTCATAACTTAAGTGTCATATAACAATGTTTGTCAAAGAAAATCACTATTTTTACAAGTTCCCCCGATCCCGACATACATCACAAAAGTTAGAATGTCCCCTATGAACTCCGTTCTTGGCTAGTTTTATTGACATCATAAAATGAACCTGCCTCACCTTTATGCCATTTTGTGAGTGAATTTAAACAATTGCTTACAATGTATGAAATTAATAACCAAATAATTCGAAAATATTATTTTATTAAAACTAATCAAATTTTCTGAAACCTTACGTAGGTCATATCATAAAAATAATTAGAAATTAATAAAAAGAAAATTTAAACAAATTTAAAAAAGTTTGGTCCCTGTGGCAGTGTACCTTTAACGCTGGCAGCATTTCCTCGCTGTATTACGATACTTATTCGTTGAGCGACTAAAGCACCAGCTCACGGTCACCGGCAGTAACTACCAGGTGCCAACTTAAATCTTTAATTAGCGCCTGTGCACTTGAATCCCACGGCCAAAGGAAACAAAATCGAAGTTGGAGGAAAGACTCTTATATTTGAGCCGTTTATTATTAATTAAGTTAATTTGAAAATTAAGTTTTGAATGTTAAGGTCATAAATAGTTCGTGGCGAATGGAATGAAACATGTGACTCAAACACATAATGAAACACAAATTCTACTATGCGTAGGCATCAGTATTTAAATTAATTTAAGTATTTATTATCTTCTATATATATCTCGAGTTAATGTCTCTGTAACAGAATATTAAAAATAAATTACCACCTTTGTTTTTAATAAATAAAATAAAGGTTAATCATAATCAAGATAGGTAACCCCTCCATTTATTTCAAATTCAAAAGAAAGAGAGAAATATATTTTTTTTAATATGAAGAACTGAGAAAGTACTCAGGGAGACTTTTGAAAACTGACTGCACAGTTGCATATTATATAAAATGAAAATACCTAATTAGATGAACTGTGGACGATTCACAGCCTTCAAAGAAGTGCAGATAAAATCTTTCTTTAAAATTAAGATAGTTGTAACATTTATTAGTGTTGTACTTCTGGAAATGTAAAAAGTAATATTGATGATGTTGCTTGTACCGGGTCATTAGAATCAATCTCTGTCAAGTAATGTTTGTCCGTGTCTACGGATCAAAGGCGGTACGGCACGCCCATAGAACCTTATGCTTGAAATTGACCCCAGGATTTCTGTAATGTAACCTTTTTATAACTAATGATAAGATATATGTACTACACATATATAAGACCTTGCAACCGGCTGATGTATTTTTTGAAAGCCAGCCATCGTAGACAAATGCAGTAAATAGCATTTTACTATTAATTAAAATTAAAATAATAACTAAATTCAAATATTTTTGATAGTCATGCCACACCCAGTCGTTGAATAAGCTAAAATCCGAGAAAATAATATATTGCGTCAACACAGTTATATTAGTGAAAATAAGACAAAATTTACAACAACTCACTCACTCACAACAACTCTTGAGATTTATCAGCGAAACAGAAGCGATTTGTCACTAACTTTATCGAATTCTACAGATATTATTCAAAGTGTTTACGCTCTTTAAAGTCTCCATACATTTTGGCCTCAATACACGTCAAAGTTTAAAAGCCTCGATGCATGTGTTCCAACTTTATTGAGAAATAGCGCCAAGAATTGATTCTGACGTCTTCTTCCCTATTTTAAAACGCGCTAAAATGTCTTTTAGTACATTCATTGGATATTAAACTTTATCACCTAAATATTAGGGTCTAAATTTCGCTGCTGTGGTGAAATCTTTATGAAGCAGTCTTCTTCATATTTATTAGTGTTGCTTTTTGTGTGTAATGGATTTTTAAGTGAGTAAACAAGATGTAGCAAGCCTTCACGGTCCTTGGTTTCTCAGATTTAATATTTTTAAAAGCTTTGTGGTTACGTAATTTTGTTAATTGTTAACTTTTGTCATTTCGTGTCATAATTGTTTTAGCTTTAATGAAATGTTAAGTTAATGATAACATTAATGAATTGTTAAACGAAGATTATAATAAGCCTGTAAGTATGGGAAACCTTTTTGTCTTACAAAAGTCTTGTACAACAAGAAATTTAATAAAATTATATGTTAGATATCTTTGATAAAAGTAGTAGTATATTTAGATAATATTCAATAAGTTTAAGTGTTCTTCGCCCATTCCCTTCTTTATATAAAATAGGGCTAATCAGGCAGGATACCACCATGAACACACACAGTGCCAGAAGGCTCGCAAGTGGGTTGCCGGCCTTTTAAGAATTGGTACGCTCTTTCCTTGAAGGACCTCCTTTTGAAAGTCGGCTATCATCATGGCTAAACATTCCCAAAGATTCTTCAACTAAGATGTGCGTTAGTGGTAAAGTCTGGGACTGGACTTGGTATTACAATTTCGTATAAAGCTTGAATTTTTCCATTATTATTTTTTAATTATTTATATTTGCCTATTGTGTTAAATTAATTTGACTTAATAACCGCATGGGGACCATTTATACAGAAATTAAATAAGTCGTAGAGATAGAGAGCGTTCTCACACTTTCTAAGCCGTCATATTATGTAATATTAATATATCTTTTCCCCTATTCCTTTTTAACTTTAACGCGACTATTTCATTATATTTTCTTCTTTATTTTATTACTTAATTTTATTCTTATTACTAAAAGGAAATTTAATAATTTTCGTTTACCTTGATGAACGTGTAACACCGTGGTTTGGAAATTACTATACAATTCTTTATGACGCAAGGGAAGTCAATAACATTTTATTCAGCCATAAAATATAAGCCGCCAACCATGATACACTGATAAAACCCACTCGCGATGGACTTAGCAGAAAATTCCGTCGCCTGCAATAAAACGAACACTGACACATCGGGCTGTGAACAGAGTCGCACTCAGAACGGAGGGCTAAAAATATTAGTTCATCCCTTAAAACTCCGAAACGAACGGCGAACTTCACGTTGCTTTTCTTCATTGTTTCAGCGAGTGTTATATGAACTATAAAAGTCCCATGGTGATTTGAATTTCGAATAACTTAAAGCCCGACGCAAAGGTCACTTCGTTAATACTTATAAACATCCCATTAATGCTTTGAAACTTTGAAAGTAACTTTAATAACATACAGTCGTAATTTAAGGAAATTACTACTGTTCACGATTAAGACAGTGTTTACTGCTACGGCGTAGCCCTCAATCGTAGCCCGTAGCTCCGTCCCCGTAGCGGCCACTCGTTTGAAGAGCAATAATTCCACAAGTCAGCGGCATGCGGCGCCAGAGAGGGCTCTCCAAAATGAAAATATATAACCACTTCACCCGGCAATGCCTTCGACTTTACGATTTCTCTTTATTTTAATCGTTAGTATCCATTTATTTGAAGTACAGAAGAAAATGTAAGGACTACTAACTTTTATACTTTTAAAATGAGATAATTTTAAAACTTACAAAATTTAAAGTCTAAACTTCTTAAGTAAAATATAAAATCAGTAGCGCTACAACCTCTTTAGGTCTGGGCCTAAGATTTGGATCTGTTTCATGATCATTTTTAAATCTAATAGGCCAGTAGGTGCGTGTGCAGTGCCTGACACACACCGTCGACTTTTTGGGTCTAAGACATGTCGGTTTCCTTACGATTTTTTCCTTCACTGTTCGAGCGAATGTTAAATGCGCACATAGAAAGAAAGTCCATTGGGTCCACAGCCGGGGATCGAACCTACGACCTCAGGTATGAGAGTCGCACGCTGAAGCCACTAGGCCAACAGTGCTAAAAAAAGTAAAAAGTAAAATATTATTTGTCTTAAAAACCATAAAGTGTAGTGTATGTTATACAGTAAATACGCGTAAATCTCGAGGCGCCCGGTAAGGCAATCGTAATTTTAAGTTGGTAAGCGCAGGTGTATTAGTAGGGTAGAGCGGGGCTAGTTGAGCATAGGGGCAAGTTGGGCAATCGAAATATCTCGGAAACTATTCACCTTACGCGGGAGTACTAAATAGCGAAAAGAAGGAGTCGTAGGAGGGGTAATCATCGCACGATAGCTAGTGGCAGCTCGACGAGTGAGTGAAGTGTCACGGCGTTTTGTTTATTTTGTGACCAAAAAAGTAAAAACTTTGTTTATCGCAAGTTTTCGTCTGTCTTTGTCTAATGTTCTCTGTTTTCAATCAGGACAGTGTTAATCTTCCAGAAGATTATTGTATTTTTTTAATCCATCAGGACACATAACAACTCATCGAGACTTATCATTGAGGAGCTACATCCAAGCAAGTGAAAAATTGCTCAACTAGCCCCGCCCTACCCTATTATCAAAAATGTCTATTTTTGTCTACAAAACCAGGGGTAGGGTTAGAATGTTGCTTGCTAAATTGATTAAATTAAATATTATATCGCTTTTAAAACACTTTTTGCTCTTATATACATTCACAGTATTATGAAACTTTGGTGTCGAATAATAAGATTTAGAATGATTAAATGAATTTTGCGTAAGCACAGTGGTTTGCTTATTAAGTTTAATTTTTAATATTCGCGCTCAGGCCGCGTAAAATTGCAATTTGCCCCAAAAAGAAAATGTCCATTTGTTAACAGGCTTTGTAAAAAATATTTTTGTTTAATTTTATCTGGTCCATAACTTAGATTAAAAAGGTTATAAACATATTCTTTACTTTGATTGATTGAATTTGAGATTAAATGTGTGGTTCTTGAATTTATATTTACTAGTAAAAAATAAACAGCTACATTTTGTAACGTTTCGTTGTTTTACAAAATAAAATATATGAAGATACAATTTTCAATGAGGCCAAAAGTGGCCGACACTTATTACGTCTAAGTAGTAGTGCCCACTTTCAGAGCTCCTCAGATACAAACACCAATATTAATCTTTGCTATACGTACAAGAGTGCAAAACTTTATATATTTATTTGCCACATTATTATTTTATCTTACACATTGATAACTACACCGATAATTCTACTATTATCATCAATACAGCCCCTTGTGGGCTTTAGCCTCCTCAAGTACACTAGGCATCGCAATCTATCCAGTGCTTCCTGCGTCCAATAGCGAACCCCTATTGTTTCGAGGTCCTTGACATCTCCATCCCACCAACGCAGCCTCGGTCTACCGGGTTTTCTGTTGCCACCGGGTTGTGAGTTCAGTGAGGACCATGGGTTGTCGTTCACCATTCGGTGCACACGTCCCAGCCACTTGAGCCTGTTGCACTTTAGAAATTGGATGATGTTGGCGTCGTCGTAGTTAATTCTACAATTAAAATACATTTAATTGTACTTAATATTGCTCGCAAAGTTTCTGTTTTACTGAATATTTATGAGGGGCTGAAACTATAAAATGTCAAAATCAAAAATCATTTATTCATGTAGGTAACACAATATACACTTATGAACGTCAAAAAAGAAATATAAATTCTAATTTTACACTTACTGCCAGTTCTCACTTGTTCCACATGACATCTTAAGTAATAAATAATAATAAAATAAATGAAAAACAAGGATTTGTCCTCTTATCAGCAGGAGGCATGGTGATATAGGAGCATGCACAGGAGCACATTCTCGTGGGAACAACACGCAAATACATAGTCGAAACAACTAACATCACCGCATACACGAATTCAAGTACGACTAGTCACCACAAGTAACACCCGCACGAGTATGACGCATGGCCAGCCATCGGCCCCCTCGCCATATTTTAGGGAGGACGCCTATACGCCAAACAAACGTCTAAGAGCTATTACAATGGTGAATTAGCTCACACTAACATTACGTGAGAACACGCAATAATATCAAGGAAAATCCTTTGAGTTAGCCAATTATACTATTTTGTCACTAGTATTTCAATATTAAATCCGATTTAAACTCATTTAATACGTACTGTCACGTGAAAAAAGAAAAAAAAAGTGATCTCCAGCGAATCCCGAGTCCCGAGGACGGGATGAAATTGAATTTGCTTCTGATTGGATTTTTATTTACTTAAGACAAGAAAAATTCTACGACGTGGATTTATAAATGATTTGGATTCAAGGCGGCACTGATTAACGATTCTGTGATTCTTATTCATTCAATTTGATAGAAGATTAAAGTGGCTTGTGTTATATCTTAAGATAATCTAATTTTGATTCCATGTATCTACGTACAACCTTAAAGCAATCTTAATTGATCAAGGCTGCCTTATAAGGGTATAAATATAGGAGCAATTTCAAGAAGCAGGAGGAATGAATTGAATGAAATTCTATGTTTAAATTATAAACATAGGTGTATCAAATTAAATAATATTACAATTTATATAACTACGAGTATGTCATGAAAATCAAAAGTCTATCTACATAGTGAATATGAACCCACAGAATTATTGTACGGTTCCTGGGTTATCGGGATGCTTTAAATAATAGAGGTTTTACTCTATATTAACCACTTGCGAACAACAATATAATATAATCGAAATAATGAAATGTTAATTACTATGTATCGAATGAATGCAATGTAACAGTTGAAGAGAGTGCCTACGTCTGGCTACTCTCGGGGCGTAACTCCTACGATTTAGGAAATCGCCATGCTTATAAATTAAGAAAGCCTGAGTGAGCAAAATGTAAAGCCTTAGCTCGTACAATTATTATTATTTTTAATATGTATTCTTGCTGTCTCTGTGTCTGAGCGGGAAACACTCATAACCTATAAACCCCGAGTTCGATGTTGACAAGTTCGATATCCGGTAAAAAAATAATTATTTGCAGTAAATATAGCATGGATTTATGGTGGATAAATTATCCAAAAAAGGTGTTTATAATAAAATAGGAAAAATTTGGTTTAATTAAAATGTTTTAAAGGTATACACAATATTTTACAATTATCTTGGGAGTCGGCCAAGCTCCGGTGAAAATTCAATAATTCAACCATTTCAAACTTGTCCGAACATTCAAACTGGCAGTATGAGTATTATGCAAATTAAGTATTGATAGAAATTGTAGAAGTTTTAGGACCTAGGTATTACACTTTAATCGACTTTCAATAATGCCAATATATTTATTACAATCATGATATATATTATCAAGATATATATTCCATTTGACAGTTGAAGACATTTGTACCAATGTCTAAGTAACGATAATTCGATAAAATATATAATATCCACGTACTTTGAGTTTTTACAAGTTGGAATATAGCCCATATACATTATACACGCTTGACTTTTATTTTTTAAAATGAAATTATTTAGCCTCTAACCTATATATATGAGTGTATATGTGTTATGTATATATAATATAAGTATATAAACGGCGATTAGTTGTTTATTATCTCTGTATAGTTACAAAATGACATTAAATTATTAATTTATTAAACGCGGGAGCTGTACAGTGTATAGTCCTTTTCATGAAAGAAGTCCTCCAGACGCGGCGCTGCAATCGCATAACGTAATGTTGCCATTTATGGGTAAAAAATTTACCTATTTTATTTACATTTAGCTACATCTGCTAATATTTTAAATTTTTAATTATTTACCAAATAATATTATTTTCTGCTTACTTCGATGAAACAATATTTCTGTTATGTAAAAAGTATATTTTTATTTTCTTATATAAGCGGTGTTCTACCTACTTACAGGGAAAAGATGAGAAAATAGGGTAAAGAAAAGCAATACAATTTTTTATTCAGAGTTTTATTGCATAATTGTTGGGTTACAATATTTTTCGAAGTACACGCCCTATTATACCTTCGTTTGCAATTCTTGTTACAGTTTTCTCTGACACACCTGCAATTAAGTTATGAACAATTAAAAATAATAGTAACTTTAAGTCTATAATGCTTATGTAATATGTAATATATGTTTTAATTTCAGTTACCTAGTTTCATCACGTTATGTATTTATTCAATTTGGTCGCAAAAACGAATTTATATCATAAAAGTCCCATCAATACAGCAAAAAAATATTAAATGGTAACTCTAAAAAGTACCTGATATGGCGCCAACTCTCTTCCGAATATTGTTCAGTGGTATTAAAACACCTTGATTCTTATGTTCCGCTTCACAGAACTCTTTCACCTTTAATATCATTTCTCGAGCCGAACTTTTTACAACTTTTGGCATTGTAATCAATCTTTAAAATGCACTAAGCTAGTTAAAAATTCACAAAAATCTACCACAACAAACGAACTTGATAACATCGACGAATGACAACATTGCCGACCTGTCAAATTTAGTTCCAAAAATCACCGCGAGACTTCTTTCATGAAAAGCACTATACATGTTTTATCTTCAAAGGACAAACACTACGTTTTTGTATCCATTTAGATATTTGGAAGTATACTTAAATCGTTCGTAATTATATAGGAAACGGCCGTTAACACAATTAAAATGTATACTTCAACTGAGTCACAAAGCCAATCGCAAATCATTAAATTATAATAAGAAATTTATTTAAAATAAAACGTGGCTATGACAAAGTTGTTCTGAGTTTTGTGCCTACCCAGGAAACTATTGTAGTGGAACTTCCGTGGTACAAGGTAAATGTTTAAATCAAAAAGAATTTAAGTATATGATTATTTTTAAGTAAAAGTAATTATGAACTATTAATCAAACTCTTTATTTGGTTTTATATTAAGCACTTTATTACTTTGTGAATTCCAAAAGCTCACTAAAGTTCGGTGGAGTCCCTTATAATCGCTCGGGAGTCAAGGGTGGTATCAATATCAAGAGATTAGTCGTGTTCTGGCGGTAAAAGGGCGAAAAATTTGTAAGTTGTGTTTCTAGTGATGGCGTTTTGTATTCATTATTCCTACAATAATTTACTTAAGAATATACTTACAATTAGATACTTAAGTACTGAGCCTTATAACAAGCGATCTCTTACGCGTTTTGATAGAAATATTAATTGCTAAATACTAAGTTGGAAATTATGAATCATTCTATTTTATTTTGATGATTTTAATTTAAAAATAAAATCTGAAAACTAATACTTGATTGTAAATAAAAGCTAAAAATAAATTCCATTTTTAAAATCTGAAAACTATATTTTGTATTCAATTTATTTACACGTGAAAATACGAGTATTTTTATTCAATTCATATTCATCTTTTTTAATTTGTGTTGTAAAAATAAGTTGTGTTTAAATTGTGTGTGTATTTCTTATAAACTATTTCTTTTATTTACGTATGTAAGATGTGGGTGTTTGTATTTTGTATTATTAATAGTATTTTTGACTTAGCTTGTGTTTATAATAAATAAAATCGTTCTTTTTAACATGCTTGTTCCTATTGTTTCATTGTCATCTTTTTTTTGGCTGTATAATATTTAAATCTTAACTTATTCAGTATATTATTATTAAATTAATTACTTACAGGATGCTGAAAATAGCTTTACAAAACATAGTTATTTAAGACCATATTTTCATCTAAAATATAGAACTATTTAATAGTTTGTTATAATTAATAAACGAAAAAATATATATATTTAATATATGATTTATATTTTTTATATTTATTTTGTTTATTGTAAATACTGTATTTTAAGGTTAGTTATTGTGTTTCTGTTAGTCTTAATAAATTAAAAAAAATTAAATGTCACTGAAAATTAAATGTTAATGAATACTTATTAATCTGATATTTTTTGTGTAATTGAAATCCCATTTTCTTAAATAAAAAATGACACTAAGCAGAAACATTCTTCTTGCAAAATTTAAAAATAATGTAAAGTAGAAATTTGTTAAAAGATCAGTACTGATTAATTGGTCGGTCGTAGCTACAATTCACAGATTTGATTCAGAGAAATTTTTTCACCGCTATCAGTAAGCTGTGTATGAAATTGTTGAATTTCCAACGGAGTTTCGAAGGGAAAACTCTATGAATACATTCGGCGTGAATACGGAATGAATAAAAATGAAAAGCGAGGTGCCGAGGCGCGGTTAATCATCGGTGCTGAATTTATTTCGTCGGCTTTCCAGATTAAAGTTGCTTTGTAACTCGTTACCAGCTTTTTCAAGTTGCGATTATCAAAAGGATTTTATTAGCACGATTTATTTATTAAGTTTAATAGGTGGTAAGTAGAATTCGTCATAGCAGTGCTACAACCTTTTGGCCGGTGGCAACGGATTTCTGTATTTTTAAAAGATTATTTATTTCGATTTTCGCCTTTTCAAGTTGCGATTATCAAAAGGATTTTATAAGCACGATTTATTTATTAAGTTTAATAGGTGGTAAGTAGAATTGGTTTGGCACATAGCAGTGCTACAACCTTTTGGCCGGTGGCGACGGATTTCCGTATTTTTAATTGATTATTTAACTCTATTCTCGCCTTTTCAAGTTGCGATTATCAAAAGGATTTTATAAGCACGATTTATTTATTAAGTTTAATAGGTGGTAAGTAGAATTCGTCATAGCAGTGCTACAACCTTTTGGCCGGTGGCAACGGATTTCTGTATTTTTAAAAGATTATTTATTTCGATTTTCGCCTTTTCAAGTTGCGATTATCAAAAGGATTTTATAAGCACGATTTATTTATTAAGTTTAATAGGTGGTAAGTAGAATTCGTCATAGCAGTGCTACAACCTTTTGGCCGGTGGCAACGGATTTCTGTATTTTTAAAAGATTATTTATTTCGATTTTCGCCTTTTCAAGTTGCGATTATCAAAAGGATTTTATAAGCACGATTTATTTATTAAGTTTAATAGGTGGTAAGTAGAATTGGTTTGGCACATAGCAGTGCTACAACCTTTTGGCCGGTGGCGACGGATTTCCGTATTTTTAATTGATTATTTAACTCTATTCTCGCCTTTTCAAGTTGCGATTATCAAAAGGATTTTATAAGCACTATTTATTTGTTACGTCTTGAGTTTATTAGGCAGTGAGTAGAATTCGTGTGGCACATAGCACCGCAACAATCCTTTGGGTGTTGACAACAGATTTCTTTATGTTTTAATTGATTATTTAAATAAATAAGTGAACCATGATACAGGCCTTCATTATGTTTTCTATCACCTTACTGGCTTAATTGTGAAGTTGGGTTGGAATTCGTAGAAGGGAAAAGTTTCATAGTAAACTCGTGGGGAAATATTCCTTTAGAATCTAGGTGATGCATTTTAACCGATTCATAATTACACATGTTTTTCAGTAAACATAATTTCTTACATTAAAATAATGTAGAGTGATTTAGGTTTTATAACTATACTCTAGGATAGAGGGGAGATGTTATTGCGTATAGACAGCATAATTAGATCAGACACGAGACACTTTCAAATCAAATAAATGACAATCAAACAAGGCCATAGTTTCATTTTGTCAATTTTCTCTGCCTATTATACAATTATAGATTATAGTATAACAGCAAAGAGCTGGAAGCAATGACCTAACCAGTTTTCCCTCACTAAACCGATACATCATCCTCAGTATTTCATTTATTTAAATTCTAAGAAAACCGATCGGGCCGCGATCCATCATATCTCAATACACAGTTTTCGCATTACGGGCAACATCAACAAAGATTATTCATTTCGAGGAAATAATGTAATATCGGACATCTTTGTATTCCTTAATAAGATCTGCTTATCTTATGAATTTCAATTACAACCTATTTTTCGGTTATTTTATTTCTCATTTTTGTCGTGATTGAATTCTATTATCTCTTGAATATTTATAAATATAAATGATTTATTACCATAACAATACGTATAACTTACCATTAAATTTAACCTTACTTATTATAAGCTTACTAGCTGACCTGGCAAACGTTGTTTTGCCATGTATTTTATTTCTAGGAAACATTTTTTAGTTTAATAAAAATAACTATCTACTATTATAAAAAATAGGGGTTAATCGTAGAGGGTTGAAAATTAAGGGTTGTATGTATTTTTTAATGCCACATAATAAAAAATAAATTAGGTGGACACCCCTTATCACTAAGGGGTTTGAAAGATAGATAGTAGCCGATTCTCAGAACTACTGAATAAGCATAAAAATCTCGTAAGATTCGGTTGAGCCGTTTCGGAGGAGAATAGGAACGAACATTGTGACTTGCTTAGTCCAGTTTGACTGTATTTAATTTAAGTTAAACAATAATTATTTTCACTAAAACTCTTTCTGATCTCTACAGTTCCAGAAATTTTCCATTTATTGGACTACCCCAAGTTCGAATACAATAGGTCAGAACCGACTGTCCTAGTGATTAATGTGAGGCTGCTAAAACCACTGGTCATAGTCATTTAGCCCCGGTGTATCTAAAACGCAGAGAGAAAAAATTATAGCTATCACAACTCCATTAAAGGGTACAGAAGATTACTACTTATGGTAGTTTGAAGTGAGATAGTTGACGGAGGATTTTCATAGGAATTTTAAAACAAACACACGATTGCTAATTTTGGCAGAATTTCGATCAAATTTTTGATTCAAATTTTTTTACTGTATATTTTATATATTTTTTGCTTCATTGTTTATACCTCGGAAGAGTTTGATGTCCGAGTGTGGGTACCAGCGTCTATAAAAAAAACAACAATTGCAATTAATCAGTTTCCTGTAACTTGTCACAACAATATCAATATGGGTATAGGCAGGCAATATTACCCGCGTAGGTCAAGCGTTTGTGTATCGAAAGATATATTCTATACATATTATATATCTTTCGATACACATACTATCAAAATATTATAGGTTGGAACAAACATGTGAAGCCGGCGCACGCGGAAGCGAGGCTGAGGTTTAGGATTTGGTTACTTCATGGGAAACCAGAATCAGGGTGGGTTTATAATGACATGTGTGAAAGCAGAAAAATATTTAAATCACGACTAAAATGGTGTCAAAACCATCAAGATTTAATAAAAATGGAAAAACTAGCCACTTGTCATGATAAAAAAGATTACGTTTCGTTTTGGAAAGAAACAAAGAGGCTGACGCCGATGCCGGGACTCCCAGTCAGCGTCGGAGGGTTAAGTGACTCGAAAGAAATTGCTGATTTTTTCCGAGACAACTTCTATATATCATCCTCGCTGAGACCGTCGCGAAACGAACTCAGTGCTATACCCATTGGTGATAGGGTTAATACTCAATTTAGCGCCAAACATGTAAGAAGCGTTATAAGTTCTATGTCAAGAGGAAAGTCCCCTGGTCATGATGGGTTAAGCATCGAGCATATACAGTACGCTGGTTCTCATATATATAGGTTATTAGCCATGCTATACTCGTTGTGTATAAGTCATTCATATCTACCATATGATCTTATGCGAACATTAGTTATACCGGTTGTAAAAAACAAGACAGGAGATTGGGCGGATGGTTCAAACTACAGGCCTATATCGCTGGCGACTATTATGGCTAGGGTGTTGGACGGTTTGCTTAATACTCAGTTAAATAAATATATACATTTGCACGATAACCAGTTTGGGTTTCGACCCAAGCTGTCTACAGATGGTGCTATACTGAGTCTTAAGCACACCGTTTCATACTATCTGCGTCGGAGGACGGCGGTGTATGCCTGTTTCCTTGATCTTTCCAAGGCATTTGACTTGGTTTGCTACGATCTACTTTGGAAGAAGCTAGAGGATATAAGTGTTCCTCAAGAACTTCTTAACTTATTTAAGTTTTGGTATGGTAACCAAATCAATAATGTTAAATGGATGGGTGCCTTGTCTAAGCCCTATACGATGCAGTGTGGCGTAAGACAAGGTGGACTGAGCTCTCCATCTCTCTTTAATTTATATATAAACGCTTTGATTGAGACGCTTAGCAGCGAGCGTGTCGGCTGTCACGTGGACGGTGTGTGCGTTAACAATATCAGCTACGCAGACGATATGGTGCTGCTGAGTGCGTCGGTCTGCAGGATTAGACGTCTCCTTAAGCTCTGTGAGGTATATGCGGCTAGTCATGGTTTGAAATATAATGTAAATAAAAGTGAAGTCATGGTCTTTGGGGCCGGTTGGAAGGGTGTGTCCAGTATACCCCCCATGTCGCTATATGGGGTCCCTTTAAAAATTGTAAAAACATTTAAATATCTTGGACACATATTGACACCCGACCTCAGGGACGATGCTGATATAGATAGGGAACGGAGAGCGTTGTGTGTCAGGGCGAACATGATCGCCCGCAGGTTTGCACGATGCTCAATTGATGTGAAAGTAACCTTGTTTAGAGCATTCTGCACATCATTCTATACGAGCGCCTTATGGTCGAAATATACTCGATTGTCATACAACGCTTTCCGTATCCAATATAATAATGCGTTCAGGGTGCTGTTGCGGCTGCCTCGATTCTGCAGCGCATCGGGGATGTTTGCTGAGGCGCGGGTGGATTGTTTTTACGCCACCATACGCAAGAGATGTGCATCCTTGGTGCGCAGGGTGAGAGCTAGCGGTAACGGTATCCTCCGCATTATCGCGGACCGAGTCGATTGCCCATACATGAATCACTGTTCCTCTATTTCATGCGGAATTATTCCGGTATGAATTAATGTAAACATACTAACACTTAGATTTAAGGTATTGAGCTGTAATTTTACTAACATTGTTATGGAACCTTGTTTTCTGAATTAAACAATTAAATTAAATTAAATATACAGAACCTGCTTGAGAACTCACAACCTGGTGGCAAGAGAAAACCCGATAGACCGAGGCTGTGTTGGTGGGATGGAGTTGTCATGGACCCTGAGAGAATAGTTAGACGCAAGACGCACGAGATAGATTGTGATGGCGGAATATACGAGTACATGGAGAGGCTAAGACCCAGAAGGGGCTGTACAGCTATTGATGATGTTTCCTTAAGTTCAATATATCTATTGAAATATTTTTTGATGATGGAGAATAGCCATCAATAATCTTAGAATCATTATTCTTGAACTTGAATAGATCATTTAAATAACAATAGTGACCGCGGGAGTGCCGCAAAATCAGTTTTATGTGTTTCTTCGTTGATAAAGAGAACATGGAAGTGAAAAAAAAAGAATATTAAATTTATACTAAAAATATTCGTAACCTACATAGTAATAATTATAATGAAAATTGATGAATAGAAAATCAAAACTAATTTAAAAAGTGTATCGTTTTAAAGTACCTTTAATTCTCGCAGCATTTGCTCGCTGTATTGCGATACTTATTCGTTGAGCAAGGAAAGCACCAGCTCTGGGGTCACCGGTACTATCTACCAACTTTCTAAAATTAGCGCCTGTGCACTTGAACCCAACGGCCCAAGTGTCTCTACTCCAAAGGGAACAAAATCAAAGTTGGAAGAAAGACTCTTATATTTTATTCTATTATTTTCCGCATGCTCTGTGACCGCACCAGTATTTGTGCTGGTCCAAGGGAAGCAATACGAGGCTAACGCCTCCACACAAGTAGCATCCCATCCCACCCAGCCGCTTGCCATCATCTCTAGTGATGAATGTTGCCTACAAAATGGCTGGAACATTGACTGAGGCAAGAGAGCGGCGTATGATGTCTTTGAACGCGGCATGGAGAGGAAATCGACCTGCCTTGCGATTCTGTAACTCACTTTTCGAACTCACACAGCGGTTTTCACAGCGGCGGTCGCTCTCAAATCAGTCGTAAAGCAGTCATTTTACGATTCGGCATTCTGATAAACAATAATCTACGAGCTCCCTCCTTCTCAGAAAGGTGAGTTACAGAATCGCAAGGCTGGACTCTTTGGCAATAGATGTCATCATGTCTAAGACTATTTACTTCAAACCTACAGAGACACTTATGGGTAGTAAATATGGTAGAATATATTTTTATACATCTCTAAAAAGAGATGAGACTCAAACACTGTTAATTGTTTTTTTTTCTTCTAAATAATCATTCACATTCAGCATGCACTCCAAATAAACAGAAATAATTATTATTATGAAGATACACGTCTGAGTCAAAAAGAAAACAAATTAAATTGCTTGTAATAAAATTTGTTTTAAAAACATTGGTCGTCCATATCTCTATATCGATAAAATCTCACCCTAAGCCAGGAATGGAATGGAATCCATTACAGGTTATTTATGGAGTGGCCGCAAAATATTAATCTGTCGATAATGCGGCCGCGCCCGCTACGGAAATGAAACGCGACTGTCACATTTTACTAAAAATACTTTTGCTTTGAATATTCGTTTGATATACTAAGAAAGCATGTTTTATACTGTGTTCTATGTTTTTCATCCTCGACGCATTAACAAGCTCAGGGTAGAGTGGTGTGGAAGCAGCAAATTGACATATCGGTTAGGGCTTTTCAAAACAGACACGACCTTCAGTAATGAAGACTACTACGAAGAAGAGATGTTTATCTGTGTCACAAATTTTGTCTGTATGCGACTATATTAAATATATATAAAGAAATAAATAAAAAAAATAAAACAAATAAAATAAATAAAACAAATAAAATAAATAAAATAAATGCGGTTATACTCATGTTAATTTAGTCGTAACATGATTAATACTTGAAAAGCCTTACAATAACTTAATAAGGGGTATATTTTGTTACAATAAATCAAATAATAAATAATCCGTCTTATTGCACTCTTTTATTTACACTTTACTGTGCCAAATTGTGTTTACGCTAATAAAAGATACCTTTAGCTATACCGGTGCAATTATAATGATTTCTTTTTTTGAAGTTTGACTCTGGAACACGTAGATATTTTTTCAATTCAAATCTTGTTCCTAAGTTTTTAACCCAACAAACACTTTAGTATATCAGTGTAGATAATTTTTATTTAAATTAATTCTACTAAACTGATAAGAGCTTATCCAGCTAGGACCCTCCAAGGACATCATACCACACAAAACAAGCATTTGTTTTTATCTTGTTACGCCAAAGAAGTATAACTTCTAACTTGTGTACATAAGTACACACACGTTTTTTTAAATATATCTATAATAGATTTTTTATTTAAAATAACAAGGATAACATATTTTCTATTCCTTCTTTAAGATTTTCTTTAGTGCGTTTACAGCAAAAATTAAAATTATTGATCAAAGTAAATTATGGTATTGAATAAATTATAAACATATATTTATTTATGCGGCATTTATGAATTCTTAAAGACAATGGCCAATTCTTTTCACAGTGCAACGGAAAATAAACAAAGGCAGGAAATACCAGTTGTATGTGATATCGCGATGCATTTCCATAATATCCGCTCGGTGGCCGACCGGAAATGGAATCTCCTATCTGTTACGTATTTGAACGCATAATTATTAGCTTATATTGACGATATTTTACAAATATCTAATATTCAAATTAAAACGCATGAATGTGTGTAATTAATAATTGAATAAGGTAATTAGGTATTTGAAATATGGACTGTATATGTTGTTTATTCTACTATTACTATTAATAATAAAATAGTATCGATAGTATGATTATGGAAGTTTATTTAAATCAGATTACGGTTCAATAAGTTTTGAGGTATTCTAAGTATTATTATAAAAAACCTTTTATTTATTGCAAAATTAAAGTAAACTTAATCCTATTATAGTTTTTAAGCAAAACAAATTATTCTTAATTTTTTATCTGTAATACATAATATCTAATTTCTTAATAGTTTTCAAGAACCCCTCCATAAGTTAAGGCCTCCAAGGATCTCCAGGTATCTCTGTCAGGGGCAAACTGCATTAAGGACAGGATATTTGACAGGTATAAAGTCGTTTATTTCTTCTTAACTACTAGTTTTACATAGTGTTGCATGCGTATCTAAATTTTTGTTCAAACAATGATGGCTGGCGATGTAGAACAGTGATTAAAGTGAGGCAATTTAAAACCACTTGCGGGTGCTTGTCCAATTTTCTCTCTACATCGTATATTTCAGCTGCCTAACAAGTTGGATCTGATAAAAATTACCCCTAATAAATTGCAACGCTACTTTTGCATAATATTTCATTTGAACCCGGGACTTTGTATTACGGTTTAAGATTTCTCATTATGACTTAATTTTTACATACATATAGTATAAGATCCCGCTATACAACGACCTTCACCGAGATGCTTATTTAATGAAACGTATTTTATATTTAATTTAATATGTCAATAAATATAATCCATATGGGTTGTCTAGCAAATTTCAGTCCAGAATTTTTTTCAATCAATATTTTTAATCAGGCTAGTATTATATATGAATCACTATAACCTTCTTTTTTACTAAAGATGTAAATATACTTTAGTGTCACATAAAAAATATACAAATAAATAATTAATTGATAAAAAAAATTAAATAACTATTTCTCTTTTTAAATAATAAACTACTCCAAAATTATGCATAGTATATACGAGTCCATCGCTATCCTTTTCTTTTCCAAGCCCAAATAGCATGCGCACTCTCTTTCTTTAAGTGGGCGGACTTTAAACAGCTGCTATGCTGTGTCCTCTTCTATCGCATGAGATGGTCGGTTGGACCTCTCTGTCGCACACATTTACTTGGAGCAATATTTTACTTTTTAAAATTCGACAACCGCAATTCTGGACTGATTTTTCGCAGCCAACCCTATATCACCGTGTTCAGAATAAAATAATCTTTAATTTCATTTAAATTTCATTTAATAAACATACCGTTGCAAATGCTAGTACAGATTTACCTGTTTATACCTGGCAACCCGATAGTTGTGACCGGAAAAGAATGGGCAGCATAAAGTTTGCATATTCTATGGGCTTCATACTTTCGATTGGTATAGAATTTATCTAATAATCATACCGGTGAAATGTTTCAAAAAATATTTTTTTTAAATTATTAATTAAACATACTCTGGACTGAAATTTGCTAGACAACCCATATGGATTATATTTATTGACATATTAAATTAAATATAAAATACGTTTCATTAAATAAGCATCTCGGTGAAGGTCGTTGTATAGCGGGATCTTAGACCAATAACAATACTTATTAAGCAGATTTTTTATTGGCCTTTCAGGGTCGAGTATTTTCTTTAAACAATTGGTCGTATCTCCCAGGGAAAAAATGAACGAAAGAGATGAAGAGCGGGGAGGGATTGGAAAATAGTAGTTAAGATTAGAGACAAATGGAAGAATTTGGAGGAGGCTTTCTCTCCGTCGGAGGTCGTGTACTAATAAAAAAAAGGAATAGAATAGAATAGAATAGAATATGTTTATTTCCCTAGTTCTTATGTTACATTATGTCCACAGGTCGATGGTGTATTCGACCTGTGGGTGTGTCAGCTACTTACAGACTACATATGTTTGTCTCGGAGAGATCTATATAAGTGTCGTGCAGTGTGTGCTGTGAGCTTGTTAAATTGTACAGAATAAATTTATAATGTTGTTATATATTGTCTTATCCTACTTACAGCTAATTATAATCTATGGGGACGCGGAGCGGTCGTTCGCTTGCTGAGCAGCCGACTCCTGTCTTTTTTTGATACATAGTCTATTTCACCTAATCTAGTATTAGTTAGTAGGGGGTTGTGCTGTCCGTATCCGAGGTAGGCTCCACCAGGGGTCTCTAGATCCTCGATGTGCATCTCACGGAGTCGACGCAGCATATCCTCGTTTAGGTCTTGTGCACGGAGATGCCATGGATCCCAATCTAGCATATCCCAGAGTATCGAGGTTTCTAGGCGTCTTGGGAATTGTCCGCTGGTTTTGAGAGCCATTCGATATTGGTGCGTGTACTTATGTACGTGCGTAAGAAGTTATACTTCTTGGGCATTATTAAAAATTAAATAATCAAAGACTGGAAAAGGAGTCATTATAGTCAATAAAGTTCAGTTTACATTTGAAAAATTAAATCAATAAATATTCAGTATTATTCGAATGTTGTTTTTAAATTATGTCCAATGCCGTAGCATCTTCCGTGGGCAACTTCATTCTGTTAATTTTGTGTCACGGTGCGCGCGCATCGTAAAATTTCACTCTCATCAATTTTTCATAACTCGCCTAAAGAAGTATAACTTCAAAAAATCAGTGGCGCTACAACCTCTAGGACTCAGATTTCTGAATCTGTTTCATGATCATTTGTCAATCTAATATCAGTTGATGAGTCAACTTTTTTGGGTTTAGGCAAGCCGCTTTCCTCAGGATGTTTTCCTTTACCGTTCGAGCCAAAGTTAAATGCTCATATAGAAAGAAAGTCCATTTAAAAAAAAAACAATTATAAATTGGACATACATATGCTACAAATGATTGACACTATATCAACCTTATTTTCGCTTTACTACAAAGATGTCGCAAACGGAAACATTTGAAATTATTTCTACATACAGTACAGTAAATATTTAAAAATATTCCTGTATCAGTAGAGTAATGCAAATGACGTGATAAAAAGTAAAGAAATTCCCCGACTATTTTGCTTGCGTTCCATTGTTTTATAAGAAATCAACAGTTTAAAGTTGAAGGTTTTTTATAGAATAATAAACTTTAAACCAAAAAGAATTTGAAGTCTTAGAGACGGTTATATTTATAGCTAAAAAATAAATATAATAATAATAATTTACAGGGTATAAACCCCTTTTATTAATCAGCAGTTAATAATTAATACTAATAAATAAGTACAAAAAGACAATATTAAACAATAAACAACTATCCTTATCAGAATACCAAATCATAAAATGACTGCTTCACGACTGATTTGAGCGCGACCGCCCCTGCGAAAACCCCTGTGTGAGTTCGAAAAGTGAGTTACAAAATCGCAAGGCAGATTACTCTGCCCTATGACATTACGATATTAAAGTAGCCGCGATATTCTATGACCTGAAATATAATAGCAACATTACACGTATTCCAAAGGGAAACGGATTTGGTGGATGGATTTATATTGGAACGTTTAAATTTAATTCAGACCAGTAATTTCGGCTGTAATGATTACACGAACGTTAACACTACACGGAGCTATCGGCTATTTGACTACGTTTTATATTTGTGAATGCATTGGAAATTGTCGCTTCGTATTAGGTGCAATTTATTTGGCCATTACACTAATTAGTTTTTCGGTATATATGTATTTGTAAAACGTGTCTAGAGAAACCGGTCATTGGCCTAAGGCGTTGTCCTAATTGGCGAAGATCGCACGATACACGATGCGGTCTCGTCGTGCGATGAGTTCAAACATACAGATTTCATCAGAGTGTCCTATTTGAACCTCGCAAGTAATCGTGCGAGCACATGAATGCTTTAATAACAAGCGTACGATGCGTTTGATCGTGCGATCATGTAACCAAAGCAACAGATCTCTTTTGAGTGTCCTAATCGGTTACTACGCGATGCGTCGACGCGCGAGGGGCGCGGGACGAGAGGGGAAAGGGCCAACACTTGGAGTGACACACAGCACTCGCGCACATCGCGCGATCTATTAGGACACCTGTTAGGTCATCGCACGACCACTTTGATCGTGAGATGAAAAACGCATCGTGCCATCGTACGATCGCTCTCAATTAGGACGCCGCCTTATGCTCATCTTAAACACTACTCAAACGTACAAACGTACTCCCCGTACATAATATGCGTACTTCTAAGTTCTCCCTATGGCTTTGAAGGAGCCTTGAACATCATGTGCAGGTCTATTTTCTCGTCACGCAGCACTTAATAACATTATACATCGTATTCCCTCCGTCAATATTCCAGCCATTTTGAAGCTTGTCACCGCTAGAGACGATGGCAAGCGGCCGGATGGAATGCTGCCAGTACACTGCCACAGGGACAAAACTATTAAAATTTCTTTTAGTTCCAAGTTTCCATTTATCTTATTATTTTTTTTTAAATTATTATTACTACTATGTAGGTTAAGAGCATTGTGTATGATGAGTTTAATAATTGTTTTATATAAAAAAATCTAAATTTACATTTATTACCAGTTCTCAAATCAAGTGCGTACGGACGAGAGCACTGGCAATCAACTTTCAGTCACTATTGTAAATTGGCAATTTATTTATATGTTATTAAGGAGCTACAACTATTACTGGTATATTTTTGAAGTATCAAATTATTTAATATAAATTAAATCGGTAAAAGTAGCCCGATTTTGACTAAAACAGAATTTTTTAAGGCTAGTACTGGGTACTTTTTAAAATCGGTGGTCTATAATACTTAATAATTCCTCTATTCCTCTGTGCCATATTTTTCGTCTATCGAGCAACCCACGCTTTTTCACAATAAAAATACAATAAAACCAGTATTTTTTGTTTATTACCATTTTCAGCCTATATTAGGAATTATTTTTCAGTTTTTTAGTTTGATGTGCTTTAAAAGCGTGTTTTATAGTTTTTTTTAACTATATTTATTTTCCACTTTTTAGTCCTAGCAGCAATACGTGTTGTCTCAATTTAATCGTATTGCTTTGTGGACTTAAAAAAAATTTCATTGTTTCTTCGAGATAAACCTATGAAATTAATATATTGTCGCTGATTATTTATAAGTATACAAAGTTTGAATTAAATCTGTCCGTTTAAAGTGGGTCAAAATCGAGTCCGAAGGAGTCGGTTACATACATACATACATACATACAGGTGAAGCTGATATAAAGCGTGTAATATAAAAAATAAAATAAATAATATAATACGAGTATCTAATTATGCCATTTAACTATACCCCTAAAACGTTCTACAACCTCTCGTATTCAGCACAGCCTAAGACTGCCTCCAACGGTAGCTCGCGTCTCTTACTTAGCATCTACTAGCAACTTAGATCTTGTTCTCTCTGCTCTCATTTACTTACCATAATTTACTCTAGGTTTATTATATGACCTAAAATAATATTGTGTTTTTACTATATTTTTATCGTGTCATAGATATTGTAGTATACAAACACAGATATTTACTGTACATGAGAAGGTTATATTTATATCCCACATTAATCTACTTAATCTATTTAACAAACAGATAAACTCTAGTTAAAAGGATCACTTCAGTTAATACTCTAACTGCAGCCACATTGAACGTTAGTGCATTCAATACTAACCGATCGATAAGAGATTAGCTGCTAAGTTATATGTTTAATCAAAGATTAAATATTCCCTTTAAGTATTAACTATACATAAGATGTATTTGGGGACTAAATTTGTACTTACTTACTGTATACGCAGAGATCCAAAAAGTTTAGAAAACCTCATCGTGACTGAGCACTCGGTGGACCATTCACAAAGGCCCTTACGGGTCTTACCATCACCCAGGCTTGCCTAAGACAGGAGAGAGTGAAGGAAGTTGTGTGGCGCTGCTAACACGACCTTCAGAAATCATGAGTGCGACTGAATATCTGTACTATTACTGAGATGAGATTGTTTGGTTTGATGCGCTAAGCTCTGGACCTATACTATAATTTAAAAATTAACATGGCAGTGTTGTCCTAGTGGCAACTCCAACACCAGTCGTGTGTTGTACGAATGGACTTTTCTGTCTCACGATGAAGTTAACATTTGCTTGTACGGTGAAGGGATGCAGAAAACCTGACTTACCTTAGACCCGCATTAAAGGCGTGTGTCAACCACAGAAAACCACAGATCACCTACTTGCGTAATACGAAAAAAAAGCGCCATAATTTCTGACAAACCACCGGACACAGATTGCATATTCTTTGATCGCATCGAAGCCCAGTTGGTGGATCCTTCTGCGCTTAACACACGTGGTCAGTTTTTGGGTCTAAGACATGCCGGAAGACGTTTACCTGGGTGTATAGAAATACTATTGAACACACAGGCGTAATTAGTCGCATTTATCTGTTTTAATTTCGTATAAAATAACAAAAATGCTATCAATAAATCTTATCTTAATATATATAAATTACGTGTCACGTTGTTTGTCCGCTATGGACTCCAAAACTACCGAACCGATATCAATCAAATTTGCACACCGTGTGTAGTTTAATCTAACTTAAAAGATAGGATAGCTTACATCTCAATTTATACCCGCAATATTGTTTTATTGCAAATTATTTGTTAATTATTTGATAGTCACAATTCTAACAGATGGCGATGTGTTGATAGTACCAACGTTTCACATAAGCTACAATTTAATAGCATAATCACCTACCATTTACTACTATGTAATATAACAAAAACCTTAAGCACAGCAACGCTTGGCCGGTCAGCTAGTATACATATATATTATTTTACAGCCCTGATTTAGATATCATGTGTTTTTGTTTAGAACAGTAATTGTAAGTAATGACGCCGCCTAACTTTTAATAACATAAAAATGGTTGAGAATGTGTACAGAAGTAATATAGTCAAGCCTTTGAACTAGTTTTGAACAAGTCTTATACATAATAAACCTTAGACCCCTATTTATTTGTCAGACTCGCATTTCTTGAGAAAGGCGATACTATCTGATTTGAGGTACATTAGTAAGACGAGACTTTTTCAACCATAGCAACTCTTCATTTAGTGAAAAGGCTATTTCATTTGATACTTTCGGAAATGATTTCCATGAAGTCAAAGTGAAATTCCAAGCGCTTTTTTGTTCAGGGGCTTTATATTAAATAAACAACGCTATAAATGATTGTTTAAAAATTATGGAGGAAGGATATAGGAACGTACACCACGTTTCCTTCAACCTCAGACCTCAACCACTGACTGGCCACCCCGAAAGCCCCAATGTTTAATATCGAGAAGTTGTATTTTATTTTATACACACTCACATACACTCTCACATACATACTCACATTGCCAGAGGGCTTGCAAGCGTTGTTGGCATTTTAAGAAGTGGTACGCTCTTTCCTTTAATTTTTTTTTACTGATAAAATGCTTGCCAACGCTCGGCACACTGATACATTGGTAAACTCAAACTGTCAACACTTTTGAATTGTCAAGTTAAATTAATTTTAAATTTACATTTACTACCACCAAGTCAAGGGCGTAGAGCGGGTAAGAAGAACTGGCAAGAAACTTTCCGGCACTCTTTTTAATCGCCAAGTATTGTCATACAAATTGTTTAAACTGGAGCAAATCAATCCCAAGGATCATTTAAGTAAAAACAAACAAAATAAAAATTTTAATGTGAGCAAAGTCAAGCACTTAAAGGCAAACATGACATACATGGAGAAATCATACAAATATTAATCAAAACAATTATTAAACAAAACAAACATTACAAAAAAAATCAATTTAAAATTACAATTATTAATGACCCTAAGTCCTTAACGGTCAAAAATCCTTTTTTACCCCTATTCAGAGTATGAAATCATCGTAATTTTTGTAGCAGTAGAATGCAGGCGTCGCTAAATAATATCGTATAATACTCATTTTTATAGATAACCACACCCGACTAAACGTTTGGAGTTAGATACTACGTATGAGCTAAGCACTATAAACCATGCCGTACCATTACTATACAGCCATACATGTTTTATCTTCATCATTCTTGCGTCTCTTTGCAGAGAGGGTGGAGGGCACCAGACTTGGAGGCCAATCTTTTACGAGCTGAACTGATTAAGTAAAGGCCCTTACAGGTCTTACCATCACCCAGGCGCAGAGGCTTGCCAAAGACAGAGGAGAGATAGGTTCTATGTAGAACCAGCTACCCACTGAAGTATTTCCAAACCAATTCGACTTAGGGTCCATCAAGAAAGGAGCGTACCAATTTTTAAAACGCCAGCAACGCACTTGCGAGCCTACTGGCATTGTGAGTGTAAATGGGCGGCAGTATTCCTTAACATCAGGTGGGTCTCCAGCCCGTTTGCCTCTTACACAATAAAAATAAAAAAAAGAGTGGAGGGAGTTCTGTGGCGCCATTAACACGACCTGAATGAAGAGTGCGACTAAAGAAGGAGTCCCTTTCCAAACAAATACACCTAGCTATACTAAGTACCAGTGTTTGAACCACTTAACTGTTGTCAACTTGTGCATACTTGACGACACTAGTTTGACACTAGTATGAGTTAGTGTTTACATGTAGAAACTTGTAAAAACAGAACCTGCGTACCATTGCCACACTATTTAAACGCTAAGTTTTATTTTATTTATTTATTTATAAAAGCTTTTCAACACAGATACATTGATACAAGAAATTGTTTTTGACAAGAATTTGAAATTTAATGTGACAAGCATCCAACAATGTGTGTTATAGGCATAATTTATATAAAAAATGAATGAAAATCGATTTTAAAGTGTGAGGGGAGCAACTATGGACATCCAAACCCAGCTTGTTTAACAGAATGCTCAATCTGGACATCGGTGAGTTATAGACCAGTGCAGATAGCCTTTAAAATAAATAAAAAGTGAAAAAAATTACAGTAGGATGAAACCCATTAGAAAAGCAGGGGAATATGATCAAAATGAAAGGAAAAATAAATTACGGTCGATCTGAGGTCGGGAAGGGGTAGGGGGGGAGTTTTAAGGGTAAAAAACGGTTTATCTCGATTTCCGGCAAAACTACAAGTCCTATCGAAGAAAGTTAAATGGCAAAGTTGGAGGTAACAAAAAGATCTAAAACTTTTGTATTCACACATTTTTCACATAACCTCAAAATTTATGTGAAAAATTCAAAAAAACAAGTTTTTGGTTTTTAATTTTTATCTTTTACAAAAATATTTTTTTCTTAACGAAATTTAGTGAAAACTTACCTTTCTATGTCCCAAATACGCTGTAATTTATTTGATTAAAAATATTTATTTGTTCACCTTATTTTGAATTTATATCGAAAAAACACCCTAATTTTCAATCGAAAATTCTGACGTCAAAATTTCAGCTTTTTTCAAAAAGTTGGTGTGCTTTCAGTTCGTTGAAATCTCTACTTTCCTATGGTAAAAAAATATATATATATTACCATAGTAAATCTTCTCAGAAAATGCAAAAAATCGTATGCAGTAACGCCCAGACCCGTCATCCCCTTCCCTACTTCTCTATGAATCTTCTTTAAATTATAATCAGATGCCTATTTATTACTATTTTAAGATAACTTATATATACCTGAGTGACCTAAAAAAAAAATTTAGCCTTTAGATGGGCTAAAATTTTCGTATTTCATAGAGAAGTAAGGAAGGGGATGACAGGTCTGGACGTTACTGCATACGATTTTTTGCGTTTTCTGAGAAGATTTACTATGGTAATATATATATATTTTTTTACCATAGGAAAGTAGAGATTTCAACGAACTGAAAGCACATCAACTTTTTGAAAAAAGCTGAAATTTTGACGTCAGAATTTTCGATTGAAAATTAGGGTGTTTTTTCGATATAAATTCAAAATAAGGTGAACAAATAAATATTTTTAATCAAATAAATTACAGCGTATTTGGGACATAGAAAGGTAAGTTTTCACCAAATTTCGTTAAAAAAAAAATATTTTTGTAAAAGATAAAAATTAAAAACCAAAAACTTGGTTTTTTGAATTTTTCACATAAATTTTGAGGTTATGTGAAAAATGTGTGAATACAAAAGTTTTAGATCTTTTTATTACCTCTAACTTTGCCATATAACTTTCTTCGATAGGACTTGTAGTTTTGCCGGAAATCGAGATAAACCGTTTTTTACCCTTAAAACTCCCCCCCCTAACCCTTCCCGACCTCAGATCGACCGTAATTTATTTTTCCTTTCATTTTGATCATATTCCCCTGCTTTTCTAATGGGTTTCATCCTACTGTAATTTTTTTAGGTTTCAAAAATTATCGGCACTGGTCTATTATGGCCAAAACGCGTTTATTTTGAAAAAAGTAAGTATGTGAGTGAAATGAGTAACTACATATTAGGTCTCAGAAGCATCTCCAACAATGTGTGTAAGATGTGGTCATAAGCCAGTCCTTTAATCAGTTTTAAGTTTGGAGACGGTGAGCGAGTGTTATGAAAATTCCTGTAAGTATTACATATTTTGATGAGACCACGATAGTCGCTCTTCTATTATATTTGTTAGAACTTTTGTAATTTAAGGACTGGACAGCAGGAGGACAGCAGTAACTATTTGCATACCTCAGTTATGTATTTTAATTGGCGTCAACGTGTAAATCTTGTCAAAACATTTTTTAATCCAATCAAATATTATGTTTTTAATATAACCGTTTGTGACGCAATCAAAAAATAATTTACGTATATATAAGAAAAACATTAAAATTAGTATTATTATATAATTAATTAGTTACGTCTAATAATTCCAAACAATAAAAGCTATTGTATACAAACAATTAACAAAGGATTACTAAAAGCTATCGGCACAATTAAAATAACTCGAAACCGCTCTCAGCCGGTGGACTTATAAACTCGGTACCAATTAGTAACTGAGATGCCTCGGTTTTGCAGAACAAAAGGAGTAGATAAACGAAAAATATCCATGAGTATGGCTTACTGTTCCGATGGCCTGTAATTGCTCAGCCCCGGGCGATGGGGCAAAGAAAAATATTCAACAGATGTGCCAGTCATACATTCATTGAATAATTAATATTTTAAAGGCTCTTATTGTCGAAAATAACGAGAAAATTAAGCGAAGTTATTTAAAAACAATGATTTAAAGTCACGTAAATAGGCAGACATTTTTACGTATTTATCGATCGTGTTATCGTGACTGACACATGTCGCTGATTGTTGGGTAAAAATGTCACGTCATAACAATCGAAAATTATAAACAACATTAAAAAAGTACAGTAAAATAAGAATTTAAGTACTTATACGATTATTTATCTTATTTTATTTGGAATTGAAAATTCAAATAAACAATTGTGTTGCTCTGAAAATAAGTATTTTTATTGTGGTACTTACACACTATACTAATTACATTATCTTAAACTTAAATAACACTATCCTACCTGAAAATAAAGAAACGGCATTAAAAGTCTTTTTTTTTTATAGAACGGGGGGCAAACGGGCAGGATGCTCACCTGATGTTAAGTGATACCGCCGCCCATGGACACTCTCAATGCCAGAGGGCTCGCAAGTGCGTTGCCGGCCTTTTAAGAATAGGTACGCTCTTTTCTTGAAGGACCCTAAGTCGAATTGGTTCGGAAATACTTCAGTCTATTATTAAAATTATCAATCCCTTTTTAAGCGTTTTACAATAACCTCACAATTCAACAATATTGAATTCAATCCCGATGACATTCACTTCTGGCAACTTCAATCCAACTGCTTTTGCCAACCGCGATGGCTGCTAGCGCCATGTAGTATAATAAATAAACCTACCAGTTTCTTTACATACTCATAAAATTATATTAAAAATGTACACTTTTATAAATTTAAAAATGTGCTTGTTAAGTTAATTGTCTAGCTAATTCTTGCAGTTACTAGTAAGTATTTGGCCATATAAGAATTATACAGAAATCCTTCGAGATGAACAAACTTTAAGTGGTCGATGGTCCAGGTTTTCCATTGATAAGCTTAATGCTGATTTTATAAGACAGTTGACATTTTGATTCAGTCCGTTTGGACGTTGCACCATCCAATTACGAAGCAGGTCTGCTTTTTATTCTTTGCTACATCGAAAGTCGGTAAGTCGGTATTGGAGATGGTTCTCTTTAACGATCAATCAAGGAAAACCACAAGAACTCGCAGAGAATCGAATTGTTTACAAAATTGTGTTTTTATTATGATTTAAACAAACATTTCAAGAATGTTTGTATCGACGTGAATTATTTTATTTTATCTAAATACTGTCGTGGAAAAGGTTTTATTGCAGTATAAGTAATTCTTATTAAATTACTTTTGGAATTAATCGCTATTTCTAACATTTTAAGTTCTTGTCAAAAACTTTAGCACTGCAAAACAACGTATAGTCTGATTTTTCATTCCGTAGAATTCTGACATTTCAAAAGTGTTGCTACTAACAAAGTTCTCCGCCGAAAAAGGGACAAATTTGACCCATTTGAGGGCAATAAAAAATAAAATGCTACGTTTTTATATGTTGTATCTAGAAAAAGGTAAATCTAAATATTTATTTACTCAAGTAATCAAATACAAAAATAACAAATATTTAAATATGACGAACAATATATCGAAATAACTTTAATTACTTTATTTTATTCTAAGCTGGCATCACTGCCTACTAATTCCAAGTTTCGTAAACCTTTTAAAATAATTGAAATGTTATCTTTACTTGTGCGTTTTTACTGTTTGTGATGAAAAGGGACGCAATTATCACTCGCCGTAAAACCACTTTTAATGTGAGCACCGTAAATGTTTGTTTATAGATTATGTGAAGTTTTGGTTATCAAATACAAATTACTTATATTAAAAATATGGCACTCTTTACTGATGTGAAAAACGCCAAAAACAGTAATAATATCATATGATATAAAATGCTTCACAAATACTAAAAAATAATATATAATTTGACGCCAAAGATGTTAATTTATGAAGTTATTTATTTAACTAAACAGTAATGTTATTTATATTGGATATATATTACGTTGTATAAACATTATCTAATATGTTTATAAGTGAGTGGTATTGATTTTGCAAACTGTTAGATAAATGCAGGCGAAGGCTTTTAGACGAGTTCCGGTCGGGAGTGCATCCGCGACGTCACTTCCGCCTCGCCGGGCTGCAGCTCTGCCCACTCTATCTAATAGTTTCTCATTTATAGCTTAACTTTTGACAGGCTTTTTCAGTTTTGAATTTCAGGTGAATTATAAAGACTAATGTAAGAACAAGTTGAGTAATAACTTTACGTAACTTTAATGGTTTATTTTAATAGATACAATACAATTAACTATTTTTCTTTCAGGGATTCCTAAATGGGTGTTTACATTAAAGTATAAACTGAAGATAAGTGTTGAGATTGTAATGAGCAGATTCCCAGTTCATACTTAACCCAACCCAAACAAGACTTAGCGCTAAGCATGACTATTTGACGAAAAAAAAAGCATTTGAGTCTTACCCTTAGGTAACCAGTCCCGTATGAGAATATTTTTTTCTCGTATGTAAAGAAATGTACTTAAATCACACTTTCTTAATTTTATGTTAGAGATGTCCTTACTAAAGCTTTAAAATTATTTAATTAAAAAAATAAATAACGGAAATATTCTGAACGGTGTGACGTCGTAGCAGCGATTGTTTATTGGTTGCCTCAGTTGAGGAAACTTTAAATTCACCAATAAAATATTTGTAACACAAGGATAATAATTAGCTTATATGCTACATTTTATCATTTATGACAATTGACATTTCAAATAAATATACAGATTATTTAGTAATCCTAGAGCTAACATAAATTAATATAACAAAATATATATATTATTTTTGTTTGCAAAAATATTTCGTAAAATATGAATACTAAAAAATGTATAATATGTTGTTCAATACAATAGTGGGCTGATAAAAATTTATTCCCCTATTCCCTGAGGCTTAACGATTGACTTTATTGTGTGCGAATTTTATATAGCTTTAAAATACCAAGCCAATGTTCCAAATAGTGTAGGAGTTAGATATATCGTGAAATTCATTATAAAAAATATTGGTTGTTTGTAAAGTAGGTTTACGATCGAGATGTTTACGTGATAACGTCTTATTGGTGATATAAGTTTTTGGGAAGCAAGGAATTAATTTCAAATTTTAAATTACATCTGTCGTTTTATTCACACTTTTGATGATAAATTTCGGGTGTAAAATGACAAGTTTACTTATTCGACTATGATATACATTTTTCTTCATACATTCACGGAATGACTGGCAGTGCTCGAGATGAGACGGGAGATCGGTCCGTCTCTCTCTCGTTATACCTGCGATCGCGCTCGTGAGGTTTTGGTGTGACACAAGTTTCTGAACATGTCACCCGACTAAAACGATTTTAAAGACGTTATCACGTCAAAAAACAGTAGCGCTATAACCTTTTAGGTTTGGAGCTCAGATTTCTGTATTTGTTTCGTGATTTGTTTTTTCTAATAGGTAAGTAGATGACCAGCCGTCATCAGCAGTCCGACACACGCCCTCGACTTTTTGGGTCTAAGGTATGCAAGTTTTTTTACGATGTTTTTTTAACGCACGAGTGTTTAATGCGCATTTAGATAGTCGATTGGTACAAAAAAGTTTCGAACCTACGATCTCAGGGATGGGAGTCGCACGCTGAAGGCACTACATCACTGACTTTTTTGTACTGTATAAAACATACAGTACGAAGTATAAGCAATACAAAGTAGATCTTTAAAACAATCGTAATCTAAAATCTTTTGAAATTACGCTACGAATTAAAGTGTCGTTAAATATTAGTTTTTTTTGACGTGACAACGTCTTATAATTCGATGGAGCCGGCTGCACGTACGAAAAAAACATGACTCATGCGGCGTTACCTCGCTCTGAGGCGTTCCATTTAAGGCTTGAAGTGCAAGCGAGAGCTCGGGACGAGCGACAAAGAGGCACAATCGGCCTCCGCGTTCGGCTCAATTCAATTGTGATTTCCATTTACCTCCTTCTCTACTCGTATATTCATACAAAATATCTATCAAACAAATAAAATTAAATTTTTTTTTTTGAAAAATACAACCATTCCATCAGTATTTTCTTATGACGTTGTCACGTTCAACTATCGTCAGTAAACCGACTTTACAGACAACCGATTTTTTTCCCGAAGGGATAGGCCACATATGGTCGTCGCTTATGCGTACTTATAACATAGACATAGACATAGACATAGACATAGACATAGAAATAGACATAGACATAGACATAGACATAGACATAGACATAGACATAGACATAGACATAGACATAGACATAGACATAGACATAGACATAGACATAGACATAGACATAGACATAGACATAGACATAGACATAGACATAGACATAGACATAGACATAGACATAGACATAGACATAGACATAGACATAGACATAGACATAGACATAGACATAGACATAGACATAGACATAGACATAGACATAGACATAGACATAGACATAGACATAGACATAGACATAGACATAGACATAGACATAGACATAGACATAGACATAGACATAGACATAGACATAGACATAGACATAGACATAGACATAGACATAGACATAGACATAGACATAGACATAGACATAGACATAGACATAGACATAGACATAGACATAGACATAGACATAGACATAGACATAGACATAGACATAGACATAGACATAGACATAGACATAGACATAGACATAGACATAGACATAGACATAGACATAGACATAGACATAGACATAGACATAGACATAGACATAGACATAGACATAGACATAGACATAGACATAGACATAGACATAGACATAGACATAGACATAGACATAGACATAGACATAGACATAGACATAGACATAGACATAGACATAGACATAGACATAGACATAGACATAGACATAGACATAGACATAGACATAGACATAGACATAGACATAGACATAGACATAGACATAGACATAGACATAGACATAGACATAGACATAGACATAGACATAGACATAGACATAGACATAGACATAGACATAGACATAGACATAGACATAGACATAGACATAGACATAGACATAGACATAGACATAGACATAGACATAGACATAGACATAGACATAGACATAGACATAGACATAGACATAGACATAGACATAGACATAGACATAGACATAGACATAGACATAGACATAGACATAGACATAGACATAGACATAGACATTTATTACTAACAAAAACACACACACATAATAACAAAAATCAAAGAGAAAAAATATATAATGAGAGGTATCAAAAAAAATTAATTCCCTTTTTCCATTCGGTTCGATTCAAGTGTGTAATGCGTGTGTACTGTGGTTGTAATTGGCCCAGTCGCAAAAAAGAAAAAGAACATGTTACTTGGAAATGCATTGCGCATACCCTACCGCGTCGCAACTGCTTAGTGCGGGAGGGTTATGTGGGACTCGCGATTGTGAATATCCACTGAAACCCCAAGGTGCCACCAACAATCGCCTTAGGCGGGATGCGGTAACAGAGCCTCATCCGCTTCCCGATATGCGATGCGGCAATATGGACCGTATCACAGACCGGGCCAGTCGCTTTTAGTAATAGCTAGGAGAACGGGTCCAGTACTTGAAGGGATGGATCACCATCCCTTATTTTGAACGCATGGACAAGAAGACCTACCCAACCACTCCGCCATTCACGGTTAACCGTTTTTAAAATTATATAATAATATAAACAGTATTTAATAAAAGTATGTCATAAAATTTGCCTCGGGATGCAGTAGATATAGATCCATTGAAGACAAACTACACTTTCAATGGAAATACTAAATATATATATGTATTTGTAAGTTCTAGTAACTTTAAAGCTGAAAAACTTATGTTTAATTGCGGTTTAACTAATATTCGGTAATTTAATCCATTATTTATTAGTTCCGAATAAGACCCCTTTTTAATAAGGAATTAAATATTATGACACTATCTGGTCGAAGTGTTCTTGGTTACCTATATGAATGAAGTTATTTTGGGTTTGAGTTAATAAAACATAGTAGTTACGAAATTGACTACGGATTTTTTATCTCTTAAACTAAGATGCATTCAAGCGAGAGTGACATCTGTCTGTCGCAACGAGTATTGATTTTGCATTTCAATTTCAATACGAATTTCTGTGACTACTGTCCAAGTGTCTGTTCCGAACTACTAAAACTGGGAATTTTATTTTTCGCTTTGGTGATTTTTTAATATTGAAAATTTATCACCATAACTATATTATGAACATGGTACAGAAAACATATCTTTAGAAAGTGGAATTTTAAAGCTGATAGTATTTCCTCGCTGTATTGCGATACTTATTCGTTGAGCCACATATCAAATACCATCAGTCATCTTTAATTAGCGTCTGCAAGTATAAACCTGAGCCCACGGGCTTAGACCGTATAACAAATTCTACTTAACATTCAATTTTCGGATATATTTTTCTTTGAACTCTATACAACAGACGTATAAAGATAACCAGAACTTTCAATAATCAAATAAAAGCCTACTCGAACAGTAAATCATTCCCCTGGTCAATTTATCAGGGGAATGACAGCGTCCTGTTTTTCACCCTGGCGTGACTTTCATACCGAAATATCTTACAAATTTGAGGTTCACATGAATGAATGGCGGCCGTTTGAAGAGGCCTGTTCAATCTGTCATGGTCGTTATAGTGGTGGCATTTTTGGAACATGCAAAACCGAGACCTATTAATAATAAAAGTAATGTTAAAATGCCAAATATATCAATAAGTAAGCCGATTTCGATGAAATATCGACTGTTGTGTAATTGAGAATATGTAAATAGGTTATATTCTAAATTTAAATATTGTCCTACAATTTAATCGATGTGACGTAAAATGAGACATTTAAATTATTGTAATATAGACAATAATAAATTCGCGTATAGCTGTTTTCTTCGATAAATGTCAGTTCAAAATAATATACATCACAAGTCAATTCTTATATCTATATATATAAAAGAAAGTCGTGTTTGTTACAACACTTATAACTCGAGAACGGCTGGACCGATGTTAATTATCTCTTTTTAGGTGGATTCTTCTCCGCTCCGAATAGCAGAATAAGTAATAAAATATCGGATAAGTTATCGAATAACAATAAATAAGTAAATTAATTTTACGCATGCAATCAGCATGTGGTGCCATCCGTTGACAAAACTACGCATCATTTTACGTCGAATTCGTGTCATTTCAAGAAATTCCGATCTTGATGAATGAGGAGATGCATAACCAGGCTTTGATCTTGAGTTGGGTTTTAAATGTCGTCGCACGAATTTGATGATACTGATTATGCAGGAGTCTCGGGGGACATCCAAGTGATTTTTGCTGCCGGAAAAGGGGAATGATGATAAGAGATGTGACGTTCACTTTAAAAAATCGTGTTTTTAATTAAACGACTGTTAATCTCATCAAAAAAATTTATATCAGAAAGTGATTTAACATGCAGAATCGCAATATTGGCGCTAGAGAGAAGAGGCCCAATGTGTAAAACTGCCTATCTTCTTTCGCAATGGCAAGAACTAAAACATTTATGTATTTGCAAAAAAAGTTGTATTTGATGTTATTACCTTAATGAAATCCTAAAATAAATTTAACTAAAGTAACAACGATATTATTAAACTGAAAGGCGGAACGAAGTTAGCCGGGTCAGCTAGTATATAATAATAATAAATAATAAAGCCCGTTCTATTTCCAATCATGACAAAAAAAATATACAGCTTAGATTTTTTAGATTTTATACACTATTTTATTTATCTTATCCTATATATTCTATATCTTAGCTACCTTAAGTACCGTCGATCGGAACCCCTTCACGGACTCTGTCTATGGCTTTCTTTCTCCTTTCGCTTCCTCCTACCGCTTCTATTTCTTCTATCCATCTTTTTTTGGGGTGCCCTCTTCTCCTTCTTCCACTTTGTCTTTTCCATGCAGTTGTCTTTAAAGTCCACCTTTTATCTGTGTATCTTGCTATATCCCCCGCATAATATAAATGTATATAATAATTCTAAAAGTTCAAAACGAAAGCAATAGATTCGTATCTTCCTATAAATCTTCAAAGGTTTGCGTGTGCAGTGATCATGCAAAGATTTAATCGCGGTAGCGTGAATATACTAACGAGTTGAATGTTAACACTTCTAAAACAATATATTTAAATAGATCGATCGATAGAAATTTTATTTTATACTGATATAATTTTTTTTTTCCTTTATGGCTCTGGCACGTTTTGTGCATTAGCCAGCGTCAAGTATAAGATTTTTTATAATTCGCACTTGTAATTTGCCATCCTCGGCCTAGAACGTATTGCACCTTTCTTAGGTAGCATACTCACTGCTTGCCTTAGAAATTCGACCGTGTCCTCCATGTACGGTTTAAGCACTCGCCGCCCGCACAACCCTCCCAAAGGCCGAAAATAAATTTAAATTAAATTAAAACTTGCCCTCGAACCGGGAATCGAACCCGGTACCCCTTACCTAGCTGCCACTTAATAAGACCACTAGGCTATGAGGCCCCTTACAAATTATTTAGTAATCTTTTTAGTGAATTTCAGAATGCTGTCTATTTATAGATAAAAGTAAAAACAAAAGAAGAAAGAATCCTGTACCCTGATTGATAGTAGGTATATTGTGTTTTTAGTCTAACTTTAATTACATTTTCTTCCTTATCTGTATTAAGGACAAAATCAAAAAATCTAAATCAAAATACGTTTATTCAATTTAGATGCTTCTTAGAGCATGCTTATGAATGTCAACAACGTTTACAAAATTCACGAAAGAGCAGGACTACGCCATCCGTTCGCAAAACTACCAGGAGGCCTTGTTCTGAGAAGAACGGGCAAGAAACTCAGCAAGTTTTGCCCTCCCTTTACATTACAATTATTCAAAGGAAAATGTCATAAACCACAACGACACTTCTCTAAATATAACCTGTTTTTCTTTTATATCGTTTGTATATTCATTTGTGATTTTTTTTTGAGTAGATCACTCACTTTATTACCTAATCCTCTTCCATTAGTATAATTCATCCAAAAAAGATGTGTCAAAGAATTTGTGAAGTGTCAATGTTATTTAAACTGTCAAATGGATATGTCAGTTTTTCATCTTTGTAGAATTTGTCACATTTAAAAAAGTAGTAGAGTATACTCTAAAAATTCTTTTTCAAAGCTTTCTAAATTCTCTGTTCTGATTTGTTCTGTTTTGAAGCACTTTTATTTTGTTGAATACAATGAAAAATTTACGATTGCATTTAGCACTTAGGTACGTAAAAACCTCAATAAATCTAACAGCCAATATCACTGACATCATCTAAACAATATAGCTATAAAGTGGTACTCAAATAATATAGTCGAGTCTTTGTCTCAAAGGAGATCTTGAATATCTAATTAAATTATGCATTTCAAACTTGTCTCAAATACGATATTGTTTCGATATTGTTTCATAACCTCGGGGACCATCAAGTTAAACTTAGATCGTTTTAAATTGAATTAAATAATTAACATTTAAATATTTTTTAATTATTTACCTACAAAACTAAAGTTGTATAGTCCTTTTCATGAAAGAAGTCCCCCAGACGCGGCGCTGCAATCGCATGCCGTAATGTTGCCATTTATGAGTAAAAAAATTACCTATTTTATTTACATTTAGCAGATGTAATTTATCAAATAATATTATTTTCTGCATACTTCGATGAAACAATATTTCTGTTATGTAAAAAGTATATTTTTATTTACTTATAGCGGTGTTCTACCTACTTACAGGAAAACATGAGAAAATAGGGTAAAGAAAAGCAATACAATTTTTTATTCAGAGTTTTATTGCATAATTGTTGGGTTATAATTTTTTTCGAAGTACACGCCGCTGTTGTTACAATACCTTCGTTTGTAATTCTTGTTACAGTTTTCTCTGACACACCTGCAATCAAATTATGAACAATTAAAAATAATAATAACTTTAAGTTTATAATGCTTATGTAATATATGTTTTAATTTCAGTTACCTAGTTTCATCACGTTATGTATTTGTTAAATTTTGTCGCAAAAACGAATTTATATCATAAAAGTCCCAACAATACAGCAAAAAATTATTAAATGGCAACTCTAAAAAGTACCTGTTATGGCGGCAACTCTCTTCCGAACATTGTTTAGTGGTATTAAAACACCTTGATTCTTATGTCCCGCTTCACAGAACTCTTTCACCTTTAATATCATTTCTCGAGCCGAACTTTTTACAACTTTTGGCATTGTAATCAATCTTTAAAATGCACTAAGCTAGTTAAAAATTCACAAAAATCTACCACAACAAACGAACTTGATGACATCGACGAATGACAACATTGCCGACCTGTCAAATTTAGTTCCAAAAATCGCCGCGGGACTTCTTTCATGAAAAGCACTATAACAAGAATTTTAAATACATTGGACGAGTTGATGACATTTGACAATTGACAGTTGACACTTCATTGATGTATTATAACGAGTCAATGAATTAAGTTTTTTATGTTGATGTAAAACGGATTACTTTAAAGAGTTTTTACTTAAACTATCCCTACACGCGAAAGTTAACTGTCAAAGTGACAAATGACAGATCAAAAGTCGACAACAGAGGAAATCAACAAAAATAACAAGTGGTCATGTTATTTATTTAAATATCATTTTATATTGTCGCTGCTATGGAATAAATAATCAAACTTATTACTTGTTTTATTATTATGTATTATCAATTAAAATACCTCAAATGTAAGAGTTGAGACAATAGATTTACGTCAATCAAGTAATATAATTAACCTTAAATTGTATTCATTCAAGTTTTCATCAAACTATGACTTCTTTAATCTATATGTCAAAAATGTATTGGTAATTTTTACATCAAATTTAAATAAATAATTTATAGAGCGACAAACGAAAAAAAGTTATTACTTGACATTTGACTACCTGAGACGGCAATTATCTGTCAAAAACAAATGCCGATGTATTTATGTACTAATTTAACTTCAACATAAATAATACAATGCTATGAAGATCTTAGTTGCCCTGTCGAGATTTATCGTAAACTTTGGCTAATTCAAAAATATTTTAATTCATATTGAATTAATTCTCGCTGCTTAAACTAAAAAGAATTACTTTAAAGAAAATTGGTCCTACGCAGTGTCAGCATATTTATGAATGATTTTCTTAAACTTGTTATAACATACAGCCAACAAATGGTACAATTGTGTGACGTGTCTCGCGAGTTCCGAATCGTATTGGATTGCTTTGTTTCATAAAATTAAAGTTTCTGGAAGTACCTTTATCATCTTGATGTTTTATTCATTTTAGTTAATCGAAATAGCTTTACAAATGCTATGAGCGCCGCGGCTCTTAATAGCTGAAGTAAGAAAAATATTAGATAGAACGCGACGGTGGATGGTGGTTGCGCGTCTGCCCAACCTTGGCGATATAGAACAAGGAGACACGTTAATACCAATATGAAACATTTTGCTATACTTTTTAGGCTGTTCGCTTTATCAGAATAAAAACTGGTTTTAATCCGAATCCAGGTTTCCAATTTTTCTCTCGATAAAAACCTTCCTTAGTGTTTAAGGAATAAATAAAAAAAAATACTCATTGTTGCAGCCGGTTTCGCGTTTTCTGCTTAGCAAGATATTTTAATGGATAGATATTGAGCTAATAGAAATAGAACCTTTTTGAATTGATCCATATTTTGTTAAATGTAAAAATTCAGTATAAGGTTACTACGTTAATATTACTGAGTATACTAAAGAATGTACATTAATAATGTAAATTAACTTTGATGGCTGGCACATTGTTGGCTGGATGTCTTCCACAGTCCGCTTCACTAGACATTTTCTTTTGCGAACTAGTGAACTGCGGAACAAAACCGGCACAAGGTCGGCAACGCATTCACTAATATAGGCTGCGATGACTGCCCTTTCTGCGTTTTCGTTTACCCCTATCAAATAAAAAATCTTTAAAAGTCACATCCAGTTAACTATATCTGGAACGATTACAACACAACACCAGCTGAGGCCTGAGGCGTCCAATGAGTTGGTCCGGCGAGTTCGCCCAAATGACGTCACATTGCCACAATGCTTTGCATTTGTACTTTAGCCGCGGCGTCTCTTGCCGGCAATCAGTTCATTTGTGTTAAAAAATTGTGGCTAAAAACACATTTTAACAATCTAATCCGTTCAATTATTATATTTTAGTTAACTGTTATCTGCTAGTCAGCTCGCTATGTCTAGCAAAAAAGCGGCCGTACCATTCTTTTCTTGAAGCACTTCAGCCCATTTTTGAGTCCAAGGAGGTCGGTCACTATAACACGTTGTTAGGTTAGCTAATTACGTATTAACTTAAGACAGAAGGCCCCTTATGTAGGAAATTAAATAACCGACTTAGTTTCAATTCGACCAAACTTCAATTTATACACGAGTAACTATACCAAGAATAATCTATTCCATGATTTTAATCACGAGTAAATCCATAGTCGTTTGTCCACGTAATCGATAGTATAATTGTGCTAGGAATAACAATACGCGAATAGCAAGAGAATGGTGAACGAAAATAAAACTCGGCAAATAAATGTTGTTCTACAACGGGACAGTGTAAGAGCTTACATCATGTCAACTCGATTTTGCCGTATTATAGTGTAAAAAGTAGCTTTTAACAGGTGTCAAACGACAACAAAAAGTTTTTATTTCTTGTTTGTTTGATGCTTTCGTCTAAAAAGGAACTTCTGTTGAGTCCAGTTGAATTTCATTCTAATATTATAAAAAATCTAAAAACAAATAAATAAATAAATTGTTTAAACGTTTCATTATACAATGCTAGACTATTAATTTAGTGCGTTGCGTTGACTTGAAATTAAAATACAGAATACATATTTGTGAAATGACAGAAATCAGCTGATTGGACTGACTGACGCCATTAAATTATTCTAGGAATAGCTGTTATTCCGTGCGAAACGGCGGTATAGTAGCAATTCCCAAATAAGCCCACTATTCTTAGAATTTGTAGTTGGTAAAACGTAAAATTGATTTACTCTCGATTAAGTGACGATTTATTCTAAGATTAAGTATTATTTACTCTTGTACCCTAAGGGTCGATTCGACCAAACATTCGACCAGTAGTAGTAGTATTTAGTAATTTTAGTAATTGAAATCATTTAGATTTTAGTATGTTCAACTGTAATTCTAGTTGTAATTTTTGAAATTTCTATTTCAATTTTTCTAATAGCTATATATAAAAACCATTCTTCATTATATTTCAAACCCACTTGACCAAACACCTAATGAGCAAAACGCTTAGAATATGAAAAATAGTCGAGCATTTCCACGGATCATTATTCAAAACGTAGCCATTTTCAGAAGAACCCAAGTTACATAGAAAATAGGCTAAGTTAAAGGTTATATTAAAGTGGTGCGTTCTTAAAGAATTGCTGTACATCTTAAAAGGAAATTATACGTTTCAACATATCTTAATAAGTTTGAGTTTCCCTAAAGAGTAAAAATATATGTTAATATTTCTGTATAAAAATTTAGGTGTTCTACTAAATGATCAGATACATTGATATATGTTTGCTATGTTGGCTTCAGCGCGTCTTAACCCTGAGGGCAATGTTCCCAATTACAGCCGTGCATCAATTATTGTTCTTTTTATACCCAAATATAACTGGCTTATTGAAGGCAAACATCGTGAGAAAACTATCTTAAAAATAACTTTTAATTAACTTTATTTCCGAGACTTAGAGGGAGGGAAAAATGAAGATATGTTAGGAATTTAATTGTTATTAAAATATTCAGTGTCGAAAATGTGTATCATTATAAAAAAAAATTTTTTTATTTATTTCTTCGATAATAAAAACACGTGGCATTTTAATTTACAATTCGTCGTTTGAGATTTCAATAAATTATTTTGCATATAATATAAAATACTAAAATTTCATAAATTCTCTATACGAAATTTTAATTTTAAAAACAGAATTCCTATACGGTAATTCACCCTTCTCACTCTCTCTCAATCGGTCTCAATTGCTCTGACCCTTTTCTTCGACAAAAACGCTGCACATCTTCGTGACGCTAATATTATTATTATTGCGTTTCATCCGTAAAAATTTTACTCATGCGCCTAAAGAAAGCCTTCATGTGTAGGCTGATCACCTATCATAAGGCTATGACCTATATATAAGGGTTTTAGCGCCACTGGATTTTGGACAATTATTTATTAATAATTGATATTTATCATATATCAAAATCTATCATCATAATTTAATCATACATTACGAACGAGGAGGCAGGAATGAAATGTTAACTGCCGTCCTTGGACAGATATTACCAACCTTTAAGCTTACGGGTTTTAAAATCAGATCACGCGTTAAAAAACTTATTAAATAATTGTAAATATTCAAACTTAATAACAAAAATCTAAACTTAATTAACTTACACCAGTTGCCAATATTTATTCCCCTCAGACCCAAATTAAATAAACCATTTCCAAGGCATTTTATTTTCGTGAACATTTGTAAAGAGTTGTAGCGGAATAAGCGGTTGTCGCACGTCTTCAAGCTTTGAATTCTACTCACGAACTGATTTGAATTTAGAATTTTCAACCTGGAATCTTGTTTTTATTAAATTGCCTTATTTTATGCAAATAGTTTTCACTGTACTGAATCTTAATTTTATTGTAATAAATGTATTAAGTGGATTTCGTTTAAGAGTACAGTCTAGATTCTTTATCTTCTGAACCTTGATATGATGACCTTGATGACCTGGTAGTACGTTCGAATTGTGGCCATGTACCAATTTTATGATTATTCGATTACTAGTAAAATGAAGTAAACCGGTAAAATACTGTATTTAAATACAGAAATGTTTTTACCTACTGCCCATGCCCCATTGGGGCAAACATGGTATATTATTATTTTTCTTCATTAAAAAAAAAAGTTTCTCGAATCGTTTATCATCCTAATTATTCTTTTTCAATAAAGTTCAGGTTCCCCACGTTCCTCACATCTACACCAACTATGCAAAGAAACTCAGTTGTATTTCGCAGCCCGGACATACAACGACCACTTCTAAGGCCGTGACTTGTTTAAGCTATCCCGGAAATGCTTAAAAGGACTATTCTTATATCCATAGCGCTAGATAACCTGCAGCAAGAGCACACCCCACATACACACACTCAATTACATACCCGAACTTTCACACCTTAACACAACACAACCAAATTAGGTATTACTTATTTAATATTTTTTCCTTCGTATGTTTGTACCTTGTATATATTATTTATCTTTAGTAAAATTGTTTTTTTTTAATATACAATTGCCTAATATTAGCTAAATGCGAAATAAATAAATCCTAAGATAATGACTAAGCACTCGAGGACTAACGATGTTTATTACGAAAATGTAAAATACGATCGAAAAGAAACGTGTAAACGAAAGAAAATCAAACTCGCCGCTAACTTTGTTTGTTTGTAATGGTAAGTAGATTAACTGAAAACGCTAATGCGTGCGTCAAAAGTGCTTTTCATTGTGCTATTAATTGTGAATCTTAATTCATTGTGATAAAGGTCATTTTTTTATGACAATGACTGAAAGAGTCAGGAATTAATGGTGCATTCGAATTTTGTTTTTCACCGAGATGAGAGACCTTCTCGTACCTAATCAGATTTCGGGATTTACATTTGTTGTCGATATATATTAGAGTTTTTACTATGGAAACAAGATCTTTAGATTCTAATTATGTAGTGTAGTTTTAATATGTAGGTTAGGTAACTAGGTACGTACTTTACCCGACCCCGTCCAAAAACAGATGGTGCTGTGGTTTATTGGGTACGCAGTGACTTAGACCCACATAGCCGCAGCAGCAGAGGGTCATCGTAACGGTATTTCCAAAAACTAGGAACATTTTTATATAAAAGATTTCTTGATTTATTTAAATAGATTTAAAACAGTTTATACAAATTAAAGTATGCACTAGTTATACACACTTAGCCTTATTATAAAATATGTAAAGATCATGTTTGAACGTTGAGTTAAAATAAACGATCTATCTTTAGTCCACATTGTATAAGGCCGAGTATGTTTACATTATCCACAAATCTATTTCAATTAAGCTAACTGGGTCATCCACATTTAAGTAAAATTTGTTTGAAACTGTTATAAATTACAATTAAATTCGCATTAAAGTGATGTATTTACCTAAATCATAACAAAAGAGTATTCAACTATGATGCCAAACAGAGAGTAAACGTAAAATGATGCCAAACTGACGCCAGGCAGAATTAAAGGAAACGTAGATAAATTGTAAATTGTCAAACTAGCAATGTTTTCAAAGTTGATTCCTAACTTACTCGAGTTTTTATTAAGTTACAGTGAAACAAACTAGTGGGGAATTTTTCAGAGTTGCCTTGAGGCGCGTCGCTGTACCTTGTGAGAAGTTTCAATCCAATTAGCCAACGAACTTGTTCTTATCGCGGACTAGGGACAAATTCCCGTCTTTGCTCTGTTGCAATTTATAAAAACGAAATGAGACTATAAACCTGCTATACTGCAAACCATTGCTGATTTCGATTACCATACTATTTTTGACAGCAGATTATGAGGTCTTAGTTTGTAGCGACACCTATAATCTGTGTCTACGAATTAATCATTATGATGACGTCATACCCAGAAACGCGCTAACGACGTTCTTCTCGATAGCCACTTGAGTCTTCTGGTACATGTGGTACACGATGAACAGTACACTATCCATCCTTTACATATTGGGCCGGGATTGGTCAAAATGAGTGTAATTATGTTTGGAAAGGACTGAGGGAAAGGAGTAGAGGCGCCCTAAAAAGGGTGGATAGCAGATATAAAAGCATTAGCGGGAAGTGAATGGAGAAAGAAAGCCGAGGGTTTGCTATTTTAAAAGAGTACCGAGAGTTTTTTACGCCGGCTTTTTCTCTCGGCCTACACTCTCTGTCTTCTTTGCTGATGTGTAGGAATGCCTCCATATTCAAATTTAATGACGTGGAATAAGTGATCTTATATTCCATAATAAACATTTTTTTTTAAATTATTTTATATAGATATTTGGAAAATATCCGATCAACGCTACTAAAAGAAGCTAGGATATTAGGTTTACACGAATAGCTAATAATGAGCTGTATATTCTACTTTTGTAATGATTGGTAATAAACGGGTTTTGGAGGTCAGTGTACTTTAGGACAAACAGATAATATTACTTTACTGTTATATATATATATACATTAGAGTCCTCAACTATTGTGGGACTGGGAATATTTCTCCGAAGATAAGTTTATTACCGTCTCGTGGTTTCGTAACTTTGTTAGTCAAGGAAAAATTAATTTATTTAGCGCTAATGGTGTCTTATAAGAAAGACGAAGTGTTTGAAGATTAAGATAAGACAATATTATTGTTTACTTCAATATATGTGTATGTAAGGGTCCTGGGTAATCGGGATGCTTTAAATAATAAAAGATTTTAGTTTTACTCTATATTAACCTATGTAACAAATTAATGCAATGTAATGGTTGATAAGAGTGCCTAGTGCCTACGTCTGGCCATACTCTCGGGGCGTATCTTCGACGATTTAGGAAATCGCCACGTGTATCATATTAAGAAAGTCTGAGTGAGCAAAATGTACAGTCTTGGCTCGTCCACTGTTTATTAGTATATTTCCTTATTTATTAGGGTACTGATTAAATAGCAGTAGATATTGACGAAGATAAGCAAAAGTAAACACTTTGAAGTGAACCTTTCTTTTTATAGAACAAGGAGCAAACGGGCCGGAGGCTCATCAGATGTTAAGCGGGACCGCCGCCCGTGGACCTTCTCAATGTCAGAATACTCGCGAGTGCGTTGTCGGCCTTTTAAGAATTGCTACGCTTTTTTCTTAAAGGACCCTAAGTCGAATTAGTTCGGAAATACTTCAGTGGACAGCTGGTCCCACATTGGTGGTGCGCCGCAAAAACTGCTTTTTAATCAAGTGAAAACATTTATAATTGTTAGTGTTTTAAAAAAGTACGTTGTTAGCACTTTTAATTGCAATATATCATATTCCATTTAAAATAGCGTACTAAAAAGTCGTGTACACCAAGCGGCGATTAAAAAGGCATATATTGGATAGGCGTGCCCTCCAATACATCAAAGTGAAATAATTTATTTCACAATTATAGATTATATTACTTATATTACTCTTTATAAAAAAAAAATAACAAACAGTCAAACAGTGTGTGAGTTACGTTGATTTCTTATGACTATATGACTAGATTAACAACCAGTTGATTTTGTCTAGTTTGATTGTCCTATGAATTAGGATCAATATATCACTTAACATAAGGTAGGTGGCGAAACCTCTGATTAGTTTTTAAAAACTTAAATTAAAAAAAGAGCCAAAGAAGCTTGATTAGGCAATATTAATATATATTGCACGGTAAAAATATGAATAATTGCTTTGTATAGAATACAAAAATCTTTGTCCTATTGTGCCAAACTGGGTATGAAATAAGAGGTACTTTTCCGAGGAAAACATGAATACATCAAACGAACTGGATGTTAATCGCTGTAAACGGTATCCCGGAGGAGAACCTTTGATACGAACGTTTGTGGCTTTACGACGGGAATATTCCTATCGGGGATTTGAATGCGAATTGTACGAGTTTTTAGTCTAGCGGTAACATGAAAATGACAGTGTTGCTGTTGTTTTTGGATCTGTGGAATTTTATTATTATACTGCGCTTTGTAGTGGTAATAGGAGTAGGAGTGTTGCTAGGAGCAAGATTTTGGCCTAAAACCTTCCTTGATGAATTCAAGAAAAATGGAACAGACAATTAATCTGTGTTTTTTTAAGCATTTAAACTACGTAATCACGCACAACACTATTCAAGTCTTTAGTGCCGTTTTTAAGGCCAAAACGTAACAATTTTCTGTTTCGCCGCATGTATTTATGTTTTATTATAACAAATGTCTGAAAAGAAAGTGTACATTTCAATTCAGCCTTGCGATTCCGTAAGTCACTTTTCGTACTCTCAAGTCTCACTGCGGTTTTCGCAGCGGCGGTCGCGCTCAAATCAGTCGTGAAGCAGTCATTTTACGATTTGGCATTCTGATAAACAATAACCTACAAGTTCCTTATCACCTGTATTTACCCAGGTTCGATATTAATTTACATCTTTAAAATCATAAGTAAACTGTCAATAAACGACAGCTGTTTTAAAAGCTTCTTGATATAGTACTTGTCGTATGAAGAAGCTTTTAAAACAATTACATAAACACGTTGAAAGCTACAATAAGTTCTTCCTCACGTACCTATAATTCAACGTGTTGAGAAACTTCTCCCTCGTTGGGCGCCAAAAAGTGTTAGCGGCGCAAATTGACAGCGCCACCTCGCGTCGAACGCCCGAATTGTGCATCGGAGCGGCAGTCCGTGACCGAACTCCGTGATGAGCCGACGTGCATGCAGAGCTAACGAAATATATTGAATATTCTCCCCAAATGCCTTTGAATACATTGAATGCACGTCTAGGTGCTTTCTCTCTTAGAATACATTTATAAAGATGTTTTCGCGATCGTACGATAGATTTGTTCATTCATTCAAGATTGCGAAAATGAATGTACAAATCACGTTTTATAGTGATTAATCTACCGCCATAAAGTATTATAATACTTTTTTTTAAATTAACAATTTTTTAAGCGTTTAACAAAAAAAAACCAAAATGATTATGAATTTTTCTTCAATTGCTCATAACTTTGGTTTTGTTTTAATTTATGCTAAATTTGTTTTATTTTCATACAAATATTTCTTTAAAATAATTGATTCCAAAGAGTACCTTTTTATACCCGTCACCATACCTTTCAATTCGTGTAAAGGCAATTCATCACTTAAAATGCAGTTAGTAATTTTGGCAGTAATATAAATTTTGAAAGTTGGTACAAAGTAACTCAAAACTATAAAAAACGCTTTGGACAACTCTTTTCGTATAAAAACAATAAACGTTTTGACTTACAGAGTTGTTGCTAGAAACACATAATAATTGCTTAGAATTTTTTATATACCCTTGGCATTTATAAAAAAAATAGATTTGTCTGTCCGTCTTATTTGTATGCAAACGCAGTAACATTTTCCAACAATGTTATAATAAAGTTAATGTTATACAATATTTCTGTGAAGTTTTATTAAGTTCAGAACAAGTTCTTGATATCGTATTCTTAAGAACGAACGCATGCGCCTTACCAAGCCACGCCTTTTGAGAAAGAGATGTATGTTGATTTCATATTTCATTTTATAACTGATTTATTACTTAAGATTGGTTTCAGAGATGTGACAATTGTAATAAGAGATCTTCTCAATTTCATGAGAATAAAATATTGCGTTTCTATTTCACGTTGAAAGTATTAGTGGAAGAATATCATTTTACGCAATGAAATCGCGTTTATATAAAATATAATTAACTGCAACCTTTTAGGCCTGAGTCTCAGATTTCTGTACCTATTCGACTTTTTGGGTCTACGCCGGTTTCCTCACGATGTTTTCCTTCACCGTACGAGCAACTGTTAAATGGCACACATAGGCAGAAACTCCATTGTTTCACAGCCAGGGTTTGAACCTACAACGTCACATGCTGAATGAAGCCAACAACTCAAATGGAGTCTATGCAAATTCTATTTAGATATGTAATATACACAATTCTAACCATGCGTAGCACGCAGATTGTCATGTTTTTTACAAAAAAATTCTTTTGTAAAAATTATATAATATTTTATTCAAAAGTCAAAATTGAGATATTAAACACTTTTGGAATAGTGGTTAAGTGTATGCGAATTTTCTTTCCAAAACAATTATTACAGTCTGTCTGGCTGTTGTATTAACTGTCGTGATTTATGTAATTATGGAAACTAATATTTAGTGTTATTTCTATTTAAATAAAAAACTCCTAAAAAGTATTTGATTCCTATCAACTGCTAGGAAATTGATGTATCTCTAGTTTATAATGTTTTTCGTTGTTGTTTGTTTAGTCATTTATTCACTTATAATATATCTTTATAGTTAAATATACTAATAGAAGCATTAGAAAAAAGTTTAATTTAAATTAATCTTTGCTGCATCAAAAATCTTTCTGCGTCTGTTTCAATTAACACTATTTGAAGTAACAACAATATTTTAATACAACGATTTTTACATCGAACCCAGAACCTACAGCTTATGTTTTAGACAGCATTTCAATGTTCTTATTATAATATCCAATTACTAAACATGAAACATCTCTCACTGGCTAAAAAAAATCATTACCGAAAAGTTGTCGTCGTAACTACTTGTTATGTAGAAAATTAAGAAATTCGCAGACCAAGGAGGTATGTCTAAGTATGAGATGATCATGGTAGCATATTTATATTCTGGTAAATAACAGCTTAAAATTCAGTATTTTAAAAGCTAATATTACTAAGATAACCTAAGTGAACAGGCTGTATAATTAATACATCCTGGCAACTTTGAGGGTTTTTTCATTAAGCTTTTCACATCCTGCCCAACAGTTTTCCACTTTTTCCTGGCAACTTCAATTCATTACTTTGTTACTTCAGGAAGTTCCTGTTTTAATTAAAGATATTCACTGAAAACCCGCCCATGGAACCTTAACTCGCTGAGACGCGGTTGGCTTATTTTTTTTTCAACTGTCTCATTCCCGCCTCTGCGACCCTCCCAAACAAACAGCGTTGTACTTTAAAAACAATTTTTTATTAGCGCAATTTTACACCTTAATACTTGTTTATTCAGTTCAAAATACAGTGAACATTGAATGGCGCTTAGGCTGTTGTTTTAAAATGTGACCGCTTTCAGTTCATTTCATGAAAGTGGAGACAAGCAGAGGAAAGCTGAATATATTCAGTTGACCGCGGATTGTCGCGTTAGACGGATGTATCTTTAGTTGCGAATTTTCACGTAATCGCGAAAAACTTTTGTCGTGTATACGTTGTTTAGTGCTTTCTTTAAAAAAACTTAAAATAGTAGCCCAGTTTAAAGTTTTATTTAGGTGAGTTATATTATGATATTCTCCATATTTTCTATAGATTTCAACTTAACATTATATGTATTTCAGATTTACGATTTTTAAATTTTGTAATAATAGTGATTATGTGTGTGTGAGAAAGATCTCACAGCAAATTTGTTTTTAAAACAAAAATTATAGAAGGTTTTACAAAATGTTGCATCAAACATAGTTCCCGTCCCGTGACCCTGGTTGCTTGCACGCGAAACATCGGTTTTAATCTTTAAAATTTAAAATTAATTACTATAATAATATACCAACGCGACAGTTTTATTATTGAACTTAAATTTAGATATTAATTTTCATCTTCTCTCGGTTTTGATGTATTTTAAATACTAAGAGACAATTATTTATTCCAAAGCACAATATTAAAATTAACAAAACGCTAACATTTTTATAAATTCGTTATAACTTGGAAAAAATTATAGTTATGCGTATAATGGTACCTAAACTTAGAGCCAATTATTAAAAATGTATGCATTTACTAAAAGGCAATATGACAAAATACAACAGTGTCGTTTTAAAAAATATAATTAATAAACATGCGTCCTAAAAAAATGTTTCATGTTTCAAACTGATGGGTTATTGCATTTACAAAAAAAAACGGAGAAAAAGGTGAGACAAATATATAATTATGAGAGTATCAATCCAAAATCACAGATCGACTGCTGTATGTAGGTATTGGCGTAGAAGTTAGCGTCAATCAGAAAAGCTTCTTGTAAATTTACATCCGGTCGTAGTAGGAATTCCACTAAAGATCTTTGCACATTCAGTTCTGAAAAGAAAGTATTATTAAAGGCAATTTAAGATAAATGAATAAAACACATAATATTAACAATTCATAGGATTTGTCCATGAACTATCAATGTAAATCTTTGAATTAACAAAAATAGTATTACTAAAATGCAATAAGTTAAAATATTAGCCCATGCTTGCTCTGTGCCAAATATCAAAAAGCTTATTTTAAATATATAACTGAAAATGACATTTTCACCATCATTTGTTTCTATAGAACAATCTACAGCCTTGCGATTCTGTAACTCACTTTTCGAACTCACACAGCGGTTTTCATTCCATTCATCATCATAAAATGACTGCTTCACGACTGATTTGAGCGCGACCGCCGTTGCGAAAACCGCTGTGAGAGTTCGAAAGAGAGTTACAAGGAATGGCAAGGCAGGAGCAAGGAGTTCGAATGGCAAGGCACTTCATAATTTCGTCTTTGCATATAGAACCCAAATGAAAAGATTTAAAAAAGGAATGAAAACCTGTGCTTTCGAATATAGAAAGGTCCACTCGAAGCCCTGGGTTGATGTCTTCTGAGTATAAGTACATTTCACTCCTGTCAAGCCTTAGATTGCTTAAATTAGGAATTGTCACTGTTGCTGTTAGGGAAACTGTAAAATAATATTAGTGTTCATTATAAAAAAACAAACCAGTTGCACCTTTATGATACAGAACTTAAATCTAGTTCTGAGATTTCTGTTCATTTGTTAATTCATTAGGCATGTCAAGATCAGCCTCCTGTGCTTGACACAAGCTTTCCAAAAAGATTTTGGTTTGGCAAGCCGGTTTCCTTGTGATGTTTGCCTTCAACATTAGAGCGAATGTTAAAAGTGCACATAAAGAGTAAATCCGTTGGTGCACAGTCGGGGATCGAACCTAATAGAATGAGAGTCGCACGCTGAAGCCACTAGTCAAACACTGCTCTACACACTCCGTCACATCTATAATAAGCTTTTTAAAACTTATTATAGATGTGACTAAAATTTTCGCGGAACTAGATGGCGTTAATTTCGATTTAGTTAGCCACTATTTCTTTTGTCAAAGAGTTATTAGTTAACTTGATACGAAAATTTAATATTTTCGAGATATTATAATGGTAGGGGAGCCCAAGAGGGGATTTCGGGATTTACTAAAGCGCGGCAGATTAATATATAGGGGGATACCTTGTACCCGGTTAAGTACCTCCACAAAATATGAGGCCCATATATAAGGCCGCACGTGAAGGAGACAGGATCAGTTTAGTAAAAAAAAATTGACCATCAGAAATTCCCGAGCGCGTCAGATTAAGGTAGGGTGAGTTAATTACATCCTAAAAAGTGTATATTCCACTAATCTGACAATTTGAGAGTGACGGAAAAAAAGAGGAGGGCAACAAAGTTGTAAAAAAAAAACGTCATCTCGACATTCTCGAGCGTAGCTAATTTTTTTTTTATTTTGAAGGAAATAATTCAAGAATAATGAAAAATATATCATCTGACGATTTCCGCAAGCCGAAATAACAAAAATTCGTCGATAAAGTTAAATGCGTGCAGCTGCGTGATGCCTACATTTCCTTAAACCGATCGGAATCTACTAAACGGCGTTCTAAATATTTCCCTCAAAATTACATTTCCTGTGAATTTGAACCGATTCGGACCGATAGATTTTGAGAAATTTTGAAAAATCTTAAAAAAATAAGAAATATTTTTTTTTAAAGTGGTTTCTTTATCGATCAACTTCAAAAACTAATCCGCCTTTGAGCTTGAAAAACCACGTCGATCGCCACCAAGCTGGTCAAAAGCGGTTGATTCGTTCGAGAGATATCGTACACGAAAGAAACCCGAAAAAGTGTTTTTTCGGGATTACTCCGAAATTTGTGGTTCGATCAATTAAAATTGCAAAATCACTTATGAGAATGATAAAACTGCGTCGAATGCCGCCAACCGCGTGAAAATTGCTTGATCCATTCAAAAGTTATTGAGGTTTGAAAATTCCAAAAATAGTGTTCTATGAAACTTCTATCAGACTTTCGAGCTGGGAGAGCTCAAATGCATAGAAATGTTATTTCTTTGAACTCAGCGAGCTCAAAATATCAATTTTAAGCGCCCAGGAATGGAATTAGCGGGAAGTTGCAGGGATGGCCCTTTAGGTGAACCGTTTTTCTATTTTTTTTTTGTCAGATCAGGCGAATCCCTCTAGATAATCGTCAGATTATGAGACAGTACGTTTAGAACATAAAGATGAACCACATATATCTTAATCTGATGCGCTTGAGTATTTCAAAATTGCGATTTTTTTTTGCAAATTAAGAAAATGGCTGTGGGTTTGCGTCCCATCGAAATCGTCAGATTAGTGAATGAGAGCTTTTTTTTGGTGCACTTAACACTCCCTTAGAAAATCTGACGCGCTCGATAAAAATTTTTTTTTTTTAATTTTCAACCCTTAAATACAACCACCCGCATCATGCAAACGATCAGATTAACATACGTACATTATTAAAAATACGTAGGGCATAGATGCTATCAATATCTGACGCGCTCGAGGATGTCCATGCAACAGTTTTTTTTTACATATTTAACTATCTATAGCCGCTTCCCCCACCGATGAAAAGGAATTTATCATATAACATTTTTTTCTTCTTTTTATCTAAGCTTTGCATCCCAATAGGTCTCTACGACGCTCGAGTAAATCCCCATTTAGCATCGTGGGCTCCCCTACCATAAGTTAAAGAAGTTTTTACTCGCGTTAACCAAAAACAAGGTATAACACGATAGATAAGTGGGATGAACGTCACCATCAGGGCCTAGCTGGAAGTTAATAAAACAAAAGAATACAAAATGTGCTCAAAATCACAAAGAAAGAAGTTCAGTCAAATTCTGACGAGACGTGTGTTTGCCGAACATTGCTTTCATTTTAAAACAAGCTCTGTTCCATGTGGGACCCCGTAGTCCAAGCGTATTACACCTTATTCTAGAATGTCCAGTGTTTCAAGGTCTTCAAAAATTGTGCAGCTATATAATAACTAGAGTTCACGATGATATGATTTTTCTCTCCATAAACACCTAGGTTACAAGGAATAAATAAAAATACCGGAATTAGTCCCGTCGTCTTCGAGCTATGCGCTTAGCAGCATATTTTGGAATTCATTTTTATTACTATAGATTCTGCGACCGATTTTAATACTTCAAATCTGTTAAAAGTTATACTTACTATATTGAACATCGACAGATGATCTTGTAACAACGGGCTCTTTACCTCGACGGTTAAATCTAAAATAACTATTGTCAGTACTCGTTGTGAAGTTCGTAAAAGTAAAAGCCAAAAGAAGACGGTTCGTTTTCTTGTTTACGCTGAAATTGAAAGGAGAATGATTCATTTATTCACTTGTTTGTCCATAGACTATATCGGTTATATATGCATTTATTATTCTAAATTTAAACCCAGCGTTGATACTCTGTATCTTCCAATGCCTACCCCGAATTTTGTATGCAATTAAGATATAGTTCTCTCAATATCCGATGTAGCAATAAAATCGCAGTAAAAGTCGACATTGAACTCTGTACTCTTATTGCTATCGCTATTGGAACAGAGTTCAGGCAAATCCGCGATCCTAACTACACCGTTTTTAAATAACGCGTGGAAAGGCTACCAAACTGACGACTCATTGGTCTAGTGGTTAGTACCCCTGACTGCGAATCCATGTGTCCCGGGTTCGATCCCCGGCTGAGACGACCATCGATGTGATGAGCATTTGGTGTTGTGCTTAGGTCTTGGGTGTTTAAAATATGTATTTATATGTTTATCTATCTATAATAAATGTATGTATATCCGTTGCCTAGTAACCATAACACAAGCTTCACCAGCTTAGCATGGTAGTAGGTCAATTGGTGTGAATTGTCTTTAAAAAAAAAAAAAAAGAGCACTTACTAGAATTCTATGATCCTGGCCGTAGCACCTGTGTAGTAGATATCAATAGGAGTTACTGTAACGTTTACTCTGGGCAGGTAGAAGGTGGATTGGCTTCGGTAGACTGGCTCCGGAACTGCCTGGTACTTAGGTGTGCACAGACTATGAGCGGCGAAATATCGACGTATACAGTTTTTGTCGAATATCCTGCAGGGTCGCTCAATGTAGTCTGTGTCGTCTTGCGGAGCTTAAAAGATGAAAAGCATGAAGGTTTATTTAGTCTATGATTTTTTTTTTTAATGGCTCTGGCACGGTTTGTGCATTAGCCAGCGTCAAGTATGAGATTTTTATCAATCGTTCTTTTTGCCTTAGAAATTCGATCATATCCTCCATGTACGGTTTAGGCACTCGGTACCGCACAACCCTCCCAATGGCCGAGAACAAATTTAAATTAAATTAAAACTTGCCCTCGAACCGGGAATCGAACCCGGTACCCCTCACCTAGCTGCCACTTAATAAGACCGCTAGGCTATGAGGCCCCAGTCTATGATTTATGAATTCAACATTTTAAATTTGGAATTAAAGCAGACTTTATTCAAAATACATTTTGAATTTTGCTCTCCGGTTCGGAAAGTTGTTTATACTGTGGCGACAGATAACTTTAAATTTAAACACACTAAAAAATATTACAGTACCTTGAAGTTTTTGCATTTGCATCAAGTTATAATTTATATAATTGTGTTCTAATAAAAAATAATACTTAATTTCTACGAGACTTATGGACAAACATACATATATATGCTTGAAAGCCGAAATATATAATCATACTCAAATAATATTTTTTTAAGTCGGTTTAAATGGACGGTGTAGGTCGTTTTATTTCGCCTTAATTTTATTAAGAAACAGAAACTAGCCTATCTTAATAATTTGTCTTCTATAAAAATTTGGACTTTACCATTATTTCCTAATTCAGCCAGATTTTGTATGGTCTCAATCAAATCGGTATTGTTCGATCCATCCCTTTGTCCATGATAAAGAGATAATATGTCTATACCTGAAAATTTAAATATAACGTAAAATAATCCTATTTAATTTGTACTGACATGAAGTAATTATTAAAAAAATCAGTGGCGTTACGACCTTTTTAGGTCTGGGCCTCAGATTTCTGAATCTGTTTTATGATCATTTGTCATACGCAAGTAGGTGATCAGCCTCCTGTGCCTGACACACGCCATCGACTTTAGGTCTTCCTCACGAAGTTTTCCTTCACCGTTCGAGCGAAATTCAATGTTACATGCGCACATAGTCCATTATTGCACAGCCGGGGATCGAACCTACGACCTCAGAATTGAGAGTCGCACGCTGAACCCACTAGGCCAACACTGCTCTGAAGTTACTATTATCAATACGATAACAGACACAGCACTGGTACTCCGTAACTTCCAACAGTATATCGCGATTCCATTCGATGCGATTCGATGTAGGTCTTACCATTTTTACTTGAGGAAGTTAGATCTTCTATTGGGTCTTTCGGTCCATCAACATTGTCATACTGCTTATTATAAAGAGTTAGAAGATCTATTCCTATAAATAAAAAAACAAGAGACAGTTATTACCTACAGTATACAAAATATATATATATATATATTATATACTAAATTGTAAGATGCATTGATCAATATACTATTTATAATATAAAAGAAGAATAACAAAGCCATTATTTCTAATAAAGGATACCAGAGTGTTTTGTTGGATTTTTTAAGCATTTTTAGTTTTATCATATATATGCTGGTAATTTGTGTTATAATCTGAAAGTATATCCATGAGTGAGTTTGTATTAGAAGGATTTGTTTATTAATCTAAAAGTCACGAAAAACAACTTAACATGCAAGAATAGGGCAACATTATACTATTTAATTTTAACCTCGGCCAATAGCCTTGTATCCAGGTTATATATAAAAAAAATTACCTGGCTTAGAAATCCAATCATGGCCGAAAACACTTTTTAATAAAAATAAATGAATTATTATGTTCATCCTGCAGCTCACATGCAATGATCGATAAAGATTAAACTCCTAATAGTACTTCGCGTGTATACTTATAATCAATTTAATTTACATTAACAATACTTAAACATTATTTAACAGGATATAATATAATTATTGATGGGTTGTATTTAGAATTACGCCGCTCGAATTTGATGATACTGATTATGTAGGTGTCTCGGGGGACCTTGATTGGTTGGGGGTTATTATTCTAAAAACTTTAAAATTCAAAAATTAGGAAGTAATCGATTAATTTAAATAGATTTTTTATGCAGAATGTCACATCTCTAACAACCAATAGGAAAGTAAAAAATGTACTGTTTGTTCACGAATTTCATTACATTACACAAAATTTTAAATAATTTTAATACTTAGACGCAACTCCGGTAGCTAAAATTACTTGGAGGTGTTCCATTCAAGGTCCCCCATGACACTTACATAATCAGTATCATCCAATTCGTGCGACGTATTTCTAAATAGTTACCCATAACGTTTAACATAAACTCAAAGTCGAATATCCTCAATTTAAAATGTAGATGTGTTTTTATGCATAATCATTAATAAGGATGTTCATGTCAATTAGTTTTTTGTTTCTAATTGTATAAGCGTAATTGTGCAAATCCTTTTGTTTTATTTTAGATCTACATACTAATTATGTGTTTATTAATTTATAATTATAAGTATTTCCTTTCGTTAATTATATTGAATTAGGAGTCCGATATCGGGTAGCGATAATAGATAAAGGTTTAAAGGGAATTTGTCGGGAGGTATTTAATCACGCACAACAGACTTATCATCTAATTGCCTATAAGATTGACTGAAACAGATACAGAAATCTGAGGCCTAGACCTAAAAAGGTTGTAGCGCCGCTGATTTATTTAATTATTTTTGATTTTAAACGCATGTTTGCTATACGTATTTATAAGTTTTGCTCTAGCTTCCTTTTACTAACTGGAAATTCTTATCGTGAGGAGAGAGAGAATATAAATAATTAGTGAAATAAAGATACCTTGTTACTAAGGCAGCGTTTAAAGAATCTCGAAAAGCAATATTAGTTAAGTTTTAATACTAAAGGAGGAATCCAGCCATAGATTACTCAGGTACGAGGATATTCAAATCGTACCTACTTTTTAAATATTAGATTACGCTGTGTTATGGAATCACTTAAAATTCTATGGAGTCTTTGTTGATATACTCGTAGACTACTTACTTATTTAAAAAAAAATATCACAGTATAGTGACAAACCGTTCCATTTAATACAGTAATAAATAGTTCTTTATGATTCTTAAAATTTTCTTCTTCTGTTATATGGATTACTTTGATGCGAAACTAGAGCAGTGTTGGCCTAGTGGCTTCAGCGTGCGACTCTCATACCTGAGCTCGTAGGTTCGGTCCCCGGCTGTGCACCAATGAACTTTCTATGTGCGCATTTAACATTTGCCCGAACGGTGAAGGAAAACATCGTGAGGAAACCGACCCAAAGAGACGACGGCGTGTGTCAGGCACTGGAGGTTGATCACCTACTCGCCTATTAGATCTAAAAATGATCATGAAACAGATTCAGAAATCTGAGGTCAAGACCTAAAGAGGTTGTAGCGCCACAGATTTTTTTTTTGATGCGAAACTGTTTTTTCAAAACACAAAACGCCATATTGAGATGGATTTTTTGGAGTCGATTAAAAATATAAAGTTTGAATTCATAATTATTTATTACATATCTCGGAGTTATGATGGCTTAAGCCCAAAATCGCATAGAGTGTATTGAATAAAATTAATTATGAAGAAATTCGACTCCAAATACAACTCCTCGATTTGGTTTGCTGGCCGATCTACGAAGAACTCCGCTACAGTTCGTTCCACGATTAAATCTGAAATATTAAAAGGTTACACTTTAATACATAAGCCACGAGGTAGGTGTATAAATACTTTAGGTATATTGTAATACCGGTTTTAGAAGATTGAACTCGAATTATAAAAAAAACACGTTATCTAAAACATATAAATATCAATCTAGATACTTAATCAAGTTTTCTTAGTCAAGACACATTTTATTTATTTTTCCTCTTTCTCTTTTTCTTATTTCTCTATTTTTTATTCTTGTTTTTTTGTAGTTTCATAGTTTGAAAAATTATAATAATATGTCCATAGACGAAAAAAACTAAATAGACAAATACAGTGTAAACTCTTTATAACGAATTGCAAGAAAATAGAAAAAAAGCAAATTTAATCAATTACGGCTTCTCTTTTACTGGCCATCTTGACAGTTTCAAAGTTTGTTTACGACTCATAATACACGATAGGTGACGATGGTGCGTTTAGTAACTGCGACCAAAATTTCTTGTAAGCTGATTATAAAAACAATTACACTTAAGTATGTTGTTGATGTCTAAATATGAATATTTGTTCTTAATAGAGAGTGGATGTACGTTATAAAGAGTGTATGAGTGTATGGGTTTTGTATTAAATCAACCAAATTATATCTTCTGTGAGTTATAGAGAGTTTTACGTTTTAACGAATGACGTTATATAGAGTTGACACTGTAATTCCTGAAGTAACAATATGGCTGAGGTATTAATTAATTTGAAAAGCCATCTCATGTTCAAAGTAATTTAGGGAAAGGTCGCCTATATGTGATGAAAGAAGACAATTTGTATACCTGTGCTAGCAAAAGCCAGGGGGTTCACCGTCGTTATGGGGGAAGGAGATTCAATATACGAGAATATCTCGGCTCGGTCCAGTCTAAGGTCGTTCAAATTCGGTATTATAATTGTCGGTGTAATGGCTGAAAAGAAACAATTTAGAAAAAAACAATTGCTATTTTGACAGATGAATAGACAATTCGAATGTTCTTAGAGCAAAAATAGACTTAGACGTCAGCCGTTGTCAGGGATACTTCTTGTCCATGCATCTTTACTTGTCTATGAAGTATTAGTAATTAAACATAATTGAATTCTTAATACCAAGGTGCCTTTTTTAAAGAATAATAGGTGTATATTTTTCTTTCTTCTGTCAATAGACATAAACGTAATAATTCAGGTTAATTTATCAACTTTAAACAGCATATTTTTTATATGGATTCCTTACCAAACTGGACCCTCGCTGGTGTGCTACGCACAATCGGTTCCTGAGCTCGACGGTGGAACCTAAAATAGGCTGGCCGTACAAACGATACTATATTACTCATCTGAACTGCCAACACCAGTTTATTTGTTTTTCGATTGATGCTGAAAGAAATGTAGACGATTAGATTCACTCTTCCATGACCAAAAATACGTACGAGTTGACAAAACTGAAGATCGGTGATACCTGGATTGTATTTTTTACGCTAAATATTAAACGCTAAGGTTAGTTGGCAAAATACACTATAACCTGGAATCAATACAACTTACTTAAGTTGATTCCCTGAATAAGTGTTTTGGTCTTATGCACGACGATGTTTCAATTAAATCAATATTATTGTTAAAATTGAAACACACAAACACAATTTAACAACTCTACATAGTACATATACGTACAAGCAACATTGATCACTACAGCAACTTATATCTACATTTTGTCACAGGTTTGCATTTGCCATGGAGAGTGTTCGGAGGAGTTGTTCGGTTTTCCTTTTAACCTGCAGCTGAGTTTCATCATCGGACGTCAAGGCAAAATACAAAATACCATCCGTATCACCTCGACGTCCGTCGTTCCACAACAGAGCGTTTTTTAAGGCAGTTTTTGCCGCGCACCACCACTATGTGGAACCAGCTGTCCACAGAAGTATTTCCGAACCAATTCGACTTAGGGTCCTTCAAGAAAAGAGCGTACCAATTCTTGAAAGGCCGGCAACGCACTTGCGAGCCTTCTGGCATTGTGAGTGTCCATGGGCGGCGGTATCACTTAACATCAGGTGAGCCTCCTGCCCGTTTGCCTCCCATTACATAAAAAAAAAAAGTGGGTCCGTTGACAGCAAGCTACACACACAAAATGTGTAAGCATGGTTTTTGGTTATTTTATCAACAATTCTTGTAAACACCTGGCACTCTCATACATTTCAAAAAAATCGTCTTCAAATACCTGTCCAGAATATTTGTATATAATATCCCCTTCACAAATGCATAGCAATATCAAAAACTACTCGACCAGTTTTGAAGCTTGAATGATTTTTACTACCGACAATTTTGTGGACAAACACAAAATTTTGCACAGGTTCTACGCCGATATACATCATCATACATATACGTGAATGCCTCCATTTCTGAAGTCGATAAGAACTTTCCACATTACTTACTAAAACTCAACTATCTGTCCATTGAGCCCATAATAGTCAACGTTCACCAAAGTCACTGTCAAATTGACTCGTGGCAAGTAACCAGTTGATACTGATCTGTGTAATGGTTCTGGCACGGTACCATCTACTTTATTACAATGCCCATGCGCAGCGAAATACGATCTGATACATTCAGGATCGAACACACGACATGGCCTTTCAATGTACTGGTCTTCATCTGAAATAAAGGAAAATAACTTTTTATTTCAGGAAGTCAATTTGTATATTATTTTAGTTAGGAATCATTTATAGTTAAACAAAATTAATATATCGATTTTGTACATATTAGAAATTAATTTACGACTTAAGGTATTGTGCAATATAGCCAATAAGAAAAGAACATCTTACGCCTTAAGCTACGGTTTCCTAGAAAAGCGGTGCCGTTATCTCGTCACCCATACGTTATCTATAAATAACATCGGAGTAGGTTTCCTAGGAACGTTGAGTGTCACCGTATCGTCAAATAGCGGTGCTGTCATTTGCATGACGGCCGTCATAGTGGTGATAAACATTAGTTCAACGTTTTTCGCGGTGCTCATATTTAATTAATACAATGAGTGGAAACGTGACTTGGACGAGCGATAATGATGTTTTTTTGCATTATAAATACTAAAGACGGCCGTTATTAACAACCGTAAAATGACGGCCGTTGGTTAACGGCACCGCTTTTCAAGGAAACGTAAGCATTAGAAAAAGCATTTGTTAGAATATTTTATTTTCTTTGACAGTCGATAAAACATGGGTAACAAAATTTCTTGTGCAACACAAAACAGGCAAGCCTGCGTGAGGAACAATATGGAAAATAATTGTTTCACTTTATTGACATTTTTCAAATTTATTCTCAAAATGTAAAACGTTTTTAAAACTTATGCGAAAAATCACCATGACAAATGACGGATTGTCATTGACAGCTGTCAAACTTTATGTAGGAAAATAGTTTGACAGCTCTTGTCGAATATTTTTGACGATTGACGTTCTACGAGTTGTATCTGTCCCAACAATAAGTAGACTATTTTTTGTAAGTTGAGTTGGACGAAAATAACTTACCTGAATCATCCTGGTTTCTAACAATGTCATTTAGTTTTTCGATAACATTCTCAATATCTGTTACATTTTTTAGATCAGATACAGTCAGAGAAGGAAAGTCTTGGTTCTTTTCTGAAATAAGATAGTGATTTAATATTTGAATAATTTTTCAGCACATAATAATTCCAAAACAGCCACATCCTTATGCTGTAAGATATTTAAATATAAATTATTTATTAGACTTCGGTTTAAATAAACTTCTAGAAAAGTCTGAATTTGTATTTATTTTATTTGTATTTTGCGTCGATTAATACACACATGTACTTACTTTGAGTGTTGTCAATATTTCCAGAATTATCCAATACATCACGATATGGCAAATTGAAATTTAATCCTGAGAAGTTAAAGTTCAATACAAATACTATTATTAAGCAAGAATGTATTTCTTTGCTAATCTCCCCCTCGGACATTGGACATTACATTTTAACCGAACTTTAGATTAAAAGTAATTTAACTCTAACCTAAATATCTAATAAAGATAAAGTATTTAACAGTCTCTATTAAGGGGGGACACTATGTGTGTGAAATGAATGTTTCCCTTTTTCGCACTTAAGACTAGAACTACTGATTTAAAATAATATAATATTTTTGTGTTGGATTGTTTATCTATTAGATCACGCTTTTACCAATAGGAGGTGAGCATGAATAGAAAATATTTCAAAAACGGGAAGGAATTGTTTGAGCTTCCATTGAGAAAATTTCCAAAATCATATACAACAGCTAGTGATTTATATTATAATCAGTGAATGACCCAGACTTCTATTTTATTTAATAATTACAAATGAATCGCGTGCCATTAATCAATCTAAATTGGAGTAATCGCTTGCTTATACGCTGTAACATCGGAATACATAGGTTCATAGGAATCATGTCTTATACACAGAAATTAACATTTCTATTTGGGCTTTAATATTTTTTAAGTGACTTTTACGATAATATAAAAATTATTGCACAATTTCCTACTTACCAGACTCTAATGATTTGTAATCTTGTGCAAAACTACCAATTACTAACCCAAGACAGAGTGCAAACCACATTTTGCTTGAAACAACATTAATCAAGTAAACTAGAAAAAAGTACTTAATATATCCTTATAATGAGCATCGCATGTAGAAACAATTAATCTGCATGCTAGGCAATTAATCAATTAGCGTTTAATTAAATATGATGTACTTTTTATACGGTCTAAGTACTGTCACTTATCTCGTACTTTACAGAGATACAGAGGGTGGTTTAATCAGTCAGTGACTTTTTCAATAAAAAATATAATTATCGGAAAATTGGGATTTTTTTAACATAGTTTTCTTTTAGCGCCACCTTTTTCTGATTTTCTTCCTTAAAAATATACGATTTCTCAAGGCCCAGGTACCAGCGCAAAATTTTTAGCCAAGCAATGAGCTGTATCTTTAGTAACAACCACGGTTTCTTTTTTATATTACCGCCACCCATGGACTCTCAATGCCGGAGGGCTCGTGAGTGCGTTGCCGACTTTTTAAGTATTAAAAAAAATCAGTGGCGCTACAACCTCTTTAAGGTCTTGGCCTCAGATTTCTGAATCTGTTTCATGATCATTTTTGTATCTTATAGACAAGTAGATGATCACCCTCCAGTGCCTAATACAGCCGTCAACTTTTTGGGTCTAAGACATGTCGGTTTCCTCACGATGTTTTCCTTCACCATTCGAGCAGTTAAATGCGCACATAGAAAGAAAGTCCATTGATGCACAGCCGGGGATCGAACCTACGAACTCAGGTATGAGAGTCGCACGCTGCAGCCACTAGGCCAACACTGCTCTTTTATTGAAGGACCTTAAGTCGAAGTGGTTCGGAAATATTTAATTGGGTAGCATGGTGGCAAGAACTGCCCTGCGATTCTGTAACTCACTTTTCGATTTCACTCAGCGGTTTTCGCATCGGCGGTCGCTATCAAATCAGTCATGAAGCAGTCATATTATGATTTGGCATTCTGATAAACAATAAACTACAAGCTCCTACCTTTTCAAATGAAGTTACAAGAAAAGTGAGTTACAGAATCGCAGGGCTGTAACGTGACGAACGTCGAGGTGATACGGATGGAATTTTGCATTTATTTTATTAAGCGTACACCATGCCCCTTATAGTTATGAATTTCGTGTTATAGAGTCTACAAAAATTTAAACATACAATTAGTTTAGCAATTATTTTCATATAATTATTTCTCAATACATAAATTTACGACAATTTTTAGGATTGATTATTGATAATTGGAAGTAATCATAACAAATTGATGTGTAAACGCATAGTATGTAATTATTTTTAATAACAATTTTTTAACAGGGTTTATAGTTGTTTATCACGCTAAAGCATTTGTCTAATTTTGATGATTTTTTTTACTTAACTGTCGAGATTTACTCATAGAGACTGTCTCTCTCTCTTCAGTAGTCGGTAGCTCATGTCTCAGCGTCGTGGTCATCAAGGAAACATCTTTAGCAGACAATCTAATTCCACCGGTTTCTCCAGCGCTCTCTTATAATGGTAGGGGAGCCCACGATGCTAAATGGGGATTTACTCGAGCGTCGTAGAGACCTATTGGGATGCAAAGCTTAGATAAAAAGAAGAAAAAAATGTTATATGATAAATTCCTTTTCATCGGTGGGGGAAGCGGCTATAGATAGTTAAATATGTAAAAAAAAACTGTTGCATGGACATCCTCGAGCGCGTCAGATATTGATAGCATCTATGCCCTACGTATTTTTAATAATGTACGTATGTTAATCTGATCGTTTGCATGATGCGGGTGGTTGTATTTAAGGGTTGAAAATGAAAAAAAAAAAAAAAATTATCGAGCGCGTCAGATTTTCTAAGGGAGTGTTAAGTACACCAAAAAAAAGCTCTCATTCACTAATCTGACGATTTCGATGGGACGCAAACCCACGGCCATTTTCATAATATGCAAAAAAAAATCGCAATTTTGAAATACTCAAGCGCGTCAGATTAAGATATATGTGGTTCATCTTTATGTTCTAAACGTACTGTCTCATAATCTGACGATTATCTAGAGGGATTCGCCTGATCTGACAAAATTTTTTTAGAAAAACGATTCACCGAAAGGGCCATTCCTGCAACTTCCCGCTACTTCCATTCCTGGGCGCTTAAAATTGATATTTTGAGCTCGCTGAGTTCAAAGAAATAACATGTCTATGCATTTGAGCTCTCCCAGCTCGAAAGTCTGATAGAATTTTCATAGAACACTATTTTTGGAATTTTCAAACCGCAATAACTTTTGAATGGATCAAACAATTTTCACGTGGTTGGCGGCATTCGACGCAGTTTTATCATAATCATAAGAAATTTTGCAATTTTAATTGATAGAACCACAAATTGCGGAGTAATCCCGAAAAAACACTTTTTCGGGTTTCTTTCGTTCACGATATCTCTCGAACTAATCAACCGCTTTTGACGAGCTTGGTGGCGATCGACGTGGTTTTTCAAGCTCTAAGGCGGATTAGTTTTTGAAGTTGATCAATAAAGAAACCACTTTAAAAAAAAATATTTCTTATTTTTTTAAGATTTTTCAAAATTTCTCAAAATCTATCGGTCCGAATCGGTTCAAATTCACAGGAAATGTAATTTTGAGGGAAATATTTAGAACGCCGTTTAGTAGATTCCGATCGGTTAAAGGAAATGTAGGCATCACGCAGCTGCACGCATTTAACTTTATCGACGATTTTTTGTTATTTCGGCTTGCGGAAATCGTCAGATTATATATTTTTCATTATTTTTGAATAATTTCCTTTAAAATAAAAAATAAATTAGCTACGCTCGAGAATGTCGAGATGACGGTTTTTTTTTACAACTTTGTTGCCCTCCCCTTTTTTTCCGTCACTCTCAAAGTGTCAGATTAGTGGAATATACACTTTTTAGGATGTAATTAACTCACCCTACCTTAATCTGACGCGCTCGGGAATTTCTGATGGTCAATTTTTTTTTATTAATCTGATCCTCTCTCCTTCACGGGCGGCCTTATATATGGGCCTCATATTTTGTGGAGGTACTTAACCGGGTACAAGGTATCCCCCTATATATTAATCTGCCGCGCTTTCGTGGATTGTCTTCCTTTTGAGCATAGGTCTCCAAATGCGTTCTTCTCACAAATATGTCTCTAGCTTGTTTGTCCAGTCATGTTGGTTCTATTATTACCTGTTTACCTTGTAAAGTTTGCAGTATGATTTTAGAGTTTTGTGATAATTCAAACAGGCAGTAAGACGTTGTTCATATTGCGTGTTTTAATGGCTATTGAATTTTAATTTTACATTTTTATACGTTAGCAATTATATATTGCGAAGCTAAAGAATTGTTATTTGTTTGCACACTATAGTATGAGTTTTTGTGTGATTTCATTTCATTCCTATACGGTAGCAATTATATATTACGAAGCTAAAGAATTGTTATTTGTTTGCACACTTTTGTGTGAGTTTTTGTGTGTTTTAGTATATTTGTCGAGGGAAACTAAATGCTTATTAATATTACTTTACAACCTCATAAACGAGAGTTGAACACGGATTAACATCCTTAGATCTATCGAAAATAGTAACAGCGTAGAACAAACTTTCTTTCGCATCAATTATAATACACTTATTATGAAAGGTAAAAATTGAAAGAACTAATTAACTTCATATTCATTTATTAAGAAAATACTCAGATAACTTTGATACCAAAATCACACAAGGAGTATTGTATAAAGTTTGCCATAAGGAAAGGCCCTTCGCTAATGACAATCTCACGTACGTTGATAGGCAGATTCGATATTAAAGCCAGGAACACTCTCTGGACGACTGGATCTGTTGAAGTTATTTAAAAGAAAGTTCAAATACACATCAAAATAAAGTCAGTACTGCCCTGCGATTCTGTCACTCACTTGCGAAAACCGATGTGTGAGTTCGAAAAGTGAGTTACAGAATCGCAGGGCTGTTACTAATGTTTACACTTGAATGAAATTTTCTACAATTCCTTTTTAATTATACTATTTTGGATAATATAATATACCAAAAAAGGATCTGGTATAAGTATTAATAAAAACTTTATTCATGACAGAAATATGGTTCTCTGAGTTACAGAGACTAACTCTGTCCAAGTAGATATCGATAATTGAATGAATAAATAGTTTAACAATCAACGTTTCGGATATTGATAGAGGAAATTTGAACTATAATTCAGACCTTGAATCTTGGACCTAGGACTGATCTAGGTTTTAAATATGTGCTTGGTGATTGTAGAAATTTCCTCATAGTTATAGTCTACCCGCCCTAAATACATAAAAATTATCTGTAGATCTTATACCTCTATGGGCGAAACTAGTTGGTCCGACTGTGAAGGTTGACGTTGGATCATTCGAATAGGTGAAGTGTTCGCTTCTGTCGTATCTCAAGTTGTCAATCCGAGGTATTGTTGCTGTCACAATAAGTGAACCTGGGGATTTTTTTTTTAAATAACACATTTTCTAAAGCATCTTAAGGTGGGAACTGACCAAAGTTACGAGGTGTAATGTAGCATTCGCATCGACGTTTTAAGGTGGGAACTGACCAACGTTACGAGGTGTAATGTAACATGTAATGTAATGTTACACAGCGAGTATTCCGTGCAGTCTGTACGTCGTGTTACGGGGAAAAACAACGTAACACGACGTACTGACTGCACGAATGCTCGCTGTACAACATTACATTACATGTTACAATACACTTCGTAACATTGGTCAGTTCCCACCTTTACGTATCGAGCATGTTACGCTCTGTTTTAAAATCGGCGTAACATGCTCGTCAAAACTCTGTGCTCCGCTTTCGCCGCCAGTGTTCACGAGATGGCCGACAGCGAGGACGTGTTGATATCTTTCATTCTATTTAATTATTGTTTGATCCAAATTAAGAAGAAGAAAAAACGTTACTGGACATGAAACTTATTTAAAAACAGAGGCGTATGTGGTGGTTTGTCATTGATTGCAATATTATAAAACCAAATGATTACTGGACAGTATAAAATCTTTGTACTAATCTCTCCGATCGATTTTGAAGAACTGTTGAATTTAATTGGTCCAAAAGGACTTAAAAAAGACACAAATTATAGAAAATCATAATCATAATCACACGCGACGTTTGACGCGTACTGACTGAACCGCGTAACAGTCAAAGGATTCGCCGAAAAACCGACAGCCGGAGCACTCAAAGCGAGCAACGAGCAGCTCGTTGCTCGCTGGTTTCCCCGTAACACGACGTACTGACTGCACGAATGCTCGCTGTGTAACGTGTTACATTACACCTCGTAACGTTGGTCAGTTCCCACATTTAAGCAATCAATTACTTCATGGACCATCAGATATACCATTTACGTAAACCACCGAGGCGTTAATTAAATTAAAGAGAAATGTAGGCAAACCAGCTGCAGTGCAGTTTTTATTTATATATTTTTTATAAGAACTGAAAATTTTATTGGTTTTATTAATTTTTCTCTGGTTGCCTATTTCTTATGTATGAGTCTTTAATACTGTTATGTAACGTGGGCTCTTCGGCCACTAAATTGCTATTTTGGAGTTTTTGTAACGTTCAAATCAGTGGTGTAACCCTTGGTCTAGGCCACAAATTTCTATATCGACATACATAAATTTTTATTAGATATTTTCCTTCACCTTCGCTGCATTTAAAACATCAAGAATACTCTATTGGCATAGCGGGGATCCGAAAGAACAGAGTTAAGAGTCAAAATACGAGTATAAACATAGATTGTAACTTACTTATTCTTATAATATAAAAATCATTGGTTATAACTGGTTCCTTTGCACGACGGTAGAAAATAAAGAAGCTGTTATTTGTTTGAAAAACGACGTTACGAAACTCCACTGCCAACACTACTTGATCAGTTTTTCTGTTGACACTGAAATGACAAATGAAAAGGGTAAATTTGTCTTGCGACTTTTATGTAGTACCCCAAGTAATATTAAGTAGGATGCATGGTTTTGGGCCACTTAAAAATAAAAAAAGTATGATATTACATGCATGATTATATTTATGATATTACATATATGCTCAGCCTATTCGAAAGAAGCTCTGCAGCATATGCAGTAAAGAAAATCCGACAGTTTACTGATAAGGACACGGCTAAAATTGAGCGTTATGTCGTACGGTATTCTACTGTGGGGTGCTGCTGCAGAGGTTTAATCCATATTTGTTCTGCAGAAGCGGTTGCTGTTCGGGGTATTTTTTGTGTTTCAACGAGGGAGTCGGTATGGAATAAGATTAAAGAATTAAATATTATGACACTATCTGGTCAATATATTCTTGAAGCCTTGTTGTATGTCCAAAAAAATATAAACGATTTTAAAACAAATGGTGACTTTCACCAGTATAATACGCGAAATAGAACTAATTTGAGTGTACGACCAACCAGGCTCCAAAAGATAAACCACTCCTTATATGGAAAACGTTTTTACAACAAATTCCCAAGCGAAATTAGAGTATTATCACTAAATAAATTCAAAGCCCTCGTTAAACAGAAATTAATCAATAAAGCGTTTTTTAAATTTGAGGAATACTTAAATGATCCTAATCCTTAGGATTGATTTGCTCCAGTTCAAACAATTTGTATGACAATACTTGGCGATTAAAAAAAGTGGCGGAAAGTTTCTTGCCAGTTCTTCGTACCCGCTCTACGCCCTTGACTTGCGAACTGGTAGTAAATGTAAATTTACAATTTATTTAACTTGACAATTCAAAAGTGTACTTGGTTACCCACTTGAATAAAGATATTTTGAGTTTGAGTTTGATGTAAATGATATTGTCTCAGATCCCAGTGAATTACATTAGGTTAGGTTAGGTTTTTTAAATTTATAGAAATAGACTAAAAATATCCGATCAGGAATAGAACCCGATACCCTTCATCTAGCGGACACTTAATAAGACAGCTATGCTATGAGGCTCTTAACCTTATTGTATATAAGTATAGAATTGGACTAAAAGTTTTCAAGTTGCAATCAGCGAGGGAGTTATGTAGGAAATGTTAAAAATGCTTTTTCAGCCCATCGCAGAGTGAAGTTGGTCGATATTTAAACGCGAATTTATTATATATTTCACAAAACTCGAAAACTCGAAGACGACCGGACCGATTCGAGTATGTTTTTATTCAACCCTTGATTTCTGAGAAAGGTTTTTATAAAGAGAATTGAAAAAAAATAAAAATTTGGTTTTATGTAGTACTTAGTAATCGGAAAAGCGATTAGTCTCTATGGGGTAGAAAAATGTTTCACATCTAAGTAAATAGCTACTAAAAAGACAAGTAAAAAGAACATATTAAGGCGACACAACACTGACGTGAGCGACACTCTAGTATCTCGCCGATTTTATTATACAGAATATAATATTTGTATAAGCCAGCTTGACTTACTAGAACTCTTCAATTCTTCCGTTCAAACCACTGTATGGAACGTCGATTGCACTAACTGTGAAGTTAATTCTCGGAAGCTGTTGGGTGGCCTGTACCCTGTGCAGGGGATCCGGTACGGACCCAAAGGTCTTCTTACAGCTTGAATGCTCATGCAACCAGTTCCTGACGCAGTGATTGTCCAGAGATTTGCATGGCCGTTCTATCTCGTCCTCTAAAAAATATTTACATTTAGATATTTAATATTAAAATTCATGGTAAATCAGTGGCGCTACAACCTCTTTAGGTCTTGGCTTCTGATTTATGAATCTGTTTTATGATCATTTTTAAATCTAATAGTAAGTAGGTGAATAGGCCTTCAGTGCACACGCCGTCGACTTTTTGGGTCTAAGACATGTCGGTTTCCTCACGATGTTTTCCATCACCGTTCGAGCACATGTTAAATGCGCACATAGAAAGAAAGTCCATTTGTGCACAGCCGAGGATCGAACCTACGGCCTCAGGGATGAGAGTCGCACACTCAAGCCACTAGGCCAACAAATAATAAATGTCCAATATTGGTAAAATTGGAGTAAACCTTTCTTAAAAATTAAACATATAACTTATAAGAAATGGCTTTCATACTTAGATTTACTATTTATCCAGTTATGATGATATTACTACCAAAGAACTTTAGGTAACGATTGTGAGAATCTATATATACCACAAACAAAAGACTATCAAGTTTATGGTACACATTCTTAACCAAGTTTTAATGAATAAAAGATATGTTTACTTCGGTCTTCTTATTAGTATCGTTATACGTAACTAACTTATCTGGAACCTAACGTAAAATTTATTACAAGTGGTTTCTTCCAGTCAGCACTAATAAAAATATTACAATGAGAAAGTGAAATATATTCAGTATGATTATATAATATAAAATATTTTACCGAAATAAAGGTATAGTCCCTTAACAATATAAGCTATTGTTTATTAAGATGAGAAAGTGATTCCGAAGTGAACACATTTGTAAGGAACTGCAACCTTTATGCCTCCCATCCCTTGGTGATGAGGTGTCACTATGATTAAGAATGTCATAGCGACACCTCATCACCTGCATCATGAGCACACCCCACATACACACCCTCACGTACATACCCTCACTGTCTCACCATCACACAGCACAGCCGTATTAGGTATTACGAGTTAAATAATTTTTATTGATTTTTTCCTTTCGTAAATATTTGAACCTTTTCATACATATTATGTATTTAATCTTTGAATATATCTTTAGTATAATTATTGATTGTATATAATATATTATGTCAGCTGTAGGCATATAAATAAATAAATAACTACACATGCATGGTTTAAATAATGAATATATTTACGCACTACATAGTGATTTATAATTTACGAGGAAACAAAAAACGGTATTCTGCCTCTTTAAAGCTTGTATTCTAAGTCTAGAATAATAATTACCTCCATTATCGATTTGGTTGATCAAGTTGTCAAGAACCTCCCCAGCGTCTCCTATTACTGGTAAATCTAAAACAATACGATTATTTTATATCATTATACAAAAACATAAAAAGTACGTAGTACTAGAATAGAATATATTTTGTACTGTGTAATATTATGTATCATCTCATGTTTTTTTATAACGTCAAACGTAGAGATATTAATTACTGGATTATTATGTCAACAATACATTGAATTTTCACATTTGCATTAAATCAAAAATAATATTTTTTAATAAAAATAATATAAAATAATATTCATTACATATACATATATATTCGCTACTATAAACTCACCGCGGTACAAGGGGTACCCACTATGTTGTAACAGTGTACTTATTTTGTTTATTAATTTGTAAATTTTATGTAATTTTTTTCTAATTTATATGTTATAAAAATTCAATCGAAATCACATCGAAGCGATTCATTAATATATTGACATAATATTATATTAACTGTTAAGATTTTTGTTACATCAAATAAGCAAAATTTCTTACTTCTCAAATCATTTTGTGTATCCTGCGATTTGGCACAAACAAACAAAAAACAGAACACGAGCGACTTCATTTTCCAGCGCATTGCAGATAATTAATAATAGTATATTTTACGTTAACTTTATTTATCTATTTGCGTGATTGTAATTAAAACAATTTACCAATTATTTCAATTATCAATTTTTCAACAGATTTTTTGCTAATAATGCCTAATTAATTAATAATATAGAAAACATCTTATTGTTTAAATTTCAAGGGTATATACAGTCTTAAATGTTTACAGATATTTAATTGTTTTTTTAATTATAAATATATGTAATATCATATTTTTAGGTTAGGTTATTTCTCTTCACATTCGAATGTTAATATTATTATATATATTATAGACCACAAGCCCATGAACAAAAAATACCTGTGAAATGACCCAACGTGAATTACGCTTAGAAGGCTGTTACTATATCTGAAAATAGCTCTGAGCACTATGCCGTCATTTCTGAGCGGTACATGTGAGGACGTGAGTGAATGGACTTTCTCAGGTACAATGGGGGAATTTCGACTAATTATTAATGTACGGCTATGTTATAAGTGTATAGATGATTAAAAATAAATGTCGAAAAACCTAGTGCCGTACAAAAGTGATGGTGCCAGAAGTCGGTGCAAATTTTTAATTCGACGACAGTTGCAGAAGCAATATAGGTCATTTATTACTGTACGGCATTTGTGTGATTCCTTTTGGACACATATACAGATACTTTACCCGTAAACGCCGTACATATATCCAGCGGAGCGGTCGAAAGCCAAGGGTCGGAACCCTACCACTACACCCATATACCCTAAGGTCATTGTAAAATGTACGGCAACATGTTCAAAATATTATTTAACACGGACAATAATGTTTTATAATTATGCCGTCCAAATATTATAGTTAATATTTGTGTAATTAAATATTTATCGAAATTTCAGGATTTACCAAGTTCTTACTGCTGTAAGATCAGAGAATAATGTACGGCAACTTGTTTTTTTACATAATGTTACTAAATACAGTAGAACCTCGATAAGATAAAGTCCAAGGGAAACACAAAATATTTTATGTTATAGAGGTTTTAAGTTATCAAGGTTCTATGTCAGGTAAAGGTTAATATAGAGGTATGTACATGTTTCTATGTACCCTTCCTCCCATTTTTACTTGAATGCATCAGAAGGATGGAAAATTAAATATGTAATCATATTTATTCACATTACTTACATTACATAAAAATAAAACAACAACTAAAGGTTTAGTCTACTTAAAAAAATCTGTGATTTTCTTTTGTTTTAAAAAATTCACTGTTTCTAAATCGATTTGATTTTCAATGACAAATAGAGAGGAGAATACATTAACACATTAACTTATGATGCAAGTAAGTCGTTGTCACAAAGCTAACCGCCGCAAAGCTTTGAAGAATTTAGATAAAGCAATCAATAGGTAATGTATTGTTTACGTTAACAATACATTAGTAAACACGTGCAAGCAATAAATACCGAAACCATTTGTTTTGACGCTCTTATAAAATGACTCATTCACAAACAATTTTATGTTATAGAGGTTGTGGAAACATTTCTTTTAGTTACTGAGGGCCTATACAGAGATTATTTATTTACGTTATAGAGGTTGCGTATTTTAAGTTATAGAGGTTTTAGGCTCTGATGGGAAGGGAACATAGTATTTTTTGAAGTAACAGAGGTTTTTATGTTACCGAGGTTTACGTTATCGAGGTTCTACTGTATTACCGTTGTACCTTATATCCTTGTAATTCAGGTTGGGTCATTTCACAGGTATTTTTTGTTCATGGGCTTGTGGTCTATTACTAGCCGTTTCGCGCCCGCTTTGCTGGACGAATTAAAATGAATTTTATGTTTCATTATTTTATTTTTTTTCATATTTTTATTATTCTTCTTTTTAACTTCCCGCTAAGAAAATTGAAATATTTCGAAAATCGAGTTTTAAACAGATGTTGACGTTTTGCGGTTCTAGGAAGCCTCTTTTGTTTTTATTAGCGGGAAAAATTTTCATAAAAGTAAAACAGAAATAAAAAAATGAAGGAACGTTGGAATTAAAAAAATAAATAACCATAAACCATCTAGGAAAAATTTCGCATCGAATGGTGGTAGTTTCATGTCGATACGATCAGTGGTTTAAGCGTGAAAGAGCCTCAAACGAACACCATTTTCTTTTTATATATATAGATTAGATATTTCACTTAAATAAGTATAAAATTCTCTAGAAGAAAACTCGTGAAAAGTTGGCGAACCCCTTTTTCATAAGGTCACAAACTTGAGTTTTCCAACTCTGTTTTAAATTAGCATATTTTAAGTCACCTGCAAAATAAACTTTGTCGGTGTTAATTTCATAATTTTCCCGCTGTTCCGCATTTTGATTAGACGACTTTCAATGATACCTTAATTATTATGGGATTAGAATTATAACTTTTAAATGTTTATCGCTTTGTTTTTTCTCATTTAAAATATATTTAAATCTTCATTTCATTGATAAAATTAACACTTCTGACATCGTTATCTTAACATCTTATTTTATATGTGATGCACTCTCACTAATAAAAAATATATGTGAATATATGAAGGAAGTATTTAACATGTGATAAAAATAAATAATTAAATTTTCGACTTATGGTCCTTCAAGAAAGGAGTTGAATTTTTGTTATCCATACCTCTTATGGTAAACTTTAAATTAAATACATTCACTCACCCTTACACACTCACACACTAACACAGATTAACATACCCATAACTAGTCATGCCATAGTATTTGTTTGTTACTTTAGTTTAGTCATAGTATTAAGACATCTTTTGTATATCTTCTGTGCGCGACGAAAGGCTGGTTACCTGATACCACCGAACTTCTATTGTTCTATTATTGGCACCAGCCTCTTACAAAGATGGGCCAATACCTGTATTATGTAAACTTGAAAACATGCAAAATTGTGAAGAACATGATAAATAAAATTTATGATATTTTTCAAAAATGCCAATGCGCCAGTTAATCTTGACATAAGTATACAATTCTTCTGTACGTGTGTATGTCACTGAACTCCTCTTAAACGGCTGGAACGATTTGAAGGAATTTATTTGTATGTGTCAGGTGTGTCGGGTCTGTGTATCAGGTGGCACGCTGGATGGTTTAGATTCATAAATCGGCCCGGTAGATGGCGCTTCATACGGTATATACTAGGCTACTAGGTTATTTATCTATACAGCAAATAAAGAGCTGGTATATATAAATCTTCTGTGCATGTGTTTGTAATTAAACTACTAAACGGCTGGACAGAATTTGATCAAATTTTTTCTGTTTTCAAGTGGGGTCGAGAATGATTTAAATTATTAGTTTTTTTTTTAATGTAAGACGTGTGTACAGGACAACGTCTGTCGGATTCGCTAAAAATATAATACTTAGAAAGGATTGCGTGATGCATTAGATATCTTTTCAAAATCAACCTTTAATACCCCTTTTATAACCCTGTATAGTTTTTTCCCAAAACTATACAGGGTTTATATATGAGCCACAATGACACTAGTATAAAAATGTTGTAAGTTAAATATCCGATAAATCTAAAATTATATTACTTTTTTAAAATTCCCATTAGGTTCAGAAATAAAAAGTAATGTTTGAAATATTCAAAAGTGAAGTGTGAAAGTTGAGCGTTGTTCGAATGAGCGGATGCGTCGTTATATTAAACTGCGGGGCGCCACACTCAATTTCACGAAAAAACTTATAAACCATCTAGTACCTTGATGTATGCCGATGGAGGTGGTATTTATTTATTCAAAAAGTACGCAGTTATAAATAATAAATGGTTGTAGTGCGACTTTGATACTATCTGTGCCCCGACACAGATTAACGTAATTCAAAAAAATTCAAAATTCAAAAATCATTTAATCATATGGGTAAAACATTGTACACTTATGACTTGTCAGTAAAGAAATATATATTAATGCTTCTAATTTTACATATAGTGCCATTTCTAAAATCAAGGGCGTAGAATGGAAGAGAAGAACTGGCAATAAACTCTCCGCCACTCTTTTTTTTTTTTACACTACGTTTGTAAGGAGCTGCAACCATTAAACCATGTTCCACATGACATAAAATAATAACATAAATTATTATTAATTACTTAAGACGTAGTTGTAGTACAACTGTATAGCCTACACAAAAGAAATAATTAAAGTGTTTATACTATTATTGTATTTATTTAAAAATGATACAATTATTTGGTAACTAATCACACAGACGGTTCCCCACACTACTGACATCCTCGTGTTGTGGCTGGAGATACTATTTTGTGGTTCATATATACGTATACATTATACTTTACTAAACAATATATAAAGTATTAATTGTAAAACTTAGTATTAAGTAGGTAATTAAAGTATATTTAACTAACTACATAAATATAATTTTATTTTTTAATACTAAAGAGCTTTGGTAGAAGTTATACGATATAACTACTAGAGTTTATTGCAAGTTCTTCTCTTCCGTTCTACGCCCTTGATTTGAGAACTGGCAGTAAAGTAAAAGTATAATCATTTAATATATACCTATTTCTTTTTTGACGTTCATAACACATGTACGCTGCGTTACCTATTAGACCAGTGCAGATAGCCTTTAAAATAAATAAAAAGTGAAAAAATCACAGTAGGATGAAACCCATTAGAAAAGGAGGGGAATATGATCAAAATGAAAGGAAAAATAAATTACGGTCGATCTCAGGTCGGGAAGGGGTAGGGGGGGAGTTTTAAGGGTAAAAAACGGTTTATCTCGATTTCCGGCAAAACTAAAAGTCCTATCGAAGAAAGTTAAATGGCAAAGTTGGAGGTAATAAAAAGATCTAAAACTTTTGTATTCACACATTTTTCACATAACCTCAAAATTTATGTGAAAAATTCAAAAAACCAAGTTTTTGGTTTTTTATTTTTATCTTTAACAAAAATATTTTTTTTTTAACAAAATTTGGTGAAAACTTACCTTTCTATCTCCCAAATACACTGTAATTTATTTGATTAAAAATATTTATTTGTTCACCTTATTTTTAATTAATAACGAAAAAACATCCTAATTTTCAATCGAAAATTCTGACGTCAAAATTTCAGCTTTTTTTAAAAAGTTGGTGTGCTTTCAGTTCGCTGAAATCTCTACTTTCCTATGGTAAAAAAAAATATATATATTACCATAGTAAATCTTCTCATAAAACGCAAAAAATCGTATGCAGTAACGCCCAGACCCGTCATCCCCTTCCCTTTTTCTCTATGAATCTTCTTTAAATTATAATCAGATGCCTATTTATTACTATTTTAAGATAACTTATATATACCTGAGTGACCTAAAAAAAAAATTTAACCTTTAGATGGGCTAAAATTTTCGTATTTCATAGAGAAGTAAGGAAGGGGATGACAGGTCTGGGCGTTACTGCTTACGATTTTTTGCGTTTTCTGAGAAGATTTACTATGGCAATATATATATATTTTTTTACCATAGGAAAGTAGAGATTTCAACGAATTGAAAGCACACCAACTTTTTTAAAAAAGCTGAAATTTTGACGTCAGAATTTTCGATTGAAAATTAGGATGTTTTTTCGATATTAATTCAAAATAAGGTGAACAAATAAATATTTTTAATCAAATAAATTACAGTGTATTTGGGACATAGAAATGTAAGTTTTCACCAAATTTCGTTAAAAAAAAAATATTTTTGTTAAAGATAAAAATAAAAAACCAAAAACTTGGTTTTTTGAATTTTTCACATAAATTTTGAGGTTATTTGAAAAATGTGTGAATACAAAAGTTCTAGATCTTTTTATTACCTCAAACTTTGCCATTTAACTTTCTTCGATAGGACTTTTAGTTTTGCCGGAAATCGAGATAAACCGTTTTTTACCCTTAAAACTCCCCCCCTACCCCTTCCCGACCTCAGATCGACCGTAATTTATTTTTCCTTTCATTTTGATCATATTCCCCTCCTTTTCTAATGGGTTTCATCCTACTGTAATTTTATTTGGTTTCAAAAATTATCGGCACTGGTCTATATATGAATAAATGATTGCATCATTCGCGCAGTTCACATACACATCCTCACGTACATACCCTCACTTTCCTACCATCACACCACACAGCAGAAGTGGGTATTGCTTAGTTATTTATATTTAATGTTTTTAATTGCTATTTTCCTCACGTAATTGTTTGAACCTTTATTATATTTATAGTGTATTCCATCTTTCGCTATATCTTTAGTAAAATTATTTTTTGTAATATATAATTTATGTAAGCTGTAGGAATAAGAAATGATTCTTAGCTTTCTGGTAGACTTCAAGATTGCTAAGAATGTTACCTAGTCTTATGTTTAAAATTCTCAGTTCCGCCTAAAAATCTTAAAAGTAAAAGTATTTTAGTATTGCGCATCCATCTTTCGTTAACTGGTCTCACGGCTTCAATAGGGGTAACTTTTTGACGTAGTCACGGTAGAGCCTCTTTGTAAAGAGTACTTTTTACAAAAGTTATAGCTTTCGGATTAAATTTTCTTTCTAACGCCATCCTGTTGCGGCTTCTTTATTGAACACAATATAAACAAATGTATTTTTTATGAATTTTCACTTTAACTTTTTGTTTGCGGCACTTTGTGTTGCGCCGTTAAAATAAGTGGGATCTGCTTTTTACTTTACATATATTTTTGCGATGAATTTCGATTTCATATGGTTCCTTCTTGATGTCTATTAGACATTTCTAATTGAATTTCAATAAAACAGTTATCAAGTGAGGTCCAAAACCAGAGGTTTTAAGGCAAGTTTTTTATTATATCTGGCAATTTTAGTTTTTATATAGTTTACCTATATTCATATTGAAACTAGAATGTTGTGTTATAAAATTAGGGGTTCGTGCTCCTATTTCACCATGCCTCCTGCTGATAGAGGACAAATCTTTGTTTTTAATTTATTTTATTACTTAAGATGACACGTGGAACATGGTGTAATGGTTGCAGCTCCTTACCAATATTGGGTAAAACAAAAAACTTGGCGATTAAAATGAGTGGCGGAGAGTTTATTGCTAGTTCTTATCTCCCGTTCTACGCCCTTGATTTGAGAACTGCCAGTAATTGTAAAATTAGAAGCATTTAATTTAATTTTTTTTTAGACGTTTTTAAGTGTACATTGTGTTGCCATTATGAATAAATGATATTTGACTTTTTGACTTTCAGATAATCCGCTAGTTTAATTTTATCTATGAACCTTTCTGTGATGGCTTATCATAATGATTCACACGAGTCATCCCATATCATTAAGTCCATTCTGGGCCAGTTAATCGGAATTAATTACTTTGCTAATTACCCCACATTGACTCAAAACAAAGTAGTGCTGCGTCACTGTTTAGCTATTAATTTTGTTTAAGATATTTCAGTTTTTCAAGCTTATGTTATTAAAAAATGAAGTAATAGATAGAATCATTAATAGATGCTTTGGTAATTGGTTCGACAAATATAAAATTGAATTGGACTTCGGGTATGCATAAGAAAATAGAGACACATTATATATATTTACAATTACTATGTATGGGTAGTGTACAATGTATTTTTGTTAAAACTTAATATGTACGAATAGGCTTTTTTCCTATAAAATAAATAAATATTTTATCCTTATCATTATCGTGTCATTCTGTACAACTCAACGTGACGAAACACTATTTAGCTTATTGAAGGAATATCTTTGTAAGAACCTACAAAAGCAAATAACAATTACATTACGCTTTTTTCAAGCTTTTCATAAGTCTTGTTACTTGTCATGTCTAAGTAATGAAACCATTATAAAAATCATAGCGTAGCTGTTCAGGAATACTATCCAAAAGAGTTATCCATTGAAAATTGAAAAAAATCCTTCATTTGGAGTGGCAAAGGTGTAATATCATCTAATATATAAAATTCTCGTGTCACAATATTCGTTCCCATACTCCTCTGAAACGGCTCGACCGATTCTAATGAAATTTTTATGCATATTCAGTAAGTCTGATAATCTACTACAGCTACTACCTATCTTACAAACCCCTAAGAGATAAGTCCACCCCAAAAAAATATTTTTTATTTTTTTAACAATATATTTTATTCTATAAGAAGTCTTTAAATAATATTTTTCGTCATGAATCTCACCTGGTCGTTTCTTCTTTTTTGAACAAACCGCTAAGTGAAAGCGAATAATAACAAAATATTTTTGTCTCTAGTCAATCCCTAAGTAAAAACAGTTCACAAAGTTTCCCACTTAATCTTCAGTAGTGGCATCTAATCTCATCCTACTTTATGTTTCAAGAGCGTAGCAAATTTGATCGGTTCGGTAGTTTAGGAGTCTATAGCGGACAAACAACGTGACACGTAATTTATATATATTAAGATTATGAGCATCTAAGAAACGGATATTTATTGTACTAAACCGAAAGACAAAAACGAGCATCGCTTTAGCCTTTGATTTTAACTGTGGAAACATTTACTTAGAAATGTCTACGATATATACTCTTGAAAGAATATACGGCACATATAGCTAACATTAATATGACAAAAAAACAATAACTAACAAGAACTTCAGTTTATACTACTGAACTATTAAAAGTTTTATTATGTTACTCTTTTTCCTTAGAAACTTATATTCCTAAGCAAGAAAACTCTATAGCAAAACAAAGAAGCCAAAACAGTGATGCAAGTGAAAGCAATTTATTAAATAAACAAGGATACAATCTAGTCGTAACACCGACTCGGGTCATTTATTAATATTAGATGATATGCCGTTCCCGCTAACATTACTAGCACCTCTGAGCGTGCATCTATATAGCCCCGTTGTATTTTTGATATAATTTTAAAACTATTCATATATATTAGTATAGAAATATTATTAGATGTACCTGACACATTAGGGTTGGGAAGAGTGAGAGACGAATGTAAAGAAAGAAAGAAAGTAGTTTCATTTTTGAAGTAGTAATAAAAGTTAGTAGTTAATGTTATAGTCCCACCAACTTATCTGTGAACTGAGTGGTAGCGCCACCGTCGCCTTAGTGTTGCAAATTAATAAAAGTTACCCATGATTGGGTATGTCAGATAAGAAACTAGGTAAACATATAAACATAATTTTATTATTTTAAGCAATACATAACATTGTTTTATAATAATAAAATGGTAATATAAGTACTAAATAGTCTTCAAAAATTAATGTAGGTAGATACATACATTAGCTTTTTCTCTGGCTTTCAATTGATATAATGTAGGTACCCCACTTACAAACTAAATGTTTAGCAAAGTAGGCAAATGAAATTTAATAACTTGCAAATAAACTTCTTCTTCTTGCCCTTTTCCCACTCTAGGACGTTATATTAAAAAAAAGTGGAGTGGAGAGAATTTACGCTAAGCCAAACGTACCTATGCGGGAGAGCCCTCAGATTATTCCAGCGTTATTTTTACGTGACGAGAACTATAGGTAGTATCTATATAGATAGTATAGATAAATAGATAGTAATCACTCAGCTTTATATTTTTTAAGTTACAATTACGTTAAAAAGTAATCAATGAAAAAAATATCGGGTAATTTACAAAAAGAGAGTAGACAACACTAACCTGTAGCTGCCGAAATTCAACATGGCGGCCGTAGTTCCCATTTTCTCCATTTCACAGATAAGTTGGTGTGTCTGTATGTAAGATAGTCTATATATTATAATTATTGTTTGGCATCTGTGTGGGCCTGGGTATCCGGAAGCTATGTCCAGAATGCTTCCTTCTAAATGAATCCAAGAATCGATCGGACTAAGACTAGTTCTCACCATCAACGGTGGTGTGTTCTACTCCAAAAACTGGATCCTTTATTAGTGGTAAATAGAAATTGCGGTCTTATGTAACCGCCCACGCGCCGGAACACCACCACACCATTTCCGGTTCGTGTGTCAAAGTCACAATCAACAATTGTCAGCCATTTTTGACTGACACCGATTTAGCGCAAACATCATCTATGCTCTAAATGAATAAATAAACATTAAATTTAAATTAATCATTCTTGTTCAAAAGTTTAAATAAATAAAATAATCATGATTTGATCACCTACATATAGTACTTTTGTATTATATGCAAAATTAATATGGGCCATGTTCTATCTGTATGAACTAGAGGTCATATTCGTCGAGATAACATAGTTAGTCAACACATTACCGCTGCAAAGAATAGTATATTTTATAAACAATATAAAATCAAGTAAGTTATTTAAAACTGATTTATATTATTCAAATTTTGTATTTTAATACTTTTGGACTCTTAATTTTTTTACAAAAAACACATTTCTTGTTTAAACCTTGTTGTTGCTTGGTTTACATGTGTCTGTATTTCCCTGGAAATCGTTCGGAGGTTAACTTGGGTGCGTTAACCACTAAGAGTTAATAGTTAAATATAATATATCATAATTAATTTTAGTTAAATACAATATACCAATATATTACCAACTTAGCATTTTATAAAATAAATTCAAAAGTTACAAAAAAAATTTAATTATCATTATGGTACATTAAGTTAAAGTGTTTTATAAATCAGGCAGCGAGCCGCAATGTAGGAAATTAAACTGCGGTGTTCACCGGATGACACATCGTTAACCGGAGCGTTAATGCGCATAAAAAATGTACTAGGAAACGATAAATTTAATATATTTTCACAACTTCATCTCATAAGGCTCACATGGCTTTTTAAAAGCAGAGGCAAAACCTAATAGCTATAATAGATTTGTCAAGATTTCAAAAGGTTATCTAAGACAATTAGTACTTATGAAACTGTGTATATAAAATTGTTATTTATAAAACCTTATACATAGTATTGTCTTTTATTGACATAACCTTTACACATTTATAGAAAAAACTTTTTAACCGGATTAAAGTTATGTATTATTATAAATTTACAATTATTTAACATAATTTTAATTTTCCGACGTTCGGCGTGCTTTACAGCGTGCGTGGTCACGGTGACTGAAGACAAAAGGTGTTGGATGTCAAAAAGTATCACAGCCGTAGAGAAAGTTGCATTATCTGTATTAATTTCCCCGGAGTTGGTATCGACTAAAAGATGGAGGGTTTTGGCAAAAGTTGAGAAAATAGAGGACACCGTGACCATGAACGCTGTAAAGCACGCGAAACATCGGATAAATTTAAAATTATGTTATATAATTGTAAATTTATAATAATACATAACTTTAATCCGGTTAAAAAGTTTTTTCTTTAAATCTTATATATCTATCCTACTATATATATATATATGTTTATAGCCAACTTATCCGTTACTACATAATAAACGAAGAAAAATAATAATAATTATATGCATCTATAATAAATGCCTAACATGTATGTTTCTGTATTTAAACTCGAATTAATTTCGGTTCGACATCGTCATCGATTTGATCACTCAGCGGAAGATTCAGATTGACATAGCACGAACTATGACAAATAAAATAAGTTTTTGACATATCTAAGTGTTTCCCGAATATCACACAGCTTCGTAAAGTAGCTTAGCTTTGAAATATTAAAGCCACATTAACATGTTGCTTTCGTCCTGTGACGTTACCTCACACGCTTCTTATTTCTTCTCTTCAAGATTGACACTTCTAAGTGTAAATCACGCGAACGTATTTATCTTTTCAAGCACTTCAAGCGCTTCTAAAACACAGTATGCGCTGCCTGAAGCGTAATCAACCAATTGTTGCATGAAGTGACTTCGCATGTGAAATCCACAGAAGAGGTTTCCAGAATAAGAAGTTAATTCAAAAAGAAATGAAATTGTAGCTATGACAGGATATTTGCGTCCTTAGTAAAATCTACTTCTAGAAGTGTATAACTCTCATGGTGTTGGTAACACGATGAAGTATTTGGGAGGTTGTCGGTACTCAAAGTACAACTTGTACTGGCGCTGTTTGCATTTTAAAAATAATTTAGAGCCTAATATTTCCTTTACTTATAAAGTATATACCAAAATGTATTAATTTATATTTCAATATCAAATATAAATCGAACACAAGAGTAATAATGTGGAGTTTAATACCATTAAGGCGGTCTTTGGGACCGGGCGAGCGATAAACAAGCGATGACAATGCACGGGAAAATCCACTCAACTAAATTAACTCGCTACTTGTTACTGCAATAGGCTGCCTGTTACACCGTCGCGTAATCAATCGACTTGTTGAATAATCACGGAGTTTGTGGTGTGATTAAGAAGTATATTACATTTATAATTTATTTGATAAACAGACAGAAGACAAAAGGGCTGAAAGCTCACCTAATGCAAAAGTTAAATGGTCGCCCATAATCACTCATACTGCCAAAAGGATCACAAGTGCGTTGCCGGCTTGTTACGAGTTGGTACGCTGTTTTCTTGAGGGACCCTAAGTCGTATTGATTCGGATATACCTTGCTGAGCAGCTGTTTTACATAGTGCTACGCAGCACAAAGTACTATAGGAAGTGCTCAGTTGTGGAACACCAGATATCGAGGTGTATTCAGCTAAAGAATGGTGAAAACCTGCTCCGAAGTTTTATGCTTAATTAATATTAATTATCAACCACTAACTTTAGGCAGACCTTGATGAACTTATTTATAACTGACATAATAATGAGGAAAGGTTGGTACCGAATGAATTTGTTCACAAAAATGTTACATTATCCATGGCTACATTTATTTCCAAAGTATTAAAAGAATTGTCAAGCAATGCGAAGCCCGGGACAGGACAGTATTTAAATGGGTTAAGTAACCGTTAACCCTTTGTGAAAGCCAGTAATGTGTAATACATCATTTAACTATCAATATAAGCTCTTGCGCATTGCATATCTCACAAAATAAGACGTTTGTATGATATCTTTCTTATCTGCAACACACGAATATATACAATATTCTTAACCTACTATTAATAATAATTAAAAATTTGATTTATGCTGCCAGCATTAAAGGTACATAGGGACCTTTCTTTTAAATTTGTTTCAATATCTATTTATGAGTTTTTAATCATTATTATATATTTTTTCTTCTTCTACATTTTGATAATGAACTGGATAACAATAACTCATTACGAATACACGACACGATACGGTGTGACAGAAAGCCAGACAATTTTATTTGTGTTTCGTATAGGGAATCCGATACCAAACCATCCCTCAATGAACCCACGTAGAACCAACAAATGTATTGGATTGCTTGGAAAAATTTCAAATGTACCTATTTGAATTAACAACATTGTAGTATGGCGCAATTAAAATATCTCTCTAACCTTTTTAAAATATTATACTGCATTTAAGACCCGAAATTCACTCAAAAAGACATTTAATAATAGGATAACCTACTGGTCTTTTGTGCTTTCTAATTTATTAATTTTAATACATTTATAATTTGTAGTAATGAGGTGTTGTTTGATGATGTTTCTTCTTATAGGCAAGATATATTAAAGCAAAGATTCACGTATATAATGTGTGAATATTTTTTATATTGTGTTTAATATTAACACAGATAAATATGGGGTGTTTTAAATACATCCCGCACTACACGGTCACCGCATTTTACAAATTCAGTCAGTCGTAAAATATAACTCCGATAATACATAATACTCTTGGCAATGTCTTGAGAACAAAGTAACTTTGGAGGAATACGACATTCGAAGGGGAACGACGCCAGTTTGACTAGACGATCTGTCTGCTGTTACGCCCCGATTTTTATGTCCATTTTATAATAACGTCGACTTGGGTTATAGAGAAATCCATATAAACGTTACTAAACAGTCAATATCAATGTTAGTACTTACTTTTAGGTTAAATTATTTATTTTGCGACTTAATTCTTCAAAAATTAAACTTGAGTTTAATAACTCCAGCTCAACCAAAAGAAAAACATTTATGTATTTTAAAAATAACTACTACTGTTAAATTAAAGTCAACGGTAACTTAAGTGTAAATATTAATATAGGAATTGGTCATGAAACAGATTCAGAAATCTGAGGCCCAGACCTAAAGGGGTTGTAGCGCCACTGATTTATTTATTAATGAATCCATACAAAAATGTATAGTTAACATAGGTAATTTTTAGGCAAATATCCTGACATATAACCTTACTAATATATTTTAGCCACCTGCTTTACAAATTAATTACAATCTAAGTGAAATAGCTGTTTTCATTCATTGTTCCCATCTGATGATGAGAGATAAATTAAATTGTATCATATAATATGTCTTATAAGTAAATAAACTGAAATAAACCTTTGTATGTACATCTTTGATTTCCTTTGGGCAATTTCGACTTGATGCAAAGTCAACTCCCCTATACGACCGCAACCGTTATAGTTGAGAAAATAAACAGATGCCCGCCCAAAAGACACTTCCGTTATGGCGCCCGCCAGTCTGCCGGCACTTAGTTAGGGGAGCCAAAATTATTGATAAACTGCCTTTTGCTGTATGAGTTTCGCAAAGTATGAAACGTAAATAAAATATATCTATGTCGAAATAGGTAGCTTCTGGTCCTGACTTTATTTTCGTGAACAAACATAGAGTCTGGCTAATGAAAGAAGATAATTGAATTATTTAAAAACTTTCGGATGGCAACACAGAATGTCATTGAATTTCTTAGATTAGTATGATTTATTGTCTTGACACTTCATGCAATTACTCATTTTTATTTATATTATATATTTTTAGCCTAAACTATATTTTATTAATAAGGTAGCCTAAACTTTGTTTTAATTGATATAATATTTCATTTCTTACGCAGGATTTCATTATTCCGAATAAAGTTGTGTTTTATAATAAATATAGTTTTAGTTTTTCATGCAATGCTTGTTATTTTAAGTATCAATAGTAAAATACTAAATACGTATAGTATTTAATTTCATAGAAATACAGTTATTATCAATCTAAAAAATAATAAAATAAAATTAAGTTTAATCCACAAAATTTATCAAACTTTTAGGGATACCATACTAAATTTCTGAATTTCATCGAAAACTCTCTCCATTTATTAATTTAGTTCGATTAACTTATAAGCTAATTTCACGCAACAATTTTTTATATAATATTTTCTTAAAAGATAATGCCAACAACAACAACATGCCCACCGATTAACTACGAAGTTGGTTAAGAAATCTTGCGATTTTAATAAATAACAATAAAAGTTTAACTTAAATAGGTACCATTTAGCATTTTCATACAATAAAACGTCCGTCGTTCCACAACTAAGCGTTTTTTAAGGCATTTTTGGTGCACAGCGGAACCAAATGCTTAAGGGTATTTCCAAGCCAATATGACTGAGGGTCCTTGAAGAAAAGAGCGTACCAATTTTTAAAAGGCTGGCAACACATTCATGACTCCTTTGGCATTGAGAGTGTCCATCCGCGGCGGTATCATTTAACAGATGACCCTCCTGCCCCTGTTCTTTTAATTATGTATGTTTTTTAATTCTTTGTAATATTTATCTATGTAAACTAACAAATTGCATAATATACTATAAGCATTATGATTGCATATTTTGTTCTTTTTTTTCATGCCTTGTCGGTGCGACTATAAATAAATATATTCTCTTGGTAATTCAATTGTCTTTGATACTAAAAAGTAACCCTGATAGGAGATTTCCCATAAACCGTACGCAATCGTCTCGAGATAACTGTAATGATCCCTAATTACTGTTTCTTGTACTCGAGATAAATCTCGGTTTTGTTAATCGGATTTCCCCTTTGATAAGTTTTAGGGAAGTAGGTACTCATGTATTTGTTTACTAAACTTTGCTAAATAATTCAAATTACTGTTAAATTAAAGAAGAGTTTATTTGCAAAAGTTTGAATGTTTTGATCATTTTTATAATTATTTTGCTTTAATTTATCGTAGATTATATAAAGTGAGAAATCGGATGTAATTCACAATAGCATATTCCCGTTATAAATAATTAGTGAATGAAATGTATTTATTAAAATAGTAAAATAATAACTTCTTAAGCTAGAAATTAAAAAAAAAACAAATTTCACACCTTAAAAAGGCAAAAACGACATGGTTTCGCCTATTAATAAGTAACAAAATACTAAAAATATCTTTATACACAATAGACTGCGCGGCGGCTTGAAATATCCCAACATTTCCAACAATTATTGTTATTTTCAATCAATTTACACAAATCCTTGATATTATAAATAAATCCTGAAGTATTTCCAAACCAATTTGACTTACAGTCCTTCATGAAAAGAGCGTACCGATTCTTAAAAGGCCGATCAGCACTTGCGAGCCTATTGGCAATGTAAAAAAAATCAGTGGCGCTACAACCTCTTTAGGTCTGGGCCTCAGATTTCTGAATGTGTTTCACGATCATTTTTAAATCTAATAGGCAAGTAGATGATCAGCCTCCAGTGCCTGACACACGCCGTCGACTTTTTATATCTAAGACATGTCGCATTACGATGTTTTCGTTCACCGTTCGAGCAAATGTTAAATGCGCACATAGAAAGAAAGTTCATTGGTGCACAGCCGGGGATCGAACCTACGACCTCAGGGATTAGAGTCGCACGCTGAAGCCACTAGGCCAACATTGCTCAAGGAATGTAATGTTTCACTTAAAATCAGATTAGGCTCCTGTTACATAAAAAATATACCTAAACTGCCAAGCTATTAAAATCCGTGCAGTTTTAATTTTATCCACGAACCGTGTCAGAGGACTTTGTCTTACAAACAGTGTTATAGTTCGACCTTAACCGTATCTAAATAACTTTTAATCAGCACTTGTAAACAACAGTATGTAACAGTTAATAGATACCTAGTAACATAAACAAGGATCGCGTGTCTGTCCACAATTACCAGCCTGCTAATATTTATCTTCCTTGAAAGCCTTGCAACTTTACTAATTTAAACCATTTCAATTTAAAACTAAGATAATATTTTTCATTACGTATGTTTAAAGTTATTGTATTTATGTGAAATATGCAGAGCTTTGAGAAATTCTTAACCAGCAATTAAAAAAAGTATAAAAAAACCTATCATTTAAATTGTTTAACAGTAATACTCTTTCCAAAGGGAAGACATGCAAATGGACTTGCTTCGTGAATTTGCGTAGAAAAGAGTTCCTGTGGTAGCGAAGAGCACCAGCCACCCACTCAATACGAATCCAAATTTCACTACTAGACATTCATTTATCAATTTGTCAATGTTGTCCAACTGACTAAGTAACCAATGACTGACTCCAATGGGACCGGATTGGTCAGTCAGTCATTGTATGTCTTTAGCTGTCGAAATAACTTTGTTAGCGCGATTCAGAGTGTGACATCATCATAGTGTTTGTAGATTGTAGGTGCATTGTATTGATGTTTTGGTTATCTGGGACTAATATATCAAATCGATATTAAATATATAGTCGTAGTAATCACCTCTATGACCCAAATATGGTTAAGGCAGTCACTCCGCTGGCATTACTCAAAGTGAGTCTTAGCCTCCGAGACAAGAGAACGCTATATTCCATGGTTTAGAGAAATATTGACAAAACAATAGGAAAGTATATTTAAAGCTACACAAACATTCTATGGTATTTACAATATTCTTAAAAAACTTATTCTTCTTCTTTCCTTCAACTATAATTTGGGCCATGGGGTTCAAGTGCACAGGCGCTAATTAAATATTTAAGTTGGCACCCGGTCGATAGTACCGGCGCCATTTGTCAATATTTTATTATTATTATAACTATGTAGGTTAACAAAACAATGGATTCAAAAATAAATGTCTAGTAGTGAAATTTGGATTTGGATTGAGTAAGTGACTGGTGCTCTTCTCTACGTAGGCAAGAATGTTGCTTTATCAGAAGCAACCATAGAAACTCTTTTCTACGGAAAATCACAAGTCACAAATCTAAATACCTTTAAAGACAAATTTGCGCGCCATTGTGGTAGAATATTCGAACTTACGATTGTACCACCTTACACATTATGTACCATATTCTTGAAATAAATAAATTATTATTATATTATTATTATTATTATAATCGTAATTCTACGATTGCAGCCTGTTTTAACTAACCAAGCCCCATTTTTTTTTCAGGTCACCAATGCGGTTTGAAGCGTGACCTTCAGCGACAACATGAGCCAATGGTTGCTCATCCTTACCATTATTTTCATCAATGTCAAAGGTAGGTCCACTATTATTAGCCTCAATATATATCGCTAACCTTACTTATTTATGTTCTTCGTTCAATAAATTGAAATTTAACGAAATTTTATGTGTAATAAATAATATACCCAGATTATTATTATCGTGACAATAGCTTTTTACAAGTTATATAATACTTTTTTTACGACTAATATATACAACAAGAAATTGTTTTAAGAAATTGAGGTTGTGAGTGCGTGTGCCTTTAAGGGTCTCAAGAAGAGGCATTCGCGAAACACCATAAGCCTTGATGGTTTTAATCAACCTTTCTTTAGGTCATTAAATTTTAATATGATATAATGGTACGATCGAGAAATATTGTTAGCCAAAGAATGGACACTAAACCATGCAATCAAACATAAAAAAAAACATTCTAAGATCATTAACTCATTTATTTTCAGATATATCAGGTAGCTGGGAAGAATGGTGGACCTATGATGGCATATCAGGTAATATATAATTTATTGTAATATTATTATTTCTGTGTAATAAGCATACGCATCTCGGTAGGTCTGTAAAATTTGTTTTAAGAAATATCGAAACTAAATACCAATGGCGCTACAACCTTTTAGGCCTGGCCAGAAATCTGTATCTTTTCCATGATTATTTCTAATGGCAAGGATGAAGCCACTAGGCCAACAGAAACATTATAATATTTATCTGGTCTCGTCCTGTTGTTACTCTTTTAAACAAAAGAGGAAAGGCGCCATTTTATACTCACGATAAAATTGTTTCTATTAAGAAGTATAACATGCTGATTGCTGTTGCGACCTGAGCTACTATTTTTAATCGCCAACGATTTAATACACAATAATATATGTAGTAAGGAGTTACTTTGGCCCATATTAAGAAGGAATAAAACATTATGATATAACATCTATCAGGAGTACGAATGATAGAAACACTCACTTAACATTAGTATACAAAACTATTATACAAGAAATTTTAGAAATTTTAGTTAATAAAAATGCGAGTTTAATCATATTATTTAATTCGTTTTTGGAAGTAAATATTTCTGGTTTTACTCCAAAAACTTGACTATCTAAAACACTTAAATTATTCATAGACAAAGTTATATTTTGATAATTACATTTAGTCTGAAAGTGGGACAGTATCACATTATAATACTGTGATAAAACTAATGTTGAATGATAAAATCTTAATGACAGTTACGCCCTCTATTCGATGGAATTGTTTGAATTATTAAACGATCCACACTTAGGTTATTTTGATAGTGTTTTGAATAATACTGAAGGTTCTTTGTGGGTTAGGATTTATGCTGAGGATTTAAATATAATCCTGTGTATAATTATGATTCAATTTGGTAAAAACTTTTACAGTTTTTATCACCTTGTTGTGACGTGTTTATAAGACTAGTCAACGCGAAGTCTATTAAGGGAAGCTTGACTTATTAATTATGTAATTTACTTCTGAAATTGACTGCTTCTTCTATGAGGCATGATTACGGGAATGCTTTAAGTTTTCTAATTTAAGACCTAAAAAAATAACCTACAAGCTTTCAGTTACAAATACATACCTATGTATTTTAGCATTTTTTTATAGAACAGGCAGGAGGCCTGATGTTAAGTGATACCGCCGCCCATGGACACTCACAATGCCAGAGGGCTCGCGAGTGCGTTGCCGGCCTTTTAATTTTTAATTTTACCTACAGACACTCCTGTTTCCATCACCGTACGAGCGAGTGGTAATGATGATGAATGATACACAGCCAGGGTTTTATCTTACGATGTCAGAGTCAGTCACTCGCTGAAGCCACTAAACCAATAAAAAAAAACTCTTTTAGTTGAAAGATACTTACCTTTCAACTAAAAGAACTTGTCGCGATATAACATCAGTAGAACATTCTTAGGTCCATAATGAAAAATGGCAACAAATCCAAGCGTAATGACCGTTTCGGATAATGACTTCCGATTCCCGGGTACACCCTAATGTTACACGGGCGAATGCACTGATGGGACGAAGTTAATTCAGTGATACCATAGTCAGATTTGAACAACGATTAACATGAAACTATAGTTATTTAATTCTAAAGTCGGAATTTAGTTCTTAGTAAATGTTATCTTTTAAGTACAATATGTTCGATACTCAAAATATTTAGTACTGATAATGGTACTACTATTGATAGATACTATGGAAAATTGTTCGGATTAATAACTGCAGCTGAGTTTCATCATAGGACGTCAAGGCAGAATACGAAATACCATCCGTATCACCTCGTCATCCACAACTGAACGTAACAAACAACGAAATCAGCTGACCACTGAACTATTTCTGAACCAATTTGACTTAGAGTCCATCAAGATCACAGCGTACCAATTCTAAAAAGGCCGGCCTCAATAATGAAACCAACAACCAAGATAATAAAAAAATCAACCCTGGAAACAGACGACGCCGGAGCTATGCATTATTAAAGAATTTAATAATATTAATTTTATTTCATGATAACAAATAACATTAAACAATTATAAAGATTAAGAGTAAGTACTTAATTAAGAGGTTACAACCTAATATTTTACCACACAAAATTATGAATTTCTTTTTTAGTCAATAATGCGCAATTTTTTTGCTAACTTTACACGTCAGCGGTTTCCAAATATTGTCAGAACCCATTAAAATCCGTAGAGTAAGATACGCGCAAATAACCAAAAAAAAACTCTTTGTCTAAGCCCTAAGGCATAGCATACGTAAAATATATATTTTGTATTACTTTTGTTGAGGGTAGGTAATGCATAATTTGACACAGCCGATCGCCATGCTTGATTACAAATTCTATTTTGTTTTTTTATTATTGATTAGACGTTGTATTGTTCCATATTTGATTTAACTATTAATTACGCCTTTAATATTACAGTATAGGTATACTGTTTGTGTTTGTAGTAAAAGGAAAAGTATGTGAATCAGTCAAACCTTTCCCGTTGTTCCTGTTATTGTTCCCTTATCCCTATAACTCGATTGCGTACTTGGATGGATTAGGTAAGCGCTGAGCCTTCTCAGGGTCCTCATGTCATTTTTAAACACGTATATCCTTTCTATAACATTTTTTCATAAGTATATAATTATCCTCCTTGACATGCGTGATGATTGAGACCAAAAATAAAATAAAAGAAATTGTGTATCAGCAGCCACCGAACCGTCATTTGGCATCTGGTACAACGTCGCTGATGTGATTTGTTATCTACGGCCTATCAGTCGTACTCAGAGTCGTTGAATTAAAGTTAACTGCTAGTAGATAGCTACCACAGTGAGTCATTGCTCTTTGCTTTCTTAAAAGATTAAGCGACTGGTACGATTTAAAGAACTAAGAAATCGAATAACAAAGCTTTATTCAAAGCATAATTTTAAAATATCTGTACAATTATACAACTGATATTATTTATAGGTCCTGGTTTCTGGGGTCTAATCAATCCCCAATGGAGTATGTGCAACAAGGGAAGACGACAGAGCCCAATCAATATAGAACCAGACAAGTTGTTGTTTGATCCATGGCTCCGAGATGTGCAGTTTGACAAACACAAGGTACGAATTCTTAAGTGTTTTTTCATTGTCTACATATGTGTATTGCTTTATTTTTTCCATTATTTATGTTTAATTAATTGTATATCCTGCCTTTAACTACTAAACTACTGAAACTAAAAAAAAACTTTTCTTACTAAACATCCTACGACTGGACTAACGTACCGTATACTTATGCAGTTAAGTTAAAAACGGGTATGCTTTTCTAGTTTTTTCAAAGCACACTCACTATAAGCTTTAACTGTCAGATTCTTTGTAGCGCAATCTTAAGATTGGGACATTTGCATTGCGAATTAACTATGTCAAAATTGCATACTAAATATCAAAATCAGTGTTCTATTAAACGTTAGTGTACCGATGCTGCATTAGATTTTTATAGATAAGCCTGACACACAACAAGGATTTTTGAAATAACAGCCGACTTCATATTGCGTTTACTAATCGTAAGAGTAAATTACGTTTACACGGAGACGATAACAATAGAAAATTCACGCATTTAATTTAGTGAGAATTTAGTTAAGCCACAACTTGATAATCGCATAATGTTTGGATTAACATAGGAATGGCCAGTAATCCGCTCAACAGTTAAGTCAACAGAGAATTTAAGCACGTAGTACATTGCTTCTTACATAAGAAGTGCACAATATATTTCCCTAGATAAGTAAGCGCAAGCGGTAATGTTTATGCAACAATGGCATAAGGTGGCTTTAATAGTGGTGTTTTTACCTTAATATGTTATATTTATCTTGGCATGTAGTGCCTGTTTATTGTAGTTATGATGCCGTTTATAAATTGGTTCCTAACAAAAACATGGTATACTTTTGAGTCTAAGTTTTTATGGGCGACCCTCAGGATTATTGGACCCCTTTGCGACACATATAAAACAGATATTTAAAAATTAATTGGGTATTACAAGAAAGTAATTAATATTAGAGCAGTGTTGGCCTAGTGGCTTCAGCGTGCGACTCTCATACCTGAGGTCGTAGGTTCGATCCCCGGCTGTGCATCAATGGACTTTCTTTCTATGTGCGCATTTAACATTCGCTCGAACGGTGAAGGAAAACATCGTGAGGAAACTTACATGTCTTAGACCCAAAAAGTCGACGGCGTGTGTCAGGCACTGGAGGCTGATCGCCTACTTGTCTATTAAATTTAAAATGATCATGAAACAGATTCAGAAATCTGAGGCCAAGACCTAAAGAGGTTGTAGCGCCACTGATTTATTTATTTTATTACAAGAAAGTATTTTAAAATTTAATAACTTCAAATATTGTAAAAGCCTTCTAAATGTAAAAATACAGGAGCGCTAGAATATTTTAGGTCTGAACCTAAGATTTCTGTAGCTATTTCGTGATCATTTGTTTATTCTAATAGGCAACAAGGTGATTCCGTGCCCGACACTCGCCGTCAACGTTTTTGTGTCCAAGGCAAGCCGGTCTCACAATTTTTCTCTCTCCGTATGACCATGTGTTAAATGCGATGATGATGAAATGCCCATTCATGCAGACGTAGTTCAAGTTCAGTTCCCTTCCCTCTTGGATGAGAGATGAGGTCTAAAGGCACTAAGGTGTTCCCTATTTTCACACCTAAAGAATCGGGTTTTTTTTCTGATGGTATATTTAGTTTGAATACATAATGTTTCAGGTATCTGAAATCAAAGTAAAAATCTAACTACAGTTTTAACTATAACAAAAACGCGTCATGAATCGTGATAGCGTGCTTGATAGCATATCGCTTTCGCATGCATTAGCATTGAATTACATTCAGTGCATATGAATTACCAACATGACTTAAGCATTTTATTCATACTATTTGCATGCTGTAACTTTGTCAGTATAAATAGAACAATTTATTAAAACATTGTAACCATTTAGGAAATCTGAGCCATAGTTGTAGCGGTTAGATCACCCATTTTATAGATACATATCTGCTGAAAAATGGTTTGATTACCAGTCGCAAATTTTTTAATTTTCCTTCCTGTGGCCGACGCGACACGCTGCTGACTTTTCGGGGCTTTGGTATGCTGGATTTCGTTATAATGTTTTCCTAAAACGTATTAGCTAGTGTTAAAAATCATTCAAAATTATTAACAATAGTCATTATTTACTATTATTATTATTAAAGCTTTATTAATCCACACAACAATTGGTTCGTTTACATTCCTTAATATTAGTATTAGTTGTGTTATTATAAGTTTTAAAAAATTTAAGTTAGATTTTTTTTTAATGGTCTAGTTTTTGTATGGCCCCTTTAAGGGTAAAAGCCTTCTCCATATTTTTCCAATTTTCCTTGTCTTGAGCAACATTCATCCAGTTGCCCCCGCCAGTTCTATAATGTCATCCTATACATCTCTTTCCAGTAGGTCCAGTCCATTTCGTTATTTCCATCTTTTATCCCGCGCTCTAGCAATATGACCTGCCCATTTCCATTTTAGCCTTAGAGCTTGTACAAGTGCATCTGTAAGTTTTTTCTGTATTTACTATATCATACGTATAATATCTCACCGATATCGATGTTAGTAAAACATGGATTGTTCCCTAAGTTGGAACATATCTAATTCAATAAAAGTTGCATCTTTATGACCCTTAATTTTCGAGAAATTATTAAACATGTATTATACACCTTCCAATTTTAGCATTTTATGTGCTTGGAAGCCTAAATTATCGTGTCATACATATATCTTATTCCAACAATGTCTCTTATATATATTTTATTCTGCCTTATATAATACGGTTTTAATTTATAACACATAAAGGCATGGTATTTTGTTTAAAACAATTATGTATGTATGTTATCAATCAATTCTGTCCAACAACGTTGATTTTATGAATTTTAGACGTGATTATTTAGTAGCAATACTAGATTTTTTTCCGTTACTGAAGCTTTACAGAGTGAATTTGTTTCATACAAATTAAGATTATGATCTCATATTATTTGTGAAACAAAATTGAATACCAATATGTTTGTTGTTTTCCTTTTGATTTATTTATTTTTAATTATTATTATTATAAATATCTAGGTTAAGATAATTCTGAACACTGTATTTTTGTGTGTGGGAAATAAATTAAATCTTAAAAAGTTGTCTAAAGTATAAATGCAAACTTAAAAAGATTTCTGTAAAAGCGTTATCTTTCAAGGAATAATTCATTCCAGTCAAAACAATGCCTTCGCGTGTCAGCATGTAATAACTCATCTTAAGTCAAACCGCTCTAATCAAGGTGTGACCAATTGATTGATTGAAACCAAACTACTAGTTAGTTTCCTGATTCATTACTTTACACAAATTTTACAAGAAAAACGTACATAAAACTAGCTATTTCAAAGTTGAAACTTTAGAAATAAATGTAACACAATTTCCCAATCTTTTTAATGTCCCACAACCATGAAACTAACTGATTTCTGACCCATATCAATTATTGTGTTGCCTAAAAACAAATTTAGATCATCTCGGTCTATATACCGTTTCATCCGAAACTACCGAAGACTAACTACATTTGATATCGGGAATACTATTCGATTATAAACAGCTGACAGTTCTTATAAAAAAGATGTAGACTTGTATGTTCAGTGTAGTATAACACTTTTCTACCATCGATATTTTGATGTTATGAATTTTTTATAATGTCCTGATGTAATTTCTGATTTTAATGGTGAATTTTGGGTCGATTCTTGGCGATAAGTATGACTTGCATTTGTCACGTAGCTATTTATATACTGAATTCTTAAATAACAATAGTATTAAAAGTAACTATTATGACTTTAACTCGCTGCGTTAATGCGTTAACCATTAAGCTGTAGATTAGGGATGATCGATATTAGAAAAACATCGATATTGAATTCAATGTCATAATCGAAAGCCCAACATCGATGTCCGGTATTTATCGAAAACGAAACATCGATTTTTGCATTAATTATTGACGAATAAATAAAATGCAGTGAAATGGTTCGAAATTGATTAAAAGCAGAATAAATTATTACATATTCCGATACTTTTTACCAACTGTCTGAATGAATAGTAATTTTGATAATGAAGAACGTTTTAATCTATTTCTTTGTTGATAAAGAGTAGTAAGAGCGAGCGAGACAACGAAAAATGATCATCGAGCATCCCTACTGTAGGTTAATTGTGCTATTATTTAATTTTCTATATTTAATTGACATTATAAAGAATTGGAATCGCTACCCAGTTTGGAAGAGTGATCCATGTTAAGTCAGTGGTGCCTTTCTAAGAATCAATAGACATTTGGTATACATTTAAAAAAATAATTATTCACAGGTCAGCGGCGTGCTTCAAAACACGGGACAATCTCTGGTATTTCGCGTAGAGAAGGACTCAAAACACCAAGTGAACATCAGTGGAGGTCCGCTGTCATATCGATACCAGTTTGAGGAGATCTACTTCCACTATGGCTTGGAAGACAATAGAGGGTCCGAACATCAGATAGACCATCATACATTTCCGGGAGAGGTTGGTACTTACGTAATTTATGTTGTATGTGATTCAAACAACAGAAATTATTACACTCATACGAAATGCGAGATTTAGAAGTATTACGATAAATGTTTTCAACGTATTTCAGACCTGATGATTAGATGTATTGAGTCTGTAATCTATATATATAAAAATGAAACCCGTTTTCCGTTGTCACGACATAATATGAAAACGGCTTGACCGATTTGTCTGATATTTTTTTTGTTGTGTTTGTAATTGTCAGGAGAAGGTTCTTATAAAAGAAAAAAGAAAAAAATTGCGCGGAAAATTAGAAAATTTAAGAATACTTAACCACCATACAATTCGAAGTTTTTGACGTAACCTTATGGCGTTTGACATAACATTGACAGAATGCGTGCTGCAAATATCGTCAAAGAGGATGTAAGAAAAATGAATATCGTTTAAAATAAATGCTTCGATCGGAGTTATTATATTGATAATATCATAATATGCGAGCCAGAAAAACAAACAAAGAATGTTGTATAACATAAAGCATTAGAATAATAAACACTTTGTTCCTGAAATATTTTTTAATTAATTATACCAATTTGAAATCAATATTCATAGTTAAGACAGGACAACGTCTGTCGGGTCCGCTAGTTTATTTATGTACATAATGTAAACCTTCGTTTATAACCGTTAACTAAATTATTTTCTAACGTACTCGCGTAAAGCAAAGACAATATAATACTTTCAATACTTTAGTCTCAAATGACCAAGCATTTGATTTCTAATATTTAATGTTAACGTGCTGTATAAAATTCCATAACATGTGTGAAAATCTTATTTTTTTTAAAGAAAACACATAGCTTTTAATAAAAGTAAATGTTTATTAATACCTAAACTAAACAAAATATTTTATTTACAATATCCTTAACCTAAATTGTAATGATAAAAATACAAAATTAATAAAAAGAAAATTACAATTTAATACAGTTCGGTTACTGTGTACGCCGGCAGCATTTCCTCGCTGTATTGCGATACTAATTCGTTGAGAGAGAAAAGCACCAGCAAATCTTTTTTGACGCCTGTGCACTTGAACCCCACGGCCCAAGAGTCTATTTCTCTACTCCAAAGAAAACCAAGTCGAAGTTGCAGGAAATATACAATCTAACAGTTATGCTATGAATTTTTCGAATAGCCTTACAAATTCGGCTTTTTCTGCCAACATTAATCAAAACAAACAATTAATAAAAAATTATTTATTAATGTAAATCGTATTCGGACACACGAACATAGTGTCAAAATTATAGAACACTAAGACTGTTAATGAACATTATTAGTATTGTAGAAAATTAAGTCAATATATTATTACTTAGCCATAATTATTGTATATGCTAGATTGTATTTCATGTAAAGTCGCACAATTTTTGTGAGCTTTACTGTAGGAAAAAAATTAATGTAAATAAAGAGTTAAAAGAGGGGTATGAGATAAACAAAAATGCATAATTTAAGTTCGAGATGAACAAAGTTATATCTGCCCGGTCACAAATTAACACCTGAAATATTATCAGCTGTTATTACTCTCGAAGGACAAACTTCCGAACAACAATCGCTTAGATAATTTTACACAATGTCTGCAAGACAATAGTCTTCTTAATGAACTGCGAATTTTTTGTAACTCTTTTGTTTGTGGCTTGTTTTAGTACACTTTTTAAAGTCTAATCGGAAGCTCTCTGTGTGTCAAAGATATCCTTATTTGTCTGTACTATTTGATTACGATGGCGAATAATGAAATTTAGACAAAAATACCTAGTCGTTGGTAAATAACCTCAAACATATTTTAAAATATTTATATACTTTTCCATATAATAATAATAATAGCCTTTTATTTCACATACTTTTACACTTAAACACATTATATTTCTGTCATCTCATTATTTTTAGGGAAACTACGAGTATATGCCCTTTTTTGGCAAAGACCTCCTCTTAAGCCCCTGATTTCTGTCTGCACTGTGCTGATCCTTAATCTGGTCTCTCCACCTTCTAAACTCTTTCTCTTTTGCGTTTATTGTACCTGGTGCCCAAGTTAATCCTTTTTTCCACTTTTCTGTTTCTCTTGCCATTTGCCACGCCCATTTCCATTTAAAAAGTATGATAATTTTTAAACGTGTATATCGCTTAGCTCACTCAGTTTCATTTACAGATTCAACTGTATGGTTTCAACAAGGAACTATACCATAACATGTCCGAAGCACAACATAAATCACAAGGAGTCGTTGGAATTTCTCTAATGGTTCAGGTAAACTAATTATAAAAAACACACATATTTATATGCCATAAAGTATATTCCCGTGGGATACATTAGCACGCAAGTCACGTATAGCAGATTAAAAAGAAATCTAAGAGCTAATTTTTAGTACTAGTACTAGTACGTATAGTAGTATAGTAATTTACTATATTATGTACAAAACAAGAGCAGTGTTGGTTTCAACGTGCAACTCTCATTCCTGGGGTCGTAGGTTCCATACCCGGCTGTGCACCAATCGACATTCCGCTCATTTAACATTCGTTTGTACGGTGAAGCAAAACATCGTAAGGAAACCGGCATGCCTTATACCCAAAAAGTCGACGGTTTTTAGGCACATAAGGCTTATAAGCTACTTGCCTATTATATATAGTAATGATCACGGAACAGATACAAAAATCTGAGTCCTAGACCTAAAAGGATGTATTATAGATAAGGATTTTCGTACTCTTGTCGTTTATTTATATTGATGATTTATAGATTGGAGAACCGACTAACAAGGAACTAAGAATAATAACAAGCGCCTTCAATAAAGTAATGTTCAGAGGTAAGGCAAATTATTATATTTTGATAATAAAATGTATACACAAGCTGCCCCGTTCGATGTGCCTTAATATGATTTTTTTACTTAGCCTACCTTCTTGGCGAATTTAGGTCTGCGAATCGGACGACAGTTACAGTTTCATCCCTGTAAATGTTAAGGGTGACATGAACTCTGAGATGTTTATATAGGAAAAAATCACAGAAAAACCTACAAAGTTTTCATTCCGGAAAACCGAACAGTCTCTGGGGTAGCATAGCAAAATGTTGGTATGTACTAAAAAGGTAGGCTAAGTAAAATCACATTAAGGAGAAACGAAGTTCGCGGGGGAAGATCTTATAATAAAATCCGTATTTTCTGTTAACATCGTAAATTGCATACATTAATTGAATTATTTCATATTTCATAAAACTAACCTAAACATATACGTGTAATAGGTTTTTATAACTATCAAATATACATATAATTAAATTAAATTAAATTAATAAATATACACAGTAATAATAAAAATAAAATTTAAATTTGTGTTGTGTGTTTGGTCCCTATGGCAGTGTACCTTTAACGCTGACAGAATTATCTCTACATTGACATAACTGTCTCCTATTATAATTTCTGTATTTCCTGTATTTTCGCTGTATTTCGATACTTAGTCGTTGAGCGAGGAAAGCACCTGCTCTGAGCCCCTCTGAGCTCTGTACTATCTACCAGGCGTCAACTTAAATCTTAATTAACGCTTGTGCAGTTGAACCCCACGGCCCAACAGTTTCTAATCCAAAGGGAACAAAATAAAAGTTGGAATTAATAATTTATCCAATTTTTTTTATATATTTAATTTCACTATTGCAATTTACACCGTATTAATGTTTATCAAAATAATTGACCTATATACGAGTATATGATAAGTTAATTATAAGTAATAAGTTCCCGTATAAAAATACATTGTATATAATTCACAGGTAGTTCATACCCAATCAGAAACCTGCCACTTAGCACTCTATTGCCCAACACTCAGCAGTACCTCACATATGAGGGGTCAACCACTCACCCCGGATGCTGGGAAACGGCTGTGTGGATTATATTTAATAAACCTATTTATATATCTAAACAGGAGGTGAGTAATATTTGAACTTCCAAACCCTTCCAAAGCTCTCTTCCAAAGAGAGCAGTGTTGGCCTAGTGGCTTCAGCGTGCGACTCTCATACCTGAGGTCGTAGGTTTAATCCCCGTTTAACATTTGCTCGAATGGTGAAGGAAAACATCGTGAGGAAACCGATATGTCTAAGACCCAAAAAGTCGACGGCATGTGTCAGGCACTGGAGGCTGATCCCCTACTTGCCTACTTGATTTAAAAATGATCATGACACAGATTCAGAAATCTCAGGCCAAGACCTAAAGAGATTGTACCGCCACTGATTTTTTTTAAACCCTTCCAAATAGTGCATAGGGTCGACAATTATTGTATCCTATATATCTGTGTCTAGCTTTAAAAATAATTGTTTCGTAAATAGAAATTGATCTCGGGAACTTTCGCTAACCAGTATAGTACATAGTTTAAATAAAAAATTAAATTTTGTTAAACGTGTGTAGCAATCATACGTATATAATTCGGGCGAATATTCAAGGTTTTGCAAAAGATTTTTCAAAGGTTTGCAAAGAAAAATTTGAATTGAAGTGCCGATAACCTACACTGATGATGTTTTAATTTTTATCTCCAAAATATATTAAGTAGAACTATGTTGTATGTTATTTCTTATAGATGTACGCAATCCGCCGTCTGATGCAAGGATCGCAGCTGACACCCAAAGCGCCGCTCGGCAACAATGCTCGCCCAGTTCAGCCATTACACCATCGTACTGTCAGAACTAATATTAACTTCAACAAACAGGGACTGCCGGTATGTATCCCTTACATAAGTTAGGAATCTTAAGCGCGCAAGTATTTTCCTCGCGTTGAAGGAGAAATTAGAAAAAAATGGCTTTAAATGCCTGTCATTATTTTATACTTAACTAGCTGACCCGGCAAACGTTGTTTTGCCATGTATATTATTTCTAGGGATTTTTTTTTAGGTTAAATAAAAATAACTATCTACTATAATAAAAAGTAGGGGTTGATCGTAGAGGGGTGAAAGTTAGTGTATTTTTTAATGCTGTATCATTAAAAAAATAAAAACAGAAAAAAATATCTAAAAATAAAAAAATAAAATTTAGGGGTGGACTACCCCTAACATTTAGGGGGACGAAAAATAGATATTGGCTGATTCTCATAGATACCGGATAAGCACAAAAAATTTCATCAAAATCGGTCAAGCCGTTTCGGAGGAGTATGGCAACGAAAACTGTGACACGAGAATTTTATATATTAGATATATTAAAGTAAAATTTATTTTAATGTGTGTGTGCTCAAAAACTAAAAAAGAAAAGCAAGGACTTTGATGAAACTAACTGTTACTTAAACTGAAATACAGGCAGACCTCGTACTTACGGCATGTTAGGTTCTCGAAATACGCGACGTAAACCAAAAACGTAAGTCTAGACATATTTTTTCGTATGTTTATGTAAAACTGAAGGGTTAGGTTCCACACGGACTCGAAATTAAAAAAAAACTGCATTTATAACAAAGGACATATATACTTTATTAACAAAAGTAAGTTCTTAAAATAATTATATATGCACTTATGAAATTGCTAATTATTTTTGGTATTTGTGTGTTATTAATTTTAATCATAATTATAAAACTTTAATATGTAATGAGAAATAATAAATTTAAACTTTTGACTTAAAGAAACTATCAATTCTAGATTGCTTCGCTTCTTTCTACATACAGATCTTGGTAACACTGATAGGTTGCACAAATTTTGTTATTAACGTTGAAGCTTCTCTCAAAATTAGGATCATTTTCTTAAAAAATTTTTTATGGCATTCTCCAAATTTGCACAAGACAAGTGAATTCTCCTATGCCGGAAATCGAAACAAATGACGTATGCTTGAGGAATAGTGTCAAAACATTGTTCCCCGTAAGTCGAGGACTGCCTGTACATGAATAAAAACAAATATCTTTGTGGATAAACTTTAGCACTCGTTTTATCGACTTATCTGTTACAACGTAATGATTTACAAAAATATATATATAACCTATATGCCCTTCCAAATGAAGATACGTATACCTTTTATTTCTTATAATACAGTAATTTATGATTGATAATACCCAAAACTTTATCTTTATCACCTGCTGCAAATTGCTTGAGTTTATATTTATTTCTCTTTATTAAGAGCCATAACTCAACAAAACGATACTCCATTGTTGATACAGCAATTCTCAAAGAGAGAGTATTAAAAATGTGGAGTACAAAATATGATTTTAACATATTGATCTAATTTTTATAAAAGCTTGTTATAGTCTTGAGCTGCCCTGCGATTCTGTAACTCACTTCACGAACTCACACAGCGGTTTTCGCATCGGCGGTCGCTCTCAAATCAGTCGTGAAGCAGTCATTTTATGATTTGGCATTCTGAAAAGGTGGGAGCTTGTACTTTATTGTTTATCAGAATGCCAAATCATAAAATGACTGCTTCACGACTGATTTGAGAGAGACCGCCGATGCGAAAACCGCTGTGTGAGTTCGTGAAGTGAGTTACAGAATCGCAGGGCAGTGGTTTCAGCGTGCGACTCTCATCCCTATTATCTTCATTTTCAACTCCGTATCTCCTTGTCAACTTCTTATATAAAATAATTAAAATAAATATCATCGAAGACAGAATCAAGAATCCAATAAATCAGTTGAACCCGGCGAACGGCATGTCGCAGTCAAAGCGTGAAATATAATTACAGAGAAAGCTCAAACCTTAATTAATTAACTTAGTGCCCTGCGGTCTACGGCGAGACATGCGGATTATTTGTGAACTCCTCTTGAAATGCACAAACAAAATTAGATTGCTCTTATTGTGATATTACAGTACAAGATGTTTTTGATAAAAGTTTTTTTCATTTCTTCATTACTTCTCTAAGGACGTGTTTCCCAACATTTTGTGTGCCGTGTACCACCGTAGCCTCTTTAAAATAGCGTTGCTCCCTTGTGTAATATACATATGTTTTAATATTAAAAAATTTAATTGTTCACTTAAAAAACTTAAATGATAGGCTTTAGGCAGAAATAACTGGGAAATTTTTAACGAAACACACTAAGTAAATTAAAACAAAATCAAAAGCTGAAATTGAAATTCCAAATAATTTTTGAAATAGCCCCCATTAATAATCAAATTGCCCCTATGGGGCGTGGGCCCCACGTTGGGAAACACTGCTCTAAGGAAATATTTCGCATCGGCTTTGCGATTATGTCGGGGCACGATTGTAAAGTTGATCTATTCGTGATGTGGCCAGAAAAAAACAACAACTCAACATAGTTTTAAGGCATTTATGGAAATACTTTTGTACACTCTAATACTTTCAGTAGTAACAGCGATGTCGATCCCAAAGTTTTTGTATGTAAGTTCGATGCGGTTATATCAACCTGTAGCTAGCTCTGATGTGGCCTTGGGTTCTCGCGGTACAAAAGCTCATTATTGGGATCGGCATCACTGTAGGTATCGGATGTACCAGAGTAAGGGCTCGGTTTATGGTTGTCATGGAATTAAGGCAACGTTTATATTTTTAAATGCTTTTGTTTCAGGCATCTAGTAACTGTCCGGATATGTACCGCAATATGCATTATACAGGTAACAAAGAAGCACGTTTCCATACTTTATGCATCTTGAATTGACTTTAGCATGATTATCTTGCACATTGCATTTTGTTGTAGTCAAAAGTCGATAGCAGTTTTGTGAAATAACTGGCTTATACAAATGAGCCAAAATTTTTAGTTATCGATAAATTATATGCAAGGCAAATGTTGTCTGACATTGAAACAAAAAATAATTTAACAATATAGTTTAAATCGTGAATTCAAAACCAATATTATAAATTGTCTATACCTAGGTTAAATTGTTACCAAGCCGACCTAAATACTGTACAAAAAAGCTTACTAAAGTCAAAGCACTTTGCCTAGTTATTTTAAATATAAACAAAGCTTCGACGATTGACTACAGCATAGACTCTAGATAATACAGATTCATATATAAGTACCTTTCAATGTCTGAATTACAGCACGTTATTCCCGCAAGGCACGAACGAAAAAGAGTGTTGCATGCAAAAGAAAGATGTTTTCAAAGAAAACATGTCACAAAAAATAGGTATTTGTATTTCGTTGTTTCCTGCTTTTGTGACAAATTTTAATTTTACCGGACTGTTTTGCATTGTTTTGAGTCTTTAGAGTTTTAATTACAGGTGTATTGCTTGTGTGTACTTTGTGTGATGTAATTACTTTTCTTCATGTACAAGTTAGCTTTTAATTTCAGAATGTATTATATATTTTATTATATACCTAGCACGAACAATCCTTTTTTTATGTGAATACCGGCATGCATACTTTTTGTTACTCAGGGACCACCAACTGCTCATTGGTCTAGTGGTTAGTACCCCTGAATGCGAATCCATGGGTCCCGGGTTCGATCCCCGGCTGAGACAAACATCGATGTGATGAGCGTTTGGTGTTGTGCTTAGGTCTTGGGTGTTTAAATATGTATTTATATGTCTATCTATCTATAATATGTATGTATATCCGTTGCCTAGTACCCATAACGCAAGCTTCACCAGCTTAGCATGGGACTAGGTCAATTGGTGTGAATTGTCCAATCAAAAAAAAAACTCTATCAACCTATTGCAGTTTTCGGGTGCATTTCACCTTACCATGGCATTTTACCGGGGTAGCGGTTCACAACGTAATACTAACTATAGGTTTAGAGAAAAACTTGAGTATTGTAGGCGTATTTGGAACTTAACCTTCGCACCGTTCGAATAGTATTCGTGTAAACTATACAAATTGTATTAAAATATAATGCTATCAAGAGCTGACCTTAACGAATCATTGATGAAACTATCATAAAATTCTTGTCAGGAAGTAAAATAGACTATTAACTATTTCTATTTATTCTCATATGATAATATGATAGTTACAGACTTTTTGAGCAGTGTTGGCTTAGTGGTTTCAGCGTGCGACTCTCATCCCTGAGACCGTTCAATCCCCGGATGAGCACCAATGGACTTTCTTTCTATGAGCGCATTTAACATTCGCTCGAACGGTGAAGGAAAACATCGTGAGGAAACCGTCTTACCTAAGACTCAAAAAGTCGATGGCTTGTAGCACAGGAGGCAGATCACCTACTTGCCTATTAGATTTTCATAAAAGAGACACAGATATCAGAGACCCAGGTTACCTAAATAAGGTTGTAGTGCCACTGATTTATTTCATTTTTTAACTACAGACTTAATAGACTTTTATTTCACATCGGTACACGAAAATACATTCATCATTATATTATATGTATACCCTTTTTTGACTAAACCCTTCTTCCATTTCCGCCATTTCTGTCAGCATTGTGCCACTCTATGGCATGTGGGAGGCTGCTTCCTTAAAATAACGATAAACAGCCGTTTCAATAGTTTTTTAGAAAGTATTTTTAGTTGCATATGTACGTATATAAGTTAAACTGACGCTTAAAAACTACTAGAGTTTTCTTGGCATTCGTGTGTAATACCCGCGAATATAAACTTTCAATTTTACTAACACATATTTTGTGTGCTTATAAAACATTACGTATGAAGATTTTACTTTTTTGTATATTTGTCAATAAAATGCGTACTACTGAGCAGTAGCGCTATAATGTTGAACTTAAACTCTAAAACACAACCCAGAGGTCGTGTTTTCAAATCCCGGCTGTGCAGCTTGCTGATACGGTAAGAACATGGGAGATCAACGCTTTAAACAAGAAATTATCAATTATGTATTGGATTGACGTTTAAGAGTCGAGACTAAGCACGACGTCACGGAGTCATACTTAGCGCTGTCTCAACTCTGAATCATGGGTGATATTCTTTCTGAATTCATCACAGTCAGTATTGTGACTCACAAATTATTGTGTTTATTTTATTTTATTATTATTTATTACTTAAGATGTCATGTGGAACAAAAACTTGGCGATTAAAAAGAGTGGCGGAGAGTTTATTGCCAGTTTTTCTCTTCCGTTCTACGCCCTTGATTTGAGAACTGGCAGTAAATGTAAAATTAGAAGCATTTAATGTATATTTCTTTTTTTTTGACGTTCATAACATGTACATTGTGTTGCCTACATGAATAAATGATTTTTGTTCGTTTCACGCAAGTCCAAAATGAATAGGTATGACATAAGGGAGTCATAGTTCGCGCAGTCTTGTTTCTGAATCTCACCCCTTGAATTGTATTGAATTTTAATATAAATTATGTTACAGCTACTCAATGGCCTCGCGAGCACAGCATGCGATACCGCAGCACAGAAGATTTAGCAATGCTGTCAATGATTAATTAGAATGTTAACATAATTATTAAATGTAAAATCAACCATAGTGACTCAAACAATAAATTATTTTAATTTTGCATTTAACCTACCTTGTATTATTCAAACCATACGTAGCGAATTATAAAATTATAAATTATTAAGCACAAATTATTTAATTCATATAAATTAAATCAGTCTTATTACAATGAACTTTATGTATATAGGTCTATCGTGAGTTTTGAGTAGAAAGTATTTGTGTATCTGCGTCAAATGCATGGAAGAACACACTTTTATAACGTACCGCAGTTTTCAGTGATTTTCAGTTGTGGTCACCGGGAGATATCTTCGTTTGGCGCATTACTCACTGTATATATTCTTCATACAAAGTTTTGAGCCATATTTAACGATAGTGTTTTGTTAAATTTACGGTAGACCCTGGCGAAAGAGAATTACTGTTGCCATGGTAACCGTTGAAATATGGAAATAGCAACAAGCACGTTAATAATTAATAATGCTTTAATCGAAGTGCACTGATTTAGTTTCTATGAATGTCTATTAGGTCTAATGTATATTGATGTAAATAATTATGGAAATGACGTCATAATTCGTCCATATTACATACAATTAAAGCTTTAAAAATTCTTAAAACCGTGGCCAATTTTGTTGTCGTTATATTTAATAGTCCATAGAGACCGCAATGCTACCAGATAGCATGTAGGTACTTAATACCTTTTGGAAATTAGAAGTCTGTTATCTGTCAATTTTAATATTTAGTAATATTGAGCTGTTTAGCAATGCTTCATATGATAAAATAACTTCCTAACTTCTGAATGGTCTGAACTTGCCAACCACATAATATGTTGTACATACTCGTACTATGTAAAAGATATTGTAATGATCAATTTTCAAATTTAATAAAGGGTCAAACTGTGTATCCGTCTTTTATATTAAACTGGCTAAAACTTGAGCAAAATTTCTCTGGACCAAAAATGATCTAATATCTAAAACTTATTGTATTTTAATACATTTAAGCAATTTATTTGGCGATCTCTGCTTGGACTATTAAGGTTTTCCCTATTTTATGAGAAATGTAAAATATATGTACACAAAGAAGCTTATGATTAGTAATAAATTATAACCTTTAATAAATAAAATTCGATGTAAAAATAGTTCCAAGCGTATAATTATGTACAGTTCATCTTATAGTCTTGCTTAAATAAGAATAATATTCACATTCTAGAAATAGTAGGTCATAGATGCTGTTTCCGTGTAAAATAAAATATTTACGACAAATGTGTTTTATTTTTGTCTTATACTTGTCTAATGTCTATGCCCTTATCTGTGGTCACAGTTAACTGTCAAAAAGATTATTATCACCATTCACCATGCTTAATGTCTTCGTGACAGTATTGCAAGATAGAATCATCAAAGAAATATTCTTGTATGTTTAATAAAAAAAACTAAATGACTCAGGCCTATCAAAATTAAAACTCATATGAATCATTGCTTCCATCTATTTTCTTCAATCGAAGACGAGTACGAGATAATATACTCTATCAGAAAAGTCTATACAATGCTTAAACAAAAAAAAAAGTCTATAGAATTCTCAAAAATTCAAAACAAAACACAATTCACAACACTACACCGACCTCAAAATATACTAAAACTACTCTAAAATTTCGCCATTAGAATCCTTAATTATTCATGAATAACACAGGATATATTTATTTCCAAAATATTAAAAAATGTTGTCTTCATTGAATACGTTTTAGTCTCATCAAATTTTTTTACATCACAATAAGATACAGGAATAGGCTTGCAATCTATTTTTTATTTTCTCTCCTCTAACTATATATTATAAACATAAGGACGAAATTTACTATGCTAAATGAAGTAGCAAAATAAAATAACATATTTTATAAATCAATAAAAGGTGTCTTTCTAATCAAACATGTTTATTCAACTATGATTGAACTAGATAATCCCATTATTACTCTAACAAACATTTTCTAACAAGTCCGATGGAACAACAAAGTAGCCAGTACAAGTCTCCCGGAAGCGGATACGCCCGGCCATGTTGTCCGGACTCCTTGCACCGGAAGTTGCCTCTGCACCACGATACACTAGATTTATTACTGTCATATTTATCTGAGAACTGGGATGGTTCTAATGAATGCGTAGCGTGTAAATGGTTCATTTTTTCTATTTAAGTCAAATTTTCTTAAAACTAAAGGCTTTTTTTTATGTCACGCATTTTCACACGATTGCTTATCGATCAATTTTGACTGTCTTAGTACATATTTATTATTATTGTACTATATTAATGTATATGCAACGAAGTGTTAATAAATAAATAAATAATAAATAAATATTTAAATATGACAAAAATGAAGGTAATGGGTTCGATTTCCGGCTATAAAATCATAACTTTTGTAAGTGCTACTACCTACTTATAGACAGCGCTAGATTTATACGTTCTAAAACAATGTGTATGCCTAAAAAAATACAAGAAAATATGGCATCACAAATATAACACACATACACATCAACTACATTAGAACAGAAGCAAGCTATTAAGGGGAATAAACACAAAATAAAATAATATTAATAATTACATAATTTTTAACGAAGATTTTGTTAATCTTACTAATTGGAAATTGACTATTCTTCGAACAAGTTTAAAAAAATTACGCTACGACCAAAAAATATTTAACTAAAAATGCTTCGCAAAACCAACCGACGGAGTCTTGCATAATCCGACCACTTTGTATCTAGAAACTTAAAGTATCCTTTGAAAAGCTTATCGGCTAAACATTCTAGAACATGTTTAAAAACATACTAAGTCACATGCAGACGCAAACATCCGCTCTCAAAACGTCGTGGACAGTTTAAAAAGGCTTGGAAGGCTGCTATTCAAGTATGAAGACAAAAGACGTAAATAAAATTGAATAATGCTGAAGATTTGTATGAAAATTTAGATAATATGTGCTTATTTTTCATGGAATGTTATTTATAAAATAGTATGGACGAATAGTATTGCCTGTTTGTATTTTATTACAAACAATTCTTATATCTTTATAGTGAAATGGAGATAAAATGTTGACTAGTTTTATAACTAGTAACAAATATGTAGTACTTGCATTAACATTATTGTTAATGCGAGAACAATGAAAAATTAATTTATGGTTTTATTTTTATATAACAAAGGCCAACGGGCAGGAGACTTAAGTGATTGGGGACACATATTCCCAGAAGGCTTGCAAGTGCGTTGCCTGCCTTTTAAGAGTTGGTACGCTGTTTTCTTTGAAGGACCCTATGTCAAATTGGTTCGGAAATACTTCAGGCGGCGGGTCAATCTGTATGACTTTTCAAATCTTCATATTCAAGAAAAATGGTAGAATAATAATTTTTTTAGAAGCTACCAACCATTGTTGTTTAAAGTTATTGTCATTCACATTATTTGTCCTTCTATTTATTTACATTTTGTGACCTTACAAAAAACTTTAATAAATAAGGCATTATGGCAGGATTTGTTTTGGGGAGAATGATGTTTTAAATTCCGACTACAAGTAAACAACTTTTCTTTTCATATATTTTTATATACGTATGTTTAGTACTAAAAGAATCTAATCGTTTCTTCCAGGCAACTTTAGTATTGAATAATAAAAAAGAAATAGCTATGTCTTGAGGTTTTTATTTAGAATTATACTAACTAAACTTAAATATAAAAAGTATATTTCACTGTTTAAGCCTTAATACAAACAATTCATTCCTATTATAAAAAATATTTTGTAAAACAATTTAGATAAAAGCACTATTTCCGGTTGTCGGACGTGGACAATGGACAAACCAAACATTATATATTATGTCACAAAGCTTTAACGCAAAGTTTGAACAATATAAATAGATTGTAACAAGTTTGAGCGTTAAGTGGTGTGCGCTGCATTACGTTATCAATAAAGGTAACTCAGTTATATACTAACGGCGTAGCGTCAGCAGAAATAATTTTGATGTTTTCAAAATTTATTACGTTAGACGCACAATGGACCTAGTGAGCAACTGAGTCCACCAACTATAGGTCAGACGTAGAAAGAACTGAGAATATGAACATTACATTGAGTTTAATTTACGTTTTTTATAAAAGCCTATCGATAAACGTAGCAAAGATTTCGAATATTATTGTAATTAATAAATGTCATGAGCTATGTTACTTATATTTTACTTAATCCTTACAAGCGTAAACAAAATGTACACAATATCGCATACTTGAAGCCAATATGAGTCCTTTAGTTTTTACCACACTCATAATTTGTAATTTAACATTCTCATTTCCGATAATGTCCAATAACATATTTAGTCACTTAGCTGTACGAACTCTTCAATAGGTCAAGTTAGTTTTTTGTTAATCCAGCGTCGCAACCGAACTACCCCTAATGTTATCTTAGTTATAAGCTCATGTTTTAAACAAAGTGTTTCATTTAACATGTATTTGAACACATCCATACAGCAACCGCCACCGAACTTAACTCGTGACTTGTATTTTTGTCTTCAAGTCCTTAAATTAGACTGAAATAAATGTTAATAACAAATCTTATGACTATATCATGTAAGTCTGTAAAGTTTGATAAAATTATCACAGTAAGTATCATTTATTAACTATTAAGAACAGTAACACTTGTTTTATATGGATTATATGAAACATAATACTCGATTCCCAGAGCATTGAGTGTTCAATTTTAAAAATCGGATATTTTTTCATTATAATTAAAATTTAATAAGAAACCTAGTAAAAGTCTCCTTGCTCAATATCTCAATAACGCTATACTTGTATTGGTATTAATACAATTGGTAAGAAACAACAAGCTAGAGGTAAGGAGCATGGGCGGATCGTGAATTTGAGGGGCTCTGGGCTATTGCGATAATGATTCCCAGGGAATTCCGTACCTTTGGATAGACGCGCATCGCATATGGGTTGATTGATCTCTGGAATACCAACCTTTATTAGATTTAAAAAAAACAGACTTTTTTAATTCAAAATTATCGCCTATTGTTTTCAGTGGGGCCTTGGGGCTCAACGTATCCACTTGGCAAAGGGCTGCAGCCCAAAAAGCCCTGAAGTAGTAGTATGTAATAAGTAGTAATAAGTAGTAGTATGTAATAAATAAGTATTTTTAAGGTCCTTAAAGGTAGGACATAGCTATTACATTATTATTAAGTTACTGTAAGAATAGAAAATAAGGAAATAAACAAATACAAATTTAAAGCAATATTTTTGCCGACTGTACGCTCAATAGAAAGCACTTGGGCGCGACGCCAAGATTCAATGAAATTATCAAGTCTGATATTCGATGTATTTACTTTTCTGTATTTCTGAGAATTATAAAATGTTTGCCTATAACTTAAATTTATCGACAGGCGACCTGTCCCAACTTCCCTGTATTGAACCTTAAGTAATAACCTTCCACATGAATCACTCTATTTATTTATGCCGCTAAAAAACTGTGCAGCTTAAAAACATCTCTCTTGTACGGTGATGTAAGTCTTTACACCCAAATAGACAGCGTCATTAGCGTCATTCATCAGCGTTATTCAAAAAAATATTGTTGTTGTTGGTCATCACCAAGGGTTGTAGCGGCACTGGTGATAGCGAAATTTTGGCTTCACGAACAGTGAGCAAGACGTTGCGGCTTTGTTTGTGCTATACAAAAAATGATGTTGATGGCTCCCTTGCTATTGCATCTATAATGTTTGGTCGTGCAGGCGTGGACTGTCTTGAGGCCACGATGGATTAGCGAACTGTATCTCTGATAAGATGCGTGCCCCAAGGGGAAACCCTAACAACATGCTGGCGGTAATAGCGGGAAGACTGCATTGCAATGGACATTGCCATCGTCTGTATGTTTCTACATGATAACTGTGTTTGTGATGAGAGCGGGGGTAATTTTATGATTGAATATATTATAATATTTTGGACAATATTGTTACAAATTCTCTTTTTGTTCCGAATCATTTAATTTCAAGATATTCGATAAGAAAAGCAGACTATAAAAACTTTTGAATATGACTCGTTTTTATTATTCTCGTTTCAAACTCCTTATTGCACTTGCGACATCGCACTACAAGAAATCGTACCAAAGACAAAGCACCTCAGTTACCGCACTTAGACTCTAATTAGGTCGATTGTGCCTAAAGTCCTGGATAACTGAGACATCCTAGCTCCTTCCAGAAGCACAGAAGTAAGATAATTAATATATTGCGTACGTCACAAACCCATTCAAAAATCGACGCTCCATAGGTAATTAACGTTTTACTCCAAGTAGTGAATACATAATAATATTATATACTTCCATTTCAACGAATTAAGGATTTATTACACGAGTTAAGAGAATTTAAACCACACAATTTGCATCTGCACATATAAGGGCGCACACCTATCTGACCACTAATTAGGTGTTAAATCACACTAAACGACTAAGCTCCCGACGCCGCGGGTCCCAATGTTTACTGTGATTTACACTTGCGGGTATCGGGTCGGTTTACAGTAGCTGTGAAAGCGATTAATTGCATGATTCCGAGAACGTTGGTGTACCTAATGTACGTAATGATACAGTACACAACTGTATCATTGCGTACATTAGGTACGCATTACACTAGCGTTCACACTTCTTGAACAAATTTAATTATTTAAAGTACAAGAAACGATAGGATACTTGTAATGTCCTGCTTCTTGGAGTGTTTTACGGCTCACCAACACCACAACACTTGTACAAACGTCCTACACACAACCGCTCCGTTCGGGTGTCGGATTACGACTGACAAGTGACGTAGGCGCATGAGACAACCAAGCAACACTTTATTTAGTCAATACACTACATCCCTTTTTTGTTTTATTTGTTTTTATTGATTATATCTCTCTGATTACTCATTAATATAACTTGGATGTAATGTGATGGATTTTACATGAATCAAACATAATTAATGAAATTAAAGTTTTATGCAGCTACACTAGGGTTAAGTTCCGACATTGATTTCCTCGTCGTTAACTTAATTTCTTTTCAGACATTCCATTCCCCTTGAACTCTTTTCAAATGTACAACGTCCGTTCTTCGAGTTTGAACGGTTTAATCGTTTCTTATCGTGATATCTCCTCCTTTCGTGATTTCCACCGTGTGTGTTTCTGGATTTATTTATTTCCTTTATTCATATTTATATATACACTATGTCTCCTGCTATTAAATCACACTATCCAGCCTTCCGTTTATCGTATCCGATTTCTTTTCCCATTTGTTTTCTTTTTTTTTTCCTATCCTTAACCTCAGTGTCTTGTGCTGTCTTCTCTATTGTATCGTTTACCATAGGTAATAATTTATCTCTAAACTTCCTTTTGAAGAAAAGTTCTGATGAGGTTCTTCCAGTAACAGAATGTGTTGTACATGGTTAAATATTCCAGTAAACTTTCCTTCCAGTCTTTATTTTCAGCTATACTTATTTTAAGACGTTTAAGTATGACTTTCAGTTTTGTCTTTCGACCTCTCGGCTTTGTCGCAGCCAATATGGTACTGTATTGAAAATAATAATGTTTATTTCTGTTAGAAATGATTTAGACTCTTCGCTGAGTAACTGTCTTCTATTATCTGCAGTTATTGATTTCCTAATCGACTGAATATTCCTTTAAGTTTGGCTACAATTTCAGTAGAGGTAATTTTGTGACAAATCTTCACTTCTTTATAATATGTGGTCACCACTTGTAATGAATTGCGATATCAATCCAAAGCACTTCTGGAAACTCACGCCGTTTTATAGGGTTTGGTGGACATGGTGCAGATACAAGAGTACATCCTTTACAGGCTTTAACAATTTTATCAGCCTCTGTCGCATCTAGGCCACCAGACTTTCGTACGAAGTCTCGCCTTCATTGACACGATACCGGGATGTCCCTCGTGAGCCGCATCCAAAACTATTTTATGGAGTGCTGAGGGAACCACAATTCTCATTCCTCTCAATAATATACCCTCATGAAAACAAAGTTTATTTTGTACGATTTTATACAACTTCACGTCGTGGTTCCATATGTTCCGATATAAACCCTCTTGCACGTTTAGTATTTCCCTATCGTCCATTGTGCTATCTATTATTTCTTTAATATAAATAGCACGAGGTCGGGCAAACTCTACAATATGACAAATGTGATTGTCTTCCAATTTTATCTGGGATTTCTCCGCATTTTTGCTTATTTGTTATCTCGACAATGAGTCGGCGATATTGGTTTTCCCTGGTTGGTAAACTATTTTATAGTCGTACGATTGTAAGCGCATAACCCATCTCTCTATCCCTGCACATGGTTTAGATTTAGGACCAAATATTACATCCAACGGCTTGTGATCTCTTATAAGTTCAAATCTTTTACAATAAAGGAATATGTGGAAATGTTCCACCGCCCACACGAGAATTGACGCTTCTTTTTCTGTCTGGCAATAGCGGAGTTCACAGTCAGTCAGAGTTTTGTGGCCATATGCAATAATCCTGGGCTCACCTTTGGAATGAGTTTGAACTAAAACTCCACCTAAATCCACAGGACTAGCATCTGCTATGACAATCGTACGATCGCTAACATTATAATACCCTAAGCTAGGAATATTTGTCATGATTTCCTTCAACGACTTAAAATACCCCTTTTGTTCTGGTCCCCAGTTTTCGGTTACATGATATGCCAAACATGAGTCTCTTGTATCTGAATAAGCCTTTACTGGTTATAAAGGTGGTTGTTTCTTGAAGCAGGATCTATTTCAAGTTGGTGAAATGCATCTTTAATATCCAATTTTGTAAATACTTTAGCATTTTTCATTTTAGGTAGCAACTTGTCCATCGTCGGCAATGGGTAATTTTCTTGTACAATGGCTCCATTTCCTTTCAGCACCGGCACTACAGGGGATACCCATTTAGAAGAACCCACTATCGACTACTATCCCTATGTTTAAGTTCTTCTTCCTGTCGAAACGACCTTTCTTTTGTTCATGTCTATATTATTATAATATTTCCACTTTCCGCTTCAACGTCTGTTTCGTTCGACAGTATTGTCTGAAATGCTCCATAAGACTACGCTTTAGGCATTTTTTTATTCCTTGCTGGGCATTTTGCATCATTTCCAGCATATCATGAATCCATGTACAAAATTCTTTAATTTATCTAAGTTCCTTTTAAATTTACTATCCGTTCTGTTTACTTCTTGATTCTCATTTGATTTCAGTGGGTTTTTAAACTAGTCTAATTGTTTATTAACAACTTCAAGAGTATTTGCTTCGGTGATTACTTGCTCTAATGTAATTTCATCCCCAATCTGTAATATCGTTTTTCTCAGTTCGGGTAGAAAACATTTTTTCGTTATTTGGTCGATAATGTTTTCATCTCTGTCGGCAAACTAACATTTATCAGCTTGTTTTCCCAGTCTCACCACAAATTTCAATTTTTTCGTCAGGTTCTTGTTTAAGGAGCCTGAATATATGTCTCTCGTATACTTTGTTCTGTTTTGGTGCAAAGTAGGCATCAAGTTTAGATATTGCTACTTCAAACACGTCTTTGCCTTCAGTTGGTTCGACATCAGCTCCAGGAATGTTGTAAAACACTTCCTGTAAGTCTAGCCCGCCGAAATGTAGAAGAGAGGCCCTTTTCTTTAGGTCTTCGTCAATGTTAGACGCTTCGAGGTAAATGAATAGTGCTCGTTTCCATCGCTCCCATCGTGCACCCATTGAGGTAGGTTTACAGTCGAGCTGCAGTGAAAGCAGTGACATCTTTGGGGCGACCAGGAATTATCAATTTAATGATTCAGATATCTATGTATCTGCAGTTAGATTTGATCTCCGACGCTTCCATCTCGTATCAATTTAATGATCGGATTATATTTTTATCCGCATAAAGCTACTTAAGCCGTCCATACCAACAAACGTATAAATTTAATTATCAGATTTTGAATCTGCTAAGTTTGTAGATTTTATCTTAGATGATCTTGTATGAATTTAATAATTGGATTATATTTTTATCCGCATAAATCTACTTAAGCTGTTCATACCAACAAACGTATAAATTGAATTATCAGATTTTTAATCTGCTAAGTTAGTATCCACTAACGTACAATAATAATTTTATTGTAAAGCTTTTATTTTATTTATTGGTATCAATTTAATGATCAGAATTTTAATCTGCTTTTATTTTTATTTACTGATAACAATTTAATGATCAGACTTTTAATCTGCTTTTGTTTTTATTTACTGGTATCAATTTAATGATAAGACTTTTAATCTGCTTTTGTTTTTATTTACTGGTATCAATTTAATGATCAGACCTTTAATCTGCTTTTGTTTTTATTTACTGGTATCAATTTAATGATCAGACTTTTAATCTGCTTTTATTTTTATTTACTGGTATCAATTTAATGATCAGACTTTTAATCTGCTTTTATTTTTATTTACTGGTATCAATTTAATGATCAGACTTTTAATCTGCTTTTATTTTTATTTACTGGTATCAATTTAATGATCAGACTTTTAGTCTGCTTTTATTTCTATTTACTGGCATCAATTTAATGATCAGACTTTTAGTCTGCTTTTATTTTTATTTACTGGCATCAATTTAATGATCAGACTTTTAGTCTGCTTTTATTTTTATTTACTGGCATCAATTTAATGATCAGACTTTTAGTCTGCGTTTTTTTTTTATTTACAGGTATCAATTTAATGATCAGACTTTTAGTCTGCTTTTATTTTTATTTACAGGTATCAATTTAATGATCAGACTTTTAGTCTGCTTTTATTTTTATTTACAGATATCACTTTAATGATCAGACTTTTAGTCTGCTTTTATTTTGATTTACAGGTATCAATTTAATGATCAGACTTTTAGTCTGCTTTTATTTTTATTTACAGGCATCAATTTAATGATCAGACTTTTAGTCTGCTTTTATTTTGATTTACAGGTATCAATTTAATGATCAGACTTTTAGTCTGCTTTTATTTTTATTTACTGCCATCAATTTAATGATCAGTTGGGTTCCAACTGCTTTGAGTAGATACTCCCTTTTGTTTTACAGTATTAATCACAACCACATAGTTTTAATTAATTTAGTGAACCAGATCCAATTTAGGGTCTTTGTTAAATCTGCGTTAGTTAGGTAGACAGGTACCTACCGATTTAACGGTCAACGGTTGTAAATAAACCTTGCTATTATTTTTATTATTATTATTATTTTTTTGTAGGCATATAGAAACCACTATACACAAGCATAATCTTAGTATATATAAATTACTGGTCTCATTGTTTGTCCGCTATGGACTCCTAAACTACCGAACCGATATCAATCAAATTTGCACACCGTGTGCAGTTTGATCTAATTTAAAAGATAGGATACATCTCAATTTATACCCGCAATATAATTTTATTGCAAAATATTTGTTTCTTATTTAATTGTCACCATTCTAACAGATGGAGCTGTGTTAAAAGTACCAACGTTTCATATAATTCTTTCAACGTTTCTACAATTTAATGGCATAACCACTATAAAGCATGGTGGTCCCCATGACTGGTGTTCTCCTACCGTTTCCCTTGAATAGTTTTCTACTTTGTAATATAACTAAAACCTTAGCCACAGCAACGCTTGGCCGGTCTACTAGTACAATATATTTCTATCACTATGTAGATAGGTGCTACAAAACAATCGTACCTACATTCAATGTAGGTACCCGTAGTTTAGCTTAGCTGAACCTATAGGTAATTATTTGTTTATATCCTTAGCTCAGTAATTGCAGAGGTTTGTTGCTTACTGTTTAAATGTAGGTACGACAATATTAAATATTGTAATACAAGCAAAACATTTATGAAATATGAAAACAATAAGTACCTAAGTGCTGTTCATATTTCCCGTCAACAATAAAATTATCTACATTCGTTCAGAAGTCAAGATGCAACTGTTTCTGCTATCAATAGCTAATGATTAAAACAACCGGGTCATAGTAAATTATAGGCAAAGTACTCTGGGAATGACGTCACTTGTTTAGTGCACCGTATCTTTCCCTTCTTTTTTTTTTTTACTTATGTGTACTCACTTTTTTCCTCGTCGCCACATGTAATGTCCTGCTTCTTGGAGTGTTTTACGGCTCACCAACACCACAACACTTGTACAAACGTCCTACACACAACCGCTCCGTTCGGGTGTCGGATTACGACTGACAGTCTTGACAAGTGACGTAGGCGCATGAGACAACCAAGCAACACTTTATTTAGTCAATACACTACAATACTATTCATGTATTGCGAGTAAGCTATACAAAAATTGTTCTCGCCAAATGTCGCTGTTGGAAGGGCCTTGACAGTTTCGGGCGGTATTTTAATTATTTTTAGTTATTTATTCACACTTCGTTTCAGTAAAATAAAACACAAATAACACAATACATAATAATTATAAGGGATGCAACGGGCGGCCTTATCGCTAACAAGCGATCTCTTCCAGGCAACCCTAGTAAGGGAAAAACTAAAAAAGAAATATGATGAGTACATAACCAAATGTTATATAAAAAAATTATAGAACCCTCATCTAAAGTAATGAAAAAAATATATTAATAAAACAAACTAAAATGAAGTATGAGGATGTAATGTAAATGTAAAACTATGAAGGATGAGCTGTGGGATAAAATTTACAATAAACATCTAGTTAGAAGGACCGGAGAATTGGCAAGCGTAGCTCGGCCAGCGCTAGGGCGTCTATTACGAGACCGTCGCGAGGTGGTCAATCATCTGAAGGGCGGGACATAAGCTCACATTTGACTTGAAGTATGGAGTTGGATAACATAAATATAACTGTTGGGCAAAAAACAGGATCACCTGATTTTAAGTGATAACGTCGTCCATGAGCACACTCAATGCCAGAGGGGTCGCAAGTGCGTTGCCGGCATTTCAAGAATTGGTACGCTCTTTTCTTAAACGACCAGCTGGGCAGCTGGTTCCACATAGTGGTGGTTCGCGGCAAAAATTGCCTTATAAAATCACTTAGATGTGGAGCGACGAACGTCGAGGTGAAACGAGATACCTACTTGCCTATTAGATTGACAAATGATAATGAACAGATACACACATCTGAGGCCTTAAAAAAGGTTGTAGCGCCACTGATTTATTTATCTTATATATAAAAATTCTCGTGTTACAATGTTCATTCCCATACTCCTCTGAACCGGCTCAAGCGATTCTTATGAAATATTTTATGCATATTCAGTAAGTCAGAGAATCGGATTTTTTTTAAAATTTTTTATTATAAAACAATGTTTTTTTTTGTTACAAAAACCAAACATATATACAACCTTTCACTTTACACCCCTCTACGATGAACCCCTATTTTTTATTTGTTAATCAAAATCTTATGACTTGAAGTCTGAGGTTTATATAGAGAAAAGTTCACAAAAAATCCTAAAAAGTTCTCATCCTCATCATCATATGTACTAAAAAAGTAGGCTAAGTAAAATTACATTAAGGAGAAACGAAATTCGCAGGGGCAGCTAGTTTATTTATATGAAATACATTATAATATATTAATTAAAAATCTCTCCGCCTATGAACGTACACAGCCATATAACTCCGGTGCGGTTACTCTCTCCCAAATGGAATTGAAACTGTGACAGCCCAGTTTTCACGATACTTTTTCTTCTTTATACAGTTCCGAATTGATTGAGTCCGTCTACACCTTTGTGTTTCAGTTGATTTAGACGCGAGATAAAACTCAAAGGATTGCTGCCTTTTCATTCGTTTCACGGTTCAATTGTTTCTGGGTGTTGGAAATTCATCAGCGTTTATTTGTACACGAAAGTGTTCTCCTTTATTTAGATTTTATTATAGATCAAGAGGCATACGGGCAGGAGGCTCACCTGATGTTAAGCGAAACCGCCGCCCATGGACACTCACAATACCAGACTTTTAGCTTACAAGATTTTTAGCGCAGCACAGAAATTGAAGGGCAGCCTGTGTATCTACCACTGAATGCTGACTGTTCGAATCCAGAAGGGGATTCTCCATAGCGGAAACGTGAGGTACCCCGCTGGGGTAATCTCTGTACGAACTGTACCTTCATACATTTGGCACATTTTTATCTTTAATTAGTGTTATTGTTAGGTACAATTTTATATGACACAACATTGTCTTTAAATAATATAAATATAGTACGAGTATGAAGTTCTTATCCAATGGGATCATTTCTTTGACCGTATCATTGATTATTTTTGTGTACCTAATGCTGAAACGCTGCTGTCCACGCTTACAAAATAACAATAGCACTAAAATTGTTGGTTATGATCTGGTCTTCTTCAGATCAGGTTTTAAGGCTTGATGTTTTCCACCACAGCATTTTCACGCGTACAAGCAAGTGTTAATCGCTTACAAAAGTGCATTCTCAGCTGGGATTCGAAAACATAGGAGTTAGGAGTCGCACTTAGTCCCCATAGCTAACACAGTTCTGGTACAGAAACTATTGTTAATTAATTACTTTGTTTTTCTTCACCTTGATTCCTTTCTATGTGGGTATTTATTTGATATATTTTACATTATAGATAAAAACTAAACAACTTTTACCAACTTACCGTAACTTTGTTCATCATGCTCTCAACATAAACCTTTTTTGTTTAGTTTTAGTTATTATTTTTATATTTTTTGTTTTTTACCTTGTAAACAACGTGCAAATCAAAATAAATAAATTGCGGTACTGCTATATTTTTGATAATTTCTTAAACTCCCAATAAACTCCTCATAAATCTGTTAATAAAATACACCTTTACCTTACTTTCTGTGGATATTGTAATACCATATCCTTGATCATTTCTTAAAAATGATGTAAACCTTGACAAGATACCTTGACGAATGCTACACGCAGTTCGATTTGCATAAACGTTGCCCATCTACCAATCAACTAACTCACTAATGCACTTGGCAATATGAACAACCTTATTGCCGTAGCAAATTTCCCTTAAAAAAAAAACCCTGTCATTAAAGACAAACACCCGAATAAAGAAAACAATTAGAAATCGCATCGGGATACGCTATTATATACAGAACAAACGTATCCAAGTCGGTAATGGCGAGCACTTCAAACAGGATTCAAAGAAATCATTATTCCGCGAGCTTCCGAGCGCGACCACGCGGAATTTAGTGTTGGGAAGTATTATTTATTTAAACGAAATAAGCTACCATTACAGCTTCACAATTAAAAACGTTTTTATCTTTGCAGTTCATCAATTATTTTCATACATTGTCATGTGTACACCACTATATGACTATCGAGTCCAAACGTTTGAATTTGGTATAAGTTCGATATAGCTTTACAAAGTTTGAATTATCTCACGCATTAAACTGTTATAAAGGAAAACAAATGAAATCAGGATTTTTTGTTGTTTTTTGTTGCTACAATCAATGCGTAGATTTCGTACCCTGAAACGCACTAATAAAGTTATTCCAACCGCTAAAGATACTTCTTGACCTTAGCCACCGAGATCTTCGCACCGGCCAGTCGTTAAACTAGTAGAAGATCCTCTTTGAATCGGACGAAGAGCAGCACCTTCTTTCCTCCGTAAATAATTTATATTATTCTACATAATGAATTCTAATTATCAATATATTTATATATAGATTTAAGGAGCAAGGTGCCTCATCTGATGTTAGGTGATACCGCCGCCCATGGACACTCTCGAAGCCAGAAGGCTCGCATGTGCGTTACCGGCAAAATTAAACTTAAACTTAAATTGCATCCGTTGACAGTTTAAAATAATTGCTCTTAATTTAAAGATATCGATATTAATAGAACATCACTAGCACAGGTAGACTCCGCCGCGGGGTAACGAAGCTAATCTGTACTCAAGTGTCGACAATTTGAGTAACAACGGAAAATAAGCAAGCACAGTCTGCATTTAATTCAAATATAAACCTCTGTCTATTATGGTCTACTTAAGTTAAGCATGCTTTAAATTTTACCTTTAATAAGTTATTAATTAGTTCGACTGTCTATACCGTCTAACGTCATAGACACATTTTTGCGTTTAAAAAGTGCAATAGTTAAAAGCCTTTTATTTCAGATACTTTAACACATTCAAATTTCTATTATCTATTTTTTTTTTATATTTGTGTCGCTTTTTTGGCAGAGCAGTGTTGGCCTAGTGGCTTTAGCGTGCGACACTCATCCCTGAGGTCGTACGGCTGTGCACCAATGGACTTTGTTTCTATGTGCGCATTTAACATTCGCTCGAACGGTGAAGGAAAATATCGAGAGGAAACCGATATATCTTAAACACTGGAGACACTCACCTATTTATCTATTAGATTGAAAAATTATCGAAAAACAGATTCAGAAATCTGAGATTCTGAATCTAGACCTGAAGAGGTTGTAGCGCCACTGATTTTTTTTTGGCATATCCAAATCCCGCCATTCCTGCCTGCACTGTGCCACTCTCTTCCATGTACCACCTGCCGTTTCTCTAATCTAGTCTTAATCTAGAGGCTTCCTCTTTTTGTGTTTATTGTACCTTGGGCACCAGTCCCTTGTCTGTTCCTCCTGGTCCGCCCGTTTCCACTTAGGTTTATTTATTTTTATTGTTTATTTTAAATACATTCTCCTTAAACGTTTCACTATTAATTTGTATTAAAAAGACTGTAGTGGTGTAATTACTAATTATTGTCTTTATAGAAATTTCGCAATGGTATTTGTAATATTGTCTACGCATCATTATTTCGTAATTCCACTTGCACGTTGATCAATCAGTCGCCCTATAACCGCCATGTAAGTCAGAGGACAATAAAGATAGTGAATTCTGTTATGGTTTTCATTTGGTGTACCTCAAACACTAAACTGGTGACCCCGACGTGATTCGCGGGCGGCCTGACGTGATTCAATGGGAACAAAAAGGAAAATCTAAATAGGGCGGGGCGACTCACAAAAAAATGTAAAAATTTGTGGTGCAAGTATACGAAGAAAGCGCACAACAACGGCGAAATCGCAGACATGGCCGGAGCATCATCAGCAGCACCACAGATGCCTGCTGTAGCAGACACAATTACGGGGCTCATGCAGCAAATAAACAAGCTCATGCTGGAAGTTGCGGCACTCCGCAGCGAGGAACAAGATCAAGGACGTCCCAGGAGTCGCGGCCACCAAAGCTACAGGAGCAGGTTCGCGTCGCACAAAAGAAGGACTCCAGGGGATCCAGAGTGGCTCTGCAGGTTTCATTTCCGGTGGAGGAAGAACGCGAGGAGGTGCGAGGAACCTTGTGCCTGGCGTAAAGACAGACAGCGGCGCGGGAAACTAGAACCAGTATATCCGCAGGCGGTGGACGGATGTACTGAGGGACAGGTATCTAGTAATCACCGTTTGTTAGTTAGGGATAGTTTATCTAAGTTTACTTTCCTGATAGACACAGGAGCTAATATTTCTGTAATCCCGAAATGGTGTGTTAAACAACGCACACTAATTCATTGCGATTTTAAATTATACGCGGCTAATGACAGCGAGATAAAAACATACGGCATATGTTATTTAACAATAACTTTTGGTCTTAGGAGAGATTTAAAATGGCCGTTCATAGTGTGCGATGTTAAGCAACCAATAATTGGGGCAGATTTTTTAAGAAATTTTAGATTATCAGTTGATTTATATAATAATAGATTAGTGGACCTAGTTACTAATTTGTACGTTTGTGGAACAAAGAGTGTAAACTCGATAGGAGCGGTGAAGTCTATTAGTAGTAGCCAGCCGTACGCGGAATTACTTGAGCAATTCAAGGAAATCACGCGCCCACCTACTTTTAAGGAAGTGCCAGAGCATTCTGTCTATCATCATATTGAGACAACAGGTCCGCCAGTGTATACGCGTGCAAGGAAGCTGCCACCTCACAGGTATGATTTAGTTAAAAAAGAATTCCAGCTGATGCAGGAGTTAGGGATATGCAGACCGTCGAGTAGTCCGTGGGCCAGCCCACTACATGTAGTGCCTAAAAAGAACGGTGACATTCGACCTTGCGGGGACTATAGAATGCTTAATGCAATTACAAAACCGGACCGTTACCCGATTCCCAGAGTTCAGGACTTTACCTATGGTTTACATAACAAAAAAGTTTTTTCAAAAATTGATATTTGTCGAGCGTATCATGTTATAAAAATTAGGCCGGAAGATATTGAAAAGACCGCGATTATTACCCCATTCGGACTTTTTGAGTTCCCAAGGATGACGTTTGGACTGCGTAACGCGGCCCAAACATTCCAAAGGTTTATAAATAGTACGATATTAGCAGGCATAGAACATTTGAATAGTTTAGATGATAAGAATATAACCGGAGAATCATATGTATTCGGGTACCTTGATGACGTCATCATTGGATCAGATAACGAGCTAATACACCAAAAGCATTTGCGACTATTGTTCGAGCGTTTCAGTAAATATAGTATGTCAATTAACTTAGGAAAATGTGTTTTCGGTCAAGCAAAAATAGATTTTTTAGGATACGAGGTCTCAGAAAAAGGTATTAGTCCGTTACACGACAAAGTTCAGGCTATCGAAATGTACCCGAAGCCAGAAACTATTGTTGACCTTCGCAGGTTTCTCGGCATGATAAACTTCTATAGAAATCACATACCAAACGCCGCGAAAGTACAGGGAACGTTAGATAGGTATTTACACGGAGCAAAAAAGAACGATAAGCGTAAGATACAGTGGACAGACGAGGCTAGTAGGGCATTTGATTTGTGTAAGGAGAATTTAAAAAACGCCGCTACTTTATCGCATCCGATTGCAAACGCAGAATTAGCTTTAATGACCGACGCATCCGATTTCAGTATCGGCTCGGTGTTACAACAAAAGGAAAACAATACTTGGAGACCCCTAGGATACTTTTCAAAACGGCTTACGGAATCCCAAAAGAAGTACTGCACATATGACAAGGAACTTTTGGCGATTTATTCAGGCATCGTTTATTTTAGAGACTTAATAGAAGGTAGGAATTTTACGGTGTATACGGATCATAAACCGTTAACATTCGCATTTAGTAAGTTAGGATCAAATAAAGAATTACCTAGAAGGGCGCGACAGCTGTTATTTATTAGCGAATTTACAAATAACATTCAACACGTAATAGGTAGTGAGAACGCAGTTGCGGACGCATTGTCGAGGATAGAAGAGATAACATGTCCGAATCCGATACAATACCTAGACATCGCCCATGCGCAGGCCGATGACACTGAGTTAGCAAATTTATTGAGTAAAAGTACCGCTAGTAGCATACAATTGAAACAAATGAACTTAAATAATTCCGATGATTTGATTTATTGCGAAACGTCTACTAAAAGTATTAGGCCATACATTCCGAAAGAGTTTAGAAAGTCTATATTTGATTATTTCCATGGGTTAGCGCATCCAGGGATAAAGGGATCGCGAACTCTTATATGTAAAAAAGCATTTTGGCCAAATATGAACAAGGATATAGGGATTTGGGCAAAGACATGTATTCAATGTCAAAAAAGTAAAATAGTGCGACACACGGTGTCTAAGTTAGGTACTTTCGAGGAAGGCGACCGTTTTGCACATTTGCATATCGATTTAATAGGACCACTACCCGTGACGGAACAGGGCTATAGGTATTGCGTGACGATGATAGATCGGCGTACACGATGGCCTGAGATTTGTCCAGTTACAGATATGACGGCTGAGACTGTTGCAAAAGCAGTTTATGATAACTGGATCTGTAGGTACGGTTGTCCAATTTTCCTGATGTCAGACCAAGGCCGGCAGTTTGAGAGCGATTTATTCGTAGATTTAATGAAAATATTAGGCATTCATAAAACACGCACTAGTCCTTATCATCCGCAGGCAAATGGTAAAATAGAAAGATGGCATAGGTCTTTAAAAGCGGCATTGATGGCGAGGTTAAATAATAACGCAGCTTGGTTCGCAGAGTTACCTACGGTGATGCTAGGACTGCGAGCAGCGTGTCAGGCGGACAGCGGTTACATAAGCGCAGCGGAATTCACTCTAGGTCATTGTTTACGTTTACCTGGTGAATTTTGTAGCGATACTATTAGCAAAATAGAGAATCCGCAAGCGTACATAATTAGATTGAGAGATATTTTAAATAGTATTAAACCTAAAACTAGAGATTGTAATAGTAAAAATATGTTTGTACATGCTGATTTAAGTTCCTGTTCACATGTTTTCTTGAGAATAGACGCAGTACGGAAACCTTTAGTACCACCTTATTGCGGACCGTACAAAGTATTGGAAAGAAATAAAAAGAATTTTAAGATTGCGATAAATGATAAAATTTCTTATGTTTCAATAGACCGTGTAAAGCCAGCGTATATACTAGATGAGTTTAATAGCAATCAGGTTAGCGGAAACTTAGATCAGCATAAGCAGGTTAATGAACCTTTAAAAACTACGCGTAGTGGTAGAAGTATTAAGCAACCCGTTAGGTTTATGTTTTGATTTGTAAGCAACATACTTAGTAAGTAGGGAATTGCAATTTCAGCGATTGTTCAGCTAATTGCAAAACCAATTGTATTTAGATTAAAAAGAAAAATATAGAATTCATTTATACTACGTATATAGTTATAACATTTACACTTTGTCATAGTTTTATTTAAAAGTGTCAGTAGTCAATTTTTTTTTTGTGTTTATATGTATCTACTCATTTTTTTTTTTTTTAAGAAGGGGGTGTATGTAGTGGTGTAATTACTAATTATTGTCTTTATAGAAATTTCGCAATGGTATTTGTAATATTGTCTACGCATCATTATTTCGTAATTCCACTTGCACGTGGATCAATCAGTCGCCCTATAACCGCCATGTAAGTCAGAGGACAATAAAGATAGTGAATTCTGTTATGGTTTTCATTTGGTGTACCTCAAACACTAAAAGACATATAATAAATCTATCTCTATATATATATAATGAAAATGGTCTTCGTTTGAGGCTCAATCACGCCTAAACCACTCACTGATCGTATCGACATGAAACTACCACCATTCGATGTGAAATTTTTCCTAGATGGTTTATGGCTATTTATTTATTAAATTCCAACGTTCCTTCATTTTTTTATTGCTGTTTTACTTTTATGAAAATTTATCCATACGGACTTCACCGCGGAAACATTCGGGGAGGCTTCCTAGAACCTCTAAACGTCAACATCTGTTAAAAACTCGATTTTCGAAATATTTCAATTTTCTTAGCGGGAAGTTAAAAAGAAGAATAATAAAAATATGAAAAAAAATAAAATAATAAAACATAAAATTTATTTTAATTCGTCCAGCAAAGCGGGCGCGAAACGGCTAGTCTATATATATAAAATAAAAATGGTCTTCGTTTGAGGCTCCTTCACGCCTAAACCACTGATCGTATGAAACAGAAACTACTGCCATTCGATGCGAAATTTTTCCTTGATGGTTTATGGCTATTTATTTTTTAAATTTCAACGTTCCTTCATTTTTTTATTTCTGTTTTACTTTTATGAAAATTTTTCCCGCTAATAAAAACAAAAGAGGCTTCCTAGAACCGCAAAACGTCAACATCTGTTAAAAACTCGATTTTCGAAATATTTCAATTTTCTTAGCGGGAAGTTAAAAAGAAGAATAATAAAAATATGAAAAAAAAAATAAAGAAACATAAAATTTATTTTAATTCGTCCAGCAAAGCGGGCGCGAAACGGCTAGTCTATATATATATAAGAAAAATGGTCTTCGTTTGTGGCTCCTTCACGCCTAAACCACTGATCGTATCGAAATGAAACTACTGACATTCGATGCGAATTTTTTCCTAGATGGTTTATGGCTATTTATTTCCAAATAAATTCCAACGTTCCTTCATTTTTTATTGCTGTTTTACTTTTATGAAAATTTATACATACGGACTTCACCGCGGAAACATTCGGGGAGGATTCCTAGAACTTCAAAACGTCAACATCTGTTAAAAACTCGATTTTCGAAAATTTTCAATTTTCTAGTGGGAAGTTTAAAAGAAGAATAATAAAAATATGAAAAAAAATAATAATGAAACATAAAATTTTATTTATTTCCTATTTTAATTCGCCCAGCGAAGCGGGCGGGAAACGGCTATGTATAATCCAAACAATATTTAAAGATGTAGGTATATCAAACTATATTATTAATTATGCAATCAATGAAAGGTTTCAAAACACGACACATTGGTTTTTTATCTTAAAACCGCGTGCAAAAGCTATCATTCAATAAATTACGTTTTGGGACACGAAAACGAGTTTTTCATTCAACACTTGGTTAAACGCGTACTTTATTACGAAATGAAACACATAAATTACATACTGAGCTGTCTACAGTAACGAGTTTGGTTAAGTGAATTTAAGTATATTGTTATATAAATTAAATATTAATAATTAGATTTCATCTATTTCTTTGTTTATGTCTAATATTTTAAAGTGCTTTTCTTAAGTACCTTGTGTCTAATTTTATGTCTAAGATATGTCGATTACTTCTTATAATTACGCAAATTGAGTAGAAACTCCACAACTCAGGGTAGAACATTGCACTCGTAAACCGAGTCCCAGCACTACTCAATTTTAAAATTATTAATCTCTAAGACTAAAATATTCATTCAACTATACAAAGCAAGTATTAAGTCAATGTACATCTTCAGCTCTTGATAAAAATAATTTTGAACAAGCTACATACAAATTCAATATAATAAAGTCGACCAACAAGAAAAAGAATCTAACGAGCTTGTCCTCAAATAAAATTTGCACCGAGCGGCAAACAAACAGTAAACGAAAAACGTAAACAAATCAACAATTTTTTGTACAAAGAATTCAAAACGTCTAAATCAAACAATCAATATGCATTTCAGTGCATATTCTCGTATAATTTACACGTGTTATGAGTGTCTTAGAGAAATGATATTCATAAGCCCGTGCCGAAAAACAGTAAAAAGACTCTTCATGTATTCGGGAGGTTTTCTAAGTGCCGTTTTAATATGTTCGCTAACAAACTATTTGGTTAATGGTAATTACCTCCAACTGTTACAAAACTCCTTGAGGTACCACACGGACTTAAAATATATCCTTATTTGGAGTCCAATCCCTAATCCAAGTTTTAAAAATAACAAGAAAATAATAGGCCAAAAAATATTTATAAAACAAAAGTGTCCACATATAAATTGCTATATTTCTTACGATAAGAATCTTTTGAAAGAGGATCACAGGAATTTCGATGCAGTGGTTTTCAAAGTGAAAGACATAATGAAATTAAGGGGGAAAAATATAAAGATAACGCGTTCACCAAATCAAATCTACGTTTTTAATTCCCTTGAACCATCAGACATGCATCCTGTATGCAATCCGATTTTCGATAACTTTTTCAATTGGACATGGACTTACAAACTAAATTCCGAGATATCCCATCCTTTTTTTAACATCTACGACATCAATAATGAAATAGTTGGACCGAAGTTGTTTATAAACTGGACAAGACAAATGGATCATACCGATAAATATAAAAGTAGAATGCGGAAGAAGACCAAAGCAGTAGCTTGGATCGTCACTGCATGTAAACTAAAAGTTAAACACGAAGAATTTATTAATGAATTTAAAAACGAACTCAAAGGGTACAATTATACGTTAGATATATACGGACCATGTGGTGATAAAAAGTGTCCTAAAAGAAGTACAAAGAATTGTTATGATATTATCGAACAACATTATTTCTTTCAAATGGTTCTAGAAGAATCATTCGCTGAGGATTACATAACAGAAAGAATGGTTAGAGCAATGACGCACATCTCTATACCTATCGTCATAGGAGGATCGCATTATAACAGGTAAATTACCATCAAAAATAGTATTTGTAAAAGATACATTTGACAAAGAGTTATTTATATGGTTTATTACATAGTGATTGCTTTGTTGTAGCTTATTTAAAATATACCAAATCTTTTTGAACTACATCAGGAAGTTAAAGTTAATTTGGTTTTATTTACATCTTCTGATTTTGACAAATTATTATTAATATTATGACTAAACAAATAGAAATATCTATAAAAAATAATAGGCTTCAAACATAATTGTTTCTACATCTAGTAATTAAAAGGGAAGCCATTGAAAACGTCTTATCACATCGCAATTTTAGCCATGAGAGGCATTTTTGACATATTAATATCTGGGTTACAGCCTTGCGATTCTGTAACTCACTTTTCAAACTCGCACAGCGGTTTTCGCAGCGACGGTCGCGCTCAAATCAGTCGTGAAGAAGTCATTTTACGATTTGGCATTCTTATAAACAATAAACTACATGCTCGAGTTTGAAAAGTGAGTTACAGAATCGCAAGGCAGAACTTTAACCATAAATTTTAATCTCCAATTATATTTTTGCAGATTTTTACCACCAGGCTCTTATATCAATGCCCAATCCTTTGATATAAAAAAATTGGGTGCCATTATCGATTACCTCATAAAGAACCCCACTACATACGAATATTTCTTTGATTGGAAAAATCATTACTACTACATGGCAAGACCTAGGTCTCACATGTGTGATTTATGTACGAAATTAAATGTAAATAATATCTCTTTAAATAAGCACTATTCAAAGTTTAGAAATTGGTGGGACCCAGATTATAAGGAACATTGTCAAAGTGCTCAGTTTATTAATAAAGGATTTTAAAATACACATTTTTTATTTGAATGTTTTTTCGCTTCTTCTATTTGTATCTTTTTGTAACATGACCAATCTCTTACTCACCGCAACGAAAGCCTTGAAGAAATATAGCACTTGGGGCGATGCCTATTAACTCCACTCACGCCGCTGTCAAAGCATGTTTGTATTTCCTTGATAATTTATTATATGTATAATTTTTTATCAGCCTACTCATGTCGATTTAGGCCTTAGTGGTAATGCTTTTCTGACTGCACGTGAAGATAAAAAATTACCTAATAAATTGCCGGCATTTGCCGGTATCCAAACGCTTTAGCTTATTTATAGAAGGATTAAATGCAACTGCGTAGCCCTCAACATAATATTTCCTCAAAATATCTATATAGCTATATATAGCTTCCAGGTGCTATTAAAAATGTTCAGTTCCTACAGAATTTTATTTAAATATCCTAACTCAAAAATATGAAGGGAGCCTATAGTTTTACTAATAATAGTTAGTAATAAAACTAAATTGTAGGAACAAACCACATAAATAATTCTTTGTGTAGAACTCCTTTTTATAAGTCAGTTTGCATAAAGAATCGACTTAAACTGCGTATTATCAAAAAGTTATTTCATATTCCGCATTAAAGGGCCCGAATCATTCGTCTAAGCCATCTGTGATTGACAACTTGGCTCAGATTTATTATTGAATACTGTTTTCCTACAATGCGTTGATAGATAATCAATTTCATTTTGGGAGCATCAAAAGAAATTTTCTCCTTTGGAATACAAAAGATATACAGAATTTTTATTCTCAGGTAATATTATGATGACTCAAATTATGGGCACAATTTCTATGTATCAATTTGTAATGCAGCTCATGCTTTCTTTAGATACATAGACTTTTAAAACAAAAATGAGATGTATATAAAATAATATTTATTGATCTTTTTAAGTTGGTAATCAATCCGTGTCTACTCAAAACAATTATTATCTCGCCGAGAATGGAACCCAACGTATTCGTGTTTTGTTGACTCAAAATTTTTTTTTATCATAACTATAATCCCAGCAAATCAAGGTTCATACGAGATATAGTCTATAATAAAGTCTCCTCCGTGTTAGGAAAGAGGTATAACTTTTTTTAATAGTTCTGTATTCAGACGTACGTTCACATCAGGTAGGATTGTGAAGAAAAAATAAAACGTTGTGAGATGCGGCCTAAAAGAAGGCACGCCTGTCCAGGTGTTGACCATTTTATCGCCGCTTATATTAATCCATATTATAAGTAACATTGAACAGAAAAAAAAACTGCAATGTATATGTGAGGAGCAACTTTTAACCTGCATACATAATGTAACTACAAAATACCTGAAAGTTTCTATAATTAGTGAAAATCTCATCCATTAAATTATTTGTGCACCCCAAGGGCGGGCGGCGCGATTGGCCGTGAGGGCGTAATCAATTATTTACACCTGTCAACACGCAAAACAATGGATGGTGAATCAGGTTTTTTATTTTGGTTTCTAATTTCCATTTGCATGAATTCAGTTTGAAGAAAAAGCTTTTCTTGTATTGTAATGAAGGGACACCAAATATAAAAGTACGGGGGCGATATAACGATGATTTTTTTACAAGTATGCCAAAATATAAAACAATGAAATGATAGTAATATAGACCATTTGATTTTTAAAATGGCCTTTAGAAATTTTCAAGTTTTTGTAAGATAATCCTATATATCGATGGATGGAATTTATTTTTTGGGAAAAGGGATACTTTTCTTTAATAAAATCCCAAAGGCTCTTTTATCTCAGCCTTTTAATAAATTTAAGAAATGTATTAAAGAAAAGCTGTGTAAAAAGGCTTACTATATAGTTAACGATTATCTAGTTGATAAAAAGGCCTGGGACTAGTGCTAGACAGGCTACTTCTAATTAATTTGCGATATTTGTTTCAAAATAAGTGTTGTTTGATGATTTGCTATTAAAGAGTACCGAGAATTTTTTACGCCGGCCTTTTCTCTCGGCCTACACCCGTCTTCTTTGCTGATGAGTAGGGATGCCTACAAATTCAAATTTAATGACGTGGAATAAGTGATATCTGTATCTTATGTTCCATAAAAAACCGTGTATATTTTATTTTTATTTTAAGTGATGAAACGAGGCAGAAGGGATCACCTCAAATACTGATCAGAACACTCTCCATAGTGTAATGCGTTTAATACATGTAATATCTCACGTTTAATTAAAACTATGTTAATACACAATAATTCGTAGCTATAACATGTAATGACTGCATGTGAAGTTGTGTGCAGTGCTCAGGTGCGCGTTCGTAGGCGCAGTTATATTAATACCACTACTATTGCTTAACCGCCCTCGAAGCCTTTATATAGTATAGTATATTAGTCTACTAAGCAAATAAATTTTCACTTTTCTCTACATATGTACTCTATACACTTACATTTTAAGACGTCTAAAACAAACACTATTTAGAACGTTCCAGTTAAAATTTATTACAAAATAAATTTACTACACTTTGAATAATATAAGTGGATTGAATCGGTGGTTATTGAACAAATATTATACATTTGTTTATGTTAAGTTTTCTTTAGGTTATAGTTGTCGGTTAGAGCATCAAATTATGGAACCAGCTGCCCACTGAAGTATTTCTGAACCAATTCGACTTAGGGTCCTTCAAGAAAAGAGCGTACCATTTCCTAAAAGGCCGACAACTCGCGAGCCCCTTGGCATTGCGAGTCACCATGGGCTTGGGGCACTTAACATCAGTTGAGCCTCCTGCCCGTTTGCCTCCTATTACATAAAAATTTGATGTAAATAGTGTAATCATATTACAGAAATATTAAATTATTTTTTATTTTTAAAAGAGGGGTCTATAATAAAATATTATATAACCTTTAATTATGTCTCCAAACTTTAAAATCAGTGGCGCTAAAATCTCTTTAGGTCTGGGCCTCTGATTTCTGAATCTGTTTCATGATCATTTTTAAATCTAATAGGCAAGTAGGTGATCAGCTTCCAGTGCCTGACACACGCCGTCGACTTTTTGGGTCTAAGACATGTTGCTTTCCTCACGATGTTGTCCTTCACCGTTCGAGCGAATGTTAAATGAATATTAGTCCATTGGTGCACAACCGGGAACCGAAACTACGACCTCTGAGAAATGACGCTGAAGCCACTAGGCAAACACTGCTCAAACTGTCTTCAAACTACTATCTAATAAAATCCAGTCTCGTAATGGTTTTTAAAAATATTTTTGCAAAGTTTCCGACGCAATATCGAATCGAGTTCCAACGGTAGTGGTGCTAGAACAATGAAACTCGCAGGTGTGCAGCGGTTCGTTAACACCTATCGACTACCATATATTGGTGGAATCTCACAATCCAATTGTGGCCTGCAGAGTTTGATTGTAGTTTACAATACCGGTCTGTAAGCCCCACAGTATTGTCGTTGAAATAAAATTCCGACCTATTAATTTTACTCAGTATATAAACAAATGGCGAATAAATATATGTACACATTGGCATTTTCATTTTGTGAATAAACCTTTTGTGTTGTGTACATCGATCATCCACTGGTTTAGTGGTGATGAACTCTATATAGGGGCGTTTTCAAAAAGTTTTCAAACAGAAACAAAAGTTTTTTTTAACAAAAAAATTTTTTTTACTGTTCAAATGTCGGCTATTCACCAGTCTCTCTATTTAGTGCGCAATTAATGATAGTAAATATTTTATTTCCAACCTTTAGAAATGTTCAATTTATTGTTTAGATTTATTACACGATATCTAACTTCCTTCAATTATCGTATCTATCTATGGCTTTCTTTCTCCATTCGCTTCCTGCTAACGCTTCTATCTCTTATATCTTCTATCCACCTTTTTCTAGATTGTCCTCTTCTCCTTTGGTCCTTTCCATATAGTTGTCTTTAAAGCTCACGCGCAATTAACTCTTGCTATTGCGTGTGGTGGACTCAGTTTCCGCTCTTAGTCTCTTATTGCAAACGCACGACTTCATATAAAGCAAGGTTTGCAGGCTTATACGAAGAACGAAAAGAAGAAACCTGCTTTTTCAGACCCAAGAATCGGCTAAATGGCTAGTGATTATTATAATCCAGTGGCGCTACAACCTTAAATGGCTCTTGGTATGCCTGCCTGTCAAGCCTGCCTTGCGATTCCGTAACTCACTTTTCGAACTCTCACAGCGGTTTTCGCAGCGGCGGTCGCGCTCAAATCAGTCGTAAAGCAGTCACAGAAAAGTGAGTTACAGAATCGCAAGGCTGGTCTCGAGATACTGCACGGATTTCCATCCGGTTAACCAATACAGTGATGATATAAAATTTGTCCAGAGCTTGTGTCAATTGTATTTAATGATATTTTTAGTGAAGTTGCATTGTAGGCATAACCGTACCAAGCGGTGGGCTATTTATATTTTATAATTGTATTATCGAAGAATAATTTCGTCCCCAAGTCTGCAAGTCAAGTGGTGATCTGGTTAGCATACCGTCGAGTGCGCCTGCTCGCATATTCATCAAGCTTTGTTCCTGACCCTCATCACCTCCCCTTCAGTATGCTAATAGACGATCGAGTTTGCCGTCAACTAGATTTTGCATATTATAAATATCGAATTAAAACGCGTGTAATTACTAGATATTACTTCTACGTACTTTGCATTCTAAATTAATTTGTTTTTACTGCGATGAATAAAAATTACTGCTAAAAACATCGATTTCAGTTAAACAAAGGCCGGCAACGCACTTGTGAGCCTTCTAGCTATGTGAGTGTACATCAAGTATCACTTAACATCAGATGAGCCTCCTGCCCGTTTGCCCGTATGCCCGTTTACATAAAAAAACAAGTCGTGGGGCTGATTTTTATATCTGATATCCATGTTCCATACTTTAAAAAAACTATATTAGATGTAAATAGTGTATTCATATTACAAAAATACTTTGTTTTACACAAGTCCGCGGAACTAAAAATAAATTTATTTCATAGCCGCATTTGTATTTAAAACTAAATAACTTACAGAATTAGTTCTTTAAAATTAATTATAATATATATTATCATCATTCGTAAGTCTTATTTATGGCAACATTCAGTTTTTAAATAATTTTTAACATATTTATATAATTAATTACCTAGATTTCGATGTAAGAATTAATTCCTATGAATTCTACTGACACGGTTTTTCCTGACACTAGATTTAAGAAATGCTTATATTCGAAATTTAAATTAGAAGCACAGTGGCACGATTATGCCTCCTTGAATATTCATTAGATCTTCTTTATGCTTCAGATTAATGGATAATCTCATCTTCGAAGAAAGCCTTCTTAAAAACCCGTAAAATCTATTAGACTAGGCTAACACTGCTCTTATGCGAATCTATTACCAGTGGCGTAATAAAACAGTGGCAGGGCTGGCAAAATGCCACGGGCCCCCGACCCAAGAGATATTATGTTCTATGGATGAATGTGAAGTCTCTAATATGCATTGAGCTAGCGTGGGGATTACAGACCATTCCCTCTTGCCTAAGAGAGGAGAAGAGGCCTATGGCTATTAGTGGGACATATACAACGTGGGTACACTGAAAATGTCGAAGTCTATTAAAATTAAACTGAGTACAACGTGACGATTTTTACGTATAGGGCCCCATCAAAAAGAATTTGCCACGGGCCCGAAATGGTACAATTACGCTTATTATAAATGGGAATTGTTCTTATAAAGGCAATAAATGTTTTGTTTATATGAATAAAACTTCTTTAATATAAACTCTTGTGGATTTCTGGGCTCAAAAGGTTTTATTTTAATGCTTGTTTCCCTTGCATTAGCAACGGCAACGGGCAGGAGGCAGGAGGTTAACCTGATGTTAAGTTATACCGCCGCCCATGGACACACATTGCCAGAAGGCTCGCAAGTGCGTTGCACACTTGGTACGCTCTTTTCTTGAAGGAACTAGGAAAAAGTTGTTACTTATAACCTCTCAAGGCTTAAAGTATTTTTTAATCTAACATTTAAATTAACCTTTAAACTAAAGGTCGCTCTTTATAAAATTAAATGTCAGCTTCATCAATAATTTGCCCTTTAGCTTCTAAAAATTGATTTTGCTTTTTAATATACATTCGTTTAAGACGCTACATTTTGGAAATTATATTAATTTAGCAACAATTTGTTTTGTTTTATAATACGTTAATAGTGTAGTCCTTAAATCATTCAAGTACACGGTCATTGTATTTGCGTCTTTTAATGTTTAATGTGTATTAGTCTACTATTAGAGATTTAAGACTCTGAGGGTAAGATTAAGGCTTGAGATATAGTAGCCTGTGTTAAATCTTATGAAAACAAAACAAGTAAAACAAACCAATTATCATTTAACTATAAATTTTCCAGAAAAGCCTGGTTCAGTCTATTTCTCTTACATTGAGTTTTAGGCTGAGATTTAGAGTTGAGACTCACGCGTATGACTCTCATGTGACAGTCCTACGTTTTTCACGGCTGTCAAACCGTAATAGCGTTGAACTGAGAGTCCAGGTTATATTGAACGTCAAATATTTGTTAAAATAATATCATCACTTAATTTATACCAATTAAAAAACTTGTATTGTAACAATGTAACAAGCTACAAAGGTGCAAGAAACAAAATTCCTTGTCTATGTCCTTCTGTGTAACATAATTTTTATTAGCTTATAAGCAAAACACAAACGCCACTTAAACAAAAAAAGAAAAGCCAGTAATAGCGTTAAGTCTCTACTCTAAACCGCTGGAATCTAACAGATTTAATGTCTACTCTCATTAACATAAGAGAAAACTTCAGCAAAAGTCTCGGCTCCGCCTGGAATGCACCTATCCCTCAAGGATTCCGTGTACCACCAATTCCTGAATGTCCTCTTAACACTTATCCCTGTCCACTCATTCAGTTTAACACACAGGTCACATAGCCCCTTCTCCAATGTAACTTCTCTTATTACATACGTTTGTCGCCAACTATGGAAACCTTGATATATTGATGGATTGTTCATGAGATACTTCACCGTTTCTACTAATGCTTCATTTGATGTGGTCTTAATATTTATATATGAACCTTCGGGAAGAAATCTGCAAAAAGAATTTGGTGTTAGCCATAGAAACAATAAAAGTTTCAATGAACTGGAGACAAGTATGCTAGATACTGAATCTTTGATTCAGTTTTGTTTTTCTATAATAGTATATAATTAAGTAGTGTTGCCCTAGTGGCTTCAACATGCGGCTCATCCCGAGATCGTAAGTTTGGTCCCTGGCTGTGCACCAATGGACTTTCTGTCTATGAGCGCATTTAACTCTAGCTCGTACTGTAAAGGTAAAGATCGTGAGAAAACCGACTTGCCTTAGACAAAATACCTTAGTTGAAAGCGTGTATCAGGCACAGACTTATCTATTAGAAAATGAAACGGACACCGATTTTTTCGGTAAATGATATCAAGCTAATTTCAGAAAGTGATTAATTAGGATTGATTGATTTATTTATTTTTATTTATAAACGTTGCATGTACAGAAATGTAATAGAATTGACATAAATTAACAAAAAAGGAGGGCAACTGGCGGCCTTATCGCTTTCGAGCGATGTCTTCAAGACAACCACTGCGACAAAAAAATTAAATTAGATAAAGTAAGCGCAAGAAGTTCAAAAATACAGAACATTTAAAAAATAGGACACATGAATCACGATAATTTTAGAGCAGTAGTAATCTATTAGCTTACCTTTTATAATCTGCATTTCCTAAGACAATCGGAACTGCGTAGTTTTCATATGCCTTAATAACATCTTTAGTAACATAATCTGTGCCTTCACTATCCTCGGGTACAAAATAAAAGTAATAATCTTGTTTAATAAGTCGATAGCAAATATTTTCAGGACATTCAAACATCCCACAGCCGAATATGTCAAAATCAAGAAAATGATATCGGAATATACTTTGCAATTTTATAGCATATTCAAGTCTGTTGTTTAATGTCTTACATTTATCTACTATCCAGACCATGGCTTTTCGTTTACGTGTTAAATGCTTTTCGTAATTAGTTACATTGTATTTCGTTGTATCCCATTTTACATTTCTTTTTGGAGCTACAACATTTCCCTTTGAGTCCGTCACTTGGAATTGGGGATGTGGTATATCAGAATCCAATTTGTAAGTCCACGTCAGATTAAAGAAGTTATCCATATGAATGGAGCAAATTGGATATGTGTAAGATGACTCCATACTATGGAATACGTACTTTTGTCTAGGCGATCGTTCCTTTGGTGTATTTCGACCTCTCCAATTTTGCATAGTACTAGCATTAAACACGATTGCGTCAAACTTTTCTATATTCTCGTTCTGGTAATGCTTATTGGCTGTGATGAAGCAATTTGTGTATGGACATTTATTGTTTATAAATATATCCTGACCTTCTTCCAAATCAACAGTGGGATGCCATTTATTCGTCCAGATCAGGATGTATAGCAAATCTTCTGTTTTCCGGACCGGTTCTTGTAAAAAATTATCTTGGGTGCTGATTACATGGTCGAGATTCGAGTTTCTCAATTGGAATGTGTAAAAACCTAGAATCGCGTACAACAATAATCCAATAAAGCTGAGTAAAAAGAATAATTTTGCGAAAAACTCTGTCCTAAGAAACATGGCGATAGAAAAGATGAAAAGACAATGTCGTACAACTTTAATAGTTCTTCAACATTACCTTGTGTTTGTAAATAGTAAATTCTTCATCTTTCAATAAACAAACAACGTGTTATGTTGTCAACGTTCTTGTTTACGTTTAATATACGTACATTATATATAATGTGACTTTTAACATATTATACTTTCAACTTACTTTATACATTCAAAGTAATTTTATTTTATTGAATTACTAAAACTTAAATCAAAAGTTCATGTGACGGTGAAACATAACTTATGACACATTTCTGTCCACGATAACGTGAACTTACATTACAATATTAACTTTATACTTAGAAACAAAAATCTAATAGCACTTTCTAAATAGTGATAACTCTTTTTATCCCAGAGTAAACAAGTAGACGGAATCAGGCCTATAAAGATCACATTTTCTAAGTTATTATTATAGTATGTTATTAATTTAGTATCTTTCATGTTATGTACAACTGGTATTGAAATGGGTAAGCTATATTGCTTCAGTAAGGCAAATGTGGGCGATGACATACTAAAAATGTCTGGGGAGAAATGGATGAGAGAAGCAAAACATTGATCCAAATGAAGAGGCCTTTACCCATAGGGGGTCCGTACTACAAGACTCCAAAATTATAAAGATCAACTAGACTAAGTATGTAATAAACTAATAACAAATCTAATATATACATTGTATTTTAAATAGTATAGAAAAAATGGGTTTTATTATTTACGTTATTAAAGTCTTCATACGCGTATAATATTGAATAGAGTATATTAAACCAAAACTAGTAACTACAGAGCTATTAAATCATAAGTCCGACCACAAAGTTTTAGTCGTGGACGTTCGACTCTCAAAGGAGGTTGCCAGTTCGCAGTCGAAAAGCTCTTGAGAGAAATTTTCTATCATTCGACCCCCTCTATTTGCTAAGACCCTGTTTCGTTACGAGAGCACTTGTTTCCATTGTTCCTCGGTTTATTCATCTAATGTCACTTGAAAATATATTTTTATTGGAACCTTAAATAAAGATGTCTTCGAAAAATAAGAGATGAAGATTTTATCTATATATATATAATGAAAATGGTCTTCGTTTGAGGCTCAATCACGCCTTTTTTATTGCTGTTTTACTTTTATGAAAATTTATCCATACGGACTTCACCGCGGAAACATTCGGGGAGGCTTCCTAGAACCTCTAAACGTCAACATCTGTTAAAAACTCGATTTTCGAAATATTTCAATTTTCTTAGCGGGAAGTTAAAAAGAGGAATAATAAAAATATGAAAAAAAATAAAATAATGAAACATAAAATTTATTTTAATTCGTCCAGCAAAGCGGGCGCGAAACGGCTAGTGTTTCGTATAAAAGTAGTCTGTATCTTTTGCTGATGGCGACACGTATCTCGTTCGTATATTATAAGTTTCTCATGTAAATAAAAATACATTTTTTGTAATGAGAAATAAAGTTCTTTAAATTATCTTTTGTTAATAATATTGTTTCAAGGAATATATGAGGCTTAATTTATCAATTTACGAGAAAGGAATTGGTATAACTATAGGCTGAGTTTTTTGTATAGAAGCTATCAAAATTGTGCAATTAAATATCGAGGTACCTTGATAAATACTAATAAAGAATACAACAAATGGTTCCTGTGACAGTATACTCGCTAATAATTTTAAACTAAAGTAGTTTCAACTACTTGATAGCTTCATATCAAAAGAATTAGCCACTTAGAACGCCAACTATAATAATTAAATAAAATATCAAAGTTCAGAAGTAAGATTTTTGACCCAATACTAAAAAGACACCAGTAGTACGGAAAATGAAAAATGCACACTGCTAGGTACAAAGGTCACTTGTCACTAGTCTAAGATTGTTTGGTCGCGATTAAAAGCTGTCGCACAAATCGACCAAAATTTCCGCAGAACTATGGACACTAATATCATTCTTTGCATGTAGGACGTGAAGACTTCGGCAAATATGAGCGTCGCGTATGAAGTCAAACAAAATTATGTATTCCATAGGCGAATGCTACACGCTCGATATTTATCGTGATATTTATCGTGATATTTATCTTGTATTTTTTTAGTATACTACACACTCGATACGAATCGCGTCAGTACGACGGTAAATTTCATTGAGTACACTCGTACATTTCGTGTTACAATATGAGTAACAATATTAAGAAAGCTTGCGTTGCCAGTATTATTATTATTATTATCAGTATATGCTGATATACATCAATATCCAAGACTTTGAATTGTAAACATTTTCCGCTGCAGCACCAGATCGTTTCAAATCTGTTATTTTTTAAATTATTTTCTGTAGTTTGCCTAGTTTGCATTTGAGGTGTCCCATATGGCCGATTTACACGTATTAAGTTGACTAAAAATTTACTAAATATTAACTTAATTTTAAGTAACTTAACCCGTGTAAACAGTGAATTTAGTAAGAAGTTGCAAGTTAAAATTTAGTTGCAACTAAACAAGGTAGAATAGAATTTTGTCTATTTTTCGGTTAAGTTGGTGGGCGTGGCTAATCACTTGACACGTTTGGACAGGCAAAATTTAGTTAAATTTAAGTGAAAAGCATAAGCTGGCGGAGTCATTGCAAAGCTATGCTTTTGCTTTCGGCGCTGGAAGCTCAAAAACATATCCAAAACTATTTGTCCGATATGCGTATACAACAATTAATGAACAGTAGTAGAACCCCTTCCCCAATGAATAATAGTAGCCGTTTTACTCCTTCGCCTTCTTCAAATACGTATTACGTTGAGTCCCCAGAACCTTCACAATCATGTATTGGAGCATACAATACAGTAAATCCCCAATCAGGAAGAGAAAATCCTATAATATTTTGTTCTGTGGTCGTCCATCTTGAGCGAATAAATGAGTTTAACTAATTATTTAGTATTTTTACGTGTAAACGGTTACTTAAAATTAAGTCACTTGAAATTTAGTTAAGACTTGGCAACTTAATACGTGTAAATCAGCCTATACTTATAGGTAATGTTTCTAATACAAGTATGAATTCTCTATATTATTCCGCCTCCATATATGCGCGTCCTCTTCCATCGCTGGCAGAATAAATACTGACGCGATAAATATCGAGCAGAGACTAGACGCTCGATATTTATCGACGATAATTGATACGGATCGTGGATTTTTAGATTTCTAGAAATCCAGCGATCCGTATCACGGATCGTGATACGCATGTACTACACATCGTAATTTTGGATCACGATCCAAATATCACGATAAATATCGAGCGTGTAGCATTCGCCATAAAAATATACCCCTTTACGTGACAACTACGTGTTGACGGCATATATTAATGTATCGTCTTTTGAAGATGTACCCAAATCACATTTTTTCAATACAAATATTGAAACACTGAAATTTTGAATTAAATAAATAAATTACGACGAACATAACAAGTTAAGTACATTTTATCGGTCATATAAAAATCCAAAACTTAACTCTGAGTTTAGCCATATTTGTTGCCATGGTAACCGTTATTCCCATATGGAAAAAACATCGTAACATTTTTTACCTACGTACCTTTTAACTTCAACGTAGAAACAAAAAAAGTGTGTGTGTGTGAGCTACGACGCACGATTGGAGTTTACTCCTTACGAACGATAAAATGGCGATAATGTTCTGTGGCTGTCGACCATATTTTCATACTAAAGGTGGTAAGAAACACTGACAATGTTGTAACGTGGCTGTCAAAACGTGAATTCAAAATAGAAAAGTCTGTGTAATGTATTCCATCTCATTCTTTTACACGTTCAATCCTACAGATATATATGTTTGTCTCTTTCTACATAACGCCTCAACTTTTCGTGTTACACTTGATTTTACTCCTCATAAAATTTCCGTACCGGGCCTTATAACTCAAATCGTTTCTTAAGAAGTAAACTCTATATGTTTGTCTCTTTCTACATAACGCCTCAACTTTTCGTGTTACACATAACGCCTCAACTTTTCGTGTTACACTTGATTTTACTCCTCATAAAATTTCCGTACCGGGCCTTATAACTCAAATCGTTTCTTAAGGAGTAAACTCCAATAAACTCCAAAAACAAATACATAGTGCAAAAGCGCGATTCGAAAGCGCGCTCTCAGGGTTTTGTTAAGCCACTGCTTTAAGATATTAAATCAATTCCTTCACTAAACATTGAATACCAATGACAACCGTGGTATCTGCTTAGCAATGTCAGTGCCTTAAATATTTGGCATGTCTGATGCGAATTCCAGGGATTCGGTCGCGCCAAATATTCGTCATATTGATTTAGTGAAGATTTTGTCTTAGCGATCAATCAGCTATGATCTGAATGTTTACGTCATCATTCTTATGGCTTAAGGCAACTGGGAAATGGGGCAGACACAGAATGTGATGAACAAACAATATAAATGACCTATTGCATTGCTTAATTTGTAAAGTAATTCTTTGTGCCTATTTTAGTGTACAATACTTGGCGATTAAAAAGAGGGGCGGAAAGTTTCTTGGGGCATGGGGCAGACGCAGAATGTGAGGAACATGTATACTAACAATACAATAATTGACCTATTGCATTGCTTAATTTGTAAAGTAATTCTTTGTGCCTATTTTAGTATACAATACTTGGCGATTAAGAAGAGTGGCGGAATGTTTCTTGCCAGTTCTTCTTACCTACGCCCTTGACTTGCGAACTGGTAGTAAATGTAAATTTACAATTAATTTAACTTGACAATTCAAAAGTGTACTTGGTTACCCACTTGAATAAAGATATTTAGAGTTTGAGTATAGTAGTTCATTGTCTTTACATATAATTATTTAACTAATGTAAAAAACACATTGCAAAACCTATTTTTAAGAGTAAGTGTAGAGTTTCTTGCCCATTCTTCTCCACACAAAACTACCTTTTGGAAGGGGCAACTAGAATCATTATTTTATTTAACGTTCAAAAGTGCTATTTTAGGTGGTCTAATTGGAATAAATGAATTGACTATTGACACGGTTCCAGGTCTCTTTAACGTAAAGAAGAACCAAACTGGGAGTCGATTCCACAGTTCGCTAGTTCGAGAAAGAAGTCTTGTGAAGCGGAATTATATTATGAAGAAGAACAAATCAACTACTAATATTATTAACTATGGGAAACGTCATCATCCTCAAGTCATGGCAGCCCATGAACACCCATTTTAGTGTGTGTTGCTGGCCTTTAAAGTATGCTCTTTTTTTAAAGAATTGGTCTAAAATACCAATGTAACAATAAAAATATAGAATGAACATTTCAAAACGTACTTAACAATAATGCGTATTTACTAAAGCGTGCAAAGTCGCGGTTAGCAGTTAGCTAAATAAATGTTAATTAATGTATGAACGTCTCCGCAAATCCCTCAGACATGGCCGAGACCGCAGGTGGAATTCTCGTAATTATCTCATTTGACTAATGAACTACATAATGTCACTACTAATAGTTATGCGTGTCCATATACTATAGAACATATCTCCACAGATCATATAATAATTATAACCTATGCGTCTTAGCCACAGATTGCATTTCTTTAGATTTTTGTCTATGACGGTTTCTTGAAGATGTTGTCAACGTATAAGCTGGTGTTGTTTGCTCTTATGGAAAGAATTCGAAATTTAAACGTGTGATCGAGGCCGACGATGTCTAGGAGGCGCTTCACTACTAAGCACACTACATAAGCGGGTTTTTTTTGTATGTATGAAAAGAAAAAAACTCCAAAAACTCTGAGTAATTACTAATTTCTTAAGATATAAATTTCAACCTGTGTGAAGCCGGGATATCTGCTAGTATAATGTAAGACAATTTAAATAAAATTTACCTAAGTCACCCCGAGGGGTCACCTCTCTATACTCTATAGGTTAGTAAATTTTATTCAAAAGGAACAAAACTGCAAATTATGTCTTTTTTTAAATGAATTTTCTATTTTCACGTAAAGCTATTTAATACGCGTCGCCAACCGGTCGTAAAACGTAATAATTGAAAATAATCCGACTTTTATATCGAAAATCGAAATCCAACGCTAGCAACACTGTCGAATGCTGTGAGACGATAAGAGAAATTAAATTTATATTTTATATGCTTGTGGGACATGTAAAACTTTGGTTTTAAAATATATTAAAAAGTGAAACAGAAAAGACAATGCAAAGATTTTTATCTACGTATTTGTATTTGTGTAAAGATAATTTACCGTTCTTTTAATAATAGCAACTATTACTACAAGGGCCCAAAGCTTTCATGCTATAAATCCAAGATACGTTTACTATGCTACGGAGATAAAGACGAGAGCACCAACAACTAAATAATAAAATATTAATAAATAATGTTACAATTAACTATCAAACCTATCAAAATATAATCTGTGAAATCATAGACACAACCAACTTGTATGGCCGCCAAACCATATTGTCAAACGATACAATTTAATTTTTGAATATGGAAAATGAACAACGTTATAGACTGAAAGACTATGGTTCGAAACCGGAAGTTATAAATAAATGACAATTGGTTGATCTGTCCAGTTTCGTTTTATTTTTCCCGCGTATAATAAATTGCCAATCCCCGATATCGTTGAAAACACGCAATATTTATTGGTCTATTAATTTTTGAAAATACCTGTAATCGTAAATCGTATTTATTTTAATGCTGTTTTCGAAATTCGTTTAAATCTCATAAAATATTAAATGATCGAATCGTTTAATAGTTAATTAAATACAATTTTCAATAATTCGCCATGTTTTAATCATATTTTTCTAAGTCGATCCTGTCCCTTCTCTAATTCTGCAGTCGTCGAAAACTTATCCCATTGTAGTATGAATTACTTGGGTCATAGACATACCAACTCGTACTTGGCAAACCTCTATAGTCTGTTCATGTGTGTAATGTTCCTTATAAAATAATTTATTATAGTCTGTTACTTCTAACAATTACTAACGTCAAAATTAACTTTTACTTACAGTTCTCAATCAGTCTTCTCCATCAGGTTTAATTGCTATGTAGTTTGATGAACAAGATGTTCGCTGCTTATATGTGTTGGCCTAGTGGCTTCAGCGTGCGACTTCCCATCCCTGAGGGCGTAGGTTCGACCCCGGATTTGCATCAATAGTCATTCCGTCTATGTACCCATCTAACATTCACTCCAACGGTGAAAGAAAATATCGTGAGGAAACCTGTATGTCTTAAACCCAAAAAGTCGACGGACTTATTGGTCACAGGCCTGATCGCTTTGCCCATTAGATTGGCCTGAAATGGCCACACTGAGACCTAAAAAGGCTGTACCACACTGATTATTTTTTTTATTAAAAAAAAAACAAATGTTAAGCCTGTGTGTAATATATAAAATACTAGAACGTAAAATCTAAGTAATAAAGCAAGTATAAAGTCGTATTAAACGGTAAGTAATAAACATGTAATCCACCTGAGTCTTGAGGTATTTGAAACTGGGAAGAAATGCGATAAAATCGAAGTTGTTCGCGAGTTTAAAAGTCTAATTTTCTGCCTTGCTCAGCTCGGCTTGAACATGAGCCAAGATCGGTACAATCTTGTGGATATTACTTTTAACTAGTTTTTTAATCACGTTATTATTATAGTTCGTTCTAATGTAAATTGTAGATTTGTTCGAGATGCGTGGATTTTTTTTACACGTTGTAGGCATGCAAATGTCATTAATTATCACAAGGTCATAATAATATGAATAGTTAAGTTGTTTATATTGTTTGTCAAAACTTAGGAATACTTTTCCACACTATAAAGGAATTCCTTTAAAAAATTAAATAAAAATAATTGGCGTTTATATCTTGTTAAATATATATATATAATCAAATATTTGTTTTATTATAGTATTAATCTATTATTAGTAAACATGTAATTATAATTAACAAAAAAATACAATTTTACTTAAGTTTGTTTACATCAAGAAGCGAACGTTGATTAATATAATTCTCAAAAACCTTCTCCATCTCTAATATAGAGATTTTTATTATATACTTAAAAATTAATACATGTTTTATTAGGGTAATAAATAAGTATTTTACCCCACACAACCTTTGAAAAGACGATTCCCTTTCTCGAATAAGAAATAAGTTATATACTTGAAGCTGCGCTTTAAAACAATTTAAGAACCTCAGGATAATCCGATATGAGCTAATCAAAAATAACTTATCCCCAAGCGAAGACTCGGAGACCGGTAATGTGTTCCCCGGAGGTGGAGATATGCATACGAGAATTACCAGGCACATGAAACATAATAATGATAGTAAGTACTACAGTGAAATAATTAATGACAATATTTTATTAACTAACCCTCATTTTTGTCGTAAAAGTACTTTAATTTACTAGATTCGTTGTGTCAAATTTATTTGAAACTTAAAGAATATCGCTTTCGGCATCTAGAGTTTATAGTATAAGATCCCGATATACAATGACCTTCACCGAGATGCTTATATATATAGTGATACATATATAATACTACCCTGATTAAAAATATTGATTGAAAAAAATTAAAAAAATTACTACATGCAAATTATAAAAAAAAAAATTTTTTTGAATGAAATGCTTCTAATTTTACATTTACTGCCAGTTCAATCAAGCGCGTAGAACGGAAGAGAAGAACTGGCAATAAACTCTCTGCCAACTATGCTCATAACAACGATCAATACGTATCTTAAAACGTGGACCTTGGGTACGTTTTTTTATGTAAACATATGGTTACCATGGTAACGAATTCGGCATACTATTAAGTTTTATAATAAGGCTGATTATGCCTTTCGCTTCCGCAATTTGTCATCGTGTTATATAAATGTTTTTAACCTCATAACTGATTGTATTATCTAATCTAAATTAATTTTAGTTAATCGTAATATTTTCACCTAGGCTTGCTAATGGATTCAAGTTTTTGTTTCACAGTTATAAGAGGATGCACGTAGAAATAATTAGGCAGGTAATGAATATAAGAGCTACTTAATGATATAATGCAAAAGCGTAAGTAGGTAAGAATGCTATAAATCGTCTGCGCATCTCCACGCGGAGTCTCCGACCAATTAGCGCAAGATGGTGCCACATTCCTTCAGATGGTCTTATGCAATACAGAATCATTCGAAGTTGATAGTATTTATTTCCTTATTTTCTATTCTTATAGTAACTTAATACAATGGAAAACTTATTAATACAAAAATTAAACTATAATAATTCCCTTTGGAGTCCAATTCCCAATAGTGTCTATTGGGCCGCGATTAAAGATTTAAGTTGGCGCATGGTAAATTGTATCGGTGACCTCAGAGCTGGTGATTTCCTCCCTCCTTACGAATAAGTATCGCAATACAGCTAGGAAATGCTGCCAGCGTTAAAGGTACACTGCCATAGGGACCAAACTTTTAATTTGTTCTAATCTTATTTTTACTAATTTTTAATTACTTTTATTACTACTATGTAAACTAAAAACATTATATGACATCTAAACAAAACAAAAATACATTAAAAACTTTTTAAAACAAATTATAAATAATGCAATCCTTGTGAATTCAGCCAGCGTGGCAACAAAAAATACCACTATTTGCAATAGCATTCATGGTGCGCAAGACGCGTGTAAATGGTGCTTAAGTAAATTTCTACGAACTCCCGGCACTGCAAGCAATTGCGACCTCTTACCACGCCGAGTGTGATTATTTGGCACTCGCAGCCCCAGTCTCTCGAACATTTCCGCATTTCCTACCTCTAAGGACCTTAAAAAAATGTAGTGTGACTATACATTTTTAATATTAAAATACTAGGTAATCCCAGCTTCAAACATGTACCGGTTTTTTAGAGCACTTTAAAGAATTATAGTAATTTAGTTAAATTTATAAAATTTTGACAAAATATATTCCTAATCTCATATAATCCCCAATCAGACAGACGTTGCGGAGGTATTTGCTTTGTAATATATAGTAAAAAAAACTATTTTTTATACTTTAAAATGCCTGAATTCACCAAATTCTACACCCAATCAGCATCTCATATCTATAAATATATGTCATTCATATTAGAAGTATTACGACATACACCATTTGACAGATGTCGTCAAATTATCCTTTTATATATTGATTATATACGTATAGGTAAATATATTACATACATGTTGCTGGGTTTTTACTACGAAAAAAAACCAGTGGCGCTACCTTTTAAGGTTTGGCCTCAAATTTGTGTATATGTTGAGTGATCATTTGTTTTTTTTTCTAATAGGCTTGATAAGCAGATACCTAGTCTTTTTGGGTCTAAGGGATGTCGGTTTCCTCTAATGTTTTCTAGCGATTGTTATATGCGCATATAGAAAGTCCATTGGTGCACAGCCGGGGTTTAAACCTACGGTCACCATGAGAGTTACCAATAAAGACATACCTTCAATATAACCATAACTACACTAATGACTATCATATAGATAAGTTTTAAAATAGGTTCACTGTGTACAAAAATACTACCTAGTTTCTTTAAATATTGACAATGTATTTTAATCGTAATAGTCATATAGTTTCATATCTCTTGCATAATACCATCTCAAGTCTGGCATCGCGGCGAGGCGACTTTAGTTTTTAACGAATCCGAGAAAGCGTTAATTACTTGCACACTAATTAATATGATTTAAACATTGGTAAAGTTGAAAGGGTGAAAATTTGTTTGTGACACATTTCGTAGTTACTCTATAATTAAAAGCATGGACTTAATAAAATTCCAAAGCTGACATAACTGTCATTACAAAACAGCCCTCCGATTCTGTAACTCACTTTTCGAACTCACACAGCGGTTTGTGTTGTGGAACCGCTGTGTGAGTTACAGAATCGCAGGGCAGATGGGGTAATGTATACAGAGAAGTACTAAACAATTATGTATAGTGTGTCAATCGGAGTCAATATTTGAAACTTAAAACCTTCCCAAGCCGATAACCACATCGTTATTATAATGTTTTTGCTATACTTAATTATTAATTAATTATTAAACAGCTGTTTCTAAATTTCTAAAAAGCCTTTATGGAACAGAACATTTTTATCGATAGCCATATGAGGTAGACTTTATATTAAATTTTATTTTGTTTGTAACTTTAGTATGTAGTCATCGCTTTCTATATTTTATAACCACCATGGAAGGCTGGTGACCTGTTAAAACAGAACTTCTATAGTCCTATTATAGGTACCAGCCTCTCACAGAGACGGTCAATACAGCGCAAACCTGTAACGTGCAAAATTGTGAAGAGGCAAATAAACTTTATTATCATTTATGGGCTGTAATTTTATAAAATATCAATCATATCTCTACTGTAAATAACATATAAGGGAATAAAACCATAGACGGGCTGGTAGTCTAGCCGTAGCTTCATGATCAACGCTTTCTTTGTATATAAGAGAATTCGGTTCCAACGGAAGTAACGACGTTAATATCTGCCATCCGTTTCCGTAAGCTATAAAAGAGATGTGTTTATCAACAATTTAACTATAGAATTATAGAATTCTAGACATTGAAGCACTGCATCAGAGTCTATGATTGATAACGCAATATTCCCAGAGGAACAGAAGGCATTCATCTGAGTGACAACTATTGTGATCTTGGTGTATTCAACACCACCAATGGTTTAAAGGGTGTGTTAAATGATTTGTCGTTTTCGATAAAACCTAAATCACGACAAACACACCTAAGGATGTGGGTATACAGTATAAAAACCTTGTTAGTATTTATCTTCATATATTTATTTTTAGGTTATCATTACTATAGTTTAGTTGTCCTTTTCGTTACGTAAAGATATGCGTTAATTTTTATTCATAAACTTGAATTGTGATTCATGAACCGTAAGATTAGCTATTAGTTTATTTTAGATTCAGTTTGGTAATTGTAATTTAGATTCAGTGTGTAAATTTTCTCTGTTTCTTGGTTTTTATTTGGTCATTTTGTTATGCACTTCTTCTTCTCACTTTACCCTTAGTATTTTTATTTTAGTTACTGGGGTTGCCCAGAACACATCGCTTGTTAGCGATAGCCACCCTATTAATTTATGTTTCTTGTTTTGATTTGTAATGTAACGAGGTTTTAATATATAAATAAGTCAACGTAAAGAATGATTATATTAAATTTTTTGAGAATTATGAAAAGTTTTTCTTGTTATATTAATACATATTTATATTCAATGATTTATTCGTTCGTCGTATTCCACATATGTTCCTTAAACGTCCTGGAATAGGACTGAACAAAGGTGTTGATAGAAACAATAGATTAGTGCAGTGGAGAATAGCTCAGACCTCTGATTGTTTATCGCCTATTGATCCATTCACACCAAACAATTGTGTGCATCCATCATCATAATACATCTATAAATGTCATGTAGGTAGCTGGGAATTCGTATTCAGAAAATATTGCATATAGTTTGAGTTTGTGAGGCGGAGGAGACGGAAATAAAGATAAAAAAGGGTGCGTGTACTTATGTACGCGCGTAAGAAGTTATACTTCTTTGGCATTATTAAAAATAGTTTTTGATTGCATGCAAGGAGTCATTATAGTCAATAAAGTTCAGTTTACATTTGAAAAATTAAATAAATAAATATTTATTATTATTCTCTTACATAAAGTGTAACATAAATTTTATTATTATTCGAATATTGTTTTTAAATTATGTCCAATGCCGTAGCATCTTCCGTGGGCAACTTCATTCTGTTAATTTTGTGTCACGGTGCGCGCGCATCGTAAAATTTCACTCTCATCAATTTTTCATAACGCGCCTAAAGAAGTATAACGTATAACCGTATAACTTCAAAAATATACAATTTTGTGGTCTTTTGAATTGGTTACAAAATGTATCCAAACAAAAGCTAAAAAGATTAGCCAACTAGCCAACTAATCAATCATTGAAATAATTGACCGTTCTGTGGATAAATCTATATTTCAATTACAGAACATTGAATGAAGAGCTTTAAATAAAGATTTATATAACATTTTTATTCGTCAAGGAACATGTAACATTATTTGAACAACATTTAAGACAATCATTTCACAGAAAAAGAAACTGCAAAATACCTACAACAAAAAAAGATATGAATTTTTGAAACCTCACTGGCAGAAAACATTAAAAAACACACAAAAAAATATAACTCGAAAACTACAAACAATCGCGGAACATAATATGGGGTATTTTAATATACCCCCAGTGTGAGGAATCTAAAAAAAATATTGACGTCACTAGTTGGACCACCCTGTATATAACAGGATATTGCGTAGTTTAATCAAAGCACAAGAACTTTGTGAACATAATTATAACCTAAACATAGGCAGATGAAGTTCCATCAGCGCGTCTAGGTAATTTATTATTTTTAAGTAGCAGACTTTGACTTCAAACTTCCTTACACTAGACCTGGAACTCAGAAATATAGAAACATCTCTGTAACGTTGCTGCGTTGCTGTGTCGGTACGGAATAAGGAATTGAATACTATGACACTATCTGGTCAATATATTCTTGAAGCAAAAAAATATAAACGATTTTAAAACAAATGGAGACTTTCACCAGTATAATACGTGAAATAGAAATAATTTGAGTGTACGACAAACCAGGCTCCAGAAGATAAACCACTCCTTATATGGAAATTGTATTCGTTTTTACAACAAACTCCCAAGCAAAATTAGAGAATTATCACTAAATAAATTCAAAGCCCTCGTTAAACGTAAATTAATCAATAAAGCTTTTTATAAATTTGACGAATACTTAAATGATCCTAATCCTTGGGATTGATTTGCTCCAATTCAAACAATTTGTATGACTCAAAACTTAACGATTAAAAAGAGTGGTGGAAAGTTTCTTGCCAGTTCTTCTTGCCCGCTCTACGCCCTTGACTTGGGAACTGGTAGTAAATGTAAATTTACCACTAATTTAACTTATTTTTTGACGTTCATAAGTGTACTTGTTTACCTATATGAATGAAGATATTTTGAGTTTGAGTTTAATATTACTATCGACGTCTTATATGCAGAGAAAATAGATATATTTACCATCTCAAGTAAATAGAGATTCAATTCCCCTGACAACAAGCACTTTGTACGGTATAAGTCCCTGAGGCGTGGCGCAAAAAGATTTCTGCGTCTGCGGAAATCTCTCCAATTCAGTATTACTGAACAAGGCGAAAACGGTGTGTAATAGTATAAAAATGTCTGATGATGTGGAAGTCAGAAGTTATGCCATATGTCCCCCTGGTAGGGCAAAGCAAGTCTTCTGATTGGTTCACCAGCCTGAACATGAACACTTCAGTTTTTAATGAAAGAAAATAATTTATCTTTTTCTTTTTTTTAATTTTTAATTAAACCATTTAAACATTACTGTAGCGGTAGTAAGTTAATAAATAAAATCAAGAGCGCTACAACCTTTTTAGGTCCAGGCCTCAGATTTCTGTACCTGTTTCATTATCATATGATAATCTAATAGGCAAGTAGATGATCAGCCTTTTGTCGACTTTTTGGGACTAAGGCAAGCCGGTTTCCTAACGATGTATTCCTTCACCGTTCGAGGGAATGTTAAATGCGTGCATAGAAAGAAAATCCATTGGTGTACAGCCGGGGAACCTACGACCTCAGGGATGAGAGTCGCACGCTGATGCCACTAGGCCAGCCCTTCTCAGCATTAGTAAGTTAGGGATGCCATTTAAATCTGCATATTATAATTATTACCCAGGAGCAGGACAACACTGAAAGAAATAGTGTCTTACCAAAAATCTATGTATATGGCAATGAAACAGAGAAATGAAACCAATAAAGAATTATTATTTATGTACAATGTATTTCATTTGAACTCCAGTACACTATGACCAACGTACGAGAGAAAAACGAGACAAAGCTATTGAGAAATCATTGTATTCAGTAAGACAATTATAACAATACTATGTTGATTCTATTCTTATTTTAGTGATTAGTAAACATATCTAAAACAAAGGATAGTTCACACGCGACAATCGACAGGCCATGCATCAGACTGTCGATACCCTTCAGTGTGAGAGGAAGTCAAAATGTGGATTTCAATATATTTGGTGACTACGGTTTTCGTAAGTTTAATCAATATTCTTAAACTAATAAATACCCAACTACTAATACTATTTATCTAGGGTAAAAACAAATCATAGGTTGTACGAAGTGTTTTTTAGCCACTCATGTATTCGACCTCTTGGTTCTGTGGGCTATAACGGGCTTAGAATTCGCGCTTGCGTTGTACTTACTAAAACTGTACCAAAGGACAGTACTTCAATGTGCCTGATGGGTACGGCAGAAGGCGACATCGTCCGCCGTTACTTCATGTGCCCACAGCCAGGACTAACCTTCTGAAAAGGGCTCATATGATTACGTATTAGACATAACTCAACGAATTACATAGGTTAAAGGACCTCTTTTTATAGTCCGTTGATTCAACAAAAGATTCCGACAAAGGTTCTACTAATTGTTAGTGCCTATAGTAATTAGTTGACCCCGTACCTAGGACAAAAACGACTACTATACTAAAACAAAATAGGCGCATGGGATTATAAAAAAAATAATGCAGTAATATAGATACATAGTGCACACATATTTACAAATATTGCAATTATAGATTTTACATTATTCTTTATAAAAAAAATTATTAATTAACATAAAGTCAAACAGTATGTTATTCTTATCTTGTGTCTTCTAATTAATTATTTATATTTGTTTTTTTTATTTCTTGTGTATTTTTTTTATTGTTTAAACATTCTTGTTGCTTTAGGGTCACCCGTTAGGACAGGATTATTTAAAGAAAATACTAATCAATACAAAATTACTGATACTAAACTTTCAAACTAAAAATTGTGGGTATTGATTAATTATTGGTTAACAACCTTCTGTTTCTGTCTATACCTTATATGAAGTAGAAAATCTACCTTTGTAATAAACGGCTCAAATATAAAAATCTTCTCCAACTTCGATTATGTTCCCTTTGGAGTAGAGACTCTTGGGCCGTGAGGTTCATAGGCTTTAATTAAAGATTTAAGTTGGCGCCTGGTAGATAGTACCGGTGACCCCAGAGCTGGTGCTTTCCTCGCTTCACGAATAAGTATCGCAACACTGCGAGGAATGCCAGCATTAAAGAAACACTGCCACAAGGACCAAACTTTATAAAGATTTAATGTTAAATTTATAATTTTTAATTCATGTTATTATTATTACTATGTAAGTTAGTTCGCTTCGATATTTAGTGTAGATTAAAATTAATTAAGATTAAAGTTGCAGAAAAAAATAAAACATTTCAAAAATTTTCTAATATTTCAGGTATTGATAACAGCGCAATCCTCTGAGGATTTTACGGCATACACAGGGCATTACTCACAGAATCCGTCAACTGTCAATTTCAATGACATTTACAGCAATCACATGCTAAACGACAACGACGAAACCATAGACGATCTAAACTCCATTCCGACACAGTTCATCGAATTTCACCCAAAATTACTGGAAATATCACCCATAACACAGAAAGGACTTTCATCAAAGAAGGCAGAGGAGTCGGAAAAAGGTTCTTCTACTACAGAAGATAACCAGGTTAAAGTTATACCTATGAGAAATCATCACAGAGGAGTTTTAGATGTTTTGTTTCCTGCCGCAAGAGTACGTACTTTTAAGAACATTTTTGACACATTCAGGCGAGTGTTGTCATATACATTTTAAATGCATATAATGGGTCTTTGGGTTATTTTAAGTTGTAAATAAATTTATATGAAATTTTTGTTTTCTTTTTAATTATATCTTTTGCAAGAGAGAATACAAAAATAATACAGATTTCGTTGTAAAGGTGCTATTTTTATCGACTAAGTTAGAAAATTGTACAGTTCAAAAGATTTCTCTTAAATTTTAACTACCTGTGGCGAGATTTTATCCACCCCCATTCAAAGTAGAAAGTGTATCAATATTCATAAAAGTTTTCATAAATATCTCGTCCACTTTTAGAACTGTTGGCTGTTTTTTGGCTACCAGCCCAGCCTTGCTATTCTGTAACTCACTTTTCGAACTTGCACAGCGGTTTTCGTAGTGGCGGTCGTGCTCAATGACTGCTTTAAGACTGATTTGAGCCCGACCGCCGCTGTGAAAACCGCTGTGTGAGTTCGAAAAGTGAGTTACAGAATCGCAAGGCTGTTTTTTTATATGGCTACCAGCCCAGTTGGTCAATAAATCCACTGAAGTCATAGTATTTCTTCCTAAAACAACATTTCTCTAAAATCATGTGACAGTGCCAAAACTAGAAAATAGAAAATCATTACTATGAGCTACAAATGTGACAACATAATTAAAATAACAATAAAAACGCCCGTTCCATTTTCAAATTTCAGCTAAATTTAGGCGCCAGTATGTTTCTTGTTACTCCCAAGATTGCATGTAAATGAAATAATTTCGTAGATTATAAAGGCCATTACAGTCTCTGCCAAGGGTACTCAACAGCAGGGTCCTCGAGCGAAAACGTGATTCGGCCTGATTGCACTAATTACACCAACTACTATTGAACACTTGCACCCACTATGGCACAATTAATTTTTTGGGCAGGAGCCAACGGTTCGAAACAGATTTATATGTAAATTGTCTAAGAATATTTGTTGTTTAAAATGGTACTCCCTTTTTTATAAAATATTAATAAGTCTGTCTCTTTTGATACTCTTCCGTCTTTTTATGGCAAATTGTGTTTTCGTTGTGATAAAAAGGAACAGATGATTACTTGAGTTTATGTGTGTATGTTAACAGTGTGTGTGTTGACGGTGTAATAAGACTGATTTATAAATTAGTAAGTAGACGAACGGACCGGACGCTCATCACTCAACGGATATTTACATAGTATTATTTATTACATAGTTTTTGTGTGGGAGATTAAGAACGGAGAGAATGATATGCACGAGACGTAGTAGCAAGTATAATATCCGTATCACAACCAATACTATTTAGCGATAAGACGCGCTCTACTGTAAATTTTTCCCTTAGTCTTGGCCTCAAGTATCTGTTTTCTTTGTTTATTTTTTATCGGTGAACATCCTTCTGTGCCTGACACACGCTATCAACTTTAAAGTCTTAAAGACTTCCATTTAGCGTTTAAGCATTCAATGCGCTCATAAATCCCGTACACAGCCATGATTCAAAACTAATTAGAATATATTATAGCGTTAAGATATTCTAAAAAGCTAACAATTTCGAGAAAGGAGAGCTTTCAGAAAAATAGTATTTCTAGCTAATGAAATAAGAGGAAGTTTGTCTACGGTACAAAGATGCGCTGTGAAAATATTTTTATCAAAGTTATTGCAGCGTCCCTTTCTAGTCTTCCATTACTATAATTAAAACTGTTAATTATACCTAGTGTATTTCGTTTTAATTACAGAATTTATGAAGTTTTGCAATGTGTTATTTAATATTTAGGCATGGCACGTATATGATAAACACTTTAAACGACAAAGATGTAAAAGAAAAAACTTGGGTAACAGCTAGGAACAGCCCTGCGATTCTGTAACTCACTTTTGGAACTCACACAGCGGTTTTCGCATCGGCGGTCGCTCTCAAATCAGTCGGGAAGCAGTCATTTTATGATTTGGCATTCTGATAAACAATACACTACAAGCTCCCACCTTTTCAGCACGGCAGCTAGCTATAAAAGGTATATAAAATAATACAAAATATTATATTCTATACTTGATTCACTAAGTTCAACAATATACTTAGAAACAAGATTTAATTCTATGTTGTGTAATATATTGAATGTTGTAAACTTACTAAACGGTTACATGACGATGAAATAATTTTTTAAACCGGGCCAGTCATTTACGAGTTTTTTTCCCTACATAGAAAAATACAAATCTTTCCTCTTAATAATATTCCTAATGTGGAGGAAGAACTGTTCAAACCTAAACATTTTTATTGTCCTGTTCACTATTTAAATTAAATCTGTCAATCAGTGACCTTTTACCTTTTGAGGTCTGGGCCTCAGACTTCTGTATCAGTTTCATGATCATTTGTTAATCTAATAGGTGATCAGCCTCCTGTGCCTGACACACCGTCGACGGTTTTCAACCTAAGCGAAGCCGGTTTCCTCATATATAGCGCAATACGTAGAATGTAGATGTCGCTACAGTAAAGATTAGCATTAAACAACCTACCCCCAAAATAGTTGTCACTTTCCATGAAAAGATTGAAGGCTTCGCAAAAACTGCAAAAAAATTAACTAAACTCATCTCAATGTTAAAAAACAGCAATCCAATAAAGTCCTGAATTTTCTGTTTCAGCAAAAAACTCAATGAAGCCGCCGGGTTCGAAAGGGAATTTCGTAGACGTTAATAGACTCGAAACTAATCGCTATGATTTACTCTTGTATGTCAAAAACGATTTTAACATACGGAAGTTATAGTTTGCGAGTACTTATATCATATTTAGACCGTTTAGGACATAATAATGAAAGTTTTAAGGCTTTTTATAACCGGCATACTTATACATCCACTTTCCGTTCACACCACATTTTTAGCACACTCAATAAATATTCTGTGTTTGTAATGAAAACTCCAAATCGCCTGGACCGATTTTCATGAATTTTTTTGTGGATTCGAGAGTTTTATGTTTTTAACATACAGTTGTACAGGGTATGTTGTCTTGTGCTTATGTTATTTGATTAGTTTGTGGTCGCATAATATTAAATTAAACATTTTTGACAAACATTTTTGTAATAGAGTTATGTATTGCATTTAGAGAGAGAGAGAAAAAAAATAATTAAATTTGCTGAATGTCAATCAAAGACTGATTAATAAAAGATTCCTGAATACTAAATAAAAAAAATAAATACATTCATTCAGCTAATTATATAGAATTTCCTTTGAAATTCCCGTGAAAATCAAGCCAGAGACATTGGCAAGTTGGAGTTTTTCAGTGGCGTTCATTTTTATTAAAATGAAGTTAAACCCGCTGACTAGAGACGGGAGGTGATAATTTTTATTCAGAATCTCCAAGGAGTCTCTTTATAATGAATGTTCTTCATTTTTATTCTGCATAGCTTTGCAAAGACGTTCCAAGTTTCAAATAATTTAAAAATCTACTGTTTGTGTGTTTTTTTACTTGTGTTTGTTTATGGACGGAAATTCCCAAGAGATTTTCCAGTCTTATTTATTAACAAACCACAACCAAAATAACATGTATTTTAATAAAGTTGACCTTTACCATGATCTCTAGAACTCGCAGACTAGTCAATAACTAGATTAAGTGAAGATTGACACTTAGAAGAGACTACAAAGGAAAAAAAAACATAAAGTTGCCAGAAACAAATAATTCCGTACTATAACATAAATCGCGGTATTTAAGTTAGTAATCTGTCTTTATTTAATAATTGTTTTAATTACCATAAAACTCAAACTAACCTTAATAGTTAACATGTTAAAGCTTGAGCAATTGAGTACCATTGTAAATTTATAAAGATACATTAAAACCAAGTGTGTTTTTTTTAATCGTAACAAGGCGTACGCTAATAAAATGAAATATAATTTTCGGTTTAAAAATGAAACGAAACATTCTTAATCCTAGCCTAGCATGTTTCCAAGCGTTTTCATAAATCAATGTAAAAATATAGGCCAAATTAAAATAAAACTTGTATAATAGAAACAATGGGTTGAATTTAAATGTCGAAAACTCGAGGGTAACATGGAAATGAAATTAAAACCGACAAATTGTTGGATTTCATTATCACTAATAGGATAAAGCGCTGAGACTCGGATTTTTAATTGTTATATACTTTAAAAAGACCGTAAGTGTTATATAACATTAAGGTTTTGTAGATATTATAAATTTCATGCTTAAGAACAGATCTGGTCGCCAAACTCAAAAAAAAGTACATTCTTTATTTCCATTTTTCGTCATCGTTTCTTGAATTAGGGCTAATGGAAGAAATATATGGTGGAGTTGAGTTGTTTATGTATCTATTTTGAAATATCGTTGCACGATTTAAATAACTTGGCTTGATAGAAAAAAAATCCAAACATAGCCAATCCAAACATATCAAAAAACGTATATGGAACATGATTTTAACAGTTACACGATATATTTTATCGCAAGCCTACTTGGCTTCAGAAAAAAATTGATAAAATTATATTAATGTAATGTTTTACATAACTAATTAGTAATAACTACGGGCCGGCGCGCTTCAGAGCTCCAGCTCTCCACTGCGCACCGCAGTCCACCCCGAGACACAGCAATTCGTGCTGGGATAGGGCCTTAAGATGAACGGTTTCTTGACACGGTTTCTTGATGAATCAGCACTTTCTTTCAAACGCTCCAATAACGCTATGTAATACTCTATGCTGATGGTTTTTCCCATTTTAAGATAGTCGATGAATATACCATGCGCATCCCAAAATATTGATGATGACCTTGCCAGCCGACTGGCTTATGCTGATGGATTCCATTTGTATATACCACAATGCTCGCACATTCTGGCGTGTTGCAAGAAGTTGAGATCAGTCGTTTAGATTGGCCAGCTGGAAGACCTGATCTCAATCTAATTGAGCTTGTCTAGAATGTTCTAAAGAGACGAGTAAGATCAGTGCAACCTTCTCCACAAAACATCAGGGAGCTAAAAAGTGCTATAACAGAAGGGAACGTATTCCTCAAAACTTTATTAAAACATCGTGGAAAGTTTGCTCAGTAGGATCCAAGCTATGATTTTGGCAAGAGGATGTAACACTCGTTATTAGGTTTTCGCATTTAAAAAATCTTCTGGTCTTTATTGCTGACCACTTCTTCTCTTCGTGTACATCAGTTTTAAAGATACCATGAAGAGTGTTGAGAGCAGTTGTTCGGGTTGGGTTTTAAATGTCACCGCACTTTTTTGATGATACTAATTATGTAGGAGTCTCGGGGGACCTTCATTGGAACACCTCCAATATCACCTCCTGATTTTTGCTGCGGAAACGTGTCTAAGTATTTAAAAAAAAATTGTTGTTCGGCTTAATACGTGCAGCTTAGTTTCATCTTCGAACGACGAGGCAGAACATGAAATTTCACACCTCGACGTCAGTCGTTCCACAACTGAGCGTTTTTTAAGGCATTTGCCGCGCACCACCGCTATGAGGAACCAGCTGCTAACTGAAGTACTTCCGAACCAATTCGACTTAGGGTCCTTCAAGAAAAGAGCGTATCAATTCTTGTCACTTAACATCAGGTGAGCTTCCTGCCCGTTTGCCCCTGTTCTATAAAAAAAAGAATTTATCAATCACGTCACGTCACGTCACTTCATCGGTATTAATTTACACGAATATAAGTACATATACACTATACAGACTACGTCAGACAATTAAGTTTTTATTTTATTACATTATTACGTAAATTTCCATAAATATTACAATTACAACAGCTCCATACAATTTGCAGTTTACTACACGTTTTCTGGTTAACGCTTGTTGGTGGTTTAGTTCCATACGCCCATAGAGCACTTCTTTAGTTTTTCACATAAAAATGTCTCGTTCCATTCCTGTTGGGTATTGTTAAGGTATTCATAAAGTTACCACAGAGTATCGCACCTGTATTCTAATACGCGAGGATTTGTAATTCAGTCCGCACCCCGAACGCGTGCAAGCGTTAAATGAATGAACTTTTATAACTTAGGTCCTACTTTAATACTTTGAGGTTCTCCCGTGATGAACAGCGCCCTTACTTTTAATGACTTTTTGCTAATATTCAGCAGTTCAGAGAGAAAAAGTTAACACCCGTGAATTTCTGTTCGATGTTATTCAAAATGTTATAGACAAAATTGTATCGTAACTAATGTTTTAGGTTTAAAGAACTTTATTTCTAATTACAAAAATTGTATTTTTATTTATATGCCAAACTTATTATTAATATAAGAATTAGATACGCGTCGCCATCAGCTATCCCAATTTTAGTCTACTAGGCTAATTCTAATATGTATCTTTAATGCCCTTTTGAATTGATTAAACACGCTAATATTACGAATTTTAGAGAGTAATTGATTAAATAATTGCACACCCTCATAGTTAATAGACTTCTTTAAATAATTTGTGCGCTTCGGCAAGATAAGCAAACTCGCTCGACGAGTATTGCGTGTAGTGGTGTAACTATATATTTATTAATGAATTTTTAATAAAAACTAATTTTCATTCGTTTACGCGGCTATTAAATAGTGGCTACAACTGTTTTAGGTCTGGGCCTGAGACTTCTGTATCTGTTTCATGATAATTTGTCAATTAGCAAGTAGGCGATCAGCCTCTTGTGCCTGACACACGCCGTAGACGTTTTGGGTCAAAGGCACAATCTTTTCCTTCACCGTTCCAGAGAATCTTTACTACGCTCAAAAGAAAGTCCATTGGTGCACAGCTGGGGATCAAACCTACGAGCTTAGAGATGAGACTAGGGCATCCTGCTCGAGTTTCGCGATTATTACTTACATTTATTTTATTAAAATTGTTGATCAACTTCACGTAAAAAAAATACAAAAGTTATTCAAAACTCTACGATTTTAACTAAATCAGTGAATTTCGCCGTTTTTACTAAATTAGACACATAGAGAAGATTAGTTCTTATTAACGGGATAATTATATAGATATGAAATAATATTATATTGGAAGATAGTGGGCAACAAAATATGCTCTTTAAAAACAGTGTAGCTGTTTTATAATTTCACGACCAGATATATTAAACATCGGACTATGTAAAAGGTATTGAACTTGGATATTTAAGAAAATCAGTTTATGTCATGGATATAAAAGACAACAAATATTATGTTTAATTGTATAAAAATATGTACATTTATTTTTAATATTAGACAAATCAAAAATGAAACTTAAAAAAAATATTTGGAGAAGCCGATCATCGAATTAAATAAAAATTAAAGAAGATTGCTAGTTAAACGTACGAATATTTTTTCGAGCTGAAACATCAGCATTTCAAAATTTTAATACAAACTCATTTCGTATGAGATTAATACTTTCAAAAGCCGTGTCCGTAAAACAATTTAAAAACTAAAATAAGCTCTGTCTGAACACGAGAGGGCAGCACTCGTCTATTTTTCATCATTTGCATATCGTTGCCCGTGAGAGGCGCACATAACGCAGCAAAGCGTCCGCACAAAGCAGATTTTCATATTTAATTTTCTATTTAGTATAATGCCTTGTTTTCCGAGCGAATTTCATTTGCATGAGAAAAATTAATATACGTGTCATCTTGTAATCGTTGAACAATGAATGTTAAATAGAACTTTTTGGCTCTTGTATTTAGTAAATAAATTAACTGAAATTACCGTTTCTATACTTAATAATATAAATAAATAAATCCTTTATTTACCAAGATAGTGGTACAAAATAAAAAAATCATACAACAAGAAAAGTCCGCCCAATCAGCCATATATAAATAGGCATGCAAATGTCATAATAAGAAGTCAAGTCATTTATGAGTAATTGATAAACTTATGTTCTAAATATTCGGTCACGCTATAAAAGCACCTTGACTTTAAAAACCTAATCACCTTCCCCTTGAAAACATTACATGGCAGCGATCTATAATTTCTAGTAAGGTGATTAAATATTCTTACAGCCATGGCGTAACAATTTTTGGAATATAGCGGAGTGCAACATGCACCTTTAGATACATTCGTCGACTTGATATTTTTCATGTCAGAATAATTCATTAAACGTTGTATAGCCACCAAACCCAAAACAAACAATTGCCTATCACAATAACTGTTTTAAAAATTCCATACATTGTCAATATGTCGAGGATACTGACAGCAATCATAATCAGTGCATACAGTGCTTTAATTTTCTACTTTATTAAATCTTTGTATAGTAAAGAAATAAAAATAGAAATACGATATATAATCCGTACACCCGGTACTTTACGTAAACTGGAAAGGGATATTAAGAAAAATACAGGTTCATATATTCAGACAAACTTTACGAAACCAGATCGCCTATATACCGATTTCAAATACATCTTGAAGTGGACAGAAGCATTTTCACACTATAACTCCCGTTACTCCAAGCTATTCAAGACCGGCCAACAAGCCTTTATGGACAACAATTGTACGTATAAAAACTGTTTTGTGTCGAACGATAAAAGTCTGCTTGGTGATCTGAGGTATTATGATGCAATATTATTTGACGTTGAGAATAATTGGGACAGGCATCCGCCCGTGAGAGCTGCTCATCAAAAGTATATATTTACAGCATCAGAATCGTCAGGATATTATCCAATTTGCAGCAGTGAGTTCGATGGTTATTACAATTTAACTTGGACATACAAATTAAACTCCGATATACGATGGTCATACTTTACAATACTAGATAAAGAGGACAACGTAGTTGGGCCAAAAGTAAATGTATCATGGATTTTGCCTATGAACCCTACACCTAATTATGTGAAGAAAAAGTTGCGGTTAAAGAAGAAAGCAGTCGCGTGGTTTGTATCGAACTGCCAATCAAAAAAACGTCGTATCGTAGCGGATAATTTAGCGAAATCACTAAATAAATTTAGATTAAAAGTCGATATATACGGTTGGTGTGGAAACAAGACATGCCCCAAAAATAGACTTGAAGACTGCCTGGATTTATTGCAGAAGAGTTATTACTTTTATTTGGCGTTTGAAAATTCAATGGCGGAGGATTATGTGACGGAGAAAATTTTATACCCTACGCAGCATTATGCAGTGCCAATCGTATATGGGGGAGCTGATTATGGAAGGTACTGTTTATGTTCTTACCAGAAATTATATCAAACACGAAGAAAAACAACAATTCTTTGTTGCGCTTTTGTTTTAATCCTCCATAGTTTTTTAAGGTTTTTAATTCAAATTTATTTTTCTTGAGAAATGTCAATCGCTTGATTAAATCCACTAAGCAAGTACAACAGACCTATAATGGAAATCAGGGTAAGATTCAAGTCAAGTATGTAAGAACAGATATTGGTTTGTGTCTGCCTGTGTTTTGCCTTTGTACGTTGCACTGCGCATAATTAAATTTCTCACAGATATCGCGTTTAGTATTTATTTCTAATCTTCATTTTATGTATTTTATTTTTATTTTATAGCAATTAAAATGTATATTTTTGATTATATAGTAAGCAATTAATTTTTAAATATTTACAAGCTTTAATATTATAAACTACTTGCAATCATTTTGTTTACTCTTTTTAGTAGAATATATCTATAGCTATCATAACACAAAGTAGACTGAATTTAATTTAATGATAATTATAAATCAGAGGGTTTAATCATCAACGTTTCTGTCACACGAAATCATATTTAAATATTTATTTATAGACATAAATATGATTTCGTTATTTAACTACCTGCCCCGCGAACTTCAATTCGCTTTTTCTACATACTAATATTTGCTATGCTACACAATTCACTATTCGCTTTTCCAGTATAAAACCCTATAGTAATTAAAACTAAATTTTCAATCATTTTCAAATTTATCTCTCCGGAATTTTTTTCCTCATACTTCAAGGAACGAATAAAAAAGCTTAGGAACATATTTTGCTATTAATTTTTCTTTACATAAATTCATGGTTAAGTTATCATATATGCACATGACAATCGCAAAAACCTTATTTAAATTTTTATTATAGTTACGTGGATGAATTTATATAAAATATACTGCATTTTCAGGTTTCTTCCCCCGGCATCGTACATTGATGCGGGTAAATTGAATTCTGATGAAGTTGCAGCCCTCATTGCAGCGGCTATAAAGGACAGAAATGTATATGAGGAATATTTCAGGTAAATTTTTGATAAGCAACAATTGAAATATTTCCGGAGAGCGTAAAATTTGTCTCTCACTGATACATGGAGAGTGAAATACAAAAAGAGAGCATTTGATTGGACAAGAGGAAGTAATCATTCGTGTCAATGGGTATTGGACTAAAGGCAACGCACAAACAAACGCAACGCGCCATATTTTTTTTCGTTTTGCTTGCACTCTCCCCCAAATACCTATTCCCGCTTGGTCTGTAAAAATACCAATACGTTCTATTAAACAGGAACTTAAAATACTCTTTAAAAAAATATATAATTATATATTAAGAAGACAAGTATAACTTTGTTAAGGACCGGGAATCTTCCTTAAATTCCTTGCGTACTAGATAGGCAAAGGTTAGTTTACATACTAAGGGTATAACAGTTCGAATCCCGGTCGTGCATTGATGAATGTTTCTTGCTATGCCCTGAATACTTAGTCGTACGGTGAAGGGAAACAGATACAGATTTAGAAGTGTTATGCGTAGAAAAACACTTTTTTAACGGATTTGAAGTTATGTTTTATTATAAATTTACAATTATTTTAAATTTAGCCGACGTTTCGCGTGCTTTACAACGTGCGTGGTCACGGTGACTAAAGACAAAAGGCGTTGAATGTCAAAAAATATCACAGCTGTAGAAAAAGTTGTATTATCTGTATTTATTTTCCCGGAGTTGGTATCGACTAAAAGATGAAGGGTTTTGGCAAACATGGCTCACGGTGTCCTCTATTAAGACAATACTAAGTGTTATTCGTCTTTATATATTTTTCAGATGGCACAATTACTACGTGTACAAAGAACAGCCACCCATAGCAGATATTTGTGAACTTTGTAAACGTTTACACACAGAGGAAACCAAGGTAGTGACAAATCTTAGAAAATGGTGGAACCCTCAATACAAAGAAATATGTAAGCACGGTTCACATTTTACCGATCTAAACTTCTATTAGAGATTCAATGTATCTCTAAATTATCGCAAATATCTCTTAATTACAGCTTCCGTATAATATATAATTAGTATTGTAGTGTATTTTTTTTCTCAAAATACATAATTATTTAAGTTATAATCTAGTTCATTATTAATTTCCCTTTCTTTATATTTAAGTTTTTAATAAACGATTCACTGATTAGATTCACACAAATAGTTCTTATATATATTAATTGATTTCATAACGATTTTTACATTTAATAGTCAAATCTTTGATATACATAATTTACCGTTTAAATTAAAGAAAATGAATAACACAATTTCTAGGACCGCCGACTGATATATGCGATAAAAGTATTTTTTAATACAGTTGCTCAAAAAGTGGCGTATTGCAGGGACGTATAGCGTTCGGGATGTGGGCTATTACACACTCGTGCTTTTTTTTTACCATTTCCGAACTAGTGCGTTTTCTTTCCCAACTGTCAAAATAATGTCTATTAGAGCTGATTTACACAGGGTCAGTAACTGACTACAATTTCGAGGCAAGTCAGTGCTGACCCGAAAAAAACCCTGTGTAAACTGATTTGAAGTCAGTACAGTGGCTTGAAGTCAGCGCTGACTTGAATATTCGGACATGAATATTTTAAAGTCAGTTGGCGCCCCCCGCCACCCGCGCCCCCCCTTGCCAGCCAAATAAACCCCGTGTAAACAGACAAGTCAGTGCGTGGTTAGTCACTGCCGCTGCGTTGTAGAGTGACCACGTTTTTTTTCGCTGGCGATAAAAATGAAGCTTAGCGAAGACGAAACCTTAAAATTGGTGCAATATGGCGAAAACGAGTGCCTTTGGGATATTAAATCCCTAAATTACCGCAATAAAGAAATGCGGTCAACAGCGTTGCAAAATATGGCTCAACAAATGCAAATCGAAGGGCTCACTTCTACTGAAGTAAAAAATAAAATTAAAGCCATAGGGGCTACATATTATTTAGAGCTCGACAAGATACAAAAATCCACCAGATCTGGCGCTAGTGGGAACGTATATGTCCCAAAAGTCAAGTGTTTCAAGAACTGGACGGCTTTATAAAAAATGCTATTGTAAATAAATAAATAAATTTTTCAACAAATAATTAAATCGTCGTTTCAGTTGTTTTCGCGAATTCATTTTTCCCACTGACTTCACAAACGTGTGCTCAACGTGAGAAACGCACTACTACTACTTACTTCATGTAAACAGTTAAAGTCAGTCGCGGCGTCGGCATTGGCGCTGCGACTGACTTGTCTACTGACCCTGTGTAAATCAGCCATTAAAAAGAAAAAACCAACCACGAAGTTTTTACTAAAAAAAAATCATAGAAATTTTTATGATTCATGCAAATATTTCTAAAACGAAGCTACTGCTTTGTTTCAATATAAGATTTAATGATTTTATTCAATGAGTTAGGTTAGATTTCATTTCATCTCCTTAAATTTCATTTCATATCAATAAAAAATTGTACTGAAGACTTGGCTGTATGGGCATAGTTCCCTTTGCCTACCCAGAATGGGTGAAGAAAAAAAAAATCTGCTTATATTCTTTTACGGTTGGCGCCATTTTCCAAAAAATGTTTTTTGCGCGTTTAGTTGTTTGTTATATTATATATTAAATATACATGAAAAATCATACGAAATAAATAATAGTTTGTCTCAAACAGTAAATAAATATGCAACCTAAAACTTCTCCAGTTAGTATAAAAAAACTGTACCAATGTATATGTGAACAATAATTTGTATATGAAATAAATGATTAGTGAGTTGAGTTTATTGTTTTTTTTATTATTTTATTAAATTGCATAATTTTTTCGCAACTGTATTAAAAATAGTCGTTCAGTACACGTGCGGAACCGTCATTGCAACTTGTTCCGACTGTCAACCCTCACCTTCGGCTGCGCCTCGGCTCGGGTAGACATTTGTCGAAACTCTTTGCAATGACAGGCTTTCCGCACTTGTAATGAAATATACTATTTTAATACAGTTGCTCAAAAAGTGGCGTATTGCAGGGACGTATAGCGTTCGGGATGTGGGCTATTACACACTCGTGCTTTTTCTTTACCATTTCCGAACTCGTGCGTTCTCTTTCCCAACTGTCAAAATAATGTCTATTAAAAAGAAAAAACCAACCACGAAGTTTTTACTAAAAAGAATCATAGAAGTGTGTATGATTCATGCATATATTTCTTTAAAGAAGCTACTAATTTGTTTCAATATCAGATTTAATGATTTGATTCAATGAGTTAGGTTGGGTTTCATTTCATTTCATCTGTTTAAATTTCATTTTCATTTCATATCAATAAAAAAATTCTACAGAAGATTTGGCTGTATGGGCATAGTTCCCTTTGCCTACCCAGAATGGGTGAAAACAAAAAAAAACAAAAAACTCTGATTAAATTCTTTTACGGTTGGCGCCATTTTCCAAAATTGTTCTTGCGAGTTTAGTTGTTTGTTGCACAAAATGAGTAATTTTGACGATATTTTATTTCATACGAAATAAATAATAGTTTGTCTCAAACAGTAAATATGCAATCTAAAACTTCCCCAGTTAGTATAAAAAACTGTACCAATTTCAATGTATATGTGAATTATGTATAACTTTTATAAGAAATAAATGATTAGTTAGTTGAGTTTATTGTGTTTTTATTATTTTATTAAATTGCTTAATTTTTTCGCAACTGTATTAAAAATAGTCGTTCAGTACACGTGCGGAACCATCATTGCAACTTGTTCCGACTGTCAACCCTCACCTTCGGCTACGCCTCGGCTCGGGTAGACATTTGTCGGAACTCTTTGCAATGACAAGCTTTCCGCACTCGTAATGAAATATACTATTTTTTTAGTATACAGCTTTTGGCCACAAATTTAAACGTTTGGCAAAGCTCTGCCGAAAATAAAATTATACGAAAAAAGTGCAAATTATAAGCGCTTACTAGTTGGTATTCAGTTGACCTTTTCAACATTGACCAGAACTCATGCGACAGTCCTAACATCTGAAGGTATGCATTATACAGAAAAAACCATTGGTCACACCAATGGTTTTTTGGTACCTTATATTTCTGGTCCTCAGATTTTTGTATCTGTTTCGTGATAATTTGTGTTTTGTAATATGCCTGACATACGCCGTCGACTTTTTGGGTGCCTTGCGGATTATTTCACCGTACTCGTAAATGTCCACATAGACAGTTAGTTAATAAGGAAAACGAGCCGTACGCTGAAGCGTCAACACTACTTCATAAAGACTTCCATAAAATATAATTACTGTAAATAAATAATAGTTAAAAAAAACTAAAAAACACGCTCTGTGCCATATTTTTCGTCTATCGAGCAACCCACGCTTTTTCACAATAATACCAGTATTTTTTGTTCATTACCATTTTCAGCCTAAATTAGGAATTTTTTTTCACTTTTTAGTTTGATGTGCTTTAAAAGCGTGTTTTTTAGTTTTTTTAAACTATTATTTATTTTTTTGTTCATTTTTTTTCGGATTATTGCATTGTCATCGATCTTTGACAGGTGCGCAAATTCTATATCTGTCCGTTAAAAGTGACCCACTTTTAAAATCACAATATAAAGCGTGTAAATACAGAACCGGCAAACCTGGTACAAAATTTCTAAGCAATTCCCTATACTATACATTCGTATTCGTTAGTATAAAACTATAGCGGATTAAATCGAGATTCTATGAAATTCAATTGGACAGACGATGGTTCATTTAGACCTGAGAATCCCTCAAACCGCTTGTTAGAGACTGTGGAATAATTCCAATTAAAATTCAGTTTTCATGGTCGATTTTCTTTTACGAATTAATCAGAGGGTTACATTGATTGTGCTTACTTAAAAAGTATTTAATTGAATTAATAATTATTACTGAGACTTAGTTATCAATATTTATATTTATTATAATATAATTAATACTTATGATAGTCTTAGTTTTTTTATACATTCGCTACTTTCTCCAATCAAAGGCGTAGAACGGACGAGCAGAAATGGCAAGATACTCCGTCAAATTCTTTGTCTACGTGATGTTTTGAAATTTCCTGTAAAGAATTTTCGCTTAATACTGTCTTTATTACACGTACACGTACAAGTATAAGAAGTGTGTGATGTGTGTAATGATAACGGAGTCACTTACTATCAACCATCGTTAATTTTTTTTTCCTTTATGGCTCTGGCACGGTTTGTGCATTAGCCAGTGTCAAGTATAAGATTTTTATAATTCGCACTTCTAATTGCCATCCTCGGCCTAAAACGTATTGCTACGTTCTAAACCTTCACAGTCTCCTTTCTTAGGTAGCATACTCACTGCTTGCCTTAGAAATTTGACCGTGTCCTCCATGTACGGTTTAAGCACTCGCCCGGTACCGCACAACCCTCGCAAAGGCCGAGAACAAATTTAAATTAAATTAAAACTTGCCCTCGAACCGGGAATCGAACCCGGTACCCCTCACCTAGCTGCCACATAATAAGACCGCTAGGCTATGAGGCCCTTCATCGTTAATTTCTCGTAGTAACTTATTGACATATCGAATGAACATTTACAATTACTAGCGGTAACTGATTTGACATTGACGTCTTTAATGAAGCTCCCTGACAAATATAATGACAATGGCAATTGAGAGTAGGGCTATTGCTATGACATATTTTTATTTAAAACTAGCTGACCTGGCTAACTTCGTTCCGCCCTACAACCTTATAATATCGTTGTTACTTTAATTTAACTTATTTTAGGATTTCATTAATGTTAAGTATTACATTAATACAACACTTTTGCAAATACAGAAATGTTTTATTGCTTGCCATTGCGAAAGAAGAATGGCAGTTTTACACATTAGGCATCTTCTCTCTAGCGTCAATATGGCGATACTGCATGTTAAGCACTTTCTGATATCCAACATCTTTTGATCAGGATCAAAGCATTGTTATGCATCTCCTCATTCACCTCAAGATCGGTATTTCTTGAACTGACACGAATTCGACGTAAAATGATGCGTAGTTTTGTCAACAGATGGCACCATATGGTTTTTGCATTCGTAAAATTAATTAATTTATTTATTGTTATTCGATAATTTATCCGATATTTTATTGCTTATTCTGCTATTCGGGACGGAAACAAATCCAACAAATCAAAAACCATGGCAATCGGTCCAGCCGTTCTCGAGTTATAAGTGTTGTAACAAACACGATTTTCTTTTATATATATAAGAAGATTTGAATTGATTAAAGTTTTCATTGAAAATTTAAATATCAAATGTATGTTAACTAGAGAGAAATCCAAACAATCAATTATATTAATTTCATATAACTGCGATGAATGGGCCAACGGAAGTGCTTCTTTTGTTTGTAAATTGTTTTTAATATAATCAGTACATTTAGCGTGTATGTAATCACATATAATTTCACTTTTCTCGATATTATATTCAATTCAATAACTTCAATAATAAATCGAAGACTGTACTAGCATAATATATAGAACTTGAATATTTTACAATTTTATCAAAGTAATAAACCATCATGGTTTATTAAATTTTACAATTACTATTCAGTTATTTCCAACATAAAAATATATAGTACATACAATATTCTTAACCTAAATAATAATAATAAAATAAATATAATAAATAAATAAAAAATTAAATTATTTATCAATACTTATATAATGTAACTAAACTTATTATATATATATATATATATATATATTTTTTTTTTTAAAACTTTATATAAAAATTATAAAACTATATTGTAGCTATCATAGCATACAGACCAGGCACTCTTCCGTCACATACGAAAAACAATACAAAATAGAAATTAAGACTTTAAAAACAAAATTAATTATAAAATATACACATGTCAATATTATTTATCTTGAAGTTCCCTAAGAAATAAACCATTGGAGTAATTGAGTAACTAAAACATTGAACTTTACTCAATTTTAGTTTAATGAAGTCGCTTTTCACTAAAGTGCAGCGAACGAAAGCGGAATAAACTTATGTTTTCTTAGACGTAGCTTCATTTGAAAGTTTGCAAAATGTTTAAGTTGAAATGCAGGAATATGAGCGTTGACATACATCATTAGTCGCGAATACATCGGCGGAAAACTTTATTTAACTCGACTCTAGGACTCCACTGCGCTGGATAGACTTATATGGATATGACAGGTTGATGGCGACATCTATATTACAATTATATCTATAAGACTTAAAGGTAAGATACTGAATATATATAACACTAGTAGACTCGGCCAAGCGTTGCTGTGGCTAAGATTTTTGTTAAATTACATAGTAGTAAACTATTCAAGAGAAACCCCAGGAGAACACCAATCCACCATGCTTTTTTGGTGGTTATGCCATTAAATTGTAGCTTATGTGAAACGTTGGTAATTATTTGATAGAGATCATACCTAGGTACGAATAAAGAGCCTTTTCTAGCGGATTAATAAAAGGACGCTTATTGTGACGTTACTATAAAAGATAGAGATATGCTGTCGCAGCGCACACGATTGAAGGAAGTTTTTTGTTAATTTTTTTACAACTTGGATTAGATTATTCAAGTTTTAGTAAGCATCCCTATTTTTTTGAAATGAAACATAGCCTATGTCACTCGGGAATAGTGTAGCTTGCCAACGGTGAAAGAATTTTTGAAATCGGTCCAGTAGTTACGGAGCCTATTCAATTCAAAAAAACAAAAAATCAAACCTTTCCTCTCTATAATATTAGTATAGATAACGATGTTGTTCGTTAGAAATAAAAATGAACCTCCTGCCCGTATGCCCCGTGTTCTATGAAAAAAAACTTCCTTCTTAGTACTTCAATAATGTACCTAAGCTATGTGGAGCACATGACGTCATTCCATATGGGTGATGATTTCTATAAACTGTCAAATTAAACAGATAAACTTAATAGTTTAATACATTTCCACCAGACTAACTTGTAGACGTTGTTCTATACAAGTTTTAAGACAAAAATAAATCATCCAATTTCAAATCTAAAGCATTCTGGAAGCCGTTTAGAAGGAGTTTAATTACTCACAGAAGATTTACATATATAAAGACTAGGGTACATTTATTAATAATCCTAGTAAATTATAAAATCCTATGTCGGAAGACAACCTGGTAACTGGCTGTTGATAAACTAGTGTGCTATAAAAAATTAAATAAACGAATATAGTTAAAATGTATCGCTCAGGTTAAAAATTATGTAAATGTATGTATTTGGTTAGTGAATTTGCTTTTATTATATTAAAATTCAAAAATCATAAATTCAAACGCCGTGTCCACACTTTTCAATCAATTATAAATACAACATTATATGTTTGTTATTATAATGTTGGTAGTTCGTAACATGCTAAAATTCTGAACTGGATGGTTAGGGTTATCTTTTGTACGTATATATATGAGTTTTACAAAATTTAAAATTCTTATTTAAATTAATGCTTTCAAGAATTATGTGAAAATAAATATAGAGTAGTAACATTAATTTTAGAGATATCTTTTATACATATGAGATATTATATATTATACTAGGTGACCCGGCAAACGTCGTTTTGCCATGTATATTATTTCTAGAAACATTTTTTTAGTTCAATAAAAATAACTATCTACTATAATACAAAATATGGGTTCATCGTAGAGGAGTAAAAATTAGGGGTTGTATATATTTTTGTATGTTGTATCAAAAAAAAAGCAAAAATTTTTTTCCAAAAAATTAAAATAAATATTTTGGGGTGGACACCCCTTATCACTTAGGGGTATGAAAAAAATATAGTAGCCGATTCTCAGACCTACTGAATATGCATATAAAATTTGATAAAAATCAGCCAAGCCGTTTCGGAGGAGTATGGTAGCTAACATTGTGACACGAGAATTTTATATATAAGATATTCAGCTGTTAGACAATTAATTGTTACAGCGTCAACTCACTGTATTTACCGTGTTCAACGAAGAGCGGTTCGAATCGTCGACGACCAATCCCTCTCCGAGCTTGATCCCTTTGCAATGCGTAGAGATGTGCGGTCACTCTGCATCTTCTACCGCATTTATCATGGAGAGTGTTCAGAAGAGTTCATTTGTCATGATCATTTGTCAATTTATCTGGTGCACAGCCGGTGATAAAACCTACGACCTCAGCCCTGCGATTCTGTAACTCACTTTTCGAACTCACACAGCGGTTTTCGCATCGGCGGTCGCTCTGAAATCAGTCGTGAAGCAGTCATTTTATGATTTGGCATTCTAATAAACAATAAACTACAAGTTCCCACCTTTTTAGAATGCCAAATCATAAAATGACTGCTTCAGGACTGATTTGAGAGCGACCGCCGATGCGAAAACCGCTGTGTGAGTTCGAAAAGTGAGTTACAGAATCGCAGGGCAGGGATGAGAGTCGCACGCTGAAGCCACTAGGTAAACAGCTCTTTATGTTTATTAACAGTGAACAAATATAGCAATACTTGCTATGAAATGAGTGGCCCGGACGCAATCGAAAAAGTTACTAATTAGTTTTCCTCCTATAAGCCAACATTACTTTTTGTTGGGTACTTTTTCGTTTTCTTAAGAAAGTGCTCCGAATTATCAAGATTTAATAAACAAGAGACGAGGGAAACTGTAACTAACTCATTTTTAAGTATTTGTTTGGTTTTGCTTAGTAGTAGTTTGCAACATAGTTGACTAGTCGATCCGACAGTCATTATCCTGTAAAACGTCTTACATACAAAAAAAATATCTAATAATGTAAATCATTCTCGACTCCACTTGACCACACAAAAAACTTCATCAAAATCTGTCCAGCTGCTTAGAAGTTTAATTACGAACACATGCACAGAAGATTTATATAAATACCCGCTGATTATTGGTTTTATAATTAATATAATAGACTAGATAATATAAGAATTGACTTTGACTAATAATTTAAAATTCCTTAAGACAATTTTGCGCGCCATTGTGTGTGGCAGAATATGCGAACGATTTACGATTGTATCACCTTAACATTTTGTACCATATTCTTGCAATAAATAAGTTATTATTATAATTATTATTAAAAACACTGCTGGAAGTCTTTCTGCGAACTTGTGAACTGTGAAATCCGCTTTTAGTGGAGGTCTGCGAGATACGACCTCCTGGGTTTTTTATTTTCTTATTTGGTGATTATGTCAACAGTAATTATATTTACAAAAAATTAGTACGTTTATGTACAATTTGTTTATGGGCTTGAATATGTATGCATGTTCGTAAAGTTTAGTTTTAAATCAAAATTATCGCGAAAGAAGCCATAACAAATTGAGTGCTGTGGAGTTGTATGATTGTGACGTGTTAATAGTCGACTCGACGCGTTTAGCTGTAAGTGAACTGCATAAACTTAGCCAGGTCTCGATAAGCGCTTACATTCTTAGCTTAAGAGCTAACTAAAAATAAAACTATTAGTTTGCATAGTACTCGCATCTTTATAATTGTTAATTTCTTTATTTATTAACAGTTATTTATTTACATATTAAACACATAATATACACAATATCGTTACTGTGTGTACTTTGCGAACATACAAATACGTCGATAGTGTCGGAGACAGTATTCAGTAGGCTCAAAGTCTTTGTTAACGGTGATCTGTGGACGGACTGGTTCTGACCCTTGGTACCGCAAAAAAACTTTGCCTTTGCCGTCGCACATATCTCATAGGTACAAAGAAAGTTCCTGGAGTACACTTAGGGAGCACACTACCAAGACTGTCAGTATTTATAAAAGAAAGAATATAAATCTAAAGAATGTGACTTTGCTTTGCCTTTCGAGAAAACCTTTTTCAACTCTGCTCTGAGAAGCAGTATCGAACATTCGACGCATACATGAGCAATAAGCAAACTAAAACTTCGGACAGAATATTGTATAAGGAGAACGGACAACCTCATATATTGTTCCGCCCCTTGTTAATTGTTTACCATCAAATCTCTTATAACACCCGAAAATTGCATGAGTTAAAAGGTATTTTTTGGTTAATCTGGGATTTATTGCTCGGCTTCATAAGTTTAAGATAGATGTATTATTACGTATAAGCTATTAAGGACAGAAACGGACAGTATTAGTTCTGTAATATAGTATTATTTAGCTGATTGAGCTATAACATCTATGAATAAGAAAATATGTTATTTTAAACTATCTATGGTTTCTGAGCAGTGTTGCCTTAGAGGTTTCATCGTGCGACTACTCCCTAAGGTAGTAGGTTCAATCTCCGGCTGTGCACCAATGGACTTTCATTCTATGTGCGCATTTAACATTCGCTCGAACGGTGACGAAATGCATCGTGAGAAAACCGGCTTGCCTTAAACCCAAAAAGTCGACGGCGTGTGTCAGGCACCACCTACTTGCCTATAAGATTGACAACTGATCATGAAACACATAAAAAGATCTGAGGCCCAGACCTAATAAGGTTGTAGCGCCACTGATTTATTATATCTATGGTTTTTATTTCATCAACTCTTAGCCTATATGTCTTATCTTAACTGCAAATGTAAGCGCGCTGTATAAATAATGGATTTTCTTATTAACTACTAGTTTATGTTCAAGGCTCGACTTGCAGTTAATTTTCATAAATCTTCATGTTCATAATCAGTGGCGCTAGTTTTACTGAAACCTTTAAAGTTAATCTTATTTAAATTTAACCAATAAACATTATTTTGTTACCAAGGGACAAATATTCTCGTTTTATTTAACTTTAGTACTTGCATTTCTTGTAAATATTTTTTTATTTATTCTATACAGCCTGATAGGTTCGTGTTTTCAATGTCGCTAAGTAATATTTTTTATTAAAAATTTTTTAATAGCAAAAAGTTTTAGATGGTTATATGACTATGGCAAGTAGGTGGTGCCTGACACACGCCGTCGACTTTTTGGGTCTAAGACATGTCGGTTTCCTCACGATGCTTTCCTTCATCGTTAGAGCGAATGCTAAATGCGCACACAGAAAGAAAGTCCATTGGTGCAAAGCCAGGGATCGTCGACGTCTGTGATGAGAGTCGCCCGCTGAAGCCAAGAGGCCAACACTGCTCCTGATTCATTAATAAAGCTGTAATAAATAAATTTAAAAAAAATTCAATTTCATGTCATGATTTTACAACTGTTTTGTTTATTTTATAATTCTCAATAGTAAAATATATTAATTCATGATTTCCAACGTCTTTCTTCTTAGACAGTACATTCATCTCGTGCAAGACGCTCACGCGATTAATTATCATAGGTATACTAGCTGACCGGCAAACGTCGTTTTGCCATGTATATAATGTTCTAGGAAACATATTTTAGTTCAATTAAAATAACTATCAACAATAATAAAAATAGGGGTTGATCGTAGAGGAGAAAATTAGGGGTTGTATGTATTTTAGTATGCTGTATCATAAACAAAATTTTGTATCTAAAAATTAAAATTTGGGGGTGGACCCTTAACATTAAAGGGTTTGAAAGATATATAGTAGCCGATTCTCAGACTTACTGAGTATGCATAAAAAAATTCATAAGAATCGGTCGAACCGTTTCGGAGGAATGTTGGAACGAACATTGTGACACGAGAATTTTATATATATAGATCACAGCCGCTTGAGAGAGAGAATGTAATGTATGACAAATTTAACTATAATCTGGGAATCCTTAACGTAGAGCAAAGAAACTACTCATAAATGAAATGAAATTTAAATAATTCCATCTCATAACTGTGGTCAGAACTAATTTTAGTAATAAATATAAAATTTAGTTAGAAATACATTTTCTCTAGAAAATATGTTTAATAATGGATATTACAAGATCTCTGTCCAACAGATTTGCCTTGCAGCGTTCTTAGTGAGGGCAATTCTCAGAACTGCTCACAAAGATACAGTGGATTTGAAGTTTCTTTGAGTACAATTCAGAGCTTATCTTTGGTAAGGAATATACAACGTAAAAATATGGAAAATGAATATAAAATAAATTTCTTATTAAAATATTTCATGTATTGGTAAATTATTTCTTAGATGAGAGCTAAATATGCTATCAATTGGTAGCATATTTAAGTTTTCCCAGGAATTCCTGGGATCACGATTTAGAGATTTAACTTCCAAAGAAAACACATTGAGAAACAAGGGGATACAGTATGTTATTAAATAAACAACTGGCACTACAACACCTGGTATTGGGCTTACTTGGTAGACCTGCTACGATGCTACGCTGTCGATTACCAGGTACTAGCCATGCCGGTTTCCTCGCGATGTTTGCACCGTTCGAGCGAGATTGAAAAGTCCGTTGGACAGCCGGGGTTCCAACCTTCTGAAGCCTCAGGGATGACAGCCATCACTTGTGATTAAGTGCTTTCCCAGCGGAATATCTTTACCACCACCTTCGTATGTTGGATAATAGATGACATTTCAGTAAACGACCGTCTAAAAGTCTTTTGCCTTTTTTTTAAAGGCAAGCTATAAAGCTTGGGAGAGTATTTAGTAAGAGTAAGAGTAGACCATAAGTTTGACCACAATTATAATTAACTTGACTTATTAGTATGACATTATGTGTATTCTCTTATTACTTATGGTAATTAATATGACATTTACATTTGTTTTTTTTTATTGCTGATAGTGCGGATCTTTATAATTAATTATTATTTATATCACTGAGCAGTGAGCACCATTTCTGAAAATCTCTCTTTAAGAAGTTTAACAAAATAAACTATTCAAAGTTTAATCGATATAAAAGATTGTCTCAACGGTAACTTATATGTAACTGGTTACAAAAATCTTGAAATTAAAGTTAGTTACATGCTATTTAATACTAAGAGACTTGATAGTATTTTTGAAATAAATTTAATTGTGGAAAATAATAAACGGCTCAAATATAAGAATCTTTCCTCCAACTTCGATTTTGTTCCCTTTGGAATAGAGACTTTTGGTGTTCAAGTGCACAATCACTAATTAAAGCCTGGTAGATAGTACCGGTGCATTCCTCGCTCAACGAATTAGTATTGCAATACAGCGAGGCAATGCTGCCAGCGTTAAAGGTACACTGCCACAGGGACCAAAATTATTAAATTTGTTTCAATTTTATTTTTATTAATTTTTAAATATTTTTACTATGTAGGTTAAGAAAATTGAAAATACTGTATATTTGATTTTTATTTGTAATTTTTTACCATATTATATATATTTTGTACACTTTAAAGCAGCTCACACTCTCCACAATAAAACAAATATTATTTTGAAGAGGTTTTTGTTTATACAAACTTACTTAACAAGTAGATAAGTAAAATGTTCCAATTTTAAATTATGCGAAATTATTACATAACTACACTGACTTCTGTACTCGTAAATTAAAGACTATATTTCAATGTTATTAATATTTGTATTTTGCTGTTACATACAATTGTTCGACACCCAAAAAACCAGTAGTGCAACCATTATTGTCTTGGCTTCTTTATGTATGTGTTTCGTGATCATTTGTTTTTTCTAACAGGCCTTCTGTGTCTGATACACGCCGTCAACTTTTTTGTTAAAAGCATGCCAGTTTCCTCACAATGTTTACCATTACGAGTGAGTGTTAAATGTGCAAACAAAAAGTAAATTGGTGCAGCCAGGGTTGGAACCTACAACCTCAGGGATGAGACTCGCATACTGAAGCCAGGCCAACCCTCTACTGTTCAACAACGCATTCAAAAAAGGAACGAGCAAATATTTTATGTAAATACCACTTTCAACAATGTGTTTTTATTCCAAGGATTTCGGAAAATTCGAAAAACGCTTGAGTATCTCAATCTGTTTTCCCTTAGTCATCGAATCCGCCTTTTCCTTGTAACTTTTATATCCTATTTGAGAACCCACCCCATACAACATTTTTATGGCAGACTTTAATCTGGTCAATGCTTTTGGGAGTTTACACATATATATTGTGTAATGTCAGTTTATAGAAGAAAAAAAATTATTCAATTATTAACTAGATGTTATCTAAATACTATATTAATTAATAAAAATAGCTAAAAGGTTAGTCGACATCACAGGAGGCCGAAGATCTGGCAGCTACCTCGGACAAAGAATTAGTCTAGTTATTCAAAGGGGGAACGCTGCCAGTATCTTCGGAACCTTGCCTTAAGGGACTCCTTTTTATAATATATTTTTGTTATTTTTAGTTTTACATTCAAAGAAAGTTATTTTTACGTTACTTATAGAATAAAGAATTATATTTTTTTATATAGAACAGGGGGCAAACGGGCAGGAAGTTCACCAGATGTTAAGATACCGCTGCCCATGGACACTCTAAATGCGAGGGTGAGTGCGTTGCCGGCCGGATGTTGTAGTAAGGGTAGCATGAGCTTCACATCTCTACCAAGCCGTAGCTCGCCGAGAGAACTAATCCCTCGGACAGTGACGCAAAACTATATAAATGTGTTTGATCCAAAAAAACGGTTCATAGAGACAGTTGTATAATTTTTTTTAACACCAGACACATATAAATCAAAGCCCACGAAGTAAAGCAATGGCTGAAAAATTAGGTCTTTGATTTTTAGAAATTTATATCCGAACATAATGGTAATATAATAGTACGGTCGACACAGGTGTAAAACAATAAAAACACTAAATAAGGATTATGGGGCGAACCCTTCAACTGACATGGGTCTAGTATTTATGGGATTCCGATTATAATATCCGTTAAACCATAATATATTACTTGCTATGTTATCTGGATTAGAAGCGACGTTATATTGTCAACCTGTGATTTCGTTCGTGAAATTTACTTAATAATCAAATCAAATGTTATTCTAAGACTGCTATATTTTCACACATAACCAATTTACATGACCATACATAGATAGTTTATTCTCATTAAAAACATACATGTCACTTACATGAAAAAAAAAAATATTAAAAACTTAAAAAGTAAAATATATCACGCCACAGCCGTATGCTGTAACATTAGAGTTTATACCAAAAAACTTCGCAGGCGAAACGGATGCTTATACTCTGGCATTAATTCATAATCTGCCCTTTGTCGCTAAAACTCAATTTTAATTATTGACGTAATAATTTTCTTAATAAGGCCGGAACTTTATATAATAACAGTGGTGTCACAATCTCTTCACGGAATAGCGCCATGACCGCTACGACCTGGGTGCGCTATCCTTCAATTAATTATATAATTATAAAGGTGTCTTGGTAGAAGGAAAAAATCATGGTTGCGAACGTTAGGGACTGGACGGATATTGCGAATGCGGAAGAGTTGCTGTATCTAGCATAAGACAAGAGACGTAGGAGACACTAAAAGTAGGAGAAGCTACAACCTCTAGACCTTGGTGACAGACATCTGTTTTGTGATCATTAATTTTCTTTATAGGCAAAGGGTGATCTTCTGATTAGACACACGCCTTTGCTTTTTGGGTCTATGGCTGATGTCCCATGTCGATGTTCGTTTATGTTTCTCTCTCACTCTCAAGACCACTAAGCCCACACTGCACTGGACTGATGGTTCTCACACTATTCATAATATTGAAATTAAGTGGTACGATAACTCATTATTGAATTCGGAACTACTATTGGAAGGTACGTGACAGCCTTACTGTAAACAAGCGCGATATTATAAATCATAATTGTAGAATTCAAAACCACAGACAAAACAAAAGCACGAGTTCAAAAAAGAAGTGTTGGTATCGGAAAAACAAGGATAACAAAGCGAAAAAATATCACGAATTAATGGTCGAACGGTTGGTTTTAGCTTTACCGCAAAACGCACTGGCGCGCACATCTATTCATCATTTAATTTACATTTAGCGCGGGAAAAAATGGACTACGGGAATTTTGGCGAAATAAAAATTTTCAAGTGCCAAAGATTTGTGCACAACGGACTCGGTCAAATGTAAACTTGGATTTTTATACGATAACAAGGGCCGTGAAATTTAAGGGATTTGTCAAAACATTTTTCTATAAAGCCTACACCGAGTACTTGGGAAATAATATTCTCTTTGGTCTATGGTTGTACTAATAACAATCAAACTTAAATCTACCTGTCAAACCATTTCTGTATAAAGTTTGGCATACTTGACAGCGCTCAAGACGAAATTGTGACATATAAGAATTTGAATATGGAATAACCTGTTTCATTTCGTTCATTCGTTAATTTTTGTTAATATTTTAGTTATGTGTGTTTTATAGTCACATTTTGTCTGAGTTATTTAGACTGAACTTCTTTGCAGTTTCATTATTTTATTACATCACTTGCATGAGTTATTATAAACTTTTTTAATATGTGAGAAAATTAAAAGTTTTAGATGCTTGTTTTGGTCGAGTCTGTATCATGAATTTTAAAAAAATATTGTAATAAATTTTTGACGTGATAACGTCTTTAAAATCGTTTTAGTCGGGTGACATGTTCAGAAACTTGTGTCACACCAAAACCTCACGAGCGCGATCGCAGGTATAACGAGAGAGAGACGGACCGATCTCCCGTCTCATCTCGAGCGCTGCCAGTCATTCCGTGAATGTATGAAGAAAAATGTATATCATAGTCGAATAAGTAAACTTGTCATTTTACACCCGAAATTTATCATCAAAAGTGTGAATAAAACGATAGATGTAATTTAAAATTTGAAAAAATTGTTATCTTCATTAATTCCTTACTTCCCAAAAACTTATATCACCAATAAAACGTAAACATCTCGATCGTAAACCTACTTTACAAACAACCAATATTTTTTTAAAGTTTCATTGATATCGAAAAATATTATATAACTACATTTTTATGCATTACATACATAGTGTTAATAATAATGAAGTCATGCCTACCTAATGAAGCATAATAATTCTTAATTTGAAATTATTTTTTACGTTTTCTATAATTCGATACACGCATAGCAATTTAATTTCTTAAACAATTACATGAAAAAGTCGTTAGCTCTTGTTATAATATTATTTTAAATATTTTTGCTGAGTTTGTCTTGTTTTAGCACTCCTAAAACATAATATGACAGAGAGAAAGAGGACATGCCTTTGTTAAAACGTAAGGTGATTTCATTTTTAAGAAGAATACTGTACCTGTTAAATATCAGCAGTTTATCAAAAAACCTCCACTAAAGGCCCTTAAGTCCGAACTGTTCAGAAATACCTGCAATTGCAGCTGGTTTCATAAAGTAAACGCCAGGCATCACGGTAGCATTTCGTATTCTGTCTGAGTAAATAAAGGTACTATTGACACATAGGTATATTTTGATAGTATCTTGTCAGGGTTGACACACATGAGTCATAAAATATTCAATACGACTTAACGCTTTTGAAGTTATACTTCTTTTGGCGCGTAATGGGGCGTTCCCACGGAGCGTTAATCACGACAGTCAACTACGCTAGTCAACTGTCGTTCGTGACACTCACGAAAGTGTGAATTGATGAAACGTTCACATGGTTGGGGGATTTCGTGCCGTTCACGCTTCGTGTTTCGACTTAGTTTATTTATATTTATTATTTATTTTTGAATTTTGATATAACTTCTTTTGGTCCAAATCCAGGAATATTTAATTCATGACTTATTCTCTTAGCTGCGGCGGCACGTAAATCTCTATCACGGTATTCCTCCAAACTTGGATCATATAACACCTTTTCCATAGAATATAACTCCAAAAAACGCGTAGTTTCACTGTCGTTAAACTTAATTCCACGTCGTTGTGACGACATCTTGGCTTCACGAACGGTATATCACGACTGAAAATCAAACATGTTTGATCTGTCCACGCTTGTGTCGTGCGCCGTTCCTCACGAAAGCAAGTTTAACGCCTATGCGTTCACACAGAAGTGTATTTCACGAAAGCGTGGTTGACTGTCGTGATTAACGCCTCGTGGGAACGCCCCATTAGGGATAAATGTTGAGAGTAAATTTTTACGATGCGCGCGGACACCGTCACAACAAACCGACACTCGCATACCGTCATAAATAACCAACACCCTGAAATTAGCATAGTAAATAATTTAAAATAAAAAATGTTCATTTGTTTAATTATGTAGAAATAACATTTTTGTGATATTTTAATAAACTTTATTTAACTAGATAATGCGTTATAATAAAACTTTATTTATTATAACGCATATCAATCAGGATTACAAATTTCAGGGGATTAAATAACATAATTGCCATACAAAAATTAAATACACAATTTACGGCCTATTATTGTATCACATTTTAATTATGTCTAGATACTCAAGTTAATTATATAAAGCTTAATAATTGCAATTAGCACAACGATCTGAAATAATTATAAGTTTAATTGGGATGGTGCTCATTCAAATACGAATAGTTTTAGCTCTATTGACTTTAGTAATAGCTATCAATTTATTATAATTAAATTTTTTGGAGGTGTCTATTTTGTGGTATTATTATATTTTTACCACCTATTATAATAATAATATATTTTTTTTTTATTATACCACCGCCCATAACACTCACAAGGCCAGGTTGCTCCCGGGTGTGTTACAGGCCTTTTAAGAATCAGTACGTTTCTTATTTATTTATTTAGTTATAAAGCCCACAACATCACACACAGTCATAAGTACACCAACTATTTCACAAAATCCCACATCTAAAATGTGTGACAGTTAATGCAAGCATAAGTTTCTCAGTAAAAAAAATCAAATAGAAATTAAAAAAAAAAACACAACTAAAACACACACGACAATGCAAGCACACATTAGAATAAAATCAATTTTTTAACATAAACATAAAATTAAATTAAATTAAATTTTCAACAACTATGTGCAGAAAAAAAAAGAAAAATCATCAGAAAAACAGCGAAATTAGGTTCTAGAAAGGCACCCCACAATGCTTTTTCTAAAACCGATCAGCCCACTACCGAATATATCCAGCTCTGGATACGCTGTGTTCAATTTGTTTCTTGAAGTACCCCAAGAGTTGTGTGGCCTTTGTTGCACACTCCCTCGAGAGGGGTGAGCTTTGGCCAGTTCGGGGCATATGTCCCCATCGGGTAGTGTTTTACTGTTCGCGCCATGCTAATACAGGGCGGTACGGGGACGGGCTTTTATAGCTATTGGTGGGGCCTGCAGCGCGCAGCCGAAAAGTACCCCTAGTCGAATTGGGGTAGTCATACCTCGGGCAGTCATGCTGCGCTGCAAGTTTTTCAGCCTGAAGAAACGCTCAGTTATGAAACGTTAGACATCGAGGTGATAGAGGTGGAATCAATCTTTAATAGAATTTTGAATTTTAATACGTTTAGTCTTGTGAGAGAATTTAATTCACTTAACTTATTGATTCATTAGTTATGGATGGTCCAACTAGTGACGTCAATAAAATTTTTTTTGATCCCTCACACCTGGGGGTGTACGAAAATACCCCATGTATGTTCCGCGATTTTTTGTAGTTTTCGAGTTATAATTTTTTTTTGTGTTTTTTGAATGTTTTCTGCAAGCGAGGTTTCAAAAATTCATATCTTTTTTTTGTTGTAGGTATTTTGCAGTTTTTTTTCTGCGAAATGATTGTCTTAAATATTGTTCAAATAAAAAAAATATCTCAGCTTCCTAAAATTAGTTAAAGCTACTCAAAAAAGGTTTTAAAGTTAGAAGTTTAGTTTTTAGCTGGATTTGCCCTCCGATTTGATCAGCCTCCAGTGCCTGACACACGCCATCGACTTTTTGCGTCTAATTTCCTCACGATGTTTTCCTTTGTCGAGCAAATGTTAAATGCGCACATAGAAAGAAAGTCCGTTGGTGCACAGCCGGGGATCGAACCTACGACTTCAGGTTGAGAGTCGCACGCTGAAGCCACTAGGCCAATACTGCTCTAACTTTATAATAGTAATAATAATAATAAAGTTTATTTGCCTCTTCAAAATTTTACTGCTGCTATCTTTGGGAGAGGCTGCCATCGCGGACAGAAATATACAAAAATATGACTACATACTATGACTAAACTAAATTATTGATGTAATGTAATGATTTAGATTGATATTAACGACCAATAATTTATACAAGGTACATTAATGTAAAAAATAATGAGTCGCTAATATTGTTTCAGGTAATTTCTAATCAATAACATTTATTGAAAATTTGTACAATTCGATACACTGCATCCAACGTTTAGTATAAAAGCAAAATCTGGAAAGAGGTTTTGGAAGAGAGCCATTTTTCGCCATGAAGATCGCCGTGCTCACTTGCTTGATTTCGGTAAGAATGTTATACCTTCCAACAGATCTAGAACTCGCGGCAAGTCATACAGAAAACGTTACTACTATGTACGTTAGTACTATACTAGTAAAATGGCAGATTTGGATCGTTTTTGTAATTTCTGTAAATTCTTCAAAATGTATTTGTGATTCAGCCGTCATAACAATCGACCATTATTAACATTATTATTAAAAATTTAATGTATTAGTGTTATAAAAAATTATAGGAACTGCACAAGTGATAATACTATCGGACTTCATAGACTCCCGAGTTCTTATGTAAATACTCGAACTTTAACGGCATTATTGTTGACATTACGTATTTGTTATTACTTATTATGGTTACGATGTTAGGTACTTAAATATTAAAATGGTAACTAATAAAAACCCTACTTTAATTTAGTTATGACCGTATGGCGCAACCATTAAATGATAAGTCGTGGGCCAAACATTTCATGTATACAGAGATTTTTATTTCATCTTTGAATATCAACATCACATTGCTGATGACGAAACGAATAAAATATTTTCGTAAAAGTGTGTGCTTTTGAAGCCGTGACGTGCGGCGAGTGGTGTGGTCAGTGACCTTAGCCGAATGAACGCGACGCTAGCACACGCTCGCCCGGACCCCACCCCCGCAGTTGCATCACACTGTGTATTAGCAAACGAAACAAATAACAATTTCATCGTGCACAACATTCAGGCTTAAGATTGATATGATATATAAATTTTTACAGCTTTTACCAGCAATTTTAGGTACCCCAGACGATGGTTGCCCAATGTGCGACCTCCACAACCCACTCCGCTGCGGCCCAAATTGCTTACAAGTCGATGACCAAGACGCGGAGTTTGAAATTAACCCATCAAGACAAGGTGAAGTGAAAGTGAGCACGAAAAGTTCGAAATATGGAATAGGTCGTGATCTGATATGCCTCAACTTCCCCCCAAAGGGCAAATATGGTCGATTGGATACAGGCTTAGACGGTTTCATAATCAACAAAGGAAAGTTTATGTCACTTAGGGATTTGCTAGAAATTGCAAGTAAGTAACCGCAACTCTGCACACATTACTATTTAAACACATATATGTAGGAGCAATGGCGTTACTGTCAGCTGTCATTATGTCACAGAGCTTATAACAACGTCAAAGTCAAATCAGTTTAAAAACCAATATTACTAGCTCTACAAATTAACGATTATTCAATAGTCAAGAAAAAACTTTTTACCGGATTAAAGTTATGTATTATTATAAATTTACAATTATTTAACATAATTTTAAATTTATCCGACGTTTCGCGTGCTTTACAGCGTGCGTGGTCACGGTGACTGAAGACAAAAGGTGTTGGATGTCAAAAAGTATCACAGCTGTAGAGAAAGTTGAATTATCTGTATTTATTTCCCCGGAGTTGGTATCGACCTTTAATCCGGTAAAAAGTTTTTTCTTTAAATGTGTAAAGGTTATGTTAATCAAAGACAATACTATATTCAATAGTCTATAGTAAAATTGATTCCATAGTCATTATTATATTTTTATTTAAATCAATGCTGCTACATTTTTTTAGGTCTGTGCCTCAGATTTCTGTTTCTGTTTCATGATCATTTATCAATCTCATAGGTAATGTAGATGATCAGCCTCCTGTGCCTAACACAGGCCGTCGACTATTTTGGTCTAAGGCAAAGTTCCATCAAATATTAAGTGCGCGCATAGAAAGAAAATCCATTGGTGCACAGCCGGAGATACTACCTCAGGAAAGAGATTTGCACGCTGAAGCCACTAGGCCAACACTGCTCATTATTATTATTATCAAAAGTAATTTATTATCACTGTAAACTTTTGAAGCTCGAAGACAATTAATATTAAATTAATCATTTCGCACTCCTACTGCATTTATTTTAGCAAACAATTAATTTTTTAAGTTCTTTCTCATCGTTCATAATCTCACGTCTTAGTAAAAATACTTTTTGCAAGTTTTCTTTCAGTACATTTCAAACCATTTACTCGAAAATTGTATTGCATGGACTAAGTAAAATATTTTATTAACACTGCTTGGATAAATAAGCGATCATTCGGGCACCCCGTTATAATATGATTATACGTACCTATGACTATGCAGCATACAGATTCACATGATTATCTTAATATATATATTTCTTGTGTGCGTGTGTATGTGACTGAACTCCTCCTAAACGACTGGACCGATTTTGATGAAATTTTTTGTGTGTGTTCAAGGGGATCTGGGAATGGTTTAGATTCACAAATCAGCCCGCCAGATGTTAAGGGTAGTCCACCCCTAATTTTTATTTTTTTATTTATAGATAAAAAAAAAAAAAAATTTTTTATGTTACAGAATTAAAAAATACATACAACCCCTAATTTTCAACCCTCTACAATCAACCCCTATTTTTTTATTATAAATGATATACATGGCAAAACGACGTTTGCTGGATCGGCTAGTACTTCTATACAACTGACCTTAAAACAAAGACTTGACTTATACTTGTTTTTAGGTTACAACTTATCATACAGTTTTCAAGAACAGTGCATATTAACATTTCAAAATACATAAAATAAATAATGATTTTCAGATTCCAATCAAGGATTCAAGGACAAGAATCTTTTTGACAAATACCGCGACAGCAGCGATATAAAGCAGACCCTTGACGTACTCGGTGATATTGTTTCGAGCAAGCGGGTTGGTTGGGGCAGCCTAGGAGGTTCATGGGGCTAACTTATCTCTTCACGTCTTCGGAGCTAAAAGTCGAAAGTATATTTATTTTATATAAAATATGTATACAATAAAGACCTAAAAATATTTTGCTATTTTTTAAATTACTTTTATCAATTAGATCTGAACAATGCATACTCATATTAGGAAATGTTAATTATCCAATTTTTGTATGGAATCATTAATAAAGCTCTAATAATAATAATCATAAAATAACATCTGCGAAATATATATGGTAATCGTAATATTTTAAGTACAAAAATATAGGTATAGGCGAAATAGAATGAACCCAGTATGAACACTTTATACACTTAAATATGCCATTCAGGAACGGCCTGCAATATTCTGCCAGGCTCATTAACACAGTCTACGCTAACTCCCATATGAAATGGTATTATGCAAATTATTGTGCGAAACATCGATAAAGAATACGAAAAATCATACAATAATTATAATAATGCAATAGGAGTGTGTTCATTTCTGATATATAATAATAATAATTAATTTATTGCAAGAATATTATGGTACAAAATGTTAAGGTGACAATCGTAAATCGTTCGCATATTCTGCCACACACAAGAGCGCGCAAAATTGTCTTAAGGAATTTTACATTATTAGTCAAAGTCAATTCTTATATTATCTAGTCTATTATACTATTTACATTAGATCATTAAATTTATATCAATTACGGTGTTTCACGCAAATAATCATTTATTGAATAGTACATTTTTTCTAAAAGTAATACACTAAGTCGCTTTTTAAAGACTCTAGACGGAAGATCTTTTAAGTATTTTGGTAATTTATTGTAAACTTTAATTGCCATACAAAAGGTGTTTTTCCGAAACACTTCCAGATTATATATTAGTGGATCTATGGTTAACTAACTTAGTGTTAGTTAAAGTGAACACTATGGCGGTTCTTCTTCAAATTTTAAAGGCGGGTTCTTGTTTGTGGATTAACCGCATCTCAGTGCGGTTCTGCGACAGTGTCTTGACTACCTGGTATATCACGACCTCAGCTTTTTCCTTGATCTGGTATATGTAAGCTATTCTCGGTCTTCCTCGTCCTCTCATGCTGGCTGTGCGACCCAAAATGTGTCTTAAACTTCCACTTGAACTGATACAGGGAATCCTAGTGAGCCAGTGCACTTTCTCTTTTAACTAAACATCATTTTTAATTATATGTAATAAAGTTTTTCTTTCTCTCTTTACTTTTAGCGATATAAAGACATATTATTTGGTTATTGTATTTTTTTATTTATTACCATTTCGTTGCCAGTATACAGAAATAAGTACAATTAAAACAATTAAATAAAAGCACTGGCGGCCTTATCGCTTTCGAGTGATCTCTTCCAGGCAACCACTGTAAGAAAAAAAATAAAATTAGATGCAAAAAGTGCAAACTACTTCAGACTTCGACAAAACTAATGGAACAAAGCAAAGCAATAAAAACATGTAAACAGGGAGAGGGATTTTAGTTTATTACGTAGCTTTTTAACCTCTCTAGGACTCGAACCCAATTTCTTATCTCACTAAAAGTATTTACCTGACGCCTCCGCTATGCTAATTAATTTTTGTCGAGATCCGCTAATCCACTAAAGAAGTTTGCTACACTCCTGCATAATCAAGTCAAGGAGTTAGGCGTACTTGTAATTGCGGGAATCTATTACTTAGATTTACGTTGAGAATATAATTAGATAATTAGGATTCTCATTAATAACAAATTTCTAATTAGCTTGGGAATAATTTATACGAAGATAATATTCTACAATTAAATAATTAACTCATCACCGCCTTGGTTAGTACTAGGTTCTATTACGTTGAGAGAACAACAACGATGAAGGTTTCAACCTGCTACCTAAAAACATAAGGATTAAAAATTTGGACCTGTCTTTTTTTGAAAATCTTCCTGGACGTTCCTTCCATGACGAAGATACCAGTAGACCTGTCAAAACCTAAACCACCACACTTCTACTCACATAGTACTTTTTACTTCTACCACTTAGCAATTCATTTGTATTGTATAAAATATTATATTTCTCCTGTGATTGTTATCCTTATTTTGAGTATTAACAACCTACCAACATAATAATAACTAAAATAAATCTAAAATTTTTGGTTCCTGTGTACCACCTTTAGTGCTGGCAGTATTTCCTCGATATATGTGCAATACTAATTCGTTGAGCGAGGAAAGCACCAGCCTTGCGATTCTGTAACTCAATTTTCGAACTCTTACAGCGGTTTTCGCATGCAGAATCAGAATGCCAAATCGTAAAATGACTGCTTTACGACTGATTTGAGCGCGACCGCCGCTGCGTGAGTTCGAAAAGTGAGTTACAGAATCGCAAGGCAGCTCTGGTGTCGCCTGTATCCTTTTTATCTTATTATATGATTTCTTAATTTTAAGATGTTTTTTTAAAATTGCATATCAATAAAATCCAATAACATTATTAGTATTAGCAAAATTATCTACTAGTGAATAAATATTCAAAAATTCCCTCCGATAATATTTAAAACAACCCTTACATAGGATGTAACGTTAAATTTCATAACGACTTTTATCAAGTTTCAGAAATATTCAAAACTGTAGGAATCTTCGGTTAGACTGGCACATCGCCAACTCGCTGGCTCCCTTAACGATTCTAAAATCATCTTATAAATGCACTTCCAATATCCTTTTGCAAAATTATTAAAACTGTTACATTTTTCAAATTATCATGCCGTTAAACACTTTGGTATTTTGGAGTTATATTTTAGCAAGGGTTGTCTATTATTATTTATTAAATGTAATTAATTCAAGAGTAAGTTGCCATTCAATTTAGGCCTAATAAAACTCGGTACGACGTGCAGGATTTTTTTTTTTGTTATTCTTCAGATACTTATGAAAATCTATATAGAAAGTATATGCACGAGTGAAAATTACATGAGAACTTAAGAAGTAGCAGCGCTAACCAGATCTATGAAACTTCCTCACAATCGAGTAGTATCGCAGCTCACAACTCCAAAGGGGACTCTAGTATCAAAGAAGTCGCATGGGTCTATTAGATTATTAGGTCAATTTAGATTAACCGCATAGAGCATTCAAAATGTAGGACGATATTCACATGGATTTGACATATTGGCATACTGACAGTATTACCAGTTTGTTTTTTAGTTAAATATTTACATAATACACCTTAATAATTTGAATTTGTATAGGACTGCATTAAAGCACTCGATCGTAGATACAGAACACAATTTAAATAAATGAAAACTAATAAACAAATGGCGAAGATTTCACAGAACTTAAACAAATTCCTTAACCAAAACCGTGTCTACGAATCGTTATTAATTTGTTTTTCTTTTTATAGAACAGGGGCAAACGGCAGAAGGCTCATCTGATATCAATCGCGAGTGCGTTGCCGGCCTTTTAGTAATTAAATAAATAAATCAGTGGCGCTAAAACGTCTTTAGGTCTGGGCCTCAGATTTCTTAATCTGTTTCATGATAATTTTTCAATGTAATAGGCATAAAGGTGATCATATTTATTGCTTTTTGAATGCAATATATATGATCTATACAATAAAAGTCCGAATAGTTCTACTTCCCATGTTGGTTCAGAATTTTATAGTAGAGCAAAAAATTACAAATGCATACATTGTTAGGAGATTAGGGCTTGTCCGCACTGGGAAAACTTTTTAAGCTCAATGCACCAGCGATGTAAAGCTACTGTTTATTCATTGGATGGTGTATACTTGAACAGCTTTACGCTCACGTTCTATAACAGTAATTGCTCCGAAGCGTCAATTTTTTTATATACGGTTTTATTATATTTTTCCAGTAAAATAAAATAATCATAATACACTGGATTTATATAATTATTCTATAATCCAGTGGCGCCATCACCATGGGTCTTGGCAGAGAACAAGAATTTTATCTACGTAGTTGATCACTTTTTACTATGGCCAATTTGGTGATCAGCCTTGCGATTCTGTAACTCACTTTTCGAACTCTCACAGCGATTCCGCAGCGGCGGTCGCGCTCAAATCGGTCGTGAACCAGTCATTTTACGATTTGACATTCTGATTAACAATAAACTACAAGCTCTCACCTTATAACCCGTTAAAATCTAGTCATTGAAATTATCAATTTATACAACGATGCTTCATGCACTTTGTTACGGAAAACGAAAATGTAGTAACAATTATAGTAACTTATTACATAATAATAATAGTATATAATAAACATTTATTAGATACGTAGATACGTGGTTTAGAATATAAGTTGTTGTGCAAACCAAAATCATTTATTTATTAACTCGCGATTTTATTTATCGATTTAAAATATATTTGGAAAGCAAAGCACGTTTCAAAGTCAAATGAAATGAGAATCGACTTAAAGATAAACACTGTCGGACCACATTCCTAGTTTGATAGGCTTACACACATGTTTAGCTGTTTAATAGTATTGAGGGATAAAGCTATATCACCTTTTACTTCTAACTTCAACTTTCCATGGCCTGAAATTAAAAACTAAAGTTGTTTCGCTGGGAACCGTACTCCGAAGAACCTTAAATTAGGTATCAGTAGTCACAATCTGGGAACATTTTTAAACCGTTATTTTTCGTATTCAACGGTTATTTGTAATCTCAAACATATGTGTAGCAGCCCTTAAATAAATAAACCACGATAACTTTGTTAGCCCCTATCGGCCTCTGGGTTCACTATTTGTGAGCTTTTGTGAAAACTTTCTCCCTAACCTTGTTAATTGACTTTATATAAAACTAATCATCTTTATCAATAAAGCTGTTGCGCTGCAACCTGCTGCAAGCTGCAAAAAATTTAGATTTGAGCCTCAAACTTCTGTGTGTGTTTCGTGATCATTTGTTTTTTCTATTAGGCAAATAGGAGGTCACCCTTCTGTGCCTGACACACGCCGTCGACTTTTTGGATCTAAAGAACGGCGGTCTTTCGGTGCACAGCCTGAATCAATAATCCACAATAATCTTTATTGCAGCAGCGTGATTAATGTATGAATCTCGACCCTATAGTCGTGCGAAGAAGGTAAAATAAAAAACATTTGGGATTGTTTCGGTTGATCCCTCCTGCCTCGTTTCAACGCCGTAAGAGCCTTATCAATGCAAAATTTAATCATTGATGGCTGGAAGTCTTCCACAGTCCGTTTCACAAGGCACTTTCTTTTGCGAACTAGCAAACTGTGGAATCGACTCTCGTTGGGGGTCTTCCCTGAGAGATACGACCTCTAACTATTCAAAGTTACAGTGAACTCCTCCCTCAAACGCCGGCAACCCACAAATAAGTGTCCATGCCCAGCGATGACTGCCCTTTATAGGCTTCCCGTAGGCTCGTTTGCGTTTAATAAAAAAACGATAATTACTTAATACGGCTCGAGGAAAACACAAACCTACGAACAATTCTAATACTCTATCTATTCTATTTCACCATGCCTCCTACTGATAGAGGACAAATCTTTGTTTTTAATTTATGTTATTATTATTAATTACTTAAAATGTCACATGGGACATGGTGTAATGGTTGCAGCTTCTTACAAACATTTTGTAAAACAAATTAAAAAGAGTGGCAGAGAGTTTATTTCCAGTTCTTCTCTCCCGTTCTACGCCCTTGATTTGAGAACTGGCAGTAAATGTAAAATTAGAAGCATTGATATGTATTTCTTTACTGACATGTAATAAGTGTACATTATGTTACCTATGTGATTAAATGATTTTTTACTTTACTTTACTTTAATAAAAACCAACCAACTTCAAATCGTGGCTCTTAGTAAGTGCATTTTCACTAAACTCTTAATTAATATAAACACATAAACTATAAAGTCTGTCATATTTCATGCCCGAAATAGAATAGCGAAAAACGTTCAACTCCGTACCCTAAAAGCATGTCACTCCAACACTATTTGTCATATGCTAAGTGATTTTCGTGATACGGAAACACGTATTTGTTGAATCACTGCGGAGAAATATCAAAGGATCTCTGTCACTACCTAAGTGAGTATTTTTATGAATAAAAAAACCAGTGGCGCTACAACCTTTTAGCTGGCCCTCAAATTTCAGTTTCCTCTGTTTTGCTAATAGGTAAGTAAGTGTTCTGTGCCTTTATATCACGCCGTCGACTTTTTGTGCCGGTTTCCTCTCGATATTTTCCTTCACCGTACGAGCGAGTGTTAAATGCACACATAGGCCGAATGTCCATTAGTGCACAGCCGTGGTACGCACTTACGACCTCAGGGATGAGTGTCGCACGCTGAAACCACAAGCCAACAATGCTATTTTTTCCTTCAATAATACTAAGATTAGTACTAGCCTAGCTGAGTAAGGGCACATTTTTTATTATTGGAAAATTCATTTACAGACCCACGGGCCGGGGCAACTTATTATAGTGACGCCGGAGGACCCTACCTAAGCACAGCATTGCCTCGCTAAGCACTGGAAGCAGGGTAACAGTTTCCCTTAATCTGTGCCTTCTCCCAGATCGTCGTTTGCGTTGCGAGATAGCATCTGAGCGTTCTCTTTAAGTGTCACGACGGCCTCACAAAACGATTTGAAAGAGTTTCATGGGCCGCCGCTGTCTCCACCATAACCCGCACTATGAAGGGGCATTCTATCTTCAACTGTTTATGATTTCATGAAGGGGGGTCAAACACCCTCTTCTACTGCGCTACGCCAATGGTGCTGACTAGAGTGGACGCATTGTTATGACTTAGGGAACCTAACTAAGCCTACCTACCTTCAACGTAAAGGGTCCGTAGGATGAAGCAAAACATCGTATGTCGTGACTAAAAATACGTACGCGTATAAGACTGATCTAAATAATTAGATCTCCTAAAAAAATTATGTATCTGGAGGCAATTGTACTTTGCCATCTGAATTTCCTAGTGTTCCTCCATGTTATTTCTTAAAAGCGTTTGTGCACATATTAAACGTTATGCATTATAATTTTGTACTTATTCAAGTCCTGAAAAACCTGTTTACTCCTGCTTTCAGATAGTCACATTAACGTGTACACACAAAGCTTATCCAATGCGCTTAACATACTTGAATCCAAGTAATACATTTGTATAACAGTACATTAAATCAATAAATGGCTCAAGACACATTAATTTGTGGTGATAGTGACATACATTCGTCACAAGGTTCATATCACTTAAGTTACGTAATAGCCGCTTGGACAGCTTGGGTTAGGTTGAATTATTGTAATTGCTAATGCTATTTGCAAACACGCCGTTAATAGACTTTGTTTATTAATAATGTTTGTTTATTAAACACGATATGCCAGCACCTATAAGTGCTTGGCATGTTAGTACCAGTGGTTTAAAAGGGCCTGGGGCTACTGCTTAGGCTACTACTAATTAATTTTTGATGACTATTTGCTATTTTTGAAAGAGTACCGAGAGTTTTTTACACCGGCTTTTTCTCTTGGCCTACACCCTCTGTCTTCTTTGCCGATGAGTAGGGATGTCTACCGATTCAAATTTAATGACGTGGAATAAGTGATACCTGTATCTTACATTCCTTAATAAACATATATTTTTTTATCACGAAACGAGACCGAGAAGGTTGTAGCGCCAGTGTATTTTTAATGCCTTTGCTGTCGTCTTATTGTATTATATAGAACAGTGATTCCCAAAGTGGTCTATATCGACCCCTAGGGGTCTATGACAACCTAGAAGGGGTCTACGTTAGCGAAAAAAAATTTGGGGGTCCATGAAATGAAAATGGGGGTCCACGATAGTGGATCTCAACACATACACTGATAGTACTTATTTACTTAAATCATACTATCTTATAATATCAAAACATATACATTTCAAAATTTTATTTTGAGTAGTTTTAATTTAAATTCAATTAATAAATGTATAAATTAACATGTGTTTTTACTTTAAGTTTTTAACACAAAACTTCACTACAGTTAGAAATTTACAGAAAATCAATATCAGGTAAGTAGGGGGTCTACCCAAAACGGAAAAACATGGCAAGGGGTCTACAACACAAAAAAGTTTGGGGAACTCTGATATAGAACATGATGCACCTTCTTAAAATCTCTACCAATAGAACAAAAATTACTATGAAATACACTCTTAAAAGAGAAAATGGTCCCAATGAAAGTGACATGTGGTTAGGTGGAAGCAGATACTGTCACACTCAAAGCAGACATAATGGGAAACATGAAAAAATACGAATTAAAAGAAAAAAGAAGGTGGAAATGTGAATATGTTCGAGTCAAAGTTTTTATTCTAGTATTTTTTTCTTTAAAAATTGTAGCACAGATTAATAGCAGCAGATTTTAAGTCTACTGTTGTGGTATTTATTAAATAAAGCATTTAAAAATTGATATTTTAAAGTTTTTTTTTTTTACCGATTTTTTTGTTAATGTATATTTAAAATTAAACTTGACTAATCAATCTTCATATTTATACATATACATAACGTAAGCTAAAATAGCTAAGCTTACAACTGGTATATTGTTTTAAGCTTAGGTATTAGCTTACGATGCTCATTATAATAGACAAAATACAAAAAAGTATAATACTTATAACCCTAATAAATTTTAAATATTCTTAATCTGAGAAACATTATTCAATTATTCAACGTCTTGGTTTACAAGATTCCATTTGGGAGCGTTAAAGTATTACGTTACTCAATTTTTGGAGATTATTGACACCCCCCTGTAACGCACCGTATCGTTTTTCTGTACCCAAGTATAGTAAAACGTTTGGACCACCTAGTGACTCGATTTATACCTAAAAGTTACCATTATGTGATGTTAAGTACTAGAAAGTCGAAAATAATATAAACAATAATGCATAATTCAATCCCCGCCCCGCACCGTAACGTTTTACAAAAGGAACCCCCTCCCCCCCTCCCAAAAATTCGTTACTTGAACACTCCTATGGTTAAAAATAGCTGAAAGAGCAGACACAAAACTATCGGTTAAGTTTCACCTATTTAGATAGAATTCGGATAAGCGTGAATATCTCAAAAACTCCTAAAACATACCTCATTTTACTAAAGAGATTATCTCGACTTAAGTCCCTTGAGAGACATTTTTGAATACACTTGCTGGGACACCAGTTGTGTCTGTATAAAACCTCAGTACATACCTCAAGTGATACAGGGTTTAAAAAACAACCAATACATATGCAAAATACATAAAAGCTATCGCGTAATAGTCTCAGTAGCTATTGAATAAAGTTCGTAGACAGTGGCAGTACGCTAAGCCCCCGCGAAGTTAGAAACTGGCAAAATCCTCTAGGAAACTTTGTGAAAATTTTAAACGTTTTATTTTATAAACGTGACGTGAAAGTTGGACGGATACGGTCGATGTTCGACTTTTTTCACCTTTGAATTGTACTTACATTCGTTCCATCCCGATTCAATTTATAACCTGCAGTGACAAGTAAAAATATCGAATTTATATAAGAGTATGAAACAAATTTTCAAGAAATCTTCCTTTGTTAAACTTAGTACCGGCCTAATTTTCTGTATTAGTTATCTAATTACAAACATGTTTGCCTGAAAGTGATCGCTTAAACGTGATAAGGCCGCCCGATGCCCTTCTTATTATTTAATTGTACTCTATTTCTTGGAATAACACATTTTACAATGCTTTAGTATTTAAAGACAAATTCTTAATTTAAAATTTTATATAATCTAGTCTGTAGATAAGTAGGTAATAAATTGCACGTTACTTGTTTTCTGATACTGGCACTAACAATATCATTCGAATTTCAAATATTTTAAATAACACTGCTGCCCTGCGATTCTGTAACTCAGTTCACGAACACACACAGCGGTTTTCGCATCGGCGGTCTCTCTCAAATCAGTCGTGAAGCAGTCATTTTATGATTTGGCATTCTGATAAACAATAAAGGAAAAGCTCCCACCTTTTCAGAATGCCAAATCAAAAAATGACTGCTTCACGACTGATTTGAGAGCGACCGCCTGTATTTCTTGCAACGAAGTGTAAATAAATAAATAGATGTTAATAGTAATGATATATCTATAAATACACATTTTACGAAGCTTTAGCATTAAAAGACAAATTCTTAATTCAAAATTTCATATAATCTAGTCTGTAGATAAGTAATAAATTGCACAATACTTGTTTTCTGATACTGGCACTAACAATATCATTCGAATTTCAAATATTTTCAATAACACTGCTGTATTTCTTGCAACGAAGTGTAAATAAATAAATAGATGTTAATAGTAATGATATATCTATAAATACACATTTTACGAAGCTTTAGCATTAAAAGACAAATTCTTAATTCAAAATTTCATATAATCTAGTCTGTAGATAAGTAATAAATTGCACAATACTTGTTTTCTGATACTGGCACTAACAATATCATTCGAATTTCAAATATTTTCAATAACACTGCTGTATTTCTTGCAACGAAGTGTAAATAAATAAATAGATGTTAATAGTAATGATATATCTATAAATACACATTTTACGAAGCTTTAGAATTAAAAGACAAATTCTTAATTCAAAATTTCATATAATCTAGTCTGTAGATAAGTAATAAATTGCACAATACTTGTTTTCTGATACTGGCACTAACAATATCATTCGAATTTCAAATATTTTCAATAACACTGGACAATTATACCTCGATCTTCACACCGTATAAACAGGGCCCTAGTTTCGCTTGTAAGCAGGCCATGTCTGAAGTTAACGTTTTGACATGTAAATCCAGCTCCGCTGATGCAAATCACTGAATAATCAGCTTATTGAGATGCGCAATGACGGTGAGTTCTATTGTTTTTATCTGCATTTTAATACGGTTTTAACGATCTTTAGTCTATTGTTTATTTCATATTACTAAAAGTATTGTTTACAGTGTTATATTAAAGTTTTCAGACAATAGAAGGCGGCTATGGTGATCATAATAGTACCTATGCAACACAATTTTAAGGCACACAAAACAGTAGCCAGTATGTATGCAAGTCTATTATCTATTACTATTCTGACGCTTAGGATCAGAAATAAGACTTGTCAAAATGCAAGAATTTTTTAAGATACCGGAAGCATAGATAACACTTTATCTTGGCTCCGAATCTTACCCTTACATCTTATAAACCATGCTTTAATTTACACACAAACTAGTTGTAGCTAGTAGATATAAATATATGTGGAAGTAAAACATATTTTATGCCGTTAAAATCAGTCAAAATTATTTATGTGTGTGGGGTTTCGAAAAACAAGAGGACAAAATTAAGTCATTTAAAAAAAAGACAAACTTACAGACAGTCTTCAATTACGACTGTTGTGAAGCACTTACAACTCACAATATAAAAGTTTACGTTTAAATGCCTTAAAGAAATTAATTTAAATAGGAAAATAAATTTATTTTTTGTCCGAATCACACATCAAAGTCATCTGTTATCAAAATAATAAAAAAAAATATTATCACTGTTATCCGTGATTTTATAATTTAAAACCCTTAAAATAATCTAATATAAATCAATATTTGCACGAAATTCTTTTAATATTAATTTTATTTTCATCGAGAAAATAAAATATTTTATCACAAAATCGTGGTAAGTGAATTGCAGCGTTTGCTGCAGCGATGTCAAAGATATTTTAATAACATTTTTTGAATTCTTTCTCTTTGTAAATATTTTTCGTAATTTGAAACGCAATGGAACGAATATAGAGCCTTGGGCAACTTGAAAATTCGATCTAACCTGACATTATGAAGCACAAAAATTTGCTTTTTTAGTTTTGAAATGCAAATATCGCGTATTCCTTTGTGCTGCTATAAATGTTTTCCTTACAAAAAAATGAATGTAAAAATGGGTGTAAACGAATTCCGAATAATGAACAGATATGCTTAATATAATTATAAGCATTTAGAGATAATATTAAGTTTCATGAAAAGGTTTTCATTTCGCACTACTGCTTTTAAAAAATACTAAAAGGATTTCATAAATAAACATATGACTCACAAATATACAGTATTTACATAACCTACATACTTTTAATAATAATTAAACATTGATAAAGCAATTGAAACAAAATTTAAAAAGTTTGGTTCCTGTGTCATTCCTTTAATGCTGGCAGCATTTCCTCACTGTATTGCGATACTTATTAGCGAGGAAAGCACCAGCTCCGGGGTCTATCTACTAGGCGCCAACGTAAATCTTTAATTAGCGCCTGTGCACTTGAACCCCAAGGCCCAAAAGTCTTTACTCCAATGGAAACAAAATCAAAGTTGGAGGAAAAACTCTTTATCAAATATAGTCTTATTTTTTTCGCCTGCTTTGCGGTATTATTTTCTTGTCCGAAAGAGGTGAGAGGAGAACGTGTCCTCAAAGTGTCGCATCCCATATGACTCAATTAGTTCAATACTTCTGTCACGTTTATTTATTTACTAAGTGATAAGGACAGCCTTCGAGACCTATAGTTTATGAATAAAGAAAAGATTCCTAATTACACGGAAATTAACTAGAGTTTATATTTATCGGTATAAAGATGAGCAAATTTGTAACACGGCTGTAGCGAAAGAGCGAAAGTTTCGTCATAAAATTACGAACAACCTTAGAAGATCACTCCAAGTTGTGAGAGGAATTTATGTTTTATGAGGAAAAATTGCGGCTATTACTGTACTCGCATACCTAATGTCCACATATTTTACGGATATTTTAAAGATCCTTCCATGTTATTGCGGCAAATATTTGATGTTCTATATGTAGGCGCGTTCCGGAATCTCTTGTAAATTTTATACTAATAATAAATTAAATGTATGAAATATAAATTATAAATTATGTTTTATTTATATTTTGTATTTTATAACGTGTGTTCTATATAATGTATGTATCGTACGTATACGTATAAGTAAAAATATTTGTCTTAATAGGTAAAAAAAATGTAATGTTATTTCAACTTCATATTTCTTTCTTCTTCATTATTTCTGGCTAAGTTGTTATAAAGTTTAAGTTTCGTTATGTACTACCGTTAGAGGTTAGCACATGAATTGTCCCCGAAGATTCTGACTTCAATTTCCGGCAAAACGACAATTGATTTAAATTTTAACGAACCTTCATGTTATGATTTCTATAGTCTATTCTTGCCTTACCTGACATGGTCGCATGCTGCTAAGTCATATTTATATGGAAACCGTAGGCTCATACAACTAAATTACATGGCGTATTGCAACACAACGATAACAAGGATTTAAAAAAATAGTACCCTAAAGCTTTCCTAACTTCATACCAATATATCCGTTATTCTATAGAGAAATCCAACTTTTTTTTAATAGAACGGGTGCATACGCACAGAAGGCTCACGTGATGTTATGTAATACCGCCGCCCATGGACACTCACACTGCCAAAAGGCTCGCAAGTGACTTGTCATCTTTTAAATCTATTATTGCATACATTATTATTATATTTTCATTTTAAGTCGCATATTAATCACATACTGTAAGTATCTACATAAGGCCATGTATATCTCTATATACATAAAATTCTCGTGTCACAATGTTCGTTCCCATACTCCTCCGAACCGGCTCGACCGATTCTTATTAAATTTATGCATATTCAGTAAGTCTGAGAATCGGCTAATTATGTATCTTCCACGCCAAAATTTTTATTTAATTTTTAGAAAAAAAAATAGTTTTTATTTTTTTATGATACAACATACAAAAATACACACAACCCTTAATTTTCACTCCTCTACGATCAACCCCAATTTTTATTATACCAGATAGTTATTTTTATTGAACTAAAACAATGTTTCTTAGAAATAATATACATGGCAAAACAACGTTTGTCGGGTCAGCTAGTATATCACAAAATAATCTATATGAAAAACAAAGGCTTGTAAGGAATACAAGAATGGTCCGGTGACCATAGCTGGGAACGATCCATCTTCATCTAGAGTTGTATATCTCCATTGTACTCGTGATAAATCTTTTGTTTTTAAACCGGTGATGTATTGTCCTACTGTCGAATGCTATTGATTTGTATTGCGCTTTTCAATTCCCAATAGCAGTGAAATATTTTAGAATAGATAGATATCAAGGTACGTATTTAGTTTTTGGAAATGACAACAGAAACGTCTTCATTTAAAAAACTGTTATGGACAGAGTTTTTGATCTAAGAATCAATATAAATAGGTATGTTGTACGGTTGAAAACAAGATGGTTATGCTATATTACGAAATTGGAGATTTATTCGGCAGTAAGAGGGGGGAGGGTAGAAAAGATCGCTATTTTTACATTTAAAAGATCACACAAGACACACTCGCGAGCTTTCTGACATTCCTTGCCCCTTCTATCCCTATTGTTTAAAACCACCCCACTCCTGCTGGTAAAGCACAAATCTATGTTTTTAATTTATTTTATTATTATTTGTTACTTAAGATGTCATGTGGAACACGGTGTAATGGTTGCAGCTGCTGACAAACGTTGTGAAAAACAAAAAACTTGGCGATTAAAAAGACTGACGGAGAGTTTATTGCCAGTTCTTCTCTTCCGTTCTACGCCCTTGATTTGAGAACTGGCAGTAAGTGTAAAATTAGAAGCATTTCATATATTTTTTTTACTTTCATAATTGTACATTCTGTTACCTATATGAATAAATGATTTTGACTTTGAGTAGTTCGTTCTGGAACTTCACTTTATTAAACACAAATACATACACATTACACATCAAAACTATTTTATGATTTAACCGCGCACAATGCTCAAATAAAATTGCTAAAGTAACACGTGTATAAATGAAGGCAAACTAAATACAACGTCTTTTTAATTTAGCGAACTCGTGACCCGTTAAACAGTGCGACCAAATCCCGATTGACGAATAGTCTCAGCTTAATGGAGGGCCTGAGTGATCGCGCTCCAATCTGACAAGTTAGTTCTTGGGTGATGGATGAACGCCGCGTGTCCTTATGTACCGACTGTAGTTAATACGTATAAATAATAATAGACAATAAACGCAGTATCGTCAGAAAAATATTCCCTGTCTTTTATTATTATTAATTACTTAAGATGTCATGTGGAACATGGTGTAATGGTTGCAGCTCCTAACAAACATTTTGTAAAAGAAACGCAATTAAAAATGGCGGAGAGTTTATTGCCAGTTCTTCTCTTCCATTGTACGCCCTTGATTTCAGAACTGGCAGTGAATGTAAAATTAGAAGCATTTCACATCTATTTGTTTTTTGACGATCATAAGTGTACATTTGGTTACTAGTCCTAGTATTATCTATTGCCTTGATAAGTTTTCTTTATAGGCAGACTGGTTATCGATTTAAGACAACTTATACCGGATTAATTGTATTGGTTTCTATCATGTTCAATCATTAAACAACCAATTGCCAGGTTCTGAAATTTCTTGCACACAGGTGAAAATTATAAACTAGAATTTGGACCCGGCAAGCCCAAGCAAGGGAACTTGGGAAAGGGTTGGAGGTGGCATATCAAAAAGTTCCTATACAAGAGTTAAGAATTTGTATTATAATTTAACTGTAACAATTTTGGAAATAAAATGCGTTATTATTGAGTTATAGAGAGATGAGAAGTGTTGGCCTAGTGGCTTCAGCGAGCGACTCTCATCCCTGGGGTCGTAGATTCTATCCACTTTCTGTCTATGTGCGCATTTAACTCGCTCGTACGATGAAGGGAAACATTATGATAGAGTCAGGCACAGAAGATTGATCACCTACTTGCCTAATGTACGTAATGATCACGTACGCGATGCAGAAATCTGCGGCCCATACCTAAAAGGTTGTAGCACCATTGGTATATAGATATAGAAGATATAGAGAAGTCAGAAACGGGGAACCAAGAATAACTTTTTTTTTTATTCTAAGTGGCGTTTGTGTTTTGGATAAACTTATAAGCTAAAAAATTATGTTACACGGAAGAATAAAGACACAAGGAAGAAGTGGATATTTGTTACCTTCCTCGTTCATTGCATCCTTGTAGCTTGTTACATGGACGAAAGTTCTTAATTTTAAATCGTTACAATACAAGTTTTTTAATTGTTATAAATTATACAGAGCAAGTGATGATATTAATTTAACAAATGTTAAACGTCCAATATAACCTGGAGTGTCAGTTCAAAAAAGAATAACGATACTTAAAAATAAAAATAATACATACAATACAAGTTAAAGTGTGGCTATTACTGTAATAAGGTTAACATTTATAGTTTGTTTAAATGTTCATAGAGAAAGAAATTAATAAATGTTCATCAACGCAAAGACTCATAGACATATCACATTAAATTAATAAGGATACCTTTGCAATTATACAAATAACTTAATTGAAACAAATACGATTACGCGGATACATTAATTATACAGATACAACAAATTAGGGTGGTAAATTCATTTTGAATTCAAAACCAGTCGTGCTCGACAATTGCCAACGCTATTGTATTAGCTTTCATTTGTAAATGCTCTTTTATGCCATTAATTATTATCTGTATCGTGTAGGATGTTCTACTGGTTAATAGTTCTCTGTGAGCTAGGAATACCCGTTAAAATTCGCGCATGTTTTTCATTTGTTTGATAATTGTCAACACAATGAAAAAACTTAAGATGACTTTCGATTGATTATGATTGGTCAAACGGAACTACGCAGCGTGTCGCGTGTCTCTGATTGGACTATGCTTTTGATCAATCATAGACAAAAGAAACGTATAGTCACTCTTTTGTTTTAACCAGTTTTTTTTAAGCGTTGCTAAGCAATGTGGTACCTAAGCAAAAATTACTGGTAAAAATTAAAATTTAAAGTGTAATATTTTTAATATTTTTTGTTCACTATATTGTCATGTATTTTGGAATAGATAGATTATAACTTATACGATAGAAAATGCATTATATATGTAATGGAATGATATTTCATTAATTTGAATTTGACGCGTCGGAGTGACACGCGATAAAATGGCGGATGACGTGTAGAAATTAATTTAGTGGATTGTATTGTAAAAAGATAGATTAAAGGATAAGTGAACATTAAATGTCGTTTCTTTGTATTTCAGGTATGAATAATTATTATAGTTAGACCATAAGTGCATTATATTATAAAATGTGATGAATAAAATAAAAACTTTGTATTTCAGAGAAACAATTTTGTGTTTTCATTTAGAAAAAATCCTTAATAATATTCCTTATATATATGATGTTGTGTACTTAAATAAATAAATTTAAAAAAAAGTGTACAGCCTATAAAAAAATCGGCTTTGCATAACATTTGCAATGTTCTCTTCTTTTGTATACATTCGGAAGTTTCCTTATTTAAAACTCTCATAGGATTATAATTATTAAAAACATCCAACCACAACACCGCCATTAAAATCTTCACTAACAAACTTTCGATAACTTTACCGCTACGTAAATCAATTACGTACAACGTTCAAATAGTTACCAACATTGTCAGTAAACTATGTGAGAAAATTATAACTGTGTTGCTAGGTGTATCGTATAGCTGTCGCTAAATTGCATATTTTCCGCGTAGATATTAGGCGAATGTTGCCAAATTAGTTTCCATATTACCAAACAGTATCGCGTTGGTTAGCGACTCACAGGAACAATGTACGTAACTCCGCACGTTATGTAAATAATGTAATAAATACGCTTTTATCGGTACAATTTTTTTTTTTAATATGTATAACTCAAGCGTGTTTTAATATTTTTTAAGTCTTTTATGTAATATTTGTATAATTTGATGTTTATTTATTATTTTCAAAAGGATTAGAAAACTATATATGTGTTCTTGAGCCAGAAGACACAAAACATGCATGTCGAATTAACTAAACTACACCATAAAACAAAGCATTTTTGATTTGCCTATTTGACTCTGTTAGACAACTGTCAAACTTCATAATGAAACGTCAAACATTTTCGGGCCATACATTTTCACATAGATTAGCTCGTACTCGTATAAAAAATATTGCAATTTTGTGACAAAAAGGCGACAAGCCTTATTGGATGAGCAAATGTATTCAAGGGGCCCATTTGAGATTCTGTCCCACGCATGTGTCATAGACAGTGGCCCTCTGGGGACTAAGGTAGACGGACAAAAACTGAATATTGCAGATATGTTCACATTATTGTCACACGTTCCCATTGTTTTACACGATACGGGGATTAATAAATACGAGTTCTTCATGGATACATTTTTCACATACCTTAAGCAAAGTGTCAACTACTATAATATGTAAAAAATATTCGATACACTAGGATATATAGATGGGGGTATTTAAATGTTATAACTTTTTTATACTGAGGTGACAGAACTAAGATATATTCAGACATATTTGTAGTTTAAATGAGTTACATTTAAGTTTAATATACTAGGTATATTTACTTTATATTATTAGTTCATTATGGGAATTATAAAATCTTTTTTCTTGATGGAATCATCAAATGGTCATACATATAGCTAAAAATGTTATTTAACTCAAATTATTATTTATTAAATAAACAAAAGCAAGCGTTAATAATATATTTGATCCAATTAGAATGGCGAATTTTATTGAACATAACGAAACCCCTCTGCCGGTTCCCGTGCCAATAAAAAAGAAAAAAAACAATGAACACTTCGTCCCTAGCGCCTAATACATAATGGATAACAACCTCGCTAGTTTCAATAAAAGGATTTTTTGCATACTTCTAACATTTTGTGATATTGTAATGTCGCTCGGTAACAATTTATTCTCCCATATAAGAGTCGTATTTTAAATGATAATATTATCCATTCATAGAGACTTTGACTAAAGGGTTTTATTTCCTTTCAATGTTATTTTATAATAGGTTTTTAAACACGTTTTTGACATTGTTATAAAAAGATACCTCACCGTACAGTTTACTATAGTTTTTTTAGTTTAGTTTAAGTTTGGACAGAATCTTGCAGTACTGGACACTGCCACAGGGATGTCAGCACAGCCGTTGTCAAATGTATCTGCATAATAATGCTGCTTACGATTTGTACGAGACATAACCGAAGTAGCGAGACCCATGTCATGGCATTCTTTATTACTCCCTTTTTCTAACTATATATATATTTGATGGTCGTCATTTGACATGAAAGTACCTTTAATCTACCTTTAATATGCATTATGTGTTATTATATTAATAAATAATAAATCATTTATTTGCAAAGAACGTGGTACATTCAGATTGATTAATTATAAAAAAAACAGGAACAATGAGCCATATCAAAATAGGTATGGAAATGTCATATTAATTATCATAAAAAAAACTAGTGGCGCTACAACCTTTTTAAGTCTTCAGATTTCTGAATAATCAGTTTCATGATAATTTTTAAATCTAATAGACAATTAGGCGATCAGCCTCCAGTGCCTGACAAACGCCGTCGAATTTTTGGCTCTAAGACATGTCGGTTTCCTCACGATGTATTCCTTCACCGTTCGAGCGAAGGTTAAATGCGCACATAGAAAGAAAGTCCATTGGTGCACAGGGGATCGAACTTACGACCTCATGGATGAGAGTCGCACGCTGAAGCCACTAGGCCAACACTGTATCCATATTAATTATCATAATGTCATAGTAATAAGAACAGTTAAGTTATTTATAACTGTTGTCAAAACATTTACCATGGAGAGTGTTAAGAGGAGTTGTTGGGACTAATACCAGCAGCTGAGTTTCATTATCCGTCGTTCCACAACAGAGCGTTTCTTAAGCAACCTTTGCCGCGCACCACCACTATTTAGAACCGGCTGCCCCCTGAATTATTTCCGAACCAATTCGACTTAGGGTCCTTTAAGAAAAGAGCGTACGAATTGTTAAAAGGCCGGCAATGCACTTGCATCTATCAAATAACATCAGATGAACCTCAGCCCGTTTGCCTCCTGTTACATTTAAAAAAAAACTATTTTTTGCGTCTGTGTTTGTGTAAAAGTTGTGGATCGTTTTGTTTATAGATCAAAGTCAAAAGTCAAAATAATTTATTCATATAGGTAAAACAATGTACACTTATGAACGTCATAAAAGAAATATATATTAAATGATTCTAATTTTATATTTACTGCCAGATCTCAAATCAAAGGCGTTAAACGGAAGAGAAGAACTAGCATACATTAACTGCCAGTTCTCAAATCAAGGGTGTAGAACGGAAGAGAAGAAGTAGCAATAAACTCTTCACCACTTTTTTTAATCGCCAAGTTTTTTGTTTAACACTATGTTAGGGTTATTTTATGCATACATTTATGTATATCTTCTGACATATTTTTTGTTATGTTGTTTCCTTATGATAATGAATTTTCATTAATTCATTATCTGTAATACAGCGGTTGTTAGTACATAAATAAGACTTCTGCAATACTATTAATATTTACTTCAATTAGCGTCTCCTTCGGAAGAGATAAACAGATTATTTTCGGATTGTTGAACTAAGTAGCGTTGCTAGGTTCATTACTAGGAAGCGGTACGACAATATACGAGTGGATCTGATCTTAAATGCAAACCGCGAGCCAAAGAATCTCATTAGCGAGACGACTCCGCCACCTTGGTACGAGGGAATATTCTGATCATTCCTTTTTAAATATTACTTTGTAAATATAATTTACTTTTCATAAAGGTTAGTGTTTTATCTTTTATTTGTGGCTGCCTTACATTTTGGCGACTTAAAAGAGTTACTCTGCTAATTCTTCTCATTCTTCTTTTTTTTTAATTATTTTAATGATGTTTATAAGTAGGAATGGAAATTACATTGTATTTTCATTTATTGTAGAATGATATGAACCAAATTTAAGGGTCACTAATGAATTTACTATGTTAAATTTTATCAACGACTTTTATCTGATGATGATTAATAGCCTGTTTGTACTGAACTTATTATAAAATATGGCGTTTCCGGCGTGGCTCAGTAAGATTTTCCAGTGGCTATCATGTGCCAGTCTTATCCAGTGGTGGCTGGCATAAATGATATATCTTAATATATATAAATTACGTGTCACGTTGTTTGTCCTCTATGGACTCCTAAACTACAGAACCGATTTCAATCATAATTTGCACACCGTGTGCGGTTTGATCTAACTTAAAAGATAGGATAGCTTACATCTCAATTTATATCCGCAATATTATTTTATTGCAAAATATTTGTTTATTATTTGATAGTCACAATTCTAACAGATGGCGCTGTGTTGAAAGTACCAACGTTTCACATAAGCTACAATTTAATGGCATAACCACCAAAAGCATGGTTGTCGCCATGACTGGTGTTCTCCTACCGTTTCCCTTGAATAGTTTAAAAACCTTAGCCACAGCAACGCTTGGCCGAGTCTACTAGTATACATATATATTATTTACGTATAAATCAAAAAGGTATGTATCACGGGGTAGAAGACAAACAACATTCAACAATGGGTAAATTTGTGAGCCTGTGTCATCCAAACATAAACTATTAATACCAGGAATACAAGACCTTCATGTTTGTAAAGATAATTGGCATTTATTGTCTACATATACTCATGAGTTGCATAAACAAAAGCCATCTTAATTTAGTCTTCGTAGCCAACCACCATGCATGACTCAAAAAGTTAGTTCTACGCTATTCTTAGTTATTTTAAACATTACATCACTAAAAAGCTTTCCAATTCGAATAAGTCCATTTGTAAGACGTAGTGAAGATATCGCGTTTGCATTCGTAGCAGTTCGCTCATTGGAAAATCACCGGCCTTCACTGAATACTGAGCGGCGTGTATTAGCACCGAAACATTTCCTTACACTGAATACTAAATCGGACTTATCATATTGAATTAGGTACTTTTGTTTATTTAAATAAGAAATTCATTGCAGATGCTCATTTCGTCACTATGACGTAGTTTTTTATCAAGGGTTCGTTTATTATTCATACTTCTCCGAAACGGCTCGACCGATTCTTATAAAAAATTTTATGCATATTTAGTAAATCTGGGAATCGGCTACTATCTATCTTTCAAACTCCTAAGTGATAAGGGGTGTCCACCCCAAAAAAAAGTTATTACTTTTTTAGATTTTTTTTATTTTATTTTTTTTATGATACGGCATTAACAAAAATACATACAACTCTTAATTTTCACCCTTCTACGTTCAAAGCATATTTTTATTATTGTAGATAATTATTTAACCCAACCTTTAGAAATAAAAAGAAGAGAAGATAAAATGTTTAAAAAGCATACTTTTTAAATAACGTTATTGGCGATCAACTAACATATTATTTATAGAAAGTGGTAGAAAGTGTTTACACTCAAGATTATTCGTATTCGATAAATTTTGAAAAACATCCACCAAATTTATTATTATATGTAAATTTGAAAGGTCGGGTTACATAAAAAGCGTTTCTATCCGTTAAAAATATAAAAACTAACAAAATCTCGCAGAGATTTCTGTTATCGTCGTCGGAATATGTAATTTATTTTTCTTTACACAAGTCAAATTCGTCCCCTCGTTAATGTCACAATCGCGACAAAAATACAATTTGAAAAGCTCCCATCAAAATGATTTCTATAACAACGGCAATCGTCTATTCAAAAAAACTTGCAGGACCCACATCACTCGCACAATATGTACGTTTTGAAGAAAAATCGTGGAAGCCGCGTGACAAATGAAATCATTTGTGAGTCGTTTTAATCATATTTTACATGCCCCTTGTTGTTATTAAATATTATATTATTTTTTTTACAGATGCGTAACATATATAACTAGATATTTTATATGTATAAATTGTTACTACTAGTTGTGTAGTCTGATAAATAAAACATATCATATTGGTATAGCAAAATTTAAAGTGTTTATTACTACTTTTTAATAACTATTCTAAATAACAAATGTGAATCTAGGCTTCTGGAACTTAATTTAAGATGTGCTATTAAAGCAGAATCCCACAATGTTTAAACAAAGATTTATTTGAAGAGGTTTTAGTGAGGAAAATAGAATGTAAAATGCAATTTGCGTAAAATTACACTTATAAGTTTTACGGACTTGTACTGACTTGACTTGTACTTAAGTACTTTAAAAATATTCTACTATTACAATCATCCTTTTTACTTCTAGTAATATATTCATGCTTTAATCTAGTCAATATTGTAAATGATTTCTGACTTAGAGTACTAACGAAGCCACAGAGACGCTGTTGAAATTTGCGTTAAATTTCTGTCGGCAGTCATAGGAAACAGTCTCAGACTTCAAACGTACTAGGCATTTTGAGAGCATTGTACTAGTGTTATTGTTGACATACCGTATTTGATCTTGCGAAATCTGTAACATGGAGATGTTTGTAAATATTGACTGGCCTAACACGGTTCTCTCATTAGACTATCGAGCTATTAACACAATATACAGTAGACAGTGTTAAACGTCTTCATTTCAGCGAAAATCATAGTTTTGCGCTTAAAAACTACATAAACAATAAAAACAAAGTATTTTTGCTTCTTTCGTTATTACCGCGAAAAATCTGGGGCCACGATACACTATGAGGTACAAATGGGCATGCTACTAGAAGTAGCTATTAGTTTACTTTAGCTAATTATTTCACATTACTGCCCTGCGATTCTGTAACTCACTTTTCGAACTCACACAGCGGTTTCGCATCGGCGGCCGATCTCAAATCAGTCTTGAAGCAGTCATTTTATGATTTGGCATTCTGATAAGCTAGTTTATTGTTTATCAGGATGCCAAATCATAAAATGACTGCTTCACGACTGATATGAGAGCAACCGCCGATGCGAAAACCGCTGTGTGAGTTCCAAAAGTGAGTTACAGAATCGCAGGGCTGGGTTTTAATTTATAATCAATGGCATATTTTCATGTAAGGCATGTCTATCTGTACCACAAAGCTGTTTATTAAATATTGAGGTTTTCATGGCGGTTTCATTAATTAGCGATCTATTGCATATATTTGATTTGTTTTAAATGGTTTGTAGTTAATTTACGTGTATAAATAATTTATGTATCAGCGTTATTATAAACATGTGCCAGGTGTTTACTTACATAATGAACTTAACGCGAAGTTTAAAACCTTACAAACATTTCGTACACGTATTACTTCCGGTGTGTTTAATCTTCTTGATTCAATTTTCGCAAAAGCGGATCATTGTAAAAGAACTGATTCGCTTTCAACCCGACATGAAGCATATACTGCTCTGGACTGACATTCAGGCATTGAAAGGAGACGGTCAAACATACTTTACTCACCGAAAATGTGAATATACAAATTGTTATTTAACTAGAAACAGGAATCTCTTCGGTGATATTCGTTACTTCGATTTAATACTTTTTAATCTTCAAGATGTTAGTGTGGATTCTGAACATCTCCCGCATGTGAGAGGTCAAAATCAGAGGTATATATTTGTGGCTAATAATTCGGCAGATAACTACCCTATTTGTGATTCGAAGTATGATAACTTTTTTAATTGGACTTGGACCTACAGGTATATTAATTATTTACATTATTATTTTTTAATGTAGCAAACGGGAGAGCTTCTCCTGATGGTTAGGGATACCGCCGCTCATAGACATTAACATTGCCAGAGGGCTCGCAAGTACGTTGCCGGCCTTTTAAGAATTGGTACAATCTTTTCTTAAAGGACCCTAAGTCGAATTGGTTCGCACAGAAAAAGAAACGCTCAGTTTTGCAACGATTTTATTATTAACTAGCTGACCTGGCTAACTTCGTTCCGCCCTACAACCTTATAATATCGTGGTTACTTGAATTTAACTTATTTTAGGATTTCATTAATGTTAAGTATTACATTAATACAACTTTTTTGCAAGTACAGAAATGTTTTATTGCTTGCCATTGCGAAAGAAGAATGGCAGTTTTACACATTAGGCATCTTCTCTCTAGCGTCAATATGCCGATACTGCATGTTAAGCACTTTCTGATATCCAACATCTTTTGTTCAGGATCAAAGCATGGTTATGCATCTCCTCATTCACCTCAAGATCGGAATTTCTTGAACTGACACGAATTCGACGTAAAATGATGCGTAGTTTTGATGTAGATGGCACCATGTGGTTTTTGCATTCGTAAAATTAATTAATTAATTTATTGTTATTCGATAACTTATCCGATATTTTATTGCTTATCCTGCTATTCGGGACGGAAACAAATCCAACAAATCAAAAACCATGGCAATCAGTCCAGCCGTTCTCTAGTTATAAGTGTTGTAACAAACACGACTTTCTTTTATATATATAGATTGGGCTTAAAGCTATTACCATGATCGGTCGTTGCAGAGTGGGTAGATTATTTTCAAGTCTACTCTCATATTCAAGCGTGGGTCTCAATGGCTACCCGAGTTCTGGATTCTAATCCTGTTTTGTTTCAGCCACACCGCTACACTTTCTGTGTATGTGTACCCGAAAGTTGAACAGGTTGCTATAACCTCTATTGGCTTGTTAAATTCAATTGGAATTTAGTCTATTGCAAAATAGTTACTTCTATTTCGTTACCTACCGAATCCTACTCACAAATAGACATCAAAAACGAAAGTAGAAGAATAATAGTGATAATACATAAAATTTTGCATATTTAGCCTATTTGCTATTTACATTCTATTAATGATATGGTAGCATAGTAAAATGAAATCAGGACCCTAATAACAGTACACTCTTTGCCACAAAAGATAATATTATATACAGGAATCAAATATCTAATTATTACTAAATACTTTTTAGATACGACTCAACAATCCCGTACAGATTTATAACAGTGCACAACACCCAGTATGAAGAGCTGGGCAGCCATTTTCATTGGAACACAAATATGAAGCCTATCGATGCGAAAATTAAATCGAAGTTTAGTACAAAATCGAAAGCCGCTGTTATATTCCTTGATAAGTGCAGGAGTAGAAACTTAAGAGAGGTTTTAGTAAAAGATCTTCAGAAGGAGCTTGGGAGGTTTAATTTAACTGTTGATATATTTGGTATGATTTCATTATTTATATATATATTATTTTTGACTTAATAGTAAGCATCTTCATTAGCCATGCGATTCTGTTAATCCGTGAGTTCACCTCACACTACCAGGTTCCCTTCATCTCTCACGTCATTTTTGGAATCTCATGGTATTCTGATAAGCAATTTCACATTACGTCGTGTCAAGCGGAGGGAGTTTGTAGTTTATTGTTTATCAGAATGCCAAATCGTAAAATGACTGCTTCACGATTGATTTAAGCGCGACCGCCGCTGCGAAAACCGCTGTGAAAGTTCGAAAAGTGAGTTACAGAATCGCAAGGCAGATATGAAATCCCGGGTTTAAATCCTGAGGCCTAAAAACCTTGCGTCTATTCGTATAATTTCGTCTATTTCACAGGTGAATGTGGACCGAGGCAGTGCAGACGTAGAACCATGCAGCCTTGCTACTGGAGAGTGAAGAAGATGTACTATTTTTATTTAGCCTTCGAAGACTCTATGTCAGCCGATTACATCACACAGGCCGTTTTAAACGCATATGACAATTACGCAGTTCCAATTGTCTACGGCGGAGTTCATTATGATAAGTATGAATGTTTTTACCCAAACAAGTTCAGTGGTAGTAGGTTCTAGTAGGTTCTATACTATGATTCTTATATATATGTTGCGGTTATGCAAGTGCTCCAACCGTAAAAAGTTGTGAGATCTATGTAATACCAGGTCGGTCAATTTATTCAGTGCCTACTTAAGGATCTTCTTAAGTTATTACGTAATTCGCTAACCTGAAAACATTTTATAGTAACCAAATACAAATTAATAATCTTTTTTATTTTTAATAAATACACTCATTGCCTTAAAGTTGTGATGATTTTGATTGTCTAGTTATAACCTACTGGTTCAAATTGAATGAAATTTTATACATACACATACAATTCCTGCTTGGTAACTGAAAGTTCAGGTTTCTTATATTATCCACAACGAAGTTATATTAGGGCGAAAATAGCTTTAAAGAAAAAAGTACGGCCGTGCCGCATTTTTGCTCGATTGTGCGGGTTTACAGCTGTGCCCCCAGATACCGAGACTATATTAAGATTGCAAGCGAGACTCTGGACTAAGACTTAAACCACATCTAACACATATCCTATGCCTTAACTCATCTGATGATTGTAATTATAATTATTAATTGGTAATTTACAAGATCTATGACTATATGTTTAGTGGTAATTTAAAATGCGATTAGAGTGTATTCTGAGTTATGGATTAACGTACTAATGCGTATATAATAATAATAATAAAGCCCATTTATTTCTGTTATTTACAAATGTTGAGTAAACAGTTTAGATTTGTTATTAACATTTTCTTCCTTACCAGAACAGTACCATTGATCGGAACCTCTTCACGGGCAAAGGCCTTCTCCAGCCTTTTCAAATACCTCTATCTATGGCTTTCTTTCTCCAATCTCTACCTGCTAACGCTTCTATAACTGCTGTCTATTGCTAATGCGTATAATAATACTTTATGTTACATAAATAACTTACATTTATTTACAAAGCTTCTGTCTGCAAGTTCATATAAGTGGAATTAAAGTACAACTTATCTTTCTTTATTAAAAAAACATTCATAGCCTAACCACAGTATATACTTCCAGATACCTACCACCCGGGTCATACCTAAACGCCGCCAACGCATCAGCCGCCACTCTCGCGCAAACAATGCACGATATCATAGCCAATAGAGAAAAGTATTACAACTATTTCCGGTGGCGGAATCACTACATCATCAGCAAATCAACACCGCTAGATGGATGTGATCTTTGTCAATTAATGAATAATCCAGTTAGATTAAAACAGACTTCATCTTATGAGAACTTTAGAAAATGGTGGAATCCTAATTATAGACAGCGATGCAAGATTAACTAACGAACTGTTTGAAAAATATTTATTTATATGACAAATAGATACTCTAAAAAGCAAGTTAATTGTCAGTCAACTGTATGCTGACAGTTACAGCCATCCAATTCAAACAAAAAAGAGAAATTAGGTACGTGGAATATCCTACACACAATAAAACGTTAAGCTACAGATTGCTTAAACAGATATATACAGGGTGGTCAAAAAGTCGTGGATCAAACGAAACTAGGGGATAGATGAGGTCACGCAAAATAAATTATAACTCTGCAGGGGTTGAGCTTAGAGACCTACCGTAGAATTTTTTTTTGCAGCTGATGACCTCATCTATCCCCTATTTGCGTTTGATCCACGACTTTTTGGCCACCCTGTATATATCGAGCTTAGTAGCTCGAGATGTCCGACATTTCAGAAGTAAAAAAAAAGCTACAAAACACGGTAACGTTTATTTCCATTAATTAATCATTACAGATAAGTATTAATACAATTAACTATTATATGAAACACAAAAGAGTATAAATTAAAACGGCGGGATCACAATTATCATTTCGTAAAACACCGTCAAACAAAAAGAATAATTAAACCGACGGCACAGAATATATCCGACTGGCGAAATTTCGGTGAACAGAATCACATCCATTCCGCAAACATGGATTAAAAGTTTAAATTATTTTAACAGATTAAAATGTATGATAAAACAGTATATTCATTGGGTATCGCCGACACTTCGGGTCCCTTGTTAATTTAACTTTAAATCCTGTAGTTTATCTCCATACGTCGTTAATTAAAGGGAAAATAATATTATATACGCAAAATGTATAATTGGGATTCGTTAAGGATTTTTCAAATATCAACTAAATAATTTGTAAGAGGATAATTAAGGTATGTCGATTTTAGTTATTTAAATAAAAATCTATTATATAATAATACATGCATAACATTTTTATTTATTCAATATTAAAATATTCAAAATCATTTATTCATATATTATAGGTAACATTTATCAACGCCAAAAAAGAAATATACATTAAATGCTTCTAATTTTACATTTACTGCCAGTTCTTGAGAACTGGCAGTAAATGTAAAATTAGAAGATGTAAAAAAGGTCGTAGAACGGAAGGGAAGAACTGGCAATAAACTCTCCGCCACTCTTTATAATCGCCAAGTTTTTTTTTACACAACGTTTGTAAGGAGCTGCAACCATTACACCATGTTCCACGTGACATCTTAAGTAATAAATAATAATAAAATAAATTAAAAACAAAGATTTGTCCTCTATCAGCAGGAGGCAAAGTGAAATAGGAGCACGCACTTACATTTTCGTGGGAACAACACGTAAATACTATAAATCGAAATAAATCTTAATATATATATTTCTTGTGTGCGTGTGTATGTGACTGAACTCCTCCAAAACGACTGGACCGATTTTGATGAAATTTTTTGTGTGTGTTCAAGGGGATCTGTGAATGGTTTAGATTCACAAATCAGCCCGCCAGATGTTAAGGGTAGTCCACCCCTAATTTTTATTTTTTTATTTATAGATAAAAAAATTTTTTTATTTTTTTTATGTTACAGAATTAAAAAATACATACAACCCCTAATTTTCATCCCTCTACGATCAACCCCTATTTTTTTATTATAAATGATATATGTACATGGCAAAACGACGTTTGCCGGATCGGCTAGTAATAATATAAGTAACAAATAGCCACTTCTCCGTCTTTATCCTTCTGTATAACAATATTGTTTAGCTTAAAAGCTCATCCGAAACACAAACGCCACAGAATAAAACAACACCTTTATCAGTTCATCACGGCTTTATTCTTACAACATGGGCTGAGCAACGATAGATCTCCTACACATATTATACTTACCTAAGTTATATTACATTATTCTCAACAAAGTAAAAGCTACGTCAAAGCTAGTCTATAATAAATTGAGTGGAATGAATCATAAAATAACTCCCCAAAGTTTGAGCTACTAAAGGCGCCGATACACTTAACTATTTAGCGGTAAGTCAGTAAGTCCGACTTCAACTATCGGAAAGCCGTTGAAACTGCACTACGTAATCCCACTCCATTTTTAATAAGCCCTCTGATCTGTGGTAGCTTTAAAATTGTACTAAGAGGTTTGTTTTGAAGGAGGTATTAAACTCGTTCGTGGCTGGAATTAGAAAATACATCGTAAAGAGTCGAATTATCGCCTTTTCGCAATGGTATTACAATAGTAGATATAGGAACTTCAATATTTTTCCTTTATATTACAGAACCAAAGTATATATACTTTTCTGTCGTACAGTTATATTCATTGGTAATTTACAGTCATAAGGCTTGGTTGATTCTTGTGAAAATGTTTAATAAGACACCCTGTTTACCTTAGACACAGTTTCGAAAGTTCAGATGGAAAATTACACGGAGTTCGCGCGATTCACGAAGAATATTAACAGTTTTCGTAACTTTTGAGAATTAATTGGTATCAGAGTTTTATTTATTTCACCTTATCCTTACGCAATTTTACGTTATATTCGGTAATGCTTACTTTTACTTGTGGTAAATGTTTGCCAGGAAACGATCGTGTGCCGCCTGATGCACATTTTTTTTTATGCAAACGTACAGCCTTGCGATTCTGTAACTCACTTTTCGAACTCACACAGGGGTTTTCGCATCGGCGGTCGCTCTCAAATCAGTCGTGAAGCAGTCATTTTATGATTTGGCATTCTGATAAACAATTAACTATAAGCTCCCACCTTTTTATGATGACTCTGTAACAATACTACTAATAAAAATTTAGGCTTTAATAACGATTACGGATACGTAACTCAATTTGGAAAGATGGATTAACTTTTTTTTGTTTTAGAAGATCGTGAGGCGAGGCGCGGTAAATTAGGTAAAGAATTAGGACAGATCATAATTACAGTCACATAAGACCCTTACAGATAACATTATGGTAATACGAAAGATCTTACATCGTCTGTTCGGAACGGCTTTACGTTTTTGTCACCGTCTTGGATCCTATTTGCATTGCAAATGAATGATAACGCTAATACTATCTAAGTGTCATATTAATGGCTGTGATATGCTTCAAGTAAATAACCATGCTCAAATACTAAAAGCTTTCGTTTTCACTATATTTTAAGAAAATATACACGAGTGAAATACTGAACTAAAAAGCCTAGCCAAGAGTTGTTTGTTGACTAGACTTACTTTTTCGTAATAACATTTTGAAAATAATGGGATAGTGCCTTCTTTTGTCTTTACAGAATGAATGCCTTAAACTCATAGCACATGAAATAAAGTTTACATAGTTCACGTTCCCTCGTTATAGCGGGATACAAATTAAGTGTCAAATACTATTGTACAACTATCGTATTGGTCAAAGATCTTCGTAAGGATATCGAATAATTTTCTACTGTTAATATTCCTAATTGGGGTAACACCTTGGGGTTGACAGGAGCGTGCAAAGACGCGCTATGTTTCTTATATTCACTTAATACAATCTTGATTACTACGCTAACAGTTTTTCTAGAAATAGAAAACAAATTATCTCCAGTCCTAGGAAGCGACAGTAAATATTTTCTTTCGGAATGAAATAGGAAGTTAGTTGTGAAAAGTAATCCGTTCCGACACTCAGTTTACGTACGTAAATTAGTTGCTAGTTCTGTCTGTGAAAAAGTTAAATTGCCTTCTTGACTCCGGCTAGCCAATTCCTTTAAGCGATTCTTGGAAATAAAACTTATTATAAAATATTAAGAACTTTCATACCTGGAAGTTTACGTAAGCTACAGCATAACTATGAATGAAACTTTTGTTTCAGATGTATAAACATATATATATATATATATATATATGTCACAAGCACAAAAGCTTGCGCAAACTCAAACTCAAAATACTCAAAATAATAAACAGCAAAATATTCAAATCAAAAGAGTCTTTCCATTTTCCACATTGATTTAGTAGAGATTTTTGAGTCGTGGGGTTCTAGTGCATAGGCGCTAATTAAATATTTAAGTTGGCGCCTGGCAGATAATACCGTTGACCTAAAGCTGATGCTTTCCCCGCTCAACGAAATAGTATCGAAATACAGCGAGAAGTTGATGCCAGCATTAAAGGTATGCCACCGGGTCCAACCTTTTTAAATTTATTTTAGTTTTGTCCATTTTGAATTATTATTATTAAAACTATGTAGGTTAGGAATATTGTTAATACTTTAATATCTAAATATTGTGCAAGTATATATATATTAATTATTTTATATTATTACATTGTATAAGATAACTTTTATTATTAACTTTTATAGTTAAATACAATATATTTTAACCATATCAAGACGTGTACCTTATACCTATAGTCTATAAGTAATTTTATAAATACTTAACACTGGATATTGTATATCAATGTATTTATAATATCTTTATAAAATTTAAACAATTTTAATCAGTGTACTAATCTTTATTTTAATTTTGATAATAAATATTCTAATAGAATGTAGATTTGCGTTTCCTGAAACGCTTAACAGCTGTTTCGTAATGTTATCAAAAGGTGACGTCAATTTTAATTTAAACGTTTGACAGCTGTTTTAAATTGACAAGTATTGCAAACCGAGAAGAAAAACAATTCAAATAATTACAAAATCAACCTAATATTACAATTTAATGAATATTAGAAAATACGACATAAACAATATTTATGTCTATAAAATTTTACCAACGAAATCCACTTTAAAATTTAGGTTATGTGTTGTAACATGGAATGATTCAAGGTGAATAACATGATTTGAGATCTTGAAACTGTAATATCACGTTCTACCTTATATGGATTAAAGGGTTTATTAATCCTTCCTGATATTTACGCTCAGTTTAAACTGCAGCCTAGCTATGGGCGACCGTGACAAAAGTGATTCAAGCTCTCAAGATGAGAAGTCTGAGCAAAACATAACGATTCCACCAAGAACAGCTCCAGCTGGCCCAAGGTATTAACATTTATTTTTATAATCAAAGGCCAAAACTCCAATCAAAGACATGAAACTTTAATTTACACTAAACAAAGGACCCTTTGTTCCTAAGAATGACAAAGAACTCTAACTTAACATTTTATTATTATTTTCTTTAACTATATATGTCTATAAATGTAGGAACTAAAATATATAACTATTTTAATTTATGTGCAGTCACAACAGATTATTTTATCTAACAGACTTATGGAGTGTGTAAGACATACCTAACAAATATGCATTGTGTCAAGTAATTTCTAGGGTATAACTTATAGAGAACTACAATATAAAATCTTATTTCAAAAATACATTATTTTTGAATTAAGATTTTATTTCACATGTTAGTTGTCTTATGTTCTATGCATATGACATGTTTCTTTTCACAATACTCTACTCCCTTGTTAGAACAATATTTGATACAGAAATTGTACAATTACAGCTACTTTGCTAGTGAGCCCCTACAGTTCCGAATTCGTGGAACAAGTATAACAGGGGCTTCACCTCCTCACTTTGTGACGTTGGAGGACATTATGAAAGCAGCCCATGGCATGAGGAACATGGCTTTGGCTCATGAGATAGCCGTTGATCAGGACTTTAAGCTGGAGCCATTCGAAGCTCCTGATAACAGGTAATTTATTGTATATTTCATTAAGAAGTAGAGTCTAGAATTCATCCCAGACTTACGGTAAAACTAAAAAATTACTAGAATAGTTGACATTCATTTGATCTATGTAATTAAAATCCTTGAACAAAAGTAATTAAAATCACTTGAAAGTAAAATAATAGTGAGGTTGTCTGCAGATTATATCTATAAATATAAAAAAACTCATACACTGTTTTGTCTAATGTATTTAGTTGTTATAATAATAGCAAGTTCTTTGTTGATTATGTATGACTCATACCTGGTCTTTATGTGCAACATTGAGGTGCAATTGACCTCAGATTACCTTACATGACACATAAGTCATTCAAATTTTTATATATCAATTCTATCAAAGTGTGTATATGGCATGAGATACTCCATTTTGTTGGCTCTTTCACTTGTTAAGCTGAATCATGTACAACATCTTCTATTCCTGCTATGCATTAAGCTAAGCAATTCATTTTCATTTCACATTCACATTTAATAAAATTTAATTTCACAGCTATCAAAAGCTAGTGAAAGAAACAATGCATCGGGCGTATTTTGACATATTAAGAGAACAATTGAACTCTGATCCGCCTGTGTATAAGCAAGCACTAGTGTTATTGGAAGATGTGAAACAGGTATAGTGTAAATTTTGTTTTCTCCATGGATATATACATAGTTAATAACCATTCATAAATGTTGTTAAATGTTTGAAGTTTAATGAAAATTGTTAAAGGAACTTCAGAAAATCAGTCTAGAATAATTTCAGGTTTCATGTTGCAATGTTTTTAATTTCAGGGATTATTCTCGATACTTCTACCGCGTCATACAAGAATTAAGGAAATGATAGAAGAAGTCCTTGATAGAGATTTTATCAAGCAGCAAGCGGAGAACAACAGTTTAGACTTCCAGAAGTATGCAAAGTTTGTTATAGACCTGATGGCAAAGCTGGCTGCTCCCGCAAGAGATGAAATGATACAGAACATCACTCAACTTACTGACACTGTAAGTAGTTTTATTTGGCAAAAGTAGATTCCATTGTAGGTGTACCTTGTGCTGTTAGGTCCATATTCTAGAATCTAAATCAAACTTAAATTTAGTTTGCAAATCTGTAAAACAGCTATCATTATCTTCTAAAGAAAGAGACTAAGGTCAAAAGACTATTAATTTAAAAACTAATTTGTTAATTTTCATAACCTACGAAGTAATAATAAGATAATTAAAAAGAAAATCAAAACAAATTTAAAAAGTTTGGTCCCTGTGGCATTGTACCTTTAACGCTGGCAGCATTTTCTCGCTGTATTGCGATACATATTCGTTGTTAATTAAAATTTGTTAGTAATATATTTTCAGGTAGACATATTCCGTGCTATTTTGGAGACACTAGAAGTTCTCAAGTTGGATTTGGCCAACACATTAATAGCCATGATAAGACCACACGTACAGAAAGAAAGTGTTCAATATGAAAGAAATAAATTTGATGAAATGCTCAAACTCTCCGAGGGTAAGTGATATACTTGAAAAATTCTGACCCATTAACCTTAAATTATTATACCTTATATTATCTAAAAATTCAATGTAGTATGTTAAAATTTTCCTGTTATTTATTTACCCATTTAACAAAATTAAAATGTTTAAATTATTATAATAAAATAAACATGAATAATTATATTAGTCATATTAAGATGTTTGTAGCCTAGATCGTTGGTTTACACACTTTTCATCTTAGTTTCACCTCCCGGCGAATGAATAATTATTTACTGCTGGTAGAAAGTAATAGTAACATGTTCCTTATTTTTACAGAATAATAATATTCTGTAAGTAAACACTAATTTAATAACTTACAATTTGTCAATTGTATTAACATTGTATTAATATTTTATTAACAAAGTTATACATAGTCATATATATAGTACTATCTCTCTTTTCATGACAGAGTAAACTCAATTAAAGAGAAGTACTTTAGTTCAATTAAAAAATAACAGTATAGCCAGGTCTTGGCTCCAGTTTACTCTGTTTCGTAGTCACTTGTTTTTAATTGGCAAGTAGGTGATCAGCCAGTTGTAGTGGCGGTTTCCTCAAGATTTTTTCTTGCAAGTTTTAAATACGTACATAGAAAAAAATACTATGTATTCTAGTCTATTGGTGCACGGCCCTTATTCCAACGCACGACATAATGGAGTGTCGCACGCTCAATCCAATACTGCTCTGCAAATAGTGCAATCAGTGATGCCAACTCCTGCATAATGTTCCGTCTAGAACTTCAAATACCCCTAAATATCGATTTAAAACCCCTAGAGTACACTCGGTTTGAGAGGTAATTTGAAATATGCATCGAAAATACATTCAAGCAGTATAAAATTTCGATATTGGAGTATTTTTAGCTTTTGATATTTCAGTTATAGCGGCGCTTGGGGTTTATATTTGGTTTAGGCTTAATATAAATTATAGAATCGTGCGTTTTTTAGAGAAAAAAAAATCTTATATAAAGTACCTCCTAATTAGGGGAAATCCCCAAGTGCAATAAGACTGGTTTATTTATTAATAATGGGGTTTTTAACATTGGGCAATATTAAAGATGGACTCCAATACACCCGTGAATGGTTGCAACGACACATCGACAAGGCAGAGCTTACTCTCCCGGTCACAGACACAAATATCATAAGAAACGTCACAGCCCAAACACTGGCCAAAGCGTACTTGGAGTTACTTGAGTGGGATGAATCGAAAGGATATCCAGAGGTATTATAATGGAAAATCTCAACTAGCGTCAAAGGGAGCGTTCAAGTATTACGTAACGCAATTTTTTTGGAGATTATTGACACCCCCCCCCCCCGTAACGCGCCGTAACGTAATTCAGTAACCAAGTATAGTAAAACGTTTCGTGACCACCTAGTGGCTCTTTAGTTACTATTATGTGGTGTAAGTCGAAAACAATATTAACAATAACGCGTAATTTAATCCTTGCCCCGCATCATAACGGTTTAGAAAAGGACCCCCGCCCAAAATACGTTACGTAATACTTAACGCTCCCAAAGCTGGAGACATTTTTGAATTTGTATTGGTGCAGGGTTAATATAACCACAAAGAATCTGTTCTGGCATTAATTGATTATAAAACGTCTCCAAGCTGATTTTAACTTTTATTTTTAAATTTTAAAATAAATATTAGAATATTAATGCAATAATTTTGATATACAGTCAAAACCGGTTATAACGACATTGAAGGGACCGTATATTTGCCGACGTTATATCCGATAGTCGTTATAAGCAATGTCATATATTATATATACACAAGTATAGTTCATATGTATGTACAATACGTACAAGTTATATTATCATAGTTATCTATCTAGAATAGGTAGGTATGGGTTATAATATGGTATGTTAATATTATAATATGTAAACGAGTCAAAAAAGAAACAAAAATATTTATTACGAAATAATTAGGTACAAAAGTAATCAGTCTCAAGGTATGAGTATCACGAGTATCAAACTGTTCGTTAAAGGCAACAAATTTTTGCAAAATCGTTACAGCGTTAAGAGCCTCGGAAATCGTTGTTGGCTGAAACTGTTCGTTGGGAGAAAGTGCGTAGGTAATAATATGCCTAAATATTCATTCAACGCCTCTAAATAATATTTAAAATCGTTTGTATTGTTTTGTTTTGCTGAGACAAGAAGCGGTTGGTCGTTATAGCCGATGAATATCAATAAAATTCGTCGTTGTAAGCGATATGTCGCTGTATCCGATGTTGTTATAAGCGGTTTGTTTACTGAATACTTTACTAGGGATTCGGACGGGACCGTACAATCTGGTTGTAATAACCGATAGGTCGTTGTAAACGATGTCGTTATAAACGGTTTTGACTGTATATATATATATATATATATATATATAGATAATATATCTATATATATAAAAATGAAACCCGTTTTCCGCTGTCACGACATAACATGAAAACGGCTTGACCGATTTGTCTGATTTTTTTTTATAATATACCTTGAAGTACGAGGATGGTTCTTACGGAGAAAAATTTAAAAAAATTGAGTGAAAAAGTCTAAAAACAACACTTTTCTATATACCCATACAAAATATTCGTAATAATACTTAAGTCAATTTGAACTTTAATACCATAGCATAAAGTTCAAGTGTTAGTGGAGGGGTTCCGGGAAGGTAAATTTTTATTTTTTGACATAATGTATTATCAATTTTCTTTTTTTTATCTTACTAGCTAGACCGGTGTCCCGAATAGCAGAATAAGTATTTTAAATAAATAAAGAATCGACTGATAGGCGGTACGATGTTCGCCAGGCCAGCTAGTATATAATAAAATATATATATATATATATATATATATATAATATCAGTTCTTGAGAAACACAACGATTTCTGTTGCACGAATACTATACAAATTACGTATGTTCAAGCTTTTGTTGTACCTATTCTAAATCACGTAGTGATCAAGCAGTATTTTGTACCTTTATATTGAAGTAAACTTCAAGCTAAGGGTACTAGTGTTAGTAAATTTTCTTGTTCTTGAATTGTAAAAAAAATATTATGAACTTTGATACGAAATATTACATAACATAATTGCTAAGACAATACTGTAATGGTCATTATATTACGTTAAAAGTTAATTCCACGAAAATTGTAATACGCCATAGAGTATAGAAAGCGATGACATTATAGTAATATTTCAAATGTTTTTCTCATTATTTTTGTTGTTAAGGGGGGCGAAAGATGGCTGTAGATAGAAAAGTCTGGAATATCTTGGAGAAGGCTCCCTCGAGAAGACTCGTGGGGGTCCATATAAATGAAATTAGAACTGGAATATCATAATATATATTATATAACAATTAATAAAGCATTATTATTATTACAGAAATATATTTAGCCGTCTAGTTACCAAAAATAAGTAATAATTTAAGCGCCAACTTTTTTAGTTGTTTTTCTTAAATATTTTTCGCTACATTTTTTTCAGACTATACAACTTGACAAGCCCCGCTTTGATGAGCTGGGATTTCAAGTTTATCGGCTTGTTTGTGTTGCCTCATTATTGCTAGTCAGTCCGTCGTGTGGCAACGATTTTGACGCCAACCATAAAAAACTACTCAAAGACAAGATTGACATTATTATAGACAATGCATCTAATGACATGTGAGTGTTCTCTTACGAAAATATCTATGGCGGAATAGACTTTAAAATTTAATTAACAAGACTGATGAGGGGCCTCATAGCCCAGCGGTCTTATTAAGTGGCAGCTAGGTGAGGGGTTCGATTCCCGGTTCGAGGGCAAGTTTTAATTTAATTTAAATTTGTTCTCGGCTTTTGGGAGGGTTGTGCGGTACCGGGCGAGTGCCTAAACCGTACATGGAGGACATGGTCGAATTTCTGAGGCAAAAAGCACGAATTATAAAAATCTTATACTTGACGCTGGCTAATGCACAAACCGTGCCAGAGCCATTAAAAAAAAGACTGATTCTTTTGTATATAAAATCGTAAATGGCATGCATTTATCATATTAAAGGAAATTCTTAGTAAATACTTGCAAAATCTTTCCCTGCCTTTGAGAAAATTAAAAAAAATACAGATGAATATAAATAATGATCTCCATTAAACCATATAATGTAACGGTGACATATATATGTACAACCTTGCGAACAAATAAATATATATAAAAATTCCCAAATTTACATATTAGAATTTTTCAGAGAATTAAAAGAAGTACTACCTTCCATAGCCGAAGAAGTTATACAAATGACGGAACAGTTGTTAGAAGGCATGAATCAAGAGCCTCTAAGTGGAGAAACTAAAGATCTCATACGCACACAGGTTATATCAATCAGTGATCCAGAACATAGAGTGAGGCAGATTGTTCGTGAGTAATTTTAATAATTTCTAGTAAATCTTTGGATTTTAGTACTAAAGGTTGGCTAATTCAAATTCATTTTGAATTAGATTTTTTAGATTTTTTTAATATTTTAGTCTCACAATACATGTTTATAAACTTAATAAATTATAAGTAATAATAATAAAATTTCGACAAATGGTTTTCATGATGAGACTAGATATTTCTTAGATTGTCGGGCGCCACGTTCCCATATAACGATCGGCCATGTATTTGAATTTGTTTTCTATGTTTTAATGCTTTCTATTAGGCAACGTCTCACTTCTTTATTTACTTCAAGTCGATGTCCCGATTAGTAACGTCTATATTTACTAACGAAAGTAGTATGTGCGGAAAGAGAATCAGCGTGGCGGTTGTGCGAAATTACATATAATTATTTTTCTACGCGTAAATAATCTATTCACATCATTTTAAATATATCAAATTTTAAGAATTTTTCGACCTCTAATGACGTAATAGTGAGGAAAATATAATGAAAAAGGTAATTTAAAAATGCTGCGGCCTCAAATCCTACTACGATTCTCCTTCCGCACACACTATATTGTCATTGACAATTGACGCGTCACGTGATATACGCCGTACGTACCCTAACAAGTCTTCTAGTGCTTAAATTATACAGTTTTAATTTAATTTTTAGGCCAAAGGGTGCTTGAGTTCCTAAAAGTAATCCTTGTATGTTCTGGTGGATCCAGACAAATACCAGTTGGACTATCAGCATTTACTAAAGAACTGACCTCGGTGTCAGGCACCTTACTACGTTATGTTATGCATAATAAGGCAGTATTCACACAACACTATATGGATATGATCGCTAAGGAACTCAGTAACTGACCTTTATAATATAGCATCCACGATTTTCATCACACAAAACTTTACGCTGTTGTTAAGAGATGTACACATATTTCTTTATGAAATATACAAAATTAAAGCACCATTTTAGTTTAGAAAGATTTCTAATGTTTTTTAGATAACATATAGGAATAATAATCAACAAAAATTAAATTAAATATTTAATTATTAACATCGAACTATTAAGTGAAAATCTGTAGAATAATTTTATCTATATTTACATGCAATGAGCAAACTGATAAATTAACAACTTAATTCAAAATTTTACCTAGTACATTAAGTATTTACTAATTATAAGGCAGAATTTATAATAATTTTGATAACGTTAAATAATTTTAACACAGAGCCAAACTATGGTAAATAGTTAATTCATATGGTAATTACAAATATATTCCCAGCATGAATAATTAACGATTTGTTAAAAATTGTAAACGCGAAAGCAATAAAAAACCTTTGCTATCGACTAGTATGTTTCTATTGCATTGTATTGCTAACTTTTAAGAAACGTTATTATATCGAGTCGAATACTTAATGAAAATATTAAAAATATATGGTAGTCAAGAGCCACTATTATTTAAAGGTTTTTCACATTATAGCGTAGATTGGAACAGCTGTTAAAAACAATTTTTAAAATGTAATAAATCCGCCTGCTCAATGCTACATTTGAAATATTGAACTCGTTTATTTGTCAAAAGTTATCTAGACTTATACATAATCTGTGACAATTTATTTCTAAGAAGACATTTTTGAGTTTTCAAATTCCGTCTCACGAAGGAAGTCCAACACTCGGATATAATGAAATATTTTATAAAAGACAGGCTACGGACTTTTAATAGACAATACCAATTTGACATTTATGATAAAAAAAAACATGCATTTAAATTTTTTGGAATTTTTAAATTAATTGTGTGATTTTTTTATTTTACAATCGGATATGTCCAAATATATTTATAGAATAACATTATAATATCAAATGCACTAATAAAATTGCTATGAATATGACTTTCTTTTACTATATTCCTTTTACAACCATTTTTGACAAAAATGTAGAAAATAAAAATCGAATTGAACATTCCGTTGCAAGAGGAATTTGATAAAGCATACACAAAATAGTAGAACCATTTTTATTCCTTTTGTAACCAAACCTTTTAAATATAACGCATCGAAGATATTTTTAATTTAAAAATAAGTTATTCTGACGTCAGTAACTAGAATTCTTTATGGATCTTGGTCTTTGCTCTATTTCAAGAAGTTAATCAGTATTTAATGTTCGCGACGAGAGATGTCGTAATTCAGTTATTTATGACAGTACGAGCAAGTGCTTATTGCGCACATACGGCCAAAATTAATAATGTATCCTCAATCTAAGATAATAAACAATCTGGGATTGATTCATATTTAAAGATCGATCTCCAATCTGCATGCCAATCTAACAAATCTGCTATCCGATTGTGATCCTTCCCTCTCGACCGCGTTTGCTGTTTTTGGAAGGAAATAAAATAAGTAAGGCTATGCATCTATAGTAACAAATATTTTTGGTTGTAGCTAATAATGAAAACGTTTAAGGTCACTGTTTAAATTAATAATTATAATGATAATTTATGTTTTTTTGTGGTAATATGATTTTAGTTAGGAACGTAACGTTTAATTATTGTGACAACCGACAAATTGAAGTTGAAGTGACAACCCATGGCTTTGTGCGCGCTATTTTATAAATTTCTTTCTAAAAAGTTTCGTTTGGTTAAGTACAAATTCACATAATATAAATTATACAACTATAATCTGTCGTAATGGATGTTGAAACATGTATTTAGTTTGATTTCCCGCCTTTGAGTATTTTGTTATAGTAATGCAAGTTTTTGCTTGACCTAGTACAAGAAAGTAAAACAATTACTACCAAAGCCACCAACGCCACTAGCAATAAATTAAAAAACGCAAAAAAATAGACAAAATTATTGGTATCACTGGGATTTGAACTTACGACGTCAAATGAGACCATACTTACCACCACCAATACTGCTCTACTGACGGTCTCAAAACATGATGATAAGTATTGCGTGAAACGATTTGGTTTAAAATAAAAATAATGTATTTTATAAAGTTTATTACATAATAAGTAACAGGACATGTTGTCGAAACATTTCTTAGTCAGATCCGCTATGACGCGATGAAGCGCTGGATGCTGATGCGCTCCTGGAACCCTGGGAACAGAACAAATTTCAAACATAAAATAAAATTAAGATTTAGTCCTCATACTACTATCATTACTCTCTTTTAGGTCTAAGAAGACCTAACAATAGATAGCGTCTGTCAGACATAGAAGTTTGAAAACCTACTTTCCTATTTAAAAAAAAAATGTGTGTGTGTCAGCTACGATGCACGATTGGAGTTTACTCCTTACGAACGATAAAATGGCGATAATGTTTTGTGGCTGTCGACCATATTTTCATACTAAAGGTGGTAAGAATATATTATGTTTTTATAATATAAATGTTTGTAGTAGTAATAAAACGTACCTACATCATCTATGCCCAAATAGGATTTTCTTTCTGTGACCAAAGTTACCTTTATAGTAAGAGAAGAATAAGAATGAACAATCTTTTTAGTTTTAATTTCACTGACCATTACTATTGACAAAACTCTATGGCACGCTAGACAATCTACTTTTATTTTTTACACCTGTCAACACTGACAATGTTCGTGGTTGTCAAAACGTGAATTCAAAATAGAAAAGTCTGTGTAATGTATTCCATCTCATTCTTTTACACGTTCAATCCTACAGATATATATGTTTGTTCTACAAAACGCCTCAACTTTTCTTGTTACACTTGATTTTACTCCTCATAAAATTTCCGTACCGGGCCTTATAACTCAAATCGTTTCTTAAGGAGTAAACTCCAAAAAAAAATTTTATCTAATAATCTGAGACCTTAGTTTTTTTTCTTGTATCCATCCAAGTTCTTGACGAAATAGTATACAAATCACTTTAACTAGGAGAGAGCAATTCCTTATTTATGTTACCATTTATACGTTAAGAGTTAAGTAGAACATCACCAAGCCATCTAGGCTTCACCTACGATAGCTAAGATTTATTTAATTATCATCAATTTTCTTTGAAATATTTCTAATATAGTAGTGTCTTTTATTGACATAACTTTCACACATATGCTAATAAAACAATTTTTTACCGTATTGAAATCAAAAAACACCCCAATTTCAATAGAGAAGAGGCCTAAAATTGTCAAACACCTGGGATCCAATAATATCCAAATTAAAATCTCAAGAAAAACAATCCGCGAAAATAGAGGACACCGTGAGCCATTTCTGCCAAAACCCTCCATCTTTTAGTCGATACCAACTCCGGGGAAATAAATACAGATAACACAACTTTTTCTGCAGCTGTGATACTTTTTGACATTCAACACCTTTTGTCTTCAGTCACCGTGACCACGCACGCTGTAAAGCACGCGAAACGTCGAAAAAATTTATGTTATATGTAAAATAATTGTAAATACATAACTTCAATCTGGTAAAAAAATTTTTTATTATATTTTAATACATTTTCATTGATTTGAATAAAAATCATGTTGGTTTTTCAAACAAATACTCCTAAGTTCCTTCTAATATAAATCTATGAAACAAACCTACCTGTTTAGAACCACTAGCAGATCGGCTTCTAGATCTTTCGGAGCCAGTTGAGTTCCGTCTCGAACTGGCTTTGGACGATGCTTTAGATCCCTTCGACGAGGCTCTAGAGGAAGCGCGCGACGATCGCTTACTGGCACGAGATGATGCACGAGAACTCGCTCGAGATGACGCTTTTGAGACCTTAACATGAAATGCATTTTAATACTTAAAAAACGTGTCAGAAGTGATACTTCTTTGTAATTTAATTATTACTATCGTAAAGGCCCAATACACATGTACCAGTATATGATCACTCCATGTATTTGTTTATCTATATTCACACTATACACACTGTATACGTGCTAATGATAATATAAATAAATGCAAAATTTGCGTTTACTGCACAAGACGTTATGCGACAGAATCGCCATCTAAAGTTCTAATATGTAACTACTAAACGAATACATCAACCAATAGCGTGTATTTTTTCTCGACTCTCTCTATCTTTCTCACTATAGCTCTCTCCCACCTCTCGCTACATGGGACTATGCGTGATGCGACGTTCGCCCTTTCTCACTCTCTCTCAATCGGTCTCAATCGCTCTCTCCCTTTTCTTCGACAAAAACGCTGCACATCTTCGTGACGCTAATATTATTATTATTGCGTTTCATCCGTAAAAAATTTACCCTCATGCGCCTAAAGAAGTTTCACTTCAAAAAACTTTATACAAATGTGGCTAAAGCTACCTTTCCGCTTGCTTTGGAGCTTGCTCTGGAAGCTTTTCCAGACGAGCGTGAGGAAGCGCGTGACGACGCTCGTGAACCCGACCGAGATCTGAAATAATTACGAATTTCATCTTTTTAGTATTTATTTATTACACATTCAAGAGAACACAGAATAATTAAAAATGGAAATAAAAATTACGTTGTGCAATGTACATCATTATCTCTAATAATCTTTTCCGGGCAATCCCAACGAATGCAATGCAAAACTTGACCACAAATAGTATTTAATATTATAAGAAAATACTGCTTTTTGTGTTTCTACAGAAGTAGGTATTAAAACTTTGAGTGACAATAGTGTCGATATTATTTACTTAAAGCATTTCCATTACGAACTTATTCGTGCATAAATGTGTGTTTTTGTTGTGTTGTTTCATGTTTTTGTTTTGTTTAGTTTTTTTTTCTTTGATAAGTAATTGTTTTGTATTTTTTTTTGTTTTGTTTAATAATCTCTTTATGATCTCTATATGTATGTCATGTTTGCCTATAAGTGCTTGTCACATTAAAAATTGTATTTTGTGTTTGTTTTTACGAATGTCTCAGTGTGCCAAGCGTTGGCAAGCTTTTTATCAATAAAAAAAAATAAAAAAAAACAATTTGACAATTTATTAAGTTAAATTTCACTGTTTCATCGCATAAACGTACGTGTACGTTACGTATGTACGTACGTGGGTACTAAATGAATAAAAATATTTAACAATTAATACATGTACAGATGGCGAATAAATACCTGCCAGTTCCAGATTGCACTGAACCAGATCTAGATCTCGACTTTCGGGATCCAGATCGCGAGCGAGACCTACTCTTAGATTTAGATTTGGACTTTTCACGAGAAACCGATCGTGAACGGTTGGATTTCTCTGAACCTTGGGGTGATTTTGACACCGATTTAGAACGTGACCTGGAGCTGTAAAAAAAGTTATAATTTTTAAATCTGTAAAATTATTTAATGTATTTTAAATAAGTAATTGTAGTTAATGTATTTCACTGTGTGATAAAATAAATGTAGTACAACAATATTAAAAAATACATTGAATTTATAACACGGAACAAAGTTGTCTAAAATATATAAAATATCTCACCGTTCTTTTTCTCTATTCTGTTCCTTACTCTCTTCTTCATCTTCCTCCTCGTCGTCTTCTTCTTCATCTTCTTCCTAAAATAACATATTTATGTATGCATAATATTAAACCATTGAGAAATTATAAAAAAAATTTTGATTATGAAAGTTACATAAAATTACAATTTTAATAGAAGAATCGAAGTTCAACAAATTTGTAAACTTTATTTAACAAAATTCATTATTTGGAATATTTAAAAAACAAACTTTGACAAAAACTAATTTGTATTGAAAAAACAAACCTGAGCAGGTTCCAGTTGTTTCTCCCTAAGTCTAAGCATACGATGTTCAGGTGCACTGAGTGGTCTGTGAGTAACCACCAATCTAGTAAGCGCTTGAGCAGCAGCTCCAGCACGGGCGCGTCGCTTCGACAGTCGGACCCTTGTCTCCAACTCATTGTAGTAAATGCAGTTTTTGCGAACCACCTGTTTATTACATTTATTTTAGAATAATGTTCAAAATTAAAATTGCATAATGGCAACATTATGAGTTCTCAGGTAACATGTTTTAATTTGTTAATGAATGTTGTATTTGTCTCTGACAAAATGTAAATTAACATCCTTTTTTAAATTTCTTGTAACATTTTAGGAGAAATTAATTGGCTAGAAAATTAATTATTTAGCAATAATATCCTGATGAAACTGTTGATTTTGCGTTAGTTGATTTCAAAAGACTCAATAAACTGTGAAAACTTATTATTGGATTATTAATTACTTATTATTGAAGCTAATCCTTCAGTTCAGAGGGTAAACTTCAAACAAAGAAATGAAAATAATCACTATTTTTCTAATTATCAGTTACAGCAGTATCATCAGATATGATATGGTATCATCTGTATAGAGAATGCATGTGTGTAAAAAATTTCCATATACAGGAATGATGGATTTTTAAAAATAAAATAAAAGAATTTGCATAATCCATAGAAGCAGTAACATTTCTACATCCACTAAATGACAACTTTCAATAATGTATTTACATACTAATCCCATAACTTTTAAGCTTTATTAGAAGTACATATTTAGTTTTTTATAACACACAAAAATGTTCCCAATGTAAAAAGGTGTCACTAACCAAGAAGTAGTTCTCTTCATATCCCTTTGATGCTTTACTTTTAACGTTCCAGTTGTATTCTCTAGCCATTTTATACTCATAAGTGTCACCATCCATATACGGAACACTTTCAGTGATATCACGTCTTCGTTTTTGTATTGTGTCTTCAGTTGGAAGACAGTAAGCCACAAACTGTTCTCCACTTTCGTCCATCACACCTCTGAGAAATGTTCAAAATGTTATTACATTCCATACCTTAACATATCTAATTATAAGCAAAATAATGAATCATAATTATAACTAATATTATTTATGCATTTTCGAACTTACCGAATCATCGCCTGAGACATAGCCTCAATCTGTCCTGCCACATTCTTGTCCGTGGGTGCTGGATCAGAATCAAATATAACCTGTGCACATGGATACTTCCACATGTCAAAGTCAGGATATATTGACATGACTTCAACTGGAGTCACACCTGGCTTACTGTAATGCTTTTCTATTGGTTTCTTGTTATCTTCAAATGTCTTCTCAATAGCTTTAATCTGACTTTCACGGTCCATATATAGGGTCTCTTCACTAAATATTTTCTTAACGTTATAACCAACTTTTGCTTCAACCTATAAGATGTGCACACATTATAACATATGTAACCTGGAAAAATCTAGCATTTTTCAAAATTAAATATGGATTATAATATTTTGTTTCACTATGAACCATTTCAGATGATACATAGAAAGAATATTACCTTCTCCATAGATTGGGGTTGAAACCTTGTCTGTTCTGTAGAAATGTATTCAGATCGTCGTAACCAAGACACACTCTTAGCGTGATGCCTTGATCGCTTCGAGTCTTGTGGTGTAAGCACATCATCTTCTAACAATTTCTCATCGGCTGGATCTAAAGCTGCATTACCGTCACCTTGGTATATATCACGATTAATCAAATCTATGTGAACACCCAGATCATGTTCTGTCAGTACTTCGTAGCGATAATTTTTCTCCAGTGAGGTAGGATTGTATTGGATGAACCGTGTTGATGGAAACGGATATGTAATAAATTTCAGATCAAAAGGGATGTCTGGTAATGTATTGCAGTACTTTATTCGTGTAACCAGTTCCGCCCTAATAAAAGAAAAGGTAATGTTTAAAGTAAATTGACAAACAATGATACAAAAGTTGTAAATTATAAAATAGTTAACCTTCTCTCTCCAGTTCTTTGCGGACGCTTTTCCCGTTCAGCAGGTTCATTAGTTTGCACTGTTGGCGCCATTATAATTGTTTAGCTTTCACGATTGATCATGAATATCATTAACTTTTAGAAGATTTCATGTTTAAAACTATATTTAACAAGTTTATAAATAATCCCAAATTAAACACAGCTTTCACAGTTCACACTCGATTATCACAGATGACAGATGAGAGGTCAAACTTCAATCATTATTTTGTCCACAGACTAAATAGGGATACTACACATTTAGTCCATTTAATAATAGAATTAATTTCAAAATGGCTATTAGCCGGTCAATTATGCAATAATTATTGTTTGACCTTATCATCGCGCTTAAATCCAAGAGATTTTGGTTCATTATTGTCGAATGCGTTAAAAGAAAATAAACAATGATTGTCAAATTTATTTAGAACTAGCGTGTCTATTTTATGGAAAAATTCACATTAAAAATTAATAAAAATAACTAAATTATTGAACGACCTTTTTTATGAATTTGTTCTACGTGCTATTCATTTTTAACAATGATTTAGCTACAACGTAATTGATGACTACGTAATTTGTGTGTTATCACTTATCCTCGTAATAATATAAGTGTCTGTGCCATTTCCCCAAGCCTGTTGGTGATAGAGGTTAAACATTTGTTTTTCTTATTAGATAATACAATTAAATACTTTACTTTTAGATTATTTATTTATTACAGATATACATACATTATCCTTACTACGCTAAAACGATAATGTCAAGAAACATTAAATAAAACATAATAAAGTACATAATATATAATATTAAACACATAATATACACAATATCGCTACTGTGAATTCACTCTGCGAACATATAAATATGATATGTCGATAGTGTCGAGCATTCTCAGCCTTAAGGCCGATTTACATTATCTTAGTGTTTAGGAGAGTGCTTTAGGATAGTACTTTAGTTGAAACATGTAAACGCTACTTGCTTTAGTAAACGCTACGCTAAAGAACTTGCCTTTCAAGTTGTACTAAAGCACTCTCCTAAACACTAAGATAATGTAAATCGGCCTTTAATGATTAGGGCTCCTTATAAACACTTTACAAAACAAACATTTTGGCAATTTCAAAAAGTGACGAAGTTTTTGTTGCTAGTTTTTGTTGTCCTTTCTCCACAGTTGATTTGAGAACTGGTAATAATTTATATAATTTTTTATATTTTTTTTTTACTTAACTAGATAAGTAATTTTTTTCTACACACATTTATAATAAATTATTTATATATAAACTATTACATGTGACGTTCATAATATGTATAAATAATATATATTTATAATGATGTTTTGATTTGTGTTAGAAAGTAGTGCACGAATATATTTCTTGGTTTGCTATTTTAAGATTGTTTCTATGTTGTTTTTTATAAATTCGTCTCTGGATTAAAATAATATTCTCAGTGCATCAAAATTTTATCATAAGCAGAATATATATAAGTTGTCTGTGCAAAATAATCAAAGACAAAAATCCGGATGCTAAAAATAAATGTTGCTAGACTTATTTATCAGTCTACTGTCTAGATATCTTGTTCATTTTCCAAATCTATTCAAAATTCATTTCAACTCGGGCGATCGACAATAACGCCGCCATCTTTCTTTTTCATACAAGTCTTGTCGGCGAAAAGGTAAGATTTATAGTTTGTGCTTACAAAATGTTGTTTAACTGTACTACTTTGAATAACTAGTGTTCAAAAGAAGTCAATACTAAGATTGTTTAAGTTTTTAAAGCTAAAACTCTGTAAATACGCTGTTAAGTTAATCACGGTGACCATGTGGTCTGTCTCGGCAAGCCAATATCGTAACTGCGCATTACGTTTTTGTACGGAAAGTTAATATTTCTATAAATTGAATTATTGGGCAGTAGAGTATTTAATATATAGTATTCCTTTGGTTATATTTTTCACATTCAACCAAGCCGGTGCCCGGTAACCAACGTGGCGGGAAGTCAATGTGTTGTATTCTGTTTTAGATAGAGAATGGGTTCTGTAAAACAGAGTAAAAAAACTAGAAGTGGACGGACGTCTACCTCAGAAAGCGAATCAGGACAGGAAGATGGAATTGTACGAAGTGAAGACATAATTCATTATCTCTCGAGAAGGTATGTTTTAAAATGTCATAGAAGTCACCACCACGCCGCTAGCCCTATTTATAACGCATTATTCGTAATTTATATAAATAAATTGTGTGACTAGAAAAGTACTTTGTCAAATTTTATTTTAAATTAGACTACAATAAAGGCATCTCGACGATTGGTAATAGTAAACTATGAATACCTAAATACGTGTAGTGTGTTTAAATGTGTTATGCTCCATGTGACCATCTGTTAAAGCATGGCATTCCAAATTATAACCAATAAAATTATATTCTACTTTTTCCTATTAATGGTTTAAGATCTTATGGTAAGGTCTTAAACCATTTATAGGAATCTAACTTTTATTCGGAGTTAAATGATACTGTAAACCACAGTTTATTTTATAATTGCTCAGACTTGTTCTATTAAGAAATTATTTCGTTTTTGTAATAGAGTTAAGAGAATTTTTTTGTAGCAGTTCAATGATCTTCGCAGTGACTCATTTTATGCTCTATTTACCTTGAAACAGATTGAGATCTTTCTGTTAATAAAATTCTACAGACTGTTAGATTATGAAATCACTTCCTTGTTAATTCAAGGTATTACAAATTTAGTACATTAAACATTTTTCTCTTCCATATAGTAAATTTTAAAACCTTAGTAACTTAGCATTTTACTTTTTAACCAACTTTAAAGTGTTATAATTTGCCATGGATATATTTTATTTTTGAAACCAAGTATTGTATTATTCTATAAAATATAATTATTTTATGGCATATGTTAGAGAATACTGTTACAACTGGTTGGAATATAAAAATGTGGGAAGAAATTATGTACTCTCCATCCAATTTGATGCTCCTATGCAAAATATGCCAACAAATTAATAGTAATAATAACCTGTATTTTTCTTTAGAAAACTGTTAAATGTAAATAGCTATAAATGTTCAACAGCTCCTATTTAATGGGGCCATGCTCTAAATAGCTTTAATTTATGTGTTTAGGTTTTCTCTGAAATTGTTTTATGACTGTACTTTCGAGACTTCTCTTTAACTAACTTCAAACAATGTACAGGAAGATAATTTGACATAAATTTTTTTGTTGGAGTTATTTTAAAATGTTTTCTACGATTCATCTAAATTTATTATGAATAGTTGTCGCCTGGTAATAAAATTTTTGAGATACGTTTTTTGTTAATGATGAATCTTTAAAAAAAAATTCATTATTCTGTAGTGTGCACACTGAAACTCTGGCTGCGTTACCGCCCGCCGTCCGTCGGCGTATCAAGGCGTTACGCTTGCTCCAAAAGGAATTTATGGATATTGAAGCTAAGTTCTACTCTGAAGTTCACGAGCTCGAGTGCAAGTATGCCAAGATGTACCAGCCTTTATTTGATAAGGTAAATTAATTTCATTGGTTAGCTATTAACCACTTATAAGCATATTAGATAATTTGACATGATGACTTATTATCACCAAGATCTGAATGCCGTGAGGATCTCAACATGCATCACCAACTGAAGTTAACAAAACAACTTATTTGATAAATTAGCTGAAGGAGCAATCTATTAACATGGGTTATTTTCTAGAGGGCGCAAGTTGTGGTGGGAACTCATGAACCCACCGATGAAGAGTGCAACACCCCCTGGCATGATGATACAAAAGAAGAGGAACTGGCTAAAGCTGTACAGAACGCAGCCATTGAGGACAAGGATAAGAGTGAAGAGAACAAAAATGCTGAGTATGTATTATTTAACTTTAAGATTGGGTATCCACTCTTAATATAGTTATAAAAATATGTTGTTGCTGAACCAAATATAATTAAGTAATATACATTAAACTATTTTATGATGACATCCTACACCATTATCTGAAAATCATGATTGATTTGTTTAACATGCATCACCAACTGAGGCCGCTCTACAAAATACAAATAAATTTTATTTTTCTGGGCATTTTCTAACTTTAATATGTCTTAGGCCTCCGATGGACCCCAACGTCAAAGGCATCCCTGACTTCTGGTTGACAATATTCAAAAATGTCTCAAAATTGAGTGAAATGGTGCAAGAACATGATGAACCAATTCTCAAGTCATTGCATGATATAAAGGGTAAGAGACCATATACAATATAGCTCGTCTTTTTTTGATGAATATTGTGCAATATATATAGAGATTATAATTAACCCAATTTTTACAGTGCAAATGAATGATGACCCCCTTGGCTTTACATTAGAGTTCCACTTTGCCCCCAATGACTTCTTTGAGAATGCAGTGTTGACTAAACAGTATTCCATGAAGTTCAAACCTGACGATGAGAGCCCATTGGAATTTGAAGGCCCTGAAATTTACGCTTGCAAGGTAATTATTTTCTCTTTAAAAAAAATAGTATACTTACTATTTTTAGTAAAGTACTTGTTTCAATACAATTTAACTGAAAGAAAACTATCAGTACAATTACACAAATTTATTTTTTATTTAAATTAAAATTAAATAAGTGAAATGTTAATTTCAACTTTTAGAATTTTTAAACTAAGTCACACATACATTGTTAAAAATAAATTTGCCTATGATGCAACAAACTACTTTAAATGTTCTTTTACAAATTAAAAATAATTAAATTTATAACAATCTTTGTTTGATTCCCGACAAAATGTTCACTAAATATGTGGCTTGATATATGCAATACTTGATAAAAAATAAACAAAAACATGATTGCTAATGTAATATATGTTATAGGGCTGTGATATTGTATGGAAAAAAGGCAAGAACGTAACAGTGAAGACCATAAAGAAGAAACAGAAGCACAAATCCCGTGGCTCAGTCAGAACGGTCACCAAGTTGGTCCAGGCTGACTCATTCTTTAACTTCTTCAGTCCACCATCTGTGCCCGAGGACCTTAACTCCACTATTGCTTCTGACACACAGGTAATACATAGTTATGGACCGATTTATTAATTTATACATTTCATCAAATAATTGCTTGTTTTATGGTTTTTATTATTAGAGATTTTCAACTTTCCTCAATTTTTATAAGAAACTAGTGGACCCGACAGACGTTGTCCTGCATGATATTTCAAGCGATTAGTAAAGCAAAGTATGAAAGTACCGACTACAGCGCCATCTGGCGGGCTGATTTGTGAATCTAAACCATTCCCAGATCCCCTTGAACACACACAAAAAATTTCATCAAAATCGGTCCAGTCGTTTGAGAGAAGTTCAGTGACATACACACTCACAGAAGAATTATATATATAAAGATACATTTAAAAGCATATACAGTGTAAACACCAAATTACTCCAAGAAGTGTTCTTTTCTTCATATAAGTACATGTTACAATTGCATATATAATAGAAAAATAAATATTGACGCAGATGCTACTAGCGCTCGACTTTGAGGTGGGCCATTACATCCGCGAGCGAGTTGTTTCACGCGCCGTACTCCTCTATACCGGAGAAGGACTCGACGAAGAAGACGAGGACTATGAGGAAGAGGTAAGCCACTGACATACAAAACACATATAACATACACTTTTAGGGCTGGCAATTTATCTTTCTATATGAAGATTGACATTAATGCTGGCCATGGCCACTTGTGCCGCCTGTAATGATTACAAAAAGTATCTCATGATTTTTGAATAAATATATTGTTATAGACAAAGTTTCTACAAATCTTCTGAGTAGATTTTATTCATGGTTTAGATATACTACTATTTCTCCAAATATGCATTTTAAATGTAATAAATTAACAAAATTATTGTAAAATCCATCAAAATATAGAAAAAAAATTAATTCAATTTGCATTTTTATGTGAAATAATATCAAGTTATTCTAGTCTTGTCCACTAAAATTTTTCTCTTGGAACACACTACACAATATTGCTTTATTTCTTAAATGTACTTGCAAATGTGAACAGCCATCTGTTAGCCAAATAGCTTGCATGTTAGTTGCTTGTAGCGTAGGCATAATACGAGTAGCACTAATGAAAAGTTATGAGGACTCTTTCGCCTCACCGCTTTGCTTGGTTGAAAGCATAGAATGTATTGAGTTATAGGAGTGGTGTCCAAACACTAGATGTAAGAATCTTCCCTTTAAATACATACAAAATATATTCACTACTACTGCAACGCTTCTAAATCTTTTTAGATGAATTTTTATAGAGATGATGGGACCAAGAATACTTAGACCTAATTTAGTAGAAATTGTGGTTGCCCAGTACAAATCAATGTAGTAAAAGTTTGATACTCGGCTATATCTTTCTTTTATTTTTTTCCAAAAAACTAATATTAATCAGAAACATAAAAAAGCAGTTCTTACAAGCGCCTCTTCTGGATCAGTATTAGCCGATCTAAGCCTACATCGAAGCACGAATAATAATGGCACGCTTTCTTAAAATGTTGTAATCAATTGAAAACGGTAAACTTAATTGAATCTAAATAAATGGGCGCAGCAGCTGTTCTTTCCGACTAACAAACTAAAATCTGCCGGTCGCAATAACTGACGAACGCTTCGTAGTCCGTTAGGTCGCCGGTTCAAAACCAATGGTATATTTGGTTTCAGGAGGATTCTTATTCCGAAGAAGACTCCGGTACCGAGGAGGTTTCCGAGACGGAGGATTGATGCAAGATCTAGCGTTTTTAGCCCAGACTTAGCTCAGAGTGGCTTTGAGCGTAGTCTAAGCTTTTCCGGTTACTCGTCGAACTTCGTACCAAAAACTCGCGTCGCGGTTGCAATTTCCTGCATTTTCCGAGCGTTAAATTAGTTGTCTTCGCTAGATAGAAAACTTTGCATGGTTTATCGGAGATAAATATGTTTACACGGCTCTAGAACCCGAGGTGCCTTAATGCATGTTATTAGTTACGATACCTATATTGCATTTCTAGTTTATATTTGTCGTTTTTATTTATTTTATACATAATTGTAATGAAGTGTATTTACGAGGTTTACGTATCGCTTGTGTAATTTGAAATTTTTTGTGATATTATTATTCTCTAAGGCTATTTATGTTCGCTACACCGTCATTCCAATGTGTCTTATCGAATCTCCTGTGCCAATTTTATTCATCACACGACTGTGATTTCTTGAGATATTGACAATAGTTATTTTATTTATGTATGGAGTTAGCGTAATGAGCAGCTAGTTTTATCAGTAATTGCTTATGTTCTGGCATGAACATTAAATTTGTAAGCTTTTTAAAGTGTGTTTTATTTTTTTACCTTATTTTGCATGCTGAGATGGCAAACGGATGGTTGATATTTTTATGTTAGGAATAATTTATGTTGGTACAACATAAATTATAAAAATGATGTCCTTTGCAATAGTATTAGGTCAACTTTTATCAAGACTGGTAAATAACAATACTAATAATAACCATAGAAATTTAAAATATATCCATTCTTATAAAGCTATTCATGATCATTGTTTTAATTCTACATATTTACTGACCGATTTTTATTATCAAAAAAGAAACAAAGCAATGTTGCGCTGTTCACTTGATTCAGAAACTAGCTTAAAATTAATTGTACTATCCTCTACTCGAGTCGTAATCAAAGGCGTAATGTGGATATAACTTGGTAAATTTAAGGAGGAAGAAGAAGACGATGACGAGAGTTCGTCCGAGGAAAGTGACGAAGAACATCCAACCCAACGCCGTCGCAATAAGAAGAATAAGCCTATTGCAGCTGAAAATCCCGCCGAGTGTAAACAGCAGTAGTATTATAAAATATGTTCTCGGGTTAATCTAAAACGCTAAGCCACGCTTAGAACATCTCTGAAATATCTGTTTGCTTCGAGAACAATGAAAATGTCTACGTTTGAAATTTTTCAGTCTCGTGTAAGACAATTTGAGCCAACAATTTTAACTTTTTAACTAAGGTTTAGTTAGGAATTTATTCCTTTTTAAAATTTTTGTTTACGGCGTAGGTCTGTTCTAAAACCCAAAGATAACTTAGCTGCTTTCGACGGGTACATACAGCATTCTGTGTCTGGTGATGCGACGTAGACGCAATGTAAATAATTAATTCGCTAGATCTGTCGCAACTTTAAAATTGTAGGTACTATATGTACAAATACGATGCATACGATTTATAACAATTATTATCATCATTTCTTAATTCTATTACCACTGCCCGATTGTAATCCCCAAACGTGAGTTGTGTGAGAGCATAGTGTTTAGAGTATGCATGACTAAAAAACATTTATTTTAAAGGTTTTTCTTTTGTACTGCGCGTCACTTGCTCCAACATTCCTATGCATATTGTATATATTAGCCAATATATCCGCCTCTCATTGAATTCTGTTCTATAAATTCAAGGTGCTTTGCAATAATCCTGCCCATTGAGTTAGCACCGACCAATGTAGCCATTATTATTTTTACACAAATATTGAAGATGGGGTTGAAATGTGATAACGTGCTGTGTTTTGTTAACAGCGTTTAAATTTAACTGTCTGTAAGACTGTATAGTGTAAATGCGATCAATGTGTGCCCCGATTTAGGTAAACCGTTACTTGTTACGAAAGCTATGTATGCATGCTGCGTACAACTGTCAGCTGATAGAATATTTGTACACAACATTTTTAATAAATTTACTTTTAACAAAATTGTCTTTAATTTCCCTTATAGCAATCATTCCCAATTGGTCATTAAAATACAATTATTACATATATAAAATGGTCACACTTAACCTAGTTGATGTATGAATTGTGAATAGTATTTTAATATGTAATGAAAGACCAGCGTTTACTAAATTATCTGGTGGTAGATAACTAATTATTAAAATGAGGCATGTCTGCTATTATAAATAAGAAAAAAAATCATGTGTCCAATTCACACGTGGTAGAAGTGAAACCTTCAAAAACAAAGTTTTTATAATTAAAATATGTAAATTAGACTTTTTCTCTATCTAAATGTAGGATCTTTTCTTTAAAAAAAATATATTTTAATGTTAAATTTTTATTTATAACTTTAATATCAATCTTTAATTTGGTAAAAACTAAAATAATAAAAGTTTGAAATAAATTCACAAGATCCAACGTGGGAGAAAATGAGATAGGAAGCATTATACAGTGTATAAACTTTTAATTAAGTGTAGTACGAAGTTTTCACTTCAAAAAGTTTCTATAACTAATGATTTGTAAATAAAATTGATAAATAATCTAATTTTATAATTAAACTACTTACATGACTTACTCATTTAATTTTCATCAAATCTGTTTTTTTATTTCAGAAAATGTTCAAATACACACTAATTTAAAGTTTATACACTGTATAATGCCTCCTATCTCACTCTCTCTCACGCCAAATCCTATTAATTTATGTGTCTGTCTCTTTTTACTGTCGCTTTTTCCGTTGCATCCGGTTTGAAATCGCAACGATTCTAAAGAAGTTTCACTTCAAAAAGAAACTCGTCGGTACCACACACGTGGGAACTGGGCATCCACCACTGCGTGCTAAGCGTCCCTGCACAGTACACATGCTGCAGGCTTCTAGGGGGGTTCATCACTGCTCTATAACTTAATAAAATACGGAGTTGTAAATCGATCTCGGAGCAGATAGAGCAAACTATCAAAGGCATAACTATCTTCCATACTCGCCGTGGACAACTGTTGCTTAATTCCAATATTAACGCTGTTCATTTGGAGACTACGAAGCCGGCCTTGCTCTTTCCTTACCGAGACCTATGATATCTTCCGGCTCCCACCACCTACCCGGGTTACAAATTGGAATGTAATTTTGTGCCTCGGACAGGAGTTTGCGTGCAGGTCGGGGAGGATGTCTGTTCTCATCGCCTAGGGATGCTTAAATGAACGGACCTATCTAATCTGTGGCTCCGCGTAGACTGCGTATTACTACTACTATTCCAACGTAGCGGAAATCACGAAACTGACCGACTCATCGAGCACATCTAAACAAATTCCTTGCTCGAAAGAGTTCCGACCTTCACCTTCACCGATCACGCGGGAATATCCTTTCACTGCTGCTTTGGCTTACGCCTTGACACAAATGGTTGTTTTTCCACTTAAAAAACACCCTTTCTACTTTCGAGTAGAAAGGGTGTTTTCTCTCTTCTTAAAATCTTAGCTAGCATCAGAATACTAGGCGTTAACATTATCTAATACCGTTCAGATGTAAAGGAACGCTAAATTCCTCTAAAGGGGCTCTGAAAGGGTGTGGCTGCATTTACGGCCAGGCTATGCAATACTTTTAGTATAGACGGGATGTATTGCCAAATATTTTTTGTATGTCCGATAAATGTTAAAGTGTCCCAGCCGTATGGTCGCATATTTCCCAGCCATATTATTGTTGTCTCGCTTTACGGCCTAAAGTGCGTCCTTTTTAGAGTAATAGCTAATCTAGTAAAAACAACAGGTATACTATTCTCTTGTTAGTATCTTATCTTTGTATCATTGGTCTAATATTGTGAATAATGTGATCAAACTTTGATATTCGTGTAAAGTTTATGTATCACGCCTATTGAAATAAGGTCGAATCCATACTTTTCTTCGTTTTTTTTTGCTGCTGGTGCAACGCGTATGAGTTCGTCCGCCATTGCCATAGGTACCAGTGGCGTAGCTAGGTAACCAAGGGCCCTGGGGCAAATTAATAAATGGGGCCCCACTGCTATGTAAACTGATAGGTTTTATCAAATAAAAATATGAAATATACAAATACTTTAAAAATGCTAAGCTACTTAAGCTCTTTTTGTGCAGGACAGGTAATAAAAATATTAAACAGTAACAACATAAATTACAATTAATACTTGGTGGCATAGGTTTGGCGAATTGAAATACAGAAGATTCAAGGGTTTATTATATAAACTATCCGTCAAATTGACAACACTGCCAACCTACAGAAAGAATTAAGGGGAATTCCCTTGGTATAACTTTTGAATTTCTCTCAAATTAATGTCTTGATTAAAGTGGGGTTGCCAGCTGTCATATTTATTTTGAAAATGGGAGAAGTTTCCAAAAGTTTAGAACGATCGAGATTTCTGGTGGGGATTCGAGGGCCCCCTGAGCTTGAGGGCCCCGGGGCACTGCCCCGCCTAGCCCCTAGGTAGCTACGCCACTGATAGGTACTACACCAAGTCATGTATGTAGACCGTGTAAAGACAAAATAATGGGCCATATACTGTTGCAGAAATATTGCCGAGATATACATTTTTCAGCCATGTGCTTCATTAAAATGTTTGTATTTTCGGGATATAGTCGGCAATAATGAAGCCACATATTTCATTAAAAGTGTAGCCCATGTAGAGGCCCCTTAAGAAGCTTTAAGTGCTCAGCTAGACGAAACGTACTTCCTTACTTCACTTTGTGATAAAAAAATACATGTGTACCAAAGTTGTAAAACCATGAATCATGTAATGGAAATAATACAAAGACCAAACATTTTCAGTAGCAATTTATTATCTTTTTAAAAGAAGTAACAACTTATCACGATTGTCTTTTTCAGATCTCGATAAAACTTGCAAATATTCAGTTAGGTTAAAATTAACACATGGCAACTCTGCATTTTGTGACAATTTGCGGCAACAGAGTACCAACTGAAAACGAGGTATGGCTTACAGTTTAAAGTTAAGTACAATGTCATTTGTGTACTGTACATTTTGTGAATTATTACCGGAACAACGCCACAAACACCAATTATTCCTGTTCATCAACGTATAACAATAAAATTCAGTTGTAAATAGAATAAAATTTTTCAAAATACACAAATAGACGCATACAAATTTAATAAGGGTAAGTTCCAGAGAAGACACTAAGCGCGAACTAGGACTTCTGTATGTCAAAGTCAAATACGTTTTTCTCATACGGGAATCATACTAAGCGCTCGATTCTGAAGCTTAACCTTAGTTCCAGGAATAGTAACTCAAGCCATTCGGTTTTCAGTCTACGAGTCCATTTAGCACCAAAATACTTAAAATTAATCTACTCAGCTACCGGGCAATATCGCTATCAAACTAATAAAACAAGGGAATGATGCGATACTATTGAAATGATAGGGAATATGCATTACATATATTCATGACGCCACCATTTTGTGTCAAAGTTCTCAAATTTTAATCTATGGATAGATTAAAGATTATCTAGTCTGTAATAATTTTAAAATAGTTTGTTAGACTTTTGTACGTTACAACTTACATCCCACCCAAACTGAATTCTATTTTGAAAGCGGCACATATAAAATTGCATATTATATATAATTTTTTTTAAAATATAATTTCATCTTTAATTAATGCATATTCCCTATAAAAGTTTGAATGTCACAGCCCTTAATCGCCATGAAATACAAACTATAACGCGAGGGTTGCCGTCCTTAGGTTGACCTTGGCGTATTCTAAAAGCGGTTTTGTACAACGCTAACGGTAATTATGGGTTAGACGGCAGCCCTAAACACAACCTTATTTAAAACGTTTGCAATATCTTAAGATCTCACTATGGATTTATATTGAGGAACGCTTTGCCCTCAATGTATTTATTGCTTCTAATTAAATTTACTTATATTAAATCTATTATAAATAGGAAACAAGCTAGGTCCGTAACATATAAGTATTAAAAACAGTTACGTCAAAAGTCAAGTTGAAGTTAAGTTATAATTGCGTTGAATTTAGTGATATTTTGCAACAAGTGACTCCCGAATGTCAAAATCCAATATATTTTTGACGTACCTCCCCCCTATACTTCGATTTTTCATTCCGTAGAATTCTGACAGCTATCATTTTTTGACACGTCAGAGATAAGTGGAGGAGTATAAATTTTCAAGTAGTTTAAGGGTGCGTTGAGTTGTTTTGCGTTTAAGTTACGCGATTAATAAAGTAGTATTTACTTTAATTAAATTTTTTTATTAATGCTAAAATAATTAATATGAAACATCTATAGGGCTTGGTGGTTCATGGACCAATCGTCGCAGTTACACCGTCCGAGGCGGTATCCAATACAATAACACAAATAACTGATTTAAAGATTTTGTGTTTTCTCAATTTCAAAAAATTCATCTTTTTATAAGACTTAATGTTTTATTATTCCATATTTATTTCCTGACGTAAACTATCTTTTTATATATATATAATCTTTTGGATGTTTCACATCTGCAGGGCTTAGCTTACAATTTTTCATAGTTATGCTATAATAAATATACAAAATGGGGCAAACATTCCAACTAAACGAGTCCACACAAAAGATTTCAAATGGAATACAAATAAAACTAAGGTGCTTAGGGATAAAAAAACTTGCATAAATAAAAATTATCTAAAAATTTAAAAAAAAATCAAAACCTAATTTAAAATTGCACTAAACGTACATTGTTAAAATCCCGACCAAATATTTCGAAGTCTCAGTTGGAACTAACATCGAAGCAGAACTGAGACTGTAAAATTAAGACATTCACGAGTTTAAATTAATACTGAATCAGTTCTATAAAGCTCTGTAGTTCCCCAGATCATCCGACTCAGTCACAGTCGCCCGTTCTAATGCTTCCTAAGGCAACTACAAAATCATTGATTCAAAAAAGCCTCGCCTATACGAAACACATAAGTCCTTTTAACAATTATGAACCATATTTGGCACTAAAACTGGGCACAATTTATCAGGATACAAACCTAGCCACGGTCACGCGGGCGTCTTCGATTTCTTTCCGAAGGGCAGGTTGATACGACGCTTGCGGGGTTTTGGAACTCCATCTTCCTCCATCAGAGACGAATCTGTGGACTCTTCTTCTTGGGGCGTATTGGGCTGTTGTTCTGCTTCTGGGACAGGCTTTTGTCTGGTAAAAGGTCTAGGTGGAGGTCTGGGGTCTTCTGGATTGTACGGGACTATGTCAGTGCTGCGCGAACGTACTATTTGGCCGGTAAAGGGGCGCCGCGGAGGGGGAAGGGGTGCGCCGATACTGCGCATGGAGGCACGAAGTTGAGGCTGAGATTGTGAGTGTACGGCGCGGGTTAGATCTTCACCAGTCCAGTTAACACTAGGAAAAAATATATTTAAATAATAAATAAGCTAAAAAAATAATATTTTGAACGAAACTTAGTAGTAGGTAAACCATATTTGTTCGTTTGGTAGTCAATAAATCGTAACTCACTTGTCTCCTCCCAGCACAAACTGTACTGGATCTCTTCGTCTCTCGTCCGGACTCTTTCTGACATCATTGTATGAACTCCTCTTCTCATCTGCTAATCTCCTATCTTCTCGTCTTTCTTCCATGCGGCCTTCACGAGCCTCTTGCGCTAAACGTTCTTCTAGTTGCAGTCTGTGAATAAAAATTATGTTAGTAATTATTATAGCCGAATAATCAGTACACCTTCATTTCTCTTTACTTGTACGAGCAAGTTTAGTCTCCCCGAATATTCTGAGATTCCCTACGACCAGTAAAGAATAAAGCTAATAATGTTAAAATTTAATATTAGTTTATGATACTTTTGCACAAGGGAGGGTCCAAGTATTACGTCACGCAATTTATAGAGATTTTACCCCCACCCCCAATGTAACGCACCGTAACGTTTTTCTGTTCCCAATAGTAAAGTTACCATTAAGTGGTGTAAAGTACTGGAAAGTCTGTCGACTTTTTGGGTCTAAGCAAGGTTTCCTCACGATGTTTTCCTTCACCATTCGAGCGAATGTTAAGTGCGCACATAGAAAGAAAGTCGATTAGTGCACATCAAGGTTTCGAACCTACGACCTCAGGGATGAGATGCGCACGTTGAAGCCACTAGGCCAACAGTGCAAGTTATCAATTAATTAAAGTTACCTGGCTTCGGCGAGCCTCAAGTCGAGAGGGTAATGAGGTGTGTCGGCTTCGCTTCCAGACGAATCCTCTTTCCATCCGAAGGTTTCTGACACTAAATATGTTAATCAATTAAATACTTCATAAATAACCTTTGTTAGAAGTTAGTTTTGATTTCGTTTTGAAATGGGCGTTCGTCTAAATACTAATACGTACAATTTTAGTTTTTTAAAACATGCATTTCTATATTCTTCACGACTGTTACAACGAATTCTAGCATTACAATAAGTATAAATATAAACAAAAGTTTAATAATTTAAATATAATTTACCAAAAGCATGTATGAGAGAACCCAGAGAAAAGCAGAAAGAATAGAATACAGAAACGGCAATAATTACCTACAGCATTAAAGTTAGCAATTCAAAAGTTCCAATTTATTCAAAACTTTATATGCATAATATATCTCAACGCATCAACTGATCCACCAGAAATGACAGTGGTTGGTATTTTTTTTTGTATTTTAAATACCTTAAGAAATATTGAAATGTTTTAATTCTATTTCAGTATATACAAAAGTAGTATTATTCAGTATATACAGCTACGTTTTGCCTATAGGCGGTATCATATCAAACGTAACAAAGCGATTTAATCTTATTTCATAATAACCTCGGTCGTATTGCCGTTTCATAAACAAAATGCAAAAAATCTTACCTTCATTCAACGCTGTCAAAGCAACTAAGGGAATAAGGGTATTGCCAAATAAAACAAATCACAATCGTCAAAAGCTTTCAAACGTGCGAGTCGAACTTTTAATATTGAGGAAAAGAAGCAAGCAATTTGGGTGTGGGTTATGGGACAATGTGAGATATAGTTTCAGGGTAACTTCAGACATAGCGCTAAGTATGACTACTATGTTATAAACATATAGGATTTGATATACAGTAGTCATAATACGCGCTAACTCCGAATCTAACCTTTAAAGCATCAATTAACCGAGGTTATTACGACGTATTATTTCAATTAATCCGTACATCAAGCGTTAACTTATCTCTGATATCATCGCAGAATGTTATTGCAATTAATTCTATTTCATAAAGTTAGATTTCTGTTATAAATTTATAAATTAGCTTAATATTAAGCTCTAGGACACGAATGATCTCAAACGACCAGGTTACGATATAATATGAAATTTCATTTTTTACAGATATAATGTTAATACAATGCAACAAATGTAAACACAAATTCAACTCGCGCGCCTTTCTGATGAGTACTGTATAGCATTAGTAGAGTTATACTATGTTTGCATTTATATCCGTTAGAGAGCTTTTACTTATCTTTACAAAAAAGAAAAATATGTTATCTGTACTCCGTGTAATACGTGAATCAAAGACAATAGACTAAAATATAAAATACTGTCGTGCGCGATGCGCGAACATGAAACATACTCACAAAGCTAAAGTACTATGTCTTAAGGCCGATTTACATTATCTTAGTGTTTAGGAGAGTGCTTTAGTACAACTTGAAAGGCAAGTTCTTTAGCGTAGCGTTTACTAAAGCAAGTAGCGTTTACATGTTTCAACTAAAGTACTATCCTAAAGCACTCTCCTTTAAGGCCGATTTACATTATCTTAGTGTTTAGGAGTCTCTGTTTAGTCACTCTCCTAAACACTAAGATAATGTAAATCGGCCATTAGCCTTTATCGACTCTATAGCAAGTGTATAAATGTAAATTTATTCTATGTAATTTGACAGTTGACAATGACTTTTCAGTCTGACAGACAGTGATGTTTGATAACACAAGTGAGGTGATAGCGAATGAAGCAAGCAATAACGGAGTGTGCAAAAAGGGTTCATGCAAATAAAAACCAACACCCAAAGATCTTAATCATACATGCCTTTAATAAATCACCCTGAAAGCTTCCCTTCGATTGTGATACATTTATAAAAATAATATTTATTCATAAAATACACAAAATCATCGTTATACAATAACTTAAGAACATTAAAAAAAAATCTAAAATAAATAAAAGCATTAATGCCTGTTCTATGACTCGAATCGGTAACTATTAAAAAAACTAAGTAACACATTTATATAGTTGAAGGCTCTATTTGACTACTTTTTAAGTACGATTTTCCGACAACGTTTATTTCATAGGAAAACTGTGTTTTTCCTAAACGCAATTTAGCCAAAACTAAAGAATTTCGATCACATTTTTTTAATTTAAACGCCTTTTTAAGGCTTTATTTTCTGAGCTAGTTGTAAATGTAAAGGAACTTGTGTTAATTAACAAAATCACATAGTTAGCTTAAACATTGCGCAATTGCGCATATCATGATTACCACAAACGTATCCTTATAATCGTCATATAAAAATATAATTTAAATAAAATGTTCTCCTGTAAAACCTTAATATTTTTATTAATTAAGTTCAAACTGTCTTTTCAATTCTTACACAGGAATTTGAGCCTCTTATCATAAAGTTATTTTTTGTAAGTACGTTTTCGGCTTACACCACACTCGACTATTAATAATATTAAGTAAACTTCCTACATAACAGCAACGGAAGAGAGTATTGATAAGAAATGCTGTTGGCCTTAAGGGCCTTAACTACTAAGCGCCCGTTGCAGGAAATAAACGAATTTTTGAATGTTAAACTTGAGCAGCGCTCCGTGGAGGTATTTGTAACTAAAGGGAAGCACGCACATACATCGAATATTCGTGTTTAAAGACCACTAAATACATGCGAAAAATTAATATTAATTTATTAATATAGTACTTCGAATAATAATAAAAATTAATTATTTTTGAAAAGTTGAGCACGCGCTGTTTGTCGAACGGAGCCCAGAAATCTCACTATTACAACTTAACATTTTAGAGTTTTAACACTATAAAGACAGCCGAAAGCGCGTTTTAGAGGACAGCGCCATCTATGATTTAGTATTGGTACTAATAAACTAACAAAAAAATCTTAACTTCTAGGTTTAGCAGACGTTATAAAAGTAAAAAAAGCTACCTTGAGACAAATTTATAAACATAAATAAAATAGTTTTAGAGCATTATTCGTATTTCAATAAATATTTAAAATTTCCTAACAAATTTTTTAAAACCTTAATTTGTGGGTACTTCAAATATACTATCAAAGATTAAAAAAATAACATTTTGTTTTCCGTTTATAATTTATACACATATAAAGCTGCTGTAATATCGCATCTGCATCAAAGAGTTTGTATGAAAAAAAAGTACATATACCCTCGGGCGCTATTGTTCATACCTGTAAGACGCAGATTTTTAAGACCCTACATTCTAGAACATTCTACGTTCAACATCGAGATAGCTCAGGATGAGATAACATACGGGCCTTAGTTCCGAACTCGTGTTCTAGGTGTATTATCGAATCTTTACAAAACGTCATCACTCATCAGCCTTACCTGAGCCGCATAACGAAGTGTCATCGGCTGCACTTAAGTCATCTTGGGAACTGTTTACGCGACCTGAAAATACATACAACACAGTGTCAGCGGTAAATTAAATAAAAACCGCTCTAAGTTTCAATATTATTCACCACATATAATTCCCGAAGAGAGCATGATAGAGAAATAGGCACATTTGCTTAAATTAGCATGTAAGCTAAAAGCTAAACAGCAATAAAAGCTTTTTTATTTTATAACATGTTCTGTGCAGTAATGCATAAAAAAATAAAAAATAAAACAGTTGCCATTTCTAAAAATACAAAAAAAATCAGTGGCACTCCAACCTTTTGTTTCATGATCATTTGTCAATCTAATATCAGTTAATCAGTCGACTTTTTTGCGTCTTACGCAAGCCAGTTTCCTCACAATGTTTTGTTTCCTCAAATGCGCTCTTAGAAAGAAAGTTTTTTATTTTTTTCATTGCTGTACAGTCATTTATTTTAAATTTTGTGTCAAAATCACATTGAATGAAATTCTGTTACCATGGTTACCATTCTGTTTGTATGAAAATAAAACGATTCCTAATAAAACCTACCTCTGTTAGGTTGTCGACCATTGGCAGTGCGGTACAATGCGCTTTCTAAGTACTGAAGACCATTGTTGTTGATAATGTTGAAGCCACACAATCGTTCAATTTGCTTCCAACGATGCATTCTTTCCTATAAATCATGGAATTTTTTGATATGTGTATGTATCATACAAAAATGTATCTTTGAACGAGGTATTTTACGCCTTTACAATGTTTTTAAACTACTCATTTACTATCCTTTTATTAATATTTTGTGATAAATGGATACCCGTTTTGACTGTGCCATTTTTTTTACATTAAAAGAAAAGAAGTCCCTTGCGATATTTAAATTTAATTAGCAATCTTATTATAATAAGAAAAATAACAATGATTATTTTGGTCAATATAAATGTCGGTTAATCTGGCTCGAAGGACCAAAATATACGGTTCCTGGATCATCAGGGGTTCGAAATAATAGAATAATTTTAACTTACTCTATATTTATCACTCGCGTAATACAATAGAATATGAGCGAAATAATAATTATTATGTTAATTGCTATATAATAAGTGCAATCTAACAATCAGAGAGAGTGCCGACGTCTGGCTATGCTCCCGGGGTGAAACTCCGACGATTTAGGAAATCGTCATGCTTATAAGTGATCAAACTGTACAGCCAGGGCACGTACATACATAGGAAATAGTTATGCTTGTAAATGATTGGAATGTACGAGCCTTGGCACGTATGTAGGGAATAATCACGATTATAAAACTAAAGAAGCCTGAGTGGGCAAAATGTACAGTCTTGGCTCGTACAGTAAATAAAAAAATGTTCATAAAGATAATACAGTCAAACCCGTTTACAACGACATCGTTTAAAACGACATACCGGTTATATTGACCAAAATCAAAGGTCCCGGCTGAATTCTATTGTATTAAGTACTTAATAACAACGTCATCGGCTGTTACGACTATCGGTTTTTACGACCAAATATGAGTAGTCCCTTCGATGTCGTTATAACAGATTTTTACTGTACAAATAAAAAAAACGTGTGTGTACTTATGTACACGCGTTAGAAGTTATACTTCTTTGGCGTAACAAGATAACAATCTTTTCAAAATTTGTATTCTACGTTTGTAGAAAAAACTAAAATGTTGACTATAGCTAACTTCACGGTGTCGGTTTTTTTTGTGACGGTGTGCGCGCGCATCGTAATACTTTTCTCTCATCATTTTTCCCTAACACGCCAAAAGTAGTATAACTATAAAAATATAGAAATCCAGCCAGTATTTTAACTACGCGAAATCGATTGATTCGTTACGATGAACACACATATTAGTATGAATGAGAAACCTGTAACTCCTGTGTGACCTCATTGAGCGCAGTCCGGGCTTCGACTATGGAGCGATCGACATCGTCTATCGACTTCCCGTGGGTTGACACGAACGCCCCGACCAAACTGGAGCGTTTCTTGCGTAACTTCTCACACTGAGGTAAAAAAAAAGTTATCAAATCCTACACGGCACGTGGGAAATGAATTATAAATACTCATACATATCGGCATCTCCAAGCAGTTTATTGACTATGGTTCTAGATATTCTGTATGTAATAATAATAATAATCCAGTATAATATGTTTCTTATTCAAAAATGTTTAGTTCTGTACAATAACGAGAGAGAGAAAATGGGTTCTTCCCAAAACCTATCATTAAAGTTTCAGTTTCAGTGAACAATTATTTTTTTTTATATAAAAATTACGTATGTTAATACGAATTTTAGAAAGGATAAAGTGGGGAATTCCACAAAAAAGGTTGGGAAACACTGCTCTATATGATCTTGTTAAAAATAATTATGGACCATAGTAGCGCGACCATAGACGCGCTTCAGGCGCTTGACATTGCATTGCAGCCGCTACGCAATATTTTTTTTATACGCCCCACATGTAATATATAATTACAAAACCTTACGTACATTGTAATAGTCAAAAATGTTCTTTTAATTACAATTACTCACGATTGTCAATATTAAACGGTGCACAATAATAAATTTAAATTAGAAATTCCAGCTAAAATAAATCATGTTTTATTCGCTACGTCACTATCAGCCCCCACTCACCGCATCCCTGGCTTGCTGCAGTTGCATGTCCGCCTGCTGCTTCTTCCTGAGGTAGGACCGGTTCTCGACTTCGTGGGTGAGCTGGAGCCACTGTTGGAGCCCCGCGGGAGGCGCCCAGCACCTGTCTTCTAACTCGCCCTCCGCCCTTCGGAGTTCTCCTCTGAGCATCTGCAAGACACAAAGCCAGTATTAAAGTCAATGATATGTAAAATTGAGAGCATGAGATGCAGAAACAAGACTTAGCGAGAACCATGCCTGCTTTATATCAAAATCCAATACATTTTTGACGTATGGGAGTCAGATATCGTTTCTGAATCAAACTTAAGTTAAGTATGACTCCCGAATGTCAAAAATCCAAGTCCAATCCAAGTCATAGCGCTTAGTTCATTCCTAAAGCTCCAAATATTTACCTTTACGAAATTAAGTTAATCTTATTTTGATATTATTTGTAAGCTTTTCTGTAGATTGAAATTTTCTTCATGTTTCGCCACAATCATATTACGTAATCACTAGGGATTTTACGTTTGGATATCTTTTCATATACAAACTTACATTAGCTTTGATTATACTATAATGACCAAACTGTCCAACAAGCTTAAAGAAAAAGTAAGAACTCACTTCAATTTCAGCTTTCAGTTGCGACACTTCGAGATCAGACCAAGTGGAATTCAGTAAAGGTGTGTCGCCTGCTTCTTTTAGTTTCTTCTCTAAATTCTTTTTCTCTGTTGTTACACTTTCCTATCAAAAAAAAACTAAATAAGAATGAGTAAATAAAGGACAGAGATACTGCGTTCGAAGTCAAATAAAAATGTTACAGATAAAAAAAAAACAGTGGCGGTACAACCTTTTAGGCCACTATCAGTAGGTGATCAGCCTTCTGGTATGTAAACCAGTTTCCTGACGATGTTTTCCTTCACCGTACCCGTACAAAGACAGAAAGTCATTTGGTGCTCAGCCGGGCTTCGAACCTATGACTTCAGGGTTAACAGTGGCACGCTGTGGACTATATGCCGACACTCCTCTTATATCAAAGATTATATATTATGATAAATCTTGATTAAAATATTTAAAAGTTCATCTCATCATTTATTTATTTACACTTCGTTACCTTATACAAAAAAATACATATAAAAAAAGCAGGTTACATAAATTATTAGGCAACGGGCGGCCTTATCGCTAACAAGCTATTTCTTCCAGGCAACCCAAATATGGAACAATAAAAACAGAAACACTCAAGAGGGTAAAGTACAAGAACTGCATAGATAATTAACAAAAAAAAACTCAAAATAACATGTACTTAACTATAACTCAAATAAAATAAAGAAAAAATAAAAATAATACTCAATATGTTTAAACAAAAATGTAAAAGCTAATCCAAAGGTTCATTGAGTCACAATTAATATATACATATATAGGTATGTAGTAGCTAATTAGTAATTACGAGGCAGAAGATAAATTATCAAAAAGAAGATTCTTAAATAAATTTAAAGACCGAGCTCGTCTGATATCAATTGGTTAAGAATTCCATACATCATCACATACATTATGATTTATATTTTCACAAGCTTCTTAAACTTTTTACCTGCTCCAACCGTGCTTTCTCCAATTCCTTTTGCATATCATCCAGCGCCATCTCCGCCTTCCGAAGCTGTTCCATATCCCTCAACATCCTTTGAACTTGGACACGACTTGCGCGTCCAGCACGCAAGGCCGTCCAACTTCCGACCACTGCACCGAGGAGTAAAGACGCGAGTAACCAGTCCTTCCATCGACTTCCTTCTGAAAGAACAGGGGGTTACACAAAAGAAAAGTGAGGGAGTTTATTCCGTGTATTAATACTAGTTTTGTAAGTTAAGACCGACTAACACGGATAATGAGCATTATACTAATTAAAACAACAACATTTTATAATCTATCACACACTAACAATATATAAAATACTTGTATTGTAAAACCATACAGCGCCTCTGGTTACTCGCAGTCAGCGTTTAGTACTTGTCAAAGTCATGGTAGAGCAATCGTATACTAAAATTTATAACTAATTTGGATAACTGTCGTCGTTGAGATACAATTTATTATGTGGACAGCAAGTCTCGACATAATCTGCAATGTTCTAAAGTTCTTTTATTTAGTAAACTAGATGACCCGGTGATCTTCGTATCACCGCATATTTGTGTGAAGGGGAAGAATGTGAGTCACAGTGAGTCTCCATCGTGTTAAGTCTTTCGGCTCTCTTTGCCACATCTGCAACTGTACGACGCCAGGTTTGCCTGGGACGGCCATGCTTCCGCTTTCCTTGCGGTTCTATAATATATATTAGTTATATAATAATTCGGGTAATATCCATTTCCGTCACTTGATCTGCTGTCTAATCGAGGTTTCTCGACAGCGCTCTCAAAGTTGCTTGTTACTGTTAGAGATCTTCTCGCCAGTAGATGCCCAGAATACGTACAAGACAGCGGAAGACGAAGACTTAACGAAGACTTGGAGTCGGTGCGAGATTTCTTTGGTGAACGTCCACGTTTTAAACCTATAGAGATTTGACGTTGGATCCGAATATTTTAACCTTGATTCGACGCGTCACCATCCGTGAATGCTATACAGACCGAAGTTGTGCGAAGGTTGCTCGGGCCTTGGCAATGGGACGCAATAAAACAATAAAACTAAACGTCTACTACACCCATCCGCAATGTGGTGTCAACTCCAACATTCTGGGTGTTGTGATTTTGAGTCCCGCAGATCCCGCCTCGCGTTCCAGGTCGTCCAACTTAGATTGCATGTCGCGGTGCATGTAACTTAGCAGACATAGGTCATTGGCTTAATCCAAATCTTTCAAGATGTTGGTTAATCCCCATTCTATTCCGCGGTACTTGTTCTGATGTACGCGATGCATAATCCCGTCGAGAACAAGCAGGAAAAGTAGTGGCGAAAGTAAACAGCCTTGTCTGACGACCGCGTGCACTTGAATATCGTCTGAGACGAGGCCATCATGAGTCACTCTACAAGAATAGTTCCTGTAGCTGGCCTTTACTAGGTTGATTATCTTTGGCGGGACAACAGAGAGTCGCGACCATATGCTGCTCCATCTCAGCGTATCGAAAGCTTTTTCGAAGTCAAAAAAGGTAAAGTAAAAACTGATATTTTTAAAACAAATTTAAAGTCAATTATTTATTGAAAAATTCAATTGTCGTTTTTAGTATTTTTCTTTACCTATTATTTATATTTTTAATATACATTACGTGGTATGAATTTTTTATAAATTTTGGGCACTGATTTGACACGCGGCAGTATAGTAGATTTGGTATGTTGAAAAGTACAAAATGCATATTTAGTAACGAGTTCGGCTGTTAAAACTTGGCAGTAAACAAAAATGAGTCGTAAAAATTATAAAATGGATCATATATTAAAAACTGAGCAGTTAAATAGCTAAATGGTCAGTTATGATTGTTCCATCCTAAACCTAACCTAATCTTGACATTGTAAGACGAAATAGCTGGCCAATTGTTTTTGTATTACTGTCTATGTTTTACTGTCGTACAAATTTGCCAACCGGCAATAAAAAAAATAACTGATTATAAAAACTTCTCATATATTTAAATAACAGTTCAAAAAATTGTAAATATTGTTTTTAAAATCAAATTTTTAGTTTATTTTAATCCTCAAGTTATTTAACGACCAAATTGCTCGTGAAATAGTCTATTGTAGTTTGTCGGAACAGGAAAACTGATAGGCGATTATAAAGCGATTATCGCTTGCTTTGAATTGTATTTTATATGTCATTTTATTTTCAAATAACCCTTTTTCTAGGATAGGATACGAGCTTACGGGACGCCCAAAAGGGCAGTCATCCCGGAAAATGGAGACCTATTTTAATGCGTTGCCTGCGTTGGGAGGAGTATATTCTTCTTTTAAACAACTGAATGTCGTATCTAACAGGAAAGACCCGCAGCGGGAGTCGATTCCACAGTTCGCTAATCGAAAAAGTCTTGTGAAGCGGACCGTGGAAGACTACTAGCCATCATGAACTCTTTAATAATTGAAATAACCTAACGTTTTTGGAATACTGAATTTATTTTAATCCTTAAGCTAGGACGACTCTGAACCCGAAGGTCGTGGTTTAAATCACGGCTGAGCACCAATGGATTCAGGTGCGCAAACCAAACATGTGTCTCGGCATGTGTCAGACACAGATGGCTGACCACCCACTTCCTTTAAGGATCATCAAAGAAACAGATTTCTGAGGCCACGACCAGGGGTTCCATTCATATCCGAACTTTATTTAACCTATAATGTTGGAGAAACAAACTTACCCGTTGTTCATGTCTAGAATCGTTATAAAAATCAGAAAAACTGTATTCATTACATCAGCGATTGAGCTGGCTTTATTAGTTTTAATTAGTCACGAAGATATTATATTTCTCACGATAATTCTTTCAATAAGTCGTTATTGCTAAACAAATTTACCGTTTCAGGCTGATATTGTTTTGTTTGAGTAAACAATTTAAAAAATACTGGCCAAGAAAAACCAAGATTCCGACGAAGCTTTCATGATATCAAGCCGGTTAATATGAAATCTCTTTTTCAAAGGGTCATCTTGGTTAACTGTTATTTCAGTGACAGCGGAAATTGAACGAATGTTCATATTAAACTTCTAACGCAGTTCTAAAAAAAATCTAACAAAAACCTAAGCTAGCTAACATTATTTAATTATTGTAATGGTAGTGTATTTATTTCAACGAACTATATAAAAAAAATAATAACATAAAATATAAGTTATTTTAGAAGTTCTAATAAAATATTATAATACTCCTTATTGAAACTTTAACGTTTTTGGTTTAATAATCATCACAAGGGACAAAATTAACTCAACCATATCTCTTTCAAATACGTAGTATGAAATGAGACAATTAAGAACAATATCGCATATAAACAAAACAAAAAAATCAAACCATTTTTATAACAAATTATGAATAATGCGATTCTAGTGAATTCAAACCGTGTGCACAGTGTACACGCTCGCAAAATGCAAATTTTATAGAGACATGAATGAATGTTTAAAGGTGAAAAACATATGATACCTTCTATATGAAACACAAAAAAAACCTCCGCGAGATATGAACTCCAATTGGTATCGAACATTTAACATTCACGTATTAACACGACACAAGGTCAAAAGAAACCGCACTGAATAGGCCATCACAGCGCGGTATGGCGCGAATGAATGGAGTTAATAATTTGGTGTTATATAACTGTAGGGTGACTATTGTTTCTGTATTTTAATGTAGTAACAGGTCTATTACTGCTGTAAAGCACTCGAGTCGACTTTATTAAGGTAATACATAGATTTTATCGTGGGCTTTAAACGCGGCGACCGAATCAAGAAATTCCGTAACGAAAAAAACCTTACACACGATGACGTAATATAGGTGCAAATACGCGTTAGAGTGGGACAGAACGCATACTACGTATTCCCATCTCTGACGAGATCGGTGACGTGGCGTGAGCGTGGCCGGTGCAGCCGGTACGCGTTAGAGTGAGACAGACTATATAGGCGTTTTAGTCTGGTAGAGTGGTAGTATGAAATAATATCAAAGAAAAACAAATACTGCATAAATAACAAATAAATAAATAATTATAACTGCATAAGTTGATAAAAAATGCTATGCCACACGTTTTTTTTATTTATTTAATTTCACCACATCATACATATTGGAGCAATGACGATACTACACGTGACGTTACTAGCTGCGTTAAAACACGTGACATTTCGTTTACTGGTTCCGCGACCGAATCGACTACAGAGTCAAACGGCAGTCATAGGAACGAGTGTCAAAGATTACTTTAATGTTTATTGTCATTCAAGTTTACAAATGTTTAAAGTTATGATAAAATACTATTAATAATAATAATAAGACTATGGAGTTATTATTATTATCGACCATTGAATAGTCGTTAATTTCTAGATCTAGCAACATTAAATAAAACATTCGTATTAACGGTTTGAACTAATTTGCTGATACCAGCGCCATTGCTCCGCATATATAATACTATATCTACAGTACATGTTAAAAGCTATCTATTCTAAAATACATGACAATTACACGTCTAATTTTAAATTTTACTAGTGGAAGCAAAAAATATCCATAAGTAAGTAAAGTTTTTCTTTAACCGAAAACCAAATTAAATACTGAGCCGTTTAGACTTTGATTGGACATGGCTTTTTTTGGGTTTTATTCATAGAAACGGGCAGGAGGCTCATCTGATGTTAAGTGATACTGCCGCCCATGGACACTCAATGCCAGAGGGCGAGTGCGTTGCCGGCCTTTAAGAATTTGTACGCTCTTTTCTTAAGGGATTCTCTTTTCCATTTCGTTACATTATAAAATGGACAAAAAAGGGAAACTAAAGAGAACAGGATATGGCGCACACTAACATGAAAGCTATAGTTTTTTAATGTTAATAATAACGAGAACAACATTACAAATATTGTTGTCTACACATAGCTGAAATTACATAGACAAGACAATCTAACTATATTTGCAACTTCTTGCTTGCTGTTAGTAAATTGTATACAATTGCTCGCTAAAACGGATCTGCTAGATGAAAATATATGAAGTTGTATGCTTATTTGAAATGATTCTATATGAAACAAATGATCGACGATATTTTTAATCAAATATCCTACAAGCTCACATATGTTGGTGAACCTATTCGGTATGATATAATTCTTTACTAAGTGCTTGGTGGTAATAGGTGGTGGTGAGACGGCATTGTTTGTGCAACGACAACTTATAATTTTAAGAACTCCACGCCAACACTATGTAAATTAAATCAAAATAAATATTACCTCATAGTAAAAATGAGTCATATAAACTATTCTATAATTTTTTGTTAACAAATTATTCATACTATACAAAAAGTGCGCATATTTTTAGGGATTTCCTCGCTAAGCACTTAGCTATGTCAATACAAGCGCAGTCAATCTGTGTGTGTGTGTTCTGGGCCGCTTTGAGTGTTGTGTGTGTGCATAAGATTCAGGCTGAAACTAAACGTGATTAAGGGGTAAGTGTCACTGACGTACATCAAAAACGTATTGTTTTTTGTCATAGTGCGCGCTAAGACTCGTTTTTGAACTGAACTTTTCGTCAAGTAAGTGATTCAATTACCAAGCGTATATATTTGTTTCGTTGGGGATCGACACATCGCAGCATTTGACTTGAGGCAACTTATTCACTGAGTCTAAAGTACTCATCTGTCCCTTTTCATCACAGCGTAAACACAATTTGTCAAAAAGAGACCTAAGATAAATGAGTGCAATTTGTTCGCAAATATTCAAAGATTAAATTGCCAAAGATCCTCGTAACGGCGGACATATTATCTTTTGAATTTTTACGAAATCAGAAATGCACAATTACTTTTTCAATTCTGATAACATATTTATATTAATTAAGTAATTTTATGATTTACTTTCACTAATTTCTAAAAAAACTATTTCTTAAGAGACCCAAACATCGTTGCGTCAGTGAAGCGAGTTATTTTTAAACACTATACACAAAAATCTAAAGTTAATACGTAGAATCGGCTGCTTATTACTTGTTAAGGAATATTCCATCATAAAACCACATTGTACTCGTATATACAACACATAATTATTTTCATTACTATAATAATAAACACAATAATAACTGACACAATCTGACAATGAGCAGTGTGGGTTAAAAGACAAGGATACAATAGGGAATGGTTCGGTGGTTTGGTCATGTTGAGTGCCACGTGTGGTGACTGGTCGGACTTGAATTCGTGTATGCGGTGAAGTTAGTTATTTCGACTATGTATTTACGTGTTGTTCCCACGAGAATGTAAGTGCGTGCTCCTATTTTACCATGCCTACTGCTGATCGAGGACAAATCTTTGTGTTTTTTTTCGTTTAATTATATTTTTTTTTATTATTGACAAAATGTCATGTGAAACATGGTTTAATGGTTGCAGCTCCTTACAAACATTTGACAAAAAACTTGGAGATTAAAAAGAGTGGCAAAGAGTTTATTGCCAGTTCTTCTCCTCCGTTCTACGCCCTTGATTTGCGAACGGGCAATAAATGTAAAATTAGAAGCATTTAATATGTATTTATTTATTGACGTTGATAAGTGAACATTGTGGGTATTAATAGGTATTAATTTTTGTAGCAATCCTCGTGCAAATGCATTTCGTTTCCAAGCATAGACAATATGTGTAAAAAAGTAAATTATTACTGTTGACGTAATCACCAAATAAGAAAATCAAAGAACCAATACCGACATACACAAGTGTGTGACAGATTGCATTACTAGTTATTAATAACGAATCGTTATTGAAATGTGCTTACCTTTGGGTGGTCCGAAGAGAACAACATCCATCGCCTTTAGAGCCAGCTTTTGCTTGTGAATCGGGTCTTTGATGCCCAATACGTTGCTTAGATACTGCATGTTGTTCACAGCCAGTCTGGTAAATAAAAGTATCACAGATTATACTATAAATATAAACTATAGAATACAAATCATAAACTTGCCTGTGTTAGTCTGTGCGGAAAGATAACCGTGGTATTTAAGGTCGTAAATAACCATTAATATGGTGACACTGTTACGTCATTATAGTTTGACAGTTATCATGATACTTAATTTCTAGAGCTAGAAGACCGGCAGTAGCTCTATACAGAAGATGAGTAGATGCTTCCAATGGGAAGTCACTTCACATGACAGCACCACATAACAAATTTCGATCATAGCCTTAGGGCTGATTGCAGATACCCGCAGAAAAAAAATCTTGATACTTGATAAAAAAAATGAAATACATGCTTTTAATTTGAGGGGAACTAGCCTCATAGTATATTTTTCATATTATACTAGCTCGCCTCAAAGCCGAATATTTAAAAACAGCACTGACTAACATAGGGAGCGTTCAAATATTACGTAACGTATTTTGGGGGGGGGTCCTTTTGTAAAACGTTACGATGTAGGGCGGGGATTAAATTACGCGTTATTGTTAATATTTTTTTCGACTTACACCACATAATAGTAACTAAAGAGACAATAGGTGGTCACGAAACGTTTTACTATACTTGGGTACTGAAAAACGTTACGGCGAGTTACATGGGGGGGGGGGTCAATAATCTCCAAAAATTGCGTTACGTCATACTAAAACGCTCCCATACAGTAGTATGCATTGCGCTGAATCAAAAACTCAAACTCATTTACCTCGGCAATGTAGCACCAACAACGCGATGTTGCAGGAACAGTGACTTGTACTGAGGCAAATCAACAGACTCCGAGAGCCACTCTACCGTTTGTTCCACCGTCCAATTTCTGACCTAGAAAATCAGTAGTATAATTAAGACTTGAGTGACTTTAAGGGTACATTTATTAGCTTCACCTGTATGTATGTATGTATGTAACCGACTCCTTCGGACCCGATTTTGACCCACTTTTAACGGACAGATTTAATTCAAACTTTGCGCACCTGTCAAAGATCGATGACAATGCAATAATCCAAAAAAAAAAATGAAAAAAAAAATTAACTTAAAAAATAAATAATAGTTTAAAAAAACTAGAACACACGCTTTTAAAGCACATCAAACTAAAAAGTGAAAAATAATTCCTAATTTAGGCTGAAAATGGTAATGAACAAAAAATACTGGTTTTATTGTGAAAAAGCGTGGGTTGCTCGATAGACGAAAAATATGGCACAGAGCGCCCTGCACTTTTTAGTTTGATGTGCTTTAAAAGCGTGTGTTCTAGTTTTTTTTTAACTATTATTTTTATATATAAGAACTCTTCAACTGAACTCTTCCGTCTCTTCCTGTAAAATTGTCTTAACACTGTGCTGAAAATTCGCTTCGGGAAGCGTACCTAACGAATAGCGGTTTTGATTTTGACGTGTCAGTCGCCTAGACGAATGGGCCGATTCTATTGCGGATTTTGTTAGAAAGATGACACGACCGAGATGCTTAGATAAAATTTATGAAGATCTATTCAGTAATTTCAAGGTGACACGAAGAATGGCTATGCGGATAATCGCCGGTTTCTCAGCTAAATTTTTTTCTAAAAGGTTTTTTCGTATAGAAATCATTATTTTGGTTTAAACACGACGACTCTGAAAAACACTACGCCAGAACAGACAATGCAACTTGTCGATAAAACAGAGCAAGCGCCAACTAGCGGCCCAGACTGTTTTACCGACGTTTAAACAGATATTCAGGGTGTCGGTTTTTTCTGACGGTGTACGCGGGCATCGTAAAAATTTACTCTCATAATTTTTCCCTAACGCTTCAAAAGAAGCACTTCATAAATTACAGTTACCTCAGATCGTAGCCAGGCCTCCCAAAGCTCCTTGACAGATATGTGCATATCATCGTTGTGATGAAACGCCCGTTGTCGCTTCTCATACCCACTGTCGTACTGCAACTCTTCACGTAGAAACTGAAATAACATATAATATAAAGGCTGTGTATGGAATATGGAAATGAATACCTTTCGTTTTTCACTGTTACTATTTTGTATGTAACAGGCAAACGGACAGGAGGCTCACGTGATGTTAAGTGGAAGCCGCCCTTGGACACACACATTGCCAGAAGGCTCGCATATTGCCGGTCTTTTAAGTAATACTACGCTCTGAACTTGTAGGATAATAATAATAATATACCAACTCTGATTTTTAATTCCGTAGAATTCTGATAGCTTTCATTTTTTGATATGTCAGAGATGGCAAACCTTTTTGGCCGGGAACATTTTTCAATTTCAATACGAGTCTGAACATCTGAGTCTATACATACATTTTATTTGTTAAATGTTGTTGTTTTATTAAGCGCGGTGCTCCACATTAAAAGTGGTTTAACGACGAGTGATAATTACGTCTTTTTTCATCACAAACAGTAAAAAACACACAAGTAAAGATAACATTTTTTTTAAAGGTTTACAAAACCTGGAATTAGTAGGCAGTGATGCCAGCAAAAGAATAAAATAAAGTTATTAAAGTTAATTCGATGTATTGTTCGTGATATTGAAATATTTAGATTTACCTTTTTGTAGGTAAAGCATAAAAAATACGTAGCATTTTTTTATTGCCCTCAAATAAGTCAAACTTGTCCCTTTTTCGAGAACTTTTTTAGAAGCAACACTGAAAATCTGAGTATGATATATCTTTTATGATTACTCAGATACTTTGATAACAAAATAAATCTTAAATAGATATCATTGTTCTCAACCACTTCCGTTTTTTGTTCCACTAATGTAGGTAGTCGGTAACATCGAGATGGTAATAAAACACTAGTCGGAATAAATCATTATTCACAAAATGGCACGATTTCAAGAAAGCGTCGGTTTTATAAAACAAACCCACTAGTTTCTTTAATTCAAATTCCCTGGAATTATTATTAGTTTTACGATTCGAGGAACCATTATTGTTTCTTTCGTTTATGTACGTAATTATCAAAGACTTAATGTACACAAATGTTCGCGTATCAATACATATTTAGAAAGCTTCTTTGAATCTTCTAAAACATTATACATGAATCTCCAAAGTGAGGTTTTCTAATAGTTTAGTATTTTTTAAGCCCTGACACCTCATATCATTCCTCGCGTTTGTGTCTATGTGCGCCATCGGCCATCCTTCAAGAAAAGAGCGTACCAATTCTTAAAAGACCGGCATCGCGAGCTCTCTGGCATTGAGTATCCATGGGCGGACACTTAATATCAGATAAGCCTCAAGGGCGTTTGTCCCCTGTTCTATAAACAGACCGATTTTGATGCGTTTTTTTGTAAGAGTGGTTAATTGAGATAGTTCTTAACAACAATGTAAAATGTCTATGGCAGAAATCTTACAAGCGTGATGGGCATTTACGGTGAAAAAATATTTTCAAACATGTTTGTCGTATCATTTGGACATACACGATGCTGCAGCAACAAAAGTTTTCTTAACATTTCTTGAATACCATTTTTTGTTAAAATTATTATCAATAATATTCTTTAATATGCTAATGGCGCCATCTGATGGCAACTGTTTGTAACTCTTACTAATATTAGTCTGTTGTTTGTCTATTAAGAAAATAAATCGTTAGTCTTTGAACAACCTCCAAACGTGTTTTAACATTTTTTGTAAGCAAGCAACGAGTGTTATTTGATGTATTAACTTAGTTGTTCGCTTAATATAGAAAACCAAGTATGATTAAAGACGTGGTCATTAAAAGGAGTTGCGTTAATAAGCGTTTAATAAGTAATATATTTCTTATAAAACGAGGGGCAGTCAGTTAGGCTCATGATGTTAAATGATAATATAGCCGCCTATGGGCACTCATACTGTCATAAGGCTCGCGTTGTCTGCCTTTTAAGGATGTGTTCGCTCTCAACTTGAAGGATAATAATTATAGAAACCACTATAATAAAGATCAATAAATGAACTTTTTCGTTTAACTTTAAGCTAGAAATTAAAGCCACTCATGGCCATATGTAATACCTTTTCAGATTCCCTATTAAATGGACCAAAACTTGTAACACAGGGTCACTTTTCGGTAGAGTATTTATTTTTTACAGTGGACCCTACTAAACAAAAAGTTATGATTTGTGAAAATTTTATATATTTACTAGCTGACCCGGCAAACGTCGTTTTGCCATGTATATGATTTCTAGGAAACACTTTTTAGTTCAATAAAAATAACTATCAACTATAATAAACAAATAAGGGTTGATCGTAGAAGGGTGACAAATAAGGGTTGTATGTATTTTTGTATGTTGTATCATAAAAAAATAGAAATTAAAAATTTTGTCTAAAAAATAAAAATCAAAATTTAGGGGTGGACTACCCCTAACATTCAGGGGGATGAAAAATAGATGTTGGCCGATTCTCATAGATACCGGATAAGCACAAAAAATTTCATCAAAATCGGTCAAGCCGTTTCGGAGGAGTATGGCAACGAAAACTGTGACACGAGAATTTTATATGTTAGATTACAATTTATATCGATACCTCCCACGTAAGTTGTTGTATGCCACAAAAATGCTATTTTGCTTTTTTGCTGAAAAACATCCTAATATGGACCATTCTATCCATTCAAAGTAAAAAAAACAACAAAAACACTATTTTTAAAGGATTTGTCAGACGCATAATGTTGTAATTTTCAAACGCGAACGGAGTAGACCAATGTATATGCCTATGCATTTGTGTACGCGGGGCGCGAGGTGGGTAAAATCACGCGCTCGCGCCTCGTATTGGTTACATACAACAGACTACGCCGGACTTTCAACCGGCCGCACGCACGTTGCCATCGCATATATTATTTGATAATTCATTGACGTAATTAGTTTACTTCTTATTTGTTATAATGAAACGTGCAAGTATTATATTATCAAGAGGGCATCGAATATGTGATTTGCTGAATAATGCGAATATACAAAATAACAAGTCCGATACACCCATGGAAAAGGACAATATTTCATTAAATGAAAAAGAATTAAACAGTTTTTCTGATTCAAACCTACAAAATATTAATAATAAGTTTCATTTTGTATTATTTTAGTCGCATGAATTAGATTACTAACACTTTTCATGGTGGCCCCAACCTAAACTATTGTATAGATTACTTACAACAATATACGCCGGTGAGCGTTCATCGAAAATGTTGTATGTAATACATACAATATTTTACGTCTTCGTTGAAGTTAAACATTTTGTTGTATCTAATAAATACATCGTTTTACTTCGGAAATCGTTCATCAAAATGTAGTTGTATAGTGAAATGCAATAGTTTACGTTGGATTTACTTTTTTTTTACTGAAAATTTACGTTGTAAGTCAAGTCATCAGTTCAAAATTTGATCTTTAAATGGTAAGTCCGACTGCCTCAATAGCCAGATGCATACCTAGTGCATTGTTTTAGCAGCAGATATCTTTGATAATAACCTAGAAGTTGCTTCAGATTCTTATACTGCAAATCTCGAAACATCGCACCCTTCACCTTCTTGTGGTACCAACCACTTGGACTACGACTGTAATAATGATATCTGCCCTTATTATATACAAAAGGAAAACCTATCAACTTTTGATATTTTGCCCGTACCCTCACCAGGTTATCTGTCTAGCTGCTCAACGTATACAACAATAAACAGTTATAGTCCGCTGTCAGATATTTCGAATAATAGTCATAGCACAAGCGATCGCCGTCGTCAACCAAGGAAAGATAAAGGTAATATAAGAAAAAGACATTTTAATGAAAAGATAGACACTAATAGAAATAATTTACGTAATATGGGAAAAGAGTACATGTCAAGAAATGGTAAAATTCAAGCAAAGATGGGGCCGCCATGTCAATGCCGCAAGAAGTGTTTTGATAAATTAAGTGAAGGTAAAAGACAGAAGATATTTGAGAGTTTTTGGAATTCGGGCAATCGAGAAAAACAATAGATGTATATAGTCAGCTTAGTAAAAAAGCAAAATAAACGCAGAGTCTACACAGATACCACTTCAAGACGAAAGTACACGTTAAAGTACTAATTTCCAGTAGATCATGGTGAAGATAATTATGTGGATGTATGCAAAAAACATTTCTTAAGCACTATTTCTGTCAGTGATCAGGTTATTAATAAGGCCCTAGAAAAGATGGCTGCGACTACTGGAGTATTAATTCCAGATCAAAGAGGAAAACAATCAAACCACCCTTTAAAAAAGACAGAGTCTGTTATAACCAGTGTGTGTGACCATATCAAGAGTTTGCAGCCAGATGAGTCACATTTTACTAGGCAAAGGTCAAATAAGTTATGTTTGGATGGAGATTTAAATTTTCATAAATTATTTGAAATGTATAATGAGTGGCTTCAATCAATATATGAAGAGAAAGCTAAATCCGAACGTCTATATCGAGACATTGTAAATGAAAACTTTAAGCTCAGTTTTCATATTCCTAAGAAAGATCAGTGCGATCAGTGTCACATCTTCAGAAATATTAACGGAATTATTTTATATTACAAACGGAAGGTGTCCGTCTTTAATTTTACTTTGTTTGATTTAGCAAATAAAGAGGGTCATTGTTATATGTGGCACAAGGGAGAAGCCAAACGTGGTTCTAATGAGGTATCAGGCTGTCTTTCTCATTTTATACGTAAAATTCATGAACAAGGTGCAAAAGAATTTAGATTCTGGTGTCTGACAATTGTGCCGGTCAGAATCGCAATCGTATTGTGTTTGCGTTTCATGTTTATATTGCTCATAAGCTAAATATTACTAACAAACATATATTTCTTGAAAAAGGTCAGGCAGAAGGTGATAGCGTACATAGCGTCTAATAGAACGTTCGTCCAAAAATAAACTTATTTATACACTTACGATGACTTAATAAACCTGTGTCATACTGAAATTATTCCAGCTACGTATCACGACTTTTTCAGGCATTTATCTTTCGTTGTTGGCGTTAATAATGACGCTGAATTTTCTGATTCAGAATAGAGTCTTTTCCAAATATTCCGTTTATTTTTCTTTTTATATTGAATTGCCTTTAATTAAGCATCTCAGGTTTTAATATTGATCTCATAAAAATAATATTTTTTTGTTTTACATTGTTTTAAAGCTTCCATAAAAGCTAATTTTAGGTTTGTTAGGTTGACAATTAACACAATTGTTTTTATTTTAAAATTTCTTTATCATTATTATAAACCAATAAGTACATGTCAAAAATTATAAATGGTTACCAAATTACTACTTTGATTTTAAGCTGATCTCATATAAAATATGATTAATTAAGTTCATATTTATATTTTTTTATAGTGATGTTGATTTTTGTAATTCTATTTGATTAGTTCTTAAGAAGAGTTTGTAACGTTACCTATTCTATAATTTTTAAAAAGTATGTGTTAAAACGTTTTTGATTATTCAGCAATAGAAGAAGTAATTTAATTAAGTTTTAAAAGCTCATTATTTTATTTTCAAAGATTTTCTGATTAGCTTTTTAACACTGATGTTGTTTCTTATACAAAAAAATTACCTTAATAACATTTCTTTTTTATTTATTAACCTTAAAAATTAATCACTTTCAAATTGTACATTTGAATTCTGTACCTAATATAACTATAATTACCACATACAACAGAGTAAGACTTATGTTTTTCAAAGTATACAGTTGTAACTATCATATACCACAAGTGATGCTATCTGGGCGCCGCGGTATAATGTTGTTAGTATCAGATGCAACAACTGACATAGCTTCTACTCCGGAGTAAAATGTTGTATGAACAATATCTCCGCAAATAGACATATTACTTAAAATTTCTTTTAACGTAGTTAAGAAGACTAAATATATTACATTAAATACGAAATTTTAAAAAGATGCAACAATAAATGCAGATTTTGGGTTAATTTGAATCTTTGAAACGCTCTACTGTAAAATTGCAGTTTTGGAGATACAACAACTTACGTGGGAGGTATCGATATATAGACCATAAATAGCATGTCAAACGCAAGGACTCGTCAGTACCAATGTAGTGGATATTATGAAAAATATACAGGTTGTATTGCAGATACATTTCCATTAAAAAATATCGTTACCATGGTAACAAGCTCGGTATCTTTATTCCACGCATTTGTAGAACTAACTTTTTTGTATACTTACATCATCACTCTCACTCAGATCAACATTGCCGTTGGCGTCATCATCCAGCTGCCGATGGAGCTGCGTGATCGCCTCCAATCCGGCATGGTCCTGGAGACATGACGGCTCGTTGTTGCATGCCACTACTGGAATTAAAACGTATTCCTATAAATATGATTTACGTAAAACTTGTCTAACAGTACCAAAATATCTTTTTTTTCACTTAGTTTGGAGATATATATAAATACAGATTCATAAGTATCCATAAAACAATCTTATTGAGGTGGAAATTAATTTATGCCTGTTCTGATGCTTCAATATAAAACTCAGATTGTACATTCATATTGTACCTACACCGTATTCAAAAAAATATTATTAAAAGAAAAGTATATATTTAACACAATAATGCAACAATTAAGTCAACCGTCTGATATATTTTATTATTTCAAAGGTAAAATATATATTTTTTTAAGAAAAGAATGACTAAATGTTAAACATATTTCTTTGCCATTACAAATTGGCATCCAATAAAAGTTTTACAAATCAATAAATTATCCTTATACACAAAATTTATACTCAGTACCTATTTTATTCATTTTATTGCCGAAAATAACGGTATTAAAATAGACTAATGACCTAAGTCATTGCTCTGTTAACGGAATTAATCGCGCGTGTAACGAGACGTGAGCTATCTTTAAGTATTTCATTTCTATTACGAAATTATGCATTACTATATATTGATAACTGCAGTGCACTAAAGAGCAGTGTTGGCCTAGTGGCATCAGCGTGCGACTCTCATCTCTGAGGTCGTAGGTTGGATCCCCGGCTGTGCACCAATGGATTTTCTTTCTATGTGCGCATTTAACATGCCTTAGACCCAAAACATCAACGGCTTGCGTCAGGCACAGAAGGCTGATCACCTACCAGTCTATTAGATCATGAAACAGATACAGAAATCTGAGGCCCGGACCTAAAAAGGTTATTATTAAATATAGAAGCAAATTAAATTTAAGAATATCTCAGTACCTTCAGCTTAAACTTAAAGGCAGGTTTACCGCGGCCTACCCAGATACTGGCTAACGCAGTGCACTACCGTAGTTATAAAGAATCGAAATAAAAAAGTTAATATTTTGGCCTGGTAGTCACATAATGAGAGGATTATATTAAACATGATGATGGAAAAGAGGCTATGTCTGACCTACGGCCGCTTTCTTTACTCAATCCCAATCTAATTTTTACTACTAGATTGATATTTCAATCGATATCTGATAAAATACTTTTCAATAATCGATCGATGGATCGACGGTCCTTTGATTTCCTAACCTTCCTCTTCTTTATCTTCTTGACTCTTAAATATATTTTTTTTTATTAATAATGAATTATAACTTATATTTAGGTACTAACATTATCGTTCAGTTTGTAGGAAATGATTCTTTGTGGTAGGGGAGCCCAAGAGGGGATTTCGGGATTTACTAAAGCGCGGCAGATTAATATTTAGGGGGATACCTTGTACCAAGTACCTCCACAAAACATGAGGCCCATATATAAGGCCGCCCTTGAAGGAGACAGGATCAGATTAGTAAAAAAAAATTGACCATCAGAATTTCCCGAGCGCGTCAGATTAAGGTAGGGTGAGTTAATTACATCCTAAAAAGTGTATATTCCACTAATCTGACAATTTGAGAGTGACGTAAAAAAAGGGGAGGGCAACAAAGTTGTAAAAAAAAAACGTCATCTCGACATTCTCGAGCGTACCAAATTTTTTTTTTATATTGAAGGAAATAATTCAAGAATAATGAAAAATATATAATCTGACGATTTCCGCAAGCCGAAATAACAAAAATTCGTCGATAAAGTTAAATGCGTGCAGCTGCGTGATGCCTACATTTCCTTAAACCGATCGGAATCTACTAAACGGCGTTCTAAATATTTCTCTCAAAATTACATTTCCTGTGAATTTGAACCGATTCGGACCGATAGATTTTGAGAAATTTTGAAAAATCTTAAAAAAATAAGAAATATTTTTTTTTTTAAGTGGTTTCTTTATCGATCAACTTCAAAAACTAATCCGTCTTTGAGCTTGAAAAACCACGTCGATCGCCACCAAGCTGGTCAAAAGCGGTTGATTCGTTAGAGAGATATCGTGAACGAAAGAAACCCGAAAAAGGGGGATTTTCGGGATTACTCCGAAATTTAAAACTGCGTCGAATGCCGCCAACCGCGTGAAAATTGCTTGATCCATTCAAAAGTTATTGCGGTTTGAAAATTCCAAAAATAGTGTTCTATGAAACTTCTATCAGACTTTCGAGCTGGGAGAGCTCAAATGCATAGAAATATTATTTATTTGAACTCAGCGAGCTCAAAATATCAATTTTAAGCGCCCAGGAATGGAATTAGCGGGAAGTTGCAGGGATGGCCCTTTAGGTGAACCGTTTTTCTAAAAAAAAATTGTCAGATCAGGCGAATCCCTCTAGATAATCGTCAGATTATGAGACAGTACGTTTAGAACATAAAGATGAACCACATATATCTTAATCTGACGCGCTTGAGTATTTCAAAATTGCGTTTTTTTTTGCAAATTATGAAAATGGCCGTGGGTTTGCGTCCCATCGAAATCGTCAGATTAGTGAATGAGAACTTTTTTTTGGTGAACTTAACACTCCCTTAGAAAATCTGACGCGCTCGATATTTTTTTTTTTTCATTTTCAACCCTTAAATACAACCACCCGCATCATGCAAACGATCAGATTAACATACGTACATTATTAAAAATACGTAGGGCATTGATGCTATCAATATCTGACGCGCTCGAGGATGTCCATGCAACAGTTTTTTTTTACATATTTAACAATCTATAGCCGCTTCCCCCACCGATGAAAAGGTATATATCATATAACATTTTTTTCTTCTTATCATCTAAGCTTTGCATCCCAATAGGTCTCTACGACGCTCGAGTAAATCCCCATTTAGCATCGTGGGCTCCCCTACCATTGGTACATTATCCCTAAGGGCCTAGTAAACATTATTAATTTTTGTTTAATTAACATTTGTACTTATTTAAGCCAATGTAAGCTTATCACAATGATACGGGAGCCATGTTCAGTAATAAATATACAAACCAGCTGACTGATAAGTGTTATCGTTCAACAATACATTTAACTGTATTATGCTCTTATTAGCCTGTTTAATTGTTTGATACTTTAAAATAGAGGTAACAAAAGTAAAAGTCAAACATATGGCGGACAATAGCCGTTATTAAAAAAAAGAGTTGCACACACAGAGACATACACACCCATTCACACACACACTGATTCACTCATTCTTAATTTGTAACACATTTTTTTTTACCTGTATTAAACATGTACAACGTACTACGGAATAATTGTTTTCTAGTTAACCACAACATAGGGCCTTCCTAGTGAGGGGACTAGCGATATATGAATTCTGTCATAACCCTTTTGTTATAAATAAAGTTTTTATTATTATTATTAATAATTACATTTGCTCATGAGGATGCCTTTGAAAGCCGCGAAGGTGGGTCTCGCACGACACCGAAATCTTTGCTAGTTAGAGTATGGGGTGGGCAGTAGCAACTAAAATCACCTCGGGTAGTTCCCACAAGGCTGTGTCAGCTGCGGGGTCGCGCCGCATTCTACCAGGGTCAGCTTCATTACCCTAAACGCTTGTTTATCGCATTATCTTAAGTTTTATAACAATTAAAAATATTAATGTATATCAGTATTACATTAAAACATAGATTATTTATGTATCAGACAGAGCTTGATGTGTTTAGCCGATCTGATACATAAATAATTTAATAGTGCAATATGTAAGCATACTGTCACTTTATCTAGTCGATGTGCCTCCTTTGAAGACTATTCTGTATATTTAAGCTTTTTCAGCATAACACTGAGTTTAGACTACTTAAATCATTTAGTAAAGATTTTATGTACACTATCAATCAAATTAGAGCCAAAACACTTCACGGTCCACTATTAAATGCGTCGTTAAATTGTAGCTGATTTCACTTCAAGGCGTCTCTGAAGTAAAGGCCAGAGGTACATATAATAGGAAAAGTATGAATTGGATACGTATAAAGCTAGTAAAAACTTCATTATGTTATTGACTGTACAACATAAACATGTTAGTGTAGTAACTAATAAGATATATTAATAAAAATAGATTTAAAGAAATCAATTATAGCAAAAAGGTGTTTTCTTTCTCTTTTCAGCTGTACCTAAATGATAGAATAATTCCATCCCCTGGGTTAGAGATAATGTAATGGACGAATCTGATTACGATATGTCAATATTTCTAGGAAATAAAGATCTCATTACCTTAATATATATACATACGTATAGAAGCAACATACCGATGACTTCAATTGTATATTTAAATCAAGCAAATAGTCTTTGATATACGTGATTCACATATGAAAATACTGTTTAAAGTATAGAAAATTACTTTTGATGACGAACTTACAGCACCTCTAGTAGAGGCGAAGGCATTGTGGTACAACCTGGATTAAGTCAATGTTTCCAGTTAGCGGCGTGATTAGTTTATTAGGCCTACAACGCACTAGCGGCTGGCCGCAATGCGGTGTGCCGCTGCGGTAGGCCGCACATCGATTATGACATGAAACTGCACGATAACAACGCACTCATTTGTGGACAACCGTCAACCGCTCCGGTTGATCTGGAGCTCCGGCGAGCCGCACCGGTTGAATGATGCTGCGCGCCGCGTCCCCTCCACGCACTCGGCGCGGTTAGCCGCAAATACCGGGTCCTACCCGCCTCAGTTATCGCTTGTTCCTTGCGCTAGACACTACGCAGAGTTTTTTTGACGATATTTTCTACGATTATATAAATAAATAACTGCCGCAACTTCTTCAACGTCTATCATGTGCAATATTTCAAGAAGCACTTGACGAGTAACGATTGCGGCAGACCGCAATAGGGACGGTTAGCCGGAATACGGCATGCCGCTACGGCAGACCGTATATACCGCGGCCTGCCGCAACGGCACACCGCATCGCGGCCAGCCGCTAGTGCGTTGTAGGCCTTAGAACAATTACATTGTACAGTGGCAGAGTTTATACCAATCAAAATACGTAATTATAACAACGAAATAAATGATATTTACGCATAAAAATTAATACTTTTTTAGTAAATAATAAAATCAATGCTTAGCAATGCCAACTATTTCATATTATGGCAAAACAAAACAAACAGCGTAACATTTGTACAGCCAATGTAGACGGAATGATTTACGGAAAATGTTTTAGTTTTTAGAAAGCGTTTTAATTTAAGTTTTTCATATTGAATAATCCCTCATAGGCTTTTCATACGCAATAGAACCATGGCTTCATTCTGGAGATATCCTGCATAATATATAAAAATGAATTTAGTTTTTCTCGCTCTCCAGAATGACTGGACCGATTTGGCTAATTATTAGCTTGATTTGTTTGTGGAAGTTCCGGGAAGGTAGAAACGGGAAACATTAATAATAAGTAATGGTCCAAGATCCCAGGGCCGCCAGACGTCACGTATTTTCTGACGGATGAAATGTGGACGATTGGGTAGTGTTAGTATGTACTATGATCGTATGCCTACCTGCTAGCTTGGTCAAACGGCCAATTTCCAGGTATCAGGTAATCAAGGTACACCAAAACATTACTTACTTCACGTAAATTCTCATGGCTGATTTTTATATATGTTTTCGAGTGTATAGTTAAAAATAAATTGTCAATACTCCCAGACACTTTCCGTCGGCCATATTGCTTGACAGACGCTTTAAGGGTCTCAAAATAATTAGTCAACTTCACGTAAATTCTGACGCTCCATTTTTATATATGTTCATCCGACAACTATTTTAAAAGCTTTGACAAGAAGACAGACCGATCCAAGGGGCCAATCATCCCCTAAACTAAATTTTAATATCTCTATGAGTGGGAGAGCATTATCTACGCGCATGAGACTGAGTGAGACCGACTGCGCTGTTAAAGCCATGAAAATTACTTGAAAAATTATTATTATTCAAAAAGGGCAAGCAAAAGCCGTTTAATATTTTGAAGAAAAATGAAGAGTACCAACAAGCATTTCACCGTTTTGTTACGTTGGATTTTGTTGGTGATGTAGATGAAGAAGAACGTGTATTCAACATAATACAAAAATTTATCTGTGATGTTTACAACGTTCCTGGAATAATTGATGTAGATGCTGCCAGACTACAGTTGTTTATCATTTACATACATGGTATCTGATATAAATGAAGAATTCAATCGAAAGAATTTAAGAAACTTCGATGCCAGTAACTTACCACCTTGTAAAAGTGAGCTTTGGCAACAGTTTCGACGGGCTAGCTTTGGAACAATGCAAGTATGAAGATGATAAATATTTTCAACCCCGAAAACAATGGCTGGACACTACAAGATGGTAAATATGATTTTCAGTGGTTCGATGGAGATCAATTACCGGGTTTTGTCAGTGAGTCGCTGGAAGAACAATCAGGTAAATTATTTTCGTTTCTCATATTATTTGTATCTTTTTAGTTTTTTCAGACCTTCATTGTTTAACTTGTTTTTTACAGAGGAAGAAATTAAGGATAATGCTGATGATGACAATCACGATTTAGATATTCAATTTCAAGATTGATATTTGATGACGATGATAATGAAGATTAAAAGCCACTGTTAAGAAATATTGAAGAATTAATATTTTTCCACTTTGTTTCCAAATTTCCAATAAATAATTAATTAAAAAATTGCTGCTATTTAAATATAAGTGGTATTTTTTAAAAATATTTTTTAGTTCTAATTAATAAATTGAAAAAAAAAAAAAATGTCGGCTAACTTTAGTATTATTTATTATATGTCAATTCTTTTTCTTATTTTTGTTGCTATAATTTACTTGTCAACAAAAGTTCTAAAAATTATAAAATATCTGTTCAAGTAATTTTCATGGCTTTAACAGCGCAGTCGGTCTCACTCAGTCTCATGCGCGTAGATAATGCTCTCCCACTCATAGAGATATTAAAATTTAGTTTAGGGGATGATTGGCCCCTTGGATCGGTCTGTCTTCTTGTCAAAACTTTTAAAATAGTTGTCGGATGAACATATATAAAAATGGAGCGTCAGAATTTACGTGAAGTTGACTAATTATTTTGAGACCCTTAAAGCGTCTGTCAAGCAATATGGCCGACGGAAAGTGTCTGGGAGTATTGACAATTTATTTTTAACTATACACTCGAAAACATATATAAAAATCAGCCATGGGAATTTACGTGAAGTAAGTAATGTTTTGGTGTACCTTGATTACCTGATACCTGGAAATTGGCCGTTTGACCAAGCTAGCAGGTAGGCATACGATCATAGTACATACTAACACTACCCAATCGTCCACATTTCATCCGTCAGAAAATACGTGACGTCTGGCGGCCCTGGGATCTTGCTCTATAAACAAAAATACAAAACGACAATTGAATTTTCTAATAAAAATTGTCATCGTCAATTGGTATCTAGTCATATATTTATAGATGCCTTCAGAAATTTGTGTTTCATAGCCGAAGTTTAAGATCTTTGGTCTGTTTTAAAAATTTCTTATAAAGTTATAACATAAATAATGTATGAAGTACAGCGAGTCATTCACTACCTATGTTAATAAAAATTCAGTTTTGTTCACTCCATACGACATGAATTCGAAAATCATGTTAATGCGAGTTATAAATACTTTGACTAACCCGAAATGTACAAATCTTTTGATTATATTTTTTCTATGAATATCGTATATTTGTAAAACTAGTAACGCCGATCCATTTTGGATCGTTCTGTGTGGACGCGGCTATTGGTGCAGCCAGGGATCGAGCCTACGACCTCAGTGAACACACGATGAAGCCACTAAGCCAACACTGCTGTAAATTATGAATAGACGCCTGTATTAGATAGCATTGAATAATAAACTAAACACTGCATGTGTTACTAATTAAAACAACCGACTCATAGATATTGCTTCAGTGGCGAATCGTTAAGAATGTTTCATTCAATAATGTCTTCCAATGACAACGTTTTGGCACACAGTTGAGTAAATTATTCCTACTTATAATCGTTATACACATACAACGCCAATATAAGGCTTAGGGAATACGTAGTTGAGTCGTGTATTGTCCCCTCCGTGTTTTCTAGTTGAGATTATTACGTAATGTTTATTTTCAAAATGAGAGTGATAAATATAGCACCTGTATATTTGCTTATATAAATGTATTATTTTCTGTTGCTTGGCGTATTGAATCGACTGAACTACTATTTAAATATAAAAACCATATTAACAATTTCCTAATAGTTACGTTTTTTTTTATAAATCTGACATAGAAATTATACAAAAAAATGCGGTATCTCGATTATTAAACCGGATAGGTCAAGTGGTTATCAGGAGAGGGGTAAAAAATATAATAAGGTAAAAAAATAGACGCACTCTTTTGGACTAATGCTTACTACACGAACTCCTTCGTGGACGCTTTGACTGCTCAGTTCTTCTATCTCAAGTTAAATTTTCTGTCCTTAGACGGAGAACAAGATTACTTTATTCTCGGTTGATAATTTTTTCAAAGTGTCATTTTAATTTAATAAAACAAAGGCCTGTTACAAAAATGATATAGATATGAGTCACACATACCCTCTCACAAACATGCACACACACATAAAAGGAGACAAGAATTTTATTATTTACTAGTGTTTTAATTGTTTTTATTAGTTCTATAAAATTCATACAAATAAAATAACATTTACTTTTCTTCTATATTTATGAATTTTTACTCGTCCTATTATAACAATAACTTTTGTGCTAACTCTGGTAACGAAAATTGAACTGACTGGCCCTCAAACGAACACAATTCTAACTAAAGACTATCATTTACAAAAATATGCTAAGGGAGCGTTCAAGTATTACGTAACGTATTTTGGGAGGAGGAGGGGAGGGGGGTCCTTTTGTAAAACGTTACGATGCGGGGCGGAGGTAAAATTACACGTTATTGTTAATATTTTTTTAGACTTACACCACATAATAGTAACGATAATATACGAACGATTATAATAGTAATAGTAAGTAGTACTATACTTGGATACAGTACTGTACTTGGGTACTGAAAAACGTTACGGCGAGTTACATGGGGGGTCAATAATCTTCAAAAATTGCGTTACGTAATACTTGAACACTCCCTAAGCTACTTTGACCATATTGCCAGGTGAGAACCAGTACCAGAGTTGTGTTGGCAAGTCGCCCGTGGTCTACCCGCGGTTCTTAACAAATTAAGAAAATTATGGGTCCCAATGCCCTGAGACAAGAGGAGATTAGAACAGTGTTGAGGCAGCAAGTCAGGGCAGGATTTAGAGGTCTGGAGGCCTCGGGCAACAAAGGAGTGGAGGCGCCCTGGCCCCAAATTATTTTCCAAGCAAATTTTTTTTTTTCAGTCGAGTTTTTAATCAATAATTTACTGTGAAACCAAGAACAGTGTAACCTCTTTATAACGAAACCTTTTCTATAACGGAAATAGAGTAAATTTGTTTGGTTAAACACAAAACCCATACATTAATATTTAATTCCTTCTTTATAACGCAACAGCCATTTCCCTATTACGAAGAAATGTTTTCATATGTAGACGTCAACAACATACTTAAGTGTAATTGTTTTTATAATCAGCTTACAAAACTAACCTTTTAGTGTATTTAGTATCTAACAAATATAAAAATATATGAAAAGAAAACCTGTTTATTAGTGTTTACTAGTCGGAATTTAAAACATTTCTGTCCAAAGTCTCTTTTAATCCGGGCCTGAAGCAAGTGGCTGTATCGGTTAGGACATTGAGGCACGATTAGTAATATTTACTAGAAGAGTGTACTTACAAATAAATATCCACTCAATAAAACCAAGCATAAAACAAACTTTTTTAAAATGTTTCCTTACGAACTCAATAATTAATTTATAACTGAACATTATCAAACTACACATTGAACAGTAATGTACAATGTGACTTTAATAAGGAAAATCGGAAATTACTGCTTAAAATATGATTTATGAGTAATTAACATAGCTGATTAGTTCATCACCAGACCATAATGTGGAATCAATATGTCAAATAAAACCATAAATAATGTTTAACCGACTTCAAAAAAAAGAGGTTTCTCGGTTATTCTCGGTTGTTCGCGGATAACTTTGTTGTTTATAAACCGATTTTGATAATTCTTTTCATTTCAAGGGTGGCACAACAAAAATATGAAATGTTTTATTCGAGTCGATTTTTTTCAGAATTCGGTCTTGGCGTGTAAATCAAAGATCAATAACTTTTTAAAGCTGAAATTAGTTTCAGATATAGCTGTGAATCACAACTTTAAAAAAAAAAAATTAATTTCTAATTTATTAAACTAATGTTTTGTGGCCGATTTGTTTGTTTAACGCGTATTAACCCGAATAGTATTAAAAGGGTTTTTTTACTGATGAGGACCGGTCCTCCCACTACAAATTGTATGTTATAGAAGTAAATTTATAAATTTAAGATAACTGTAATATTATGTATACTGTATAAAAACGTTTTACTTTTTCTCGTACGAATTTGTGTAGCCCTTGAGGCACCAAGGTTAAACCCCTTAGTGGTATTTTGGTGTTTTTTGTACTTTTAGTTTATATATACTATATTACACATATTAAGCAATAATAAATATATAAAAAAACATACTCTGACACTAACCACAACTGTCCATTATAAACGATGTTTTACTAAAATTCTTTAAAATTGTTTTATTTCAGAAACCTTGAGAACGTTCCTGAAAAGAACTACGACGACCATAGAGGTGAGATTTAGAGAAGAATAATGTCAAAATCCAATACGTACAATACAAACAATTATTGACGTACATCCGACACAGTGCTAGAGTCCGCGCCACCAATGATTGCCGATAGACGCGGCGCTAGCGAGTAGCGCGACGTAGTTATTTTTTTTTTATAGAACGGGGGGCAAACGGGCAGGAGGCTCACCTGATGTTAAGTGACACCGCCGCCCATGGACACTCTCAATGCCAGAGGGCGTTGCCGGCCTTTTAAGAATTGGTACGCTCTTTTCTTGAAGGACCCTAAGTCGAATTGGTTCGGAAATACTTCAGTGGGCAGCTGGTTCCACATAGTGGTGGTGCGCGGCAAAAACTGCTTTATGTTGCTAGTGCTAGGTGCAAGGCTAATATTTACCCCAACGTAACATAAATTCATATTAAATTCGCGAACTAGTCTCCAAGATTTGCTTCTAATGTTTTACCTTTAAACGAATAAAATAATATTTCACTGTAACGACAAATTTAGTTCCAGGGTTCCCGTCGGCAATGAGTAGTGACGCGGACTATAAGTCTCGTTTCTAAATTTTACCCTAGGTATATAACCCTTATAATTATCGTGTCACAGAACACAAAAAAACGTGACCAAACCATTAGGCTTGAACGATTGATAAGCCCTTTTACACAAGAATGCGTAGACGTACTAGAATGAAGCAATCAAAAGGTTGGGCGCGTCTCCGACCACTTAACATCACATTCATTGAGTTCAATTAATACGCAAGTAGGAATCGAAAATGAACAATAGTGCAGTTAAACAATTTAATACGGACTTTGAACAGACATTGGGGCATTACTTAAGTTTATATGTGGAACTTATCTCCTAATATTAATCCGTCACGACAATGTTAAATTATAAGTCTGATTTAGCATTGTTAAAATTATATCAAAATGCGTTTTTCTAAAGATAAAATCTTCGAGATAAGATTGTCTCCAAGATAGTAGTTAATCAAACTGAAATAAAACGAACACTATTGATTGTGATAATGTTATATATTTTTGGCTGTCTAAACTCGAAACATTTTCCCTACCATGACTTTTTACATACCAGCTGCAATGGTAGGTATACCTTCACTTTCTCTGGTTTCACCAGACATACGTCTTTGATCTAACTCCAAGATTCCTTGTGACTCCCGTGTCATAAACGTTTGAATTTGACAAGGATGATTCTTATCTCTACATGAAAGGAATGACCGTTCGGGTCCTACACCAGTGAATAATCACAAAAATAATTTTAACTTGCCTTCGTTTTTTTTATAACGGGACCCACCGACAGGAGGCTCATCTGATGTTAGGTGATATCGCCGCCCATGGACACATTGCCAGAGGGCACGAAATTGCCTTGCCAGCCTTTTAAAGTACGCTCTTTTCTTGAAGGACCCATTTTGGACTACCTTGCGGTGGAGGGTTTTGTGTAACTCGCTACTGTGCATACCCATTAAAACCTCACGGTGCCACCAGCAATCGCTCGAGGCAGAACACGGTAACAGCGTAGCCTTGCCCCACGCGATCAGCCGTTGAAATCACGGCCCCCTATGCCACGGCCATGAATGATGTGAGACCTTGGCACAGCCATACCGCATCGGTCAATACGCCATGATTTGTGTTTAAAAGACCGGAAGTCAACTTCGTTTCGTCGAAACCACTTTTTCTACCCCTCACCAATTCAATACAAATAAAAATGTGTTTATTTATTATAAGTACATATTATGCATTACAATATGTAAGATTTGGGAACCCTTTAAAGTGAAAAAAAGCTGCGTTAGGGTTCCCAGCTCTTCCATAACAAAGTTAATTATAATTTAATTACATCTTGTATTTTATTTGTTTGTTTTTAATTTTTCAACTGTTTTCAAGAGTGTATGAGTAAGTTGTGGGTGCATTTGTGTGAGTGAGTGAGTGAGTCACATATTAGGTGATATATTGAATGGTGTCACATATTAGGCCTCAGAAGGATCTCCAACACTGCGTAAGGTGTGTTCATAAGCCAGTCCTTTGATAGATTGTAGACGGTGAGCGGGTACATATTAAGCCTCCAAGCACCAACTCAATACAACTATTAAATGTACGTAGCAAAACTCGTGTTAGTTTATAAGCTGTAACAATCAGCTATTAAACCGTGTCGGATAGTTAAGGCTAACAATAATGGAATTGCGTGCTACGTGTTCTTAATAACAGTCCAACTTTACAATGGAAAAGCAAACATATTCTAGCTAGTATTTTTAATGCTTATTTGCATGAAATCAAGACACGTTTATAGAAGTCAAGTTTACAACGGACTATACAAGCGACCCCTTCTCAGAAGGGACCTCTCTTTTCGCTTAAGTATTACGTAAGCACTATGGGGGGGGGGGGGGGAAGGTTCTCGTTTCTTTGATTTTCGTATTTGGTGATTCAACGTCAACAGTAATTACTTACTTTTTTACACATATTACCCACACAGAAATACGTTTATGTACTATTATTGAGAGTTTTGCTTACTTTTGCGGACAAGAGGGGGGGGGGGATAAATTGCACTAAATCTGCTACGTAATACTTGAACGGCCCCAAACTCTCAGGCTCAAAACTCAAAATTTATAGTAATATGACAAAACAAGTAAAAAGACGGAGGAAATTAAAACCAACAATAATGTGTTGACATAAAAATTCCGATCAAATATTTGGTGAACCTTATCAACTGGATCTGGCTTTAGAAATGATTAACTCCTAATATTTTAGTTGATAACAGATAATGTAAAAACATACAAATTTACCTTTTTTGTACCATAAACAATGTCTAACAGCCATTAAGGCTGTCTGAATTTCCTGTCGTACTGACATCATCAATGCATAGGAAATATCTTTAAGTATTTTGAAATAAATGTTCTATTATTACAAATTGATATTTGACCTTACAAAACAAGTTATTCAGTTCTCACATTGAAGTCATGCGGCTGAACTTGAGCGTGTTACTTGGTGAGATTCGTTCAACTACATTATGTAAGTTATAAATAGGTTTTACAATTTATATATCTTCTGAAACTAGTGAGAGCTAAGATGTCATTTATCACATTGAATCAAGAGCAGTTTTGACCTGGGTTCAGCGGGCGACTACCATAGCTGAGTTCGTAGGTTCGATCCCCGACTGTGCACCAATGGACTTTCTATCTATATGCGCATTTAACACTCGCTGGTAACGCGAAGGAAAATTTTTGTAAGGAAACCGGAAAAGACACAAAAACGTCAAGGGCATGTATCAGGCACGGTCTATCGACACCTTGCCTATTAGAAAAACACTTGATCACGAAATATATATAGAAATCTGAGGCCCGGACCTAAAAGGTTGTAGCGCCATTGCTTTTTTTATCATAACATGTTTTATGCGAATGTACTTTTTATACCGAGCTCATGTGACGACGTTAATACTTAACGTTACGTTTCAATACTTATGTATCTACATATATATATACATTATACATTATACGTATAATTATTATACATATTAAAAAGTATTCAATTTGTGTCAAATCTAAATAGCCCTTACTTGAGCCTGAATCATTGTCTTCTGAATCTCTTATGTACTCCATTTCTACCCAAAATAACTAAAATCATTAAATTTAACAAGTACCGGACGAATATGCTATACAAGGTTCGGAAACATCAAAGCATAGCGAACGGATTGACATACTTTATAGAATTGGGTTAATTCTATTCCAAATGATAATAGAATCATGTTGACATGATCGCATAAGCATTAGTTCTACCCAAGTACAGCTTGCTAACAGAATACAGATTTGAAATGCCCTTCTTCACCTATCTGAGTATTATAGGTATCATTTTTACAAGCTATATGGAGCTATTAAGCTAATACCGAAGTTTTAACTGTTTACACGAATGTTTGAGCGACCTCTTATTGTCACTACGGGTAAAATTTAGAGGCGAGACAGCCTATAAAATATCATCATAAAAGTATGACTTTTATATATGAAATCCCATAAGTTTTTGAAGTATTACTGTTGACGTTTAGAACCTTTCGCGATGGGGGTAAGAAGACTTCATCAAATGTATAAGATTTCGGCATACGCTTGTCATAGTGTTCTTCTATATATATATAATGAAAATGGTCTTCGTTTGAGGCTCAATCACGCCTAAGCCACTGATCGTATCGACATGAAACGACATGACTACCTACCTAGATGGTTTATGGCTATTTATTTATTAAATTCCAACGTTCCTTCATACTTCATGTTTTAAGGGTAAAAAACGGTATATCTCGATTTCCGGCAAAACTAAAAGTCCTATCGAAGAAAGTTAAATGGCAAAGTTGTAGGTAATAAAATGATCTAAAACTTTTGTATTCACACATTTTTCACATAACCTCAAAATTTATGTGAAAAATTCAAAAAACCTAGTTTTTGGTTTTAAATTTTTATCTTTTACAAATTTCTTTTTTTTTTTAACGAAATTTGGTGAAAACTTACCTTTCTATGTCCCAAATACGCTGTAATTTATTTGATTAAAAATATTTATTTTTTCACCTTATTTTGAATGAATATCGAAAAAACTCCCTAATTTTCAATCGAAAATTTACCCGTCAAAATATCAGCTTTTTACAAAAAGTTGGTGTGCTTTCAGTTCGTTGGAATCTCTACTTTCCTATAGTAAAAAATCTATATATATTACCATAGTAAATCTTCTCAGAAAATGCAAAACATCGTATGCAGTAACGCCCAGACCCGTCTGGTCTGCACTGGTCTATAAACAAATAATGAAGATAAAAAATTGTATCGTCTCACCGCGTAGTAATGATATATAAATAACATTCTATATTTTTAAACAACTGTAAGTACTATTAACTAGATTATAATAAGAAAAAAAAAACAAATGGACAAAACCTGTATTAGAAAGGCATCTAAGAGAAGGAAAAAGGAAGAGGAGACGCCAAGTAAAATGGGCAGATTGTCTGTCGACGCAGGCTAAGCTAGGAAGGCGCAGAATCTTCTAAAATAGGCCTATGTTAGAAGACAACCTGACTGACTGTTGTTAAAATTTAATTGTAATTATGTATTTATTATTTACTAGAAATACATTCGATTAAAATAAATGAACTACTTGAGTAGTGATAGTAAATATTATTTTTACTATTGCAAAAACTGTACTAACTACAGTTTCTTTATAACGAATTGCAAGGGACCGAGCATTTTATTCGTTATAGAGAGACTTTGTTATTGGGAGGGAAGAATTAATGTGTGGGTATTGGGTTAAACCAAACAAACTTAACTCTTTTTTTCGTTAATAACGAATGACGTTATAAAGAGTTTACACTGCATTTACGGCCATTACATGCATAGAACTTGAAATTTAAAAAAATCCATTCTAATAAGAACACGACTAAAACAGCAAAACGCAAATTATTAAGTCAATATATACATAATTTAGTACCAATATGAAGATTTAAATCCTTATACTATGTATCAATCAGCAATAGTAGTTCAATTTTCAATAACACATTTGGTAATAGATATAATGTATACCGATATAGGCATAGAAACAATATTTCGAAGAGGCTGCGTGCCAAAACGACGTTGCAATGTTATTTACGTTTGGCGCAAATGGTCTGGGTTTTTAATTTAGACATCCCAATACAGTTCACGAGTGATTGTGTGTTTATTATAGCCATTGCTGTTGAATGCTGCTACGCTTTGGAAGGAACGGATTAAAAATCAAAAATGTATTTTACTGCAGTGTTGACCTAGTGGCTTCAGCGTGCCACTCTCATCCTTGAGGTCGTGGGTTCGATCCCCGGCTGTGCATCAATGGACTATGTGTATTTAACATTCGCTCGAACGGTGAAGGAAAACATTGTGAAGAAACTTAGACCAAAAAGTCGACGGCGTGTTTCTGACACAGGAGGGTGATCATCTACTTGCCTAATAGATAAATGATCATGAAACAGACAGAAATCTGAGGCCCAGACCGATGGTAGCTCCACTGATTTATTTATATTTTACTACTTTAGGAGAATTTCCTAATTTTCAATTATTTTAGCTCAAACTGTGTTATATTTAACCGAGTTTAAAAATCTTGTATATTTTTTATACGTTCCTATTCAGGGTGTTCAAACATAATATAATAATTGATACATATGTAATAAGCTGTAATTTGTACTTTGACCATTAAAATCTATCAAAGGATACAATCTGAGGCCAGAGCCATATAAGGTTTAAGCGCCACTCTTTATTAGCCCATAAAACGAGGACGATTATACATCGCGCAATTAAATAGGGTAAACTACTCGGCACAATGTTTCATAAAACTGTATTAACACAATATGTGCACGTGTTGAATCGCTTTAGACAAATATTTATCCACTTTTGCGATAATGTTGGCATGTAATCCCACGTCAACAGGGTTTATTACGCGTTTTAATTACTCGTTCACTGTGAGAAAATTTTAATGAGATATCAAGATTGAATCTTGGAGGAAGTATGCCCAATTATTTTTGCACGTTCAAGGTAAGGTCAAGACGTGATAGGACTTAAGGATACTAAATTTGGGCAAAATGGAAAAGAGTAAAAAGCCAGTGACATAAATGGAATAATAATGAAGCTGCGATAAACATCAATTTCAGAGAATCCGCCGTCTAAAGCTAATAATTGCATGTCATTGTTTGTTTACGTTTGGAGAATAAAAAGATTTTTATTTAGTATTAATTAACGTATTCACCTAATGGGACATGGGAAAGATTAATGGGCCTTTCAATTAATTATTATTTATCTATAGGCATATAAAAGGTATTTGTGCCTGACAGTTCCAGAATCTAACGCCGGTTTCGCACGTAGAAACAAAATTCTGTTGTGCAGCCGGGACGTAAATGAAAACGACTTTCCATCAGAGTACAAAACGTTTGTATATAATTACAAGAACCGCACACCAGTAGACAGAAGTATGAGTCACGCAGACGTGGCACTACAAGCAGAAACAGATATTCAATGACTTCTCGCGTAAGGCCACTCGCATACGGGTTGCCATTTTAATTCTATAACGATGAGATTGATAAAGAATAATTAACAATTCGATTAAAAGTAGAACAAGTAATTAAAATTCACTTTTGTCGTCTACACTACTTTTAATTCGAATCTAATAATATCGATAAAACCTACAATTAAAAAGCAACAAAGTTAATTGTACATTTATCTATCTACACTCTAACGATTCATCGTTAGATGTGAGCTTAAGAACTATTTTCGACACCGCGTCCAGACAATACTTGGACACGTGATAATGCTGAAAAGCTATTGTGTCACGCGTTATCGAGTATTTTAGTTCCTGATGCAAATGCGGTATTCGCATGGTAAGTACATTTAGATGATCGTATATTCTTTACTGATAAAGTTGTTTTAATCGTGATGACAGCTAGCGCCCGGGATCTATAGTTTTAATAACGTAATTACTACGAATCATAGAAAGTAGTTAATGAATTAATGTTTAGAAAAAAAGCCAATAATTAAAGTTTTTTTTCTATACAAACAGTTAAGACTCTACTACGCTACTATTTGAGATAAAACTGAGGTGTTGGATGTTTCCTATTAAAAAATAAAACAGTGACTTCTGGGGAATGTAAGTGTAAACTATGTATTCAATGCAGTGTTATAAAAGCTAATGTTAGTTGTTAAAATTATTAAAACAATTTTCATATATTTTATGTCAATGTGAACTAAGGCTATTTTAACATGCTAATTGGTGTGTCTAGTTAATTTCAATATAGTCACAAGTTATATCATTTATAATAAAAAAATATGCCTCAATTTTGCTGTACAGTAACTAATGACAAAGCTCATAAATTCTCAGTAATTTAAGAACAAAATGATAATGGTCAGATGTCCATGTACATTGCACAACACAATTTACATAGTAAAGTACTAATTTACCGCACTTTATGAAATCATTTTTGTGAATCATTATAATAATTGGTTGTTTTTGGGCACTGTGATTCTCAACATGTAACATAAATTGCCTTTGTTTTATGTTAACATTTTATAAAGTGGTGTAGTTTTTTCTTGAATACATTCAAGAACACAAAAACTACACTAGATTGTTACTGTGAAGACCAAATAAGAGATTAAATTATACAAAATTAATAAAAGAGAAGCCATGTGCCCAGATTTAAAAAAAAAAGCTGCTACATAGAGCTGGTCATATAAAAAATATTAACAGAAAGATATTTGTTTCAGAAATGGTTCTCCACATTGTATACCTACTGTAGCAAAATAGTCTTGTAAAAATTATTGAAAAGGAAGTAGATGCTACGAAACCTGATCTGAAAAGTGGGCTTGTTATATAGTTAAATCAAATAATTACTAATTTAGGAGAAAAAAATATTTTTGTATAAAGTTCTAGCCACAAGAAAATAATAATAATTACAGTACATAAATTGGATAAGTAAAGATTTCTAATGAACTCAAGCACAGGTTTATGTTTTTTTTTATCCTGTGACCATTTGACAATTATTATAAAATTCACATTGGTGTAATAAAAAACCTTTAATTTAAGTGTTATACTAGTATAACAACGGAACTGCACCACAATCGTGTATCAGAACATTCTCGTATTACTAGACAAGGTAAACAGATGTTTATAAGGTCATTGCTTGATAATAAAGCGGAAATGGAAGTTTTATTTTTAAAAAACTGTTACATTATGAATTGATACCGTAATAAATCTATCAGCCGGTCTGAAGGACGCCAACAGGTGTCAGAATGCAAATACTTACAGAGCTCATTGGATACAGCCGCTGCGTCACTCATGAAGGAACTGCTCCTTGAAATGGGACCCCAATTTCCCCTTCGACCGCTGTCTCTTGCTTCTGCTCTGTCCACATCATTGGCATTACAAATATGAACAAATACGCACCAATATAACACAAAACTGATACGCATCGTGATCTTTCAATGACACTGAACCTAATAAAGTCCGAAATGATTTCTCACTTCTTTCTGAATCGCACACACTAATAACATTCTAAGATACACTGTTTTGTTAAAAATTCATCAATTTAGATCACGTTACACAGCCAAATTATAAAAGTCCAAGTACAGCTAGTCTTTATCACAGAAAGAATTTTTCCCCCGACTGAATAATTTCAGTTGACAGCTCTGGAGATAAAGTTTGACAGATGACAATGGACATTGAATCCATCTTGGTTTTGAAGTATTTAATTTCTTCTTTGACAGTTACCTTCTACCATCGTAAAAAGTGCTTAGTAACATATAGATAATAAACGGTAGATTTGCTAATATATTCATGTAGCTCAAGCTTCGTAAAATAAGTGAAACACGTGTAGTTAATACAACCTATACAAAGTTAGATATGATATGAATATATTAGATATAGACTATACACGAAAAGGTATATTTAAAGGCCTATCTTTTTATATTTCGTTGTTATATATTTGATGACAGACATATTATAGTTGTATCACGAAACATCTACTTCTGCAATCTACTTCTATGAAAATTTCATTCAAAAACAATTATGACATAATTTTTTTTAAATAATTTACGGTGTAGGTTCATTAAGTAAATAAAGAGATTAACACACATTCATTTTATTGTTTCTTGAATTCTATTCTAGAATATAAGTGATACAGTAGTGCCTCGGTAAACCGGACTCCCGCTTGTTCGATGATCGGCTTCGCGAGAAGGGCGGGCTGCCATGAGCCAATCCGTCGTCAATCTTTAGTTTATCGCCTTCCGTCTAGTGTCAATTTAGCGCGCTCACTAATATCATGGAGTCGCCACGTACAAATTCAATATTAACATTAAAAGACAAATTGCTGATTATAGAAATGTTAGATAAAGGTGACAGCTACCATATTTTTGCTCGGAAGTTTGACATAGGCTTTGTTTACGTGGTTTTTGCAACAAAAGCGACTGCATGTTCCTGAAAGTGGTCATATGATTTGCGAGAAAGCTCGTAATTCCTTGCCAGATTACAAACTCCAATAGCGGGGTTAATGCAGCAGGGACCGTTAGACAAATTATACGCCATAGAATCAGACGTTTAAAACTGTCATATGATGAAGCCGCTATCGGACAATTCCAACTAGTTACAGAAGGTTGTTAGAGAAAAAAAATAGTCTTTTATGAATGTCGGTTTGTTGACGCTTTTACCAATTGTTTTTTAAACGGCTAGTAGATTTTTTTTATTATGTAGCATTAAAAAATACATAAAACCCTGAATTTTCACCCCTCTACAATCAACCTCTATTTTTTCTTATAGTAGATACAGTGTAAACTCTTTATAACGTCTGTCGTTATAACGACAAGCTCTCTATAACGTAAAAAAATGCTCGGTCCAGTGAAATTCGTTATATATAGTTATTTTTATTGAACTAATAAAAATTTTCCTAGAAATAATATACATGGCAAAACGACGTTTGCCGGGTCAGCTAATAAAATATACAAAATTTGAGAGTAATTTTAAAGGCTGGAGGTAAATTAAAAACAGTTTTATTTAGATATTAATATATTTTCGAATCTAAAATGTACAAAAAATACAACTTAAACATAATGTACTTAAAACTTCTGTTATACGAATAAAATTGTTTTAGATTCGAATACGTGGTACGAAGCATCGGATTAAGTAATTGACAATTACTATTAAGATGTCGAAACGAGGTACTAGAAAATAATGAAAGCTACACATTCATTTTGCTTCACACAATTTTTTCCGAACCAGTAAATTCGTTATAATTAATATCAGAGTGGCTGCGTACAACGCACAGTGCGGTGTACTCGTACAACTAACATGTTTTACATTAAGTAAAATATAAACATAACGAGCTACATAATATATCAAATATTAATCAACCATCACTTCAATAACAACTTTGGTTGTATTCTAGACGTAAAAATATAATGTACTTTAGCTATGTACAATTTATAAACATACATACAATGCTTCGTGAAGCACAGCAACACAAACGAGCTTAACTAACATCTGAAGAACTAAATAACACAGACATGTGCCATTCGCAAAAAAGATTACTGCGCACGAAAACGACTAGTTATATTCAACACTAAATAGTTTTAGTCTGTTTAAGACTGGGTATGACTACACGTTAAAGCTGACAAATATAACCCACCCGTAATTCTGTGTTTCACACATTTCATATTAAATAAGAACGTCGCAATAACCCTTTCCGCCGCTGGCCTAACGTTTCAGGCTCGAAAACATAATTAGCTGTGAGTGCGCCTACGTCGGATAACACCTAAACGAATACACGACATACCCCTGTACGCAGACGACAGGCCAAGACTCGAGGCATGATTTTATACAAAAAATAAAATCAACTGTACGGGATCAAATACCTCATCGTGTTAGCGACTGTCATCTTATAAATATCACATATAATCTACGGAGGAATTACAAACTGATTTAATACAAATTTTAATGTAGGGTGAATATTATACATACACTAATTATGTTTTCCTTTTGAAACAAAGATTCCCGTACCCATCAATGTTTCTTCATCGTGGAGCTATATCACTACCGCTAGCCCGTGCACAGAGCTTTAGTTAAACTAATCATATCACATCGAAAACACAGTCCAATTTTTCGCTGCGCCTGCGGCTGCGGATGGAGTCTTTGGACCCTTTTTAATTTCCACTTTGTTATCACTCTGTGCGACGGGATACTTAATGCAAAAATAATTATTCCGATTATACTTACATAAAATTCCGATTTATATAACATTTCGAAATACATAGACAAATCTTTTGAAATTTTTAATATTTTTAAATCTATGGTGATAAATCTATAAGAATTTTGAAATGACAATAATTCTTAAAGTAACAATGATAGATGAATATCTGTGAACATAGAGTTCACGTTTATTTTCGACACGTTAAACGGAACGTTCCACGCGAGAACGTTCACTGCATTTTAGTTCGTTTCGTCGGAGTCTCGCGTAATCTACGTGAAATGTTAAAAAAATGTGCTACACAAATATCTTCTAAATTACAGAGTAACATTTCACAGTATAAAGGCCAATTTTACAATTTTATCAAAATATTAATATAGGAATAATTATTCGTTGATGATTTTTAACCAATGTTCGACTTATTTGCTACCTTGGGTTTGCTGGCGATCAGCGGATAGCCCGCCTCAGCCGGATGTACATCGCGAGAAAAGCATTACATTTCATTGATTTAGACTGCTATTTCCAAATATTTTATAAATATTTTATTCGTTGGCTTGTTCAAAGCTTAAATTGACACTCTTTAAAGAATATTCAATTTCGCAAACATTTGACGATCGAGAAGTTGTTTAACATTTATCGTAACATTAGCTTAGATCGAATATAAGTTTAGTGTTATTAATAAAACTGAAGTAGCTTATCAATAATTATATCATTCATATTCACTTATACACATTCGTTACAACAATATATTAAAAAATACTGCGTCTCTTTATATGAAGCATAGGCTATTTTATCACCAATGTTGCGGTTTTTTTATTATGAAGGCCATGACTTTACCGATTTATTTTTACATCGAGTATACGATTAATTATTGTATTGTGATTTTGAAAAAATACTTTTACCTGGCACCCGGCGTGTTAAAACGTGTCACAATAATCCAATGGACGCCAATTATTAACATCTATTTCGTTATAAACATGTAAAAAATATCATCTCTTGACCGTTACACGAGCTCTGTTCGTGTTTGACAGTGACGTTGACATATCTGACGTGAGTGTCATCTATGGTAGAAGGCCATCAGTTGTACTTTGTATAGTCGGCGGATAGCACGGCGCGTCTGTCCGTAATAAAACAAATGGAATGGAATATTGCTACCTTTATCGGATGTAAAGCTTTATCTCACTATCAAAAATGCTAGTATTTAAGCCCCTGGTGAAATAATATTGGTCAGTAGTATATCAGAACTATTATACTTTTAAGGTACAAAAATATTTATAATTATTTCTTATTCAGCTTACACCTTTATTTTGGTTTGGGTATTCTACTTGTTATTTGTACGTTCATCTTTAGGTAGGTATAATACATCACATTTAAATTTATTTTTTATTATCTACGGGTGGTAATTCCAGAATATTGCTACTTAAGAAGTATGCTATGAGAGATAATGACAAAAGCCATGAGAAAATTTCTGTAAACGTTACGGCCTGGCCACGGGGATCGGCGGTGCGAACGGCGATGCGGGAGGCGAGGCGACCATTCGCGCGGGGCCGTTTGCAGGCCACGGACCAGTCACGTTTGCCGCCGCGACCAGTAAGGAAGTTCGACAGCGAAATGTCTTTATCGAAATCATCTCGATATTGCTTGGAAAGTAATAGCTTTTGGTTCAAGACCTAATATTTGGAGAAATTGTGGAGAATTCCACAAGAAGTATGAGAAATTCAGAATATATCCAGAATTATTTTTTTGAGTATACCAGAATGAGTATTGAAACCTTCAATTATATTCTTATGAATATTCAACCAGAATTGGAGAAAAATGTTAATGCAAATAGAATTTTAAGTGCCGCTGAAAAATTGTTTTTGAGATTAAGGTATATTAAATTAATGCTGTGGATGGCCAGACTTCCAAATAGCTGGTCTAGCCAGTATTTCAGTAACAAAAAACTCTGTATTCATTTTTCGCCGCGACCACGACTAAACTTATTTATTCCCTTCTCTATTCGCCGCGACTGCCGCTCGACTCTGTGGCTTGCACCGTACTGATTCATGCATTTGTTTCGCTCGCCCGTCGCGACGTCAGTCGCCCGCGCGATTCGCTCGGTACATTTTGCCGGTCGCATCGCTGGTCGCCGTTGCGCGTGGCTTGATTAGTACATTGCTATGAGTTTATTTCAGTCGCTAGACGCATCGCGGTTCGCACCGCGCGAATATTCGCGTCGGCGAATGTCCCGTGGCCAGGCTGTTACGTACATGTATGAGAATGCCACAAGTGAACGAGGGAGGACTTTGAAATAGGTATCTCAAATGGTAAAGGTCCGCGTAGACAGGGAATTGATAATGCTCCAATGAGTACAGCAACTTTTTAATAAATGTTATTACTATGGTCCCACTCGCTCTAATTAAATGGACACAAAAGCACACTTGAGTTCATACACCTTTACACTACATTGTGCGGTTCTAGTTCGACCCACCGCTAATATTAACAGCTAGACGAGAAATTTAAATCCTACATTTACGGTTTTTTTACATAAGGTTCCTAAGTATCTTGCGTATGGAATTAATATCCGAATTGGACGCTTTTAGTTTTACTAATGTGATTTTGCTTTGGAAGTTCAGATCTAGGAAGATGTGAAATTGAGCACTATAGTTACGCCGCGAGGGCGAAGTTCTAAGACGAAAGCCGCACTACTAATTTCCAATAACACCTCTATAATGTTATGGCGTATCAATTTTGATATAACAGTACTTGAGTTGAGGTAGTGTTAGGTGTGTCGTTTAGACGCCTATCGGCAGTGTGAGTCCTTAGGACGGCCTACGCTCAAATCTAGGAGCCACGTCGGGCACGACTTTCCGAGCGTCCTACGTCATATTTGTGGGAATTCACGATACAGACAACTATTGTAAATAATAATTACAGAAATAAAAATTAAATTTAATAGTAATATTAAAATAAGAAACACAAGTATATTTTAACAAAATATTTACACTAAAGCAACAGCCTATAATTTAACAACACTCTATATACACACTGCGGCCCCTCGGTCTCTATGCGTCAAAAAAAAATTCATATAAACCAGATTTATAATTGTAAAACGTTGTACATTATTCAATGTAACTGAAATTCACACCAAAATATAAATAAAAAGCATAGAGTCGAAGACTTGAACGTATTCGCTCCGAATACTAACTTATTTCGCCATAACAGGTAACATCTGACTTTATAATACATAACGTTTACAACGCCAAAAATATGTATTCGTATAATATTGCACGCGGTCTATGGAAATATGCGTTAAAGTGATGACAAGTATTCCGCATTACTTCGAGGAAGTCACCGTCGCACTATAACTTACATCTAAACTATACATACATACAGACATCTAATATCGAAGATTTATCGGGGAGTAGGGCGGGGCGTAAATGCAAGGGCGTGGCCGGTCACTGCGACAGCAGCTTCTGAAGCAGAGAGGCCTTGCTGGCCGGCGCCTCATCACCGCCCGCCGCCGAGCCCGCCTCCGTAGTACTCTGTAGGGACACGGACTTACAACACCACTTTTTAAAAATTGTGCCTCGCTGCTGATTTACACACTACCCAAAACAATCGTGATATGATGGTATTTTCGACAACACCTCTTAACAACAATCGTGTGTCGATGGTATTTTCGACAACACCTATCAACAACAATCGTGTGTCGATGGTATTTTCGACAACACCTCTTAACAACAATCGTGTGTCGATGGTATTTTCGAAAACACCTCTCAACAACAATCGTGTGTCGATGGTATTTTCGAAAACACCTCTCAACAACAATCGTGTGTCGATGGTATTTTCGATAACACCTCTCAACAACAACTGTGTTTTGATGGTATTCTCGACAACGCCTCTCTACAACAATAGTGTATCGATGGTATTTTCGACAACAATCGTGTTTCGGTGGTGCGTAACACCGAGCAAGGCACCAGAATTTGACAGACCAAATAACAGGCGATGCAGAGTGTAAAAGATAAATGCTGAACGCCCTTTTCTGATCCACAAATATTAGGCATGGTTTTTAGTCTCAATTATTATGAAATATAGAAAAGATTAAAAATGATCCTCATAATTTTGTTGAAGATGATCTTTTAATAGAGCATATCAAAATGTGATTTTATGACAAATGAAAGCGTGCTAAAAGTAAAGCAATTAACTGATCGATTCGCTATGTTACCCCGTACGATACAACGGAATCACAATTCGTTTAAAAATAAACAATTTAAATATTTGATTGATTTATTTTTTTATTTTTTTTTTTTGTAATATTTATGTTTACCACAATTGTCTTATATTTTTAGAAAAGATAGCTAGTAACATATACTGTAAATATAGTGATAGATGTGGTAAATTTCAATAAATAAATAGGCATATTCTAAAATAATTGTGACATATTTCATGTAACGTACGGAAGTAAACGTCTACATTTTGATCGCTCGTTTTTTTAGTAATTATAACATGCATCAGATTGTATTCAATACTAAAACTGCACTCGTAAAACGAAATAATTCGTATGCTATTAAATTATTTCAGAAGCCAAACAAAGCGATCTATTGGCAAAATCAAACTTTTCGAGTTAAATCTAAACTCGTTAACCTCCACCCACATCGCATGCGAATTACCCCATTGTCCTATTAAAAGCTAAAATGTCATAAGACAATACCTAAAAAGCAAATGACTTTAAGTTAAATCTATCGTAAAAGAGTCGTCTAGAATGACATAGGTACACATCACAAAAGCTTCATCATTAAACCGGGAAATGTACCAAGCTGACCATCGATTAATTTGACAACTTCGCGCTCTACGCTTTATGACACGCTGGTTGACGTTGGCACATTTCTTAATCGGCCTATAAATCAAAACTGTTCGACAACACACGCAGCAGAGCAGACTCAATACGTAATACGCTTATGTACTCTACGTAAAATGAAAAACCTAAAGAAAAAGTAGTGTCTGGGTGAATAAATGATGTCGCTGGTTGCATCCCAGTCTTACCGGAGTGCTCTGAGGCGCCTTCCACGCGTTGGCCGCGCCGCGCCCGCCCGAGCCGCCGCCACCTACGTACCACACGCTACATTGCCACTGACCGACCCTTCTCTTTACAGCTATGAGCTACGGTCATATCTCATTTGGCCGCAAAACAAACTAACTTTGTAAGTAAAAGCATGTCGACGTTAACGGAAACATGATATGGCACGGTGCGAAGTTAGTGAATATGAGACGCGTATTTAACATATTTTTTTATATCTACGAAATTGGTTACAATGTCATACATAAGAAGTTCAATGCTTGCACTATGGCTAGAATCAAAGAGTGGCATGTTATTGAAATATTAACAGGAAATAGATTATTAAATTATCGTATAATGACCTCGGGATTATCAGACTATAAACATTTAACAAAATTACTGCACGGCTTTGATTTTTCTATCAGATACAACCTATTAACGTCCGACTCAACGGCGGCAATTTTATATTTAACCAGTTTATTAGTTAATACAATTATGATCATCAGGGTGAGTCCCTGCATATAAAACGTATCTACAATAATAAGTACGAACCTTCACTATTAAGTTAACTATGAAATGATCGATTGCCTTCAGTTTGGCCTCTGAAATGATTTCTACGGCATAAAATGGCCAAATATAGGGATATTTTAAATAAAGAAATATTAGAATGATAAATTTAACACACGAAATGGACTGAAAATATTAGTATGTGTATGTACAAAGTTAATTGTTTTATTATAACAACTTCTAGCTAGAAGAAAGAAAATTGAAATATACATTATAAAACACCAGATAGCTTAGAAAATGTTAAAATAATATAAAGCTTCCAAATTTTAGCTATATAAGTTCTGTATTATGTAAACATAACTAAGGTAATACATATTTAAAGTTTAGATACCACTAGAATGTTTACGTTTAAAAAAACATAACTCCCGGCAACTGGAATGTAAAATTCTCCTAAAAATACATTTCAATTTCCTTATCTCACATTAGCAATCAATCAACCACGATATATACTTAGAAGTGGGACATGGGGGTATACTAACCAGGCGCGGGCATATCGAAGGCCAATAGCGGGTCTAGTTCCTGCGCGTGCATCTCCGGCCTGGCCGAGCGTGCGCCCACGACAGCCCGAAGTTCGTTGCGTACGTACTCCGACGTCCCGCCCCCCGCTGGCCCCGCACCTGCCCCGCCCGCCATATCTGCATTCAATTAACCCCTTGTATTTGACAATTAAGGTTCAAAGCGCGACAGACTGATCCAGACGTTACCAGCTTGTTTGCAATGCATGTCATATGTACTTATAGTATAGAAATTGTTAAGTAGCGATAGTTCGAGAATACTGATCATGCAAAATATCATTCGTAAAGTCTAATTTATCTACAACCTTACCTTATATACCAAATTTCTATTCACAAATAGTTTATAGAGACTAGTATTCATCACCTCATTGTAAGCGAAGTTATATTATTGTTATAATAAATAAAAAAAGTTAGTAAAATTATTAATACATTGTGATTTACCTAGTGCAGAATGTACCTATGAGTTCGAGCTAAATCGAACTTTCATCTGGAGATTGCATATCTTAAATATGAATTGTGTAGGTGGAACGGTGAGGCCTTGCGGCGAATTCATACAGGCGGTCGCTCTGCGATATTGTTACCAAGATTGAGTTGACCAAAGATTTAAGTATTTATATGACTAAATTTCTTATAGAGATCTATTTGAAAATTACGTCACAATTTATATATATTTACGGGTGGTGATATGAGAAGAACTAACATAGAAACATTTTTTATTTTTGAAATAAGTTTTAAAAAATAATTGACGACAAACTCGGAAGGGACTCAAAATTTCATAAAGTGACGTAATTTATGAGTGGCTCTTAATTCCGAAACTAATATAACGGGACTCGCAGAGCGGCCGCCCTAGGTGAGCGTGAAATGGATGAAGTACCCCAGTGGGCGAGATGAGCCGAGCTACTTACAAGGCATATGGTCGTGGGGCGAGGGGTGGGGCGCGAGGGGCGGCGCGAGTGGCCCCCTTCGGCCGTAGTCTCCGCAGTAGTCGCCGTCCTCATAGTAGCCGCCCACTGCCACACACGCCCATTACAAACGGAACACACCGCTAACCGTTAACCGCTAACCTACCTACGTGCGACACGCCCGACGCCTGCGATTTAGGCACGACATTTTATCTACACGTGGATCTGGGAATCTGTGACTAACTCGCTACCTCTACCCGTCGCATTTACTAAATATTTTGGAAAAAAGCCAATAGTCATGCAATTAGTTAAATCGTTACGTCGTAACGGACGACGCTAGTCTCGTAGGTCTACGCATGCGAAGAATTAGATTTGCGCGATCATGCTTTCGGTAGTTCCTATATCTATTAATATAAATTAGTATGCGAAAGCGCAATAAGGAAATCTTGGATCAGACTGATTTCGGAAAATAATTCGCTAATAATACTATCAAATAAAATACTATAATACAGCTCCTGAACCCATAATGGAATTTATAAATTAAAATACAGAACGATTTTTAAAGTGAGAATAAATATTAGCAGATTCCTAGAGAGATCGCTAAACGAAATAAGATTATAATCGTATACAGATAATAAATAATTTTTTTATAAATGCAATTCATACTATATGTATACGAATCATATAAAAGCCTGTAGTAAGAGCAACCGCGTCATAGCGGGTTATTGATCTAAAATTCGATCTTGAACGAGTCTATTTCGCATTCAAGAACACAGTCATAAAGTATGCCAAATATACTAGTTCAAGTCTATGGTTTATGACATATTTTGTAGTAGTGTGTAATTAATGCAGCTGTATTCAGATACGAAAATTTCAATCAAAATATATAAATTCAAAGATCTTTTCCTCAAAAGTTGGACAAAGAAAACTAGACTGTGACTTCGTATTAGAACACGGACTGTCGCGTGTGATATCTGTGGTAATTTTAACAGCATTATTATAAAACGTGGATTAAAGTTAGTACCATGTTCGTTACCATAGTTACGACGTTAAAATGGTAACCATAGCAACCGCCTACTTTCGTCCACGTTTTAATAACGCCGTATGTCAAAAGCGGATCGCGCCAACTTGTAAAACGTGTATTGTAGTGTGTCTGTTTGGTGTCATGTGTATCTGTGATGTTTACCGTGATGCGGTCGGGGAGCGCGATGATACGGCTGCGGGGTGAGGGGAGTGAGGGGCGTGTGCAGCGCTGTCGACACGCCCGAGACACTTGGCCCATAGGCGCCGCCGCCTCCCTGTAACACGACAATTATTTCTTCACTATACCAGATACAATGTAACCTATATAGCAGTCATTTTATAGAAAGAATATACAAAAGATAATTATTATATAGAAAGGGCCGAGGGGTAGTAGGAGAAAAGAGCGCCTTAGAAAAAGGTAGATAGAATATATATAGAAGCGTTAGCAGGAAACAAAGCAATGGATAGATCAATTTGGAAGAACCTGGAAGGGTTCAGATCAATGGTACTGAAGGTAATTAGGATAACGAGTTATCAATACAACAAATTTAAGCTGTATATTGTTGACTGAATGGAAAGAAACGGATTTTAATGTAATAATTATTTTTATTACGTATTTCAGTCAAGTTGTAAAGGATTAATATGTAATGTCAAACAAACTTTTTACAACATCGAGTCTTGCAATAAAAACTTTTAACAAAGACCAAGTAATTATAGTGTTACGTAAAAAAAAAAACGTTTGTAAAAGTTTAAGAAGTTTTCCTTGTAACACCCATAAATAGAATTTGTGGCCAAGGTCAAAACAATGATCAAATTTCCCTTCATTTTTCCCTACAGGAAGTATGTACAAAAAAGTATTAAGTAATAATAAGAATAATAAGATCGCACATGCTCCTTTATACACTCACGTACGTACACATACGTACGCACGGACAATTATATTTTTCTAAAGTAGGTTCATGCATTTTTTCTGATATTAGATTTATATTTTTGCTGTTGGCTACCCAAATAAACAACATTCGCCCTGAAGTTAGCCATTTAAAAGCCAAAAAATTACACTTACATGAAGTTGTCTGCTCAACATGGGACTTTGCTGTGACGTCACTATTTTATTTGTACCATAACTTGAGCCCATTTGACCTAAAACAAACACAAATAATTGTCTTCTGCACCTCCAGATATACAAAATGGACAATTTATAGGGAAACTGTTACTCACTGGTCGGATGATATAAATGGTGGAAGTCAGCTCTGGGCAGCAATGTGACATTAGGCGGAGTTGCGGAGACCAGTGCGTTGATGGTTGACCCCAGATCCTGCTGGGGCTGTTCAGCAGCCTGTAACAATAATCAGTGAGGTGACATGACTGCATCAAGGCAATATATGGGTTCAGTAAGGTCAATTTGCTTACTTTTACGAATATTATTTTTTCTACAAAGTATTATTATACTTTGCTGTGGTCTTTGGCAGAATGACCAGCACTGTGGAACAGTCTGTTCCTCAGCATAATACTGAGCCTGGGCCAATTACAACCACAACACACACGCATTACATACTTAAAACCTTGTTCTTTAAAAGAAAGAAATTTTTTTTATCTTTCATTCTTTTTTATTTATTTTTTTATTATTGTTAATTTGTGTGTTTCTGTGTGTGTGTTTTGTTAGTAATAAATGTTATATCTATGTCAATTCTATCCCGAAACTCAGAAGTCTTCTGGGGATCACAGATATTCTCCCCTGCATGCCAGGATGTATGTATGCAAACCCCGAGTCGTTGCTCGTAGTGTGATACACATTCTCGCGGTCGCTTAGTCGTTTCACTAACGTTTGATATCAGTAATTAAAAAAAAAACTTTAGTGATTTGGACTCATTCTGTTTTCTTATATACCATGCAATTCTCTACTAGCTGATATGTATAAAAAATGACATTTTTATACATGTTATACATTTACTAATTTAACTTTTTTTAAATGTTTGTTTTTCACATTCGGAAAGTTCCGAAGAGCAACATACCTCTGGTGAGACGAGCATCTGCTGCGATTCCTGCAAGTGAAGCAGCCGCGCTCGATGTTGCTCCACAAAGGCCCTGGCTCGCGCCGCCCCGTACAATGCAGCCCCAGGCCCCGAGGGGCTCTGCGAGGGGTACACGGGGGGCGCGGTAGATTGAGCTCCGCTGGAGGGCACGGGGCTCTTGCTGACAGATTCGCACTGCATGAGACTCTGTGTTATCGCGTTGATCGCCGCTTTCTTTTCGTTCACGCCCTGTCCCGGTAGAGAAAATGTTAAATGTTGATAATTAATTTTTTTTAAATAGTCCGTTTACCGTACTCATTTAGCGTAAATCATAATTTGACAGAAAGAGTACTCTGGTTTACTGGTAAATTCAATAGAAAAAAATTCTTAATTATTTAAACGACACAAAATGTAGGCAATGCAAGCTCTGTCACATATATAGTAATTTTTTTTAATATAGAGGAATTTTACTATAAAAATGTTTTAAAAATTTCAAGTTTTTTTTAGATCCCTATGTCCCTATTTGATACTAGATGACTTAGTGAGCTTGGTATCCCTTACATATTTGTCAAAACTGAGTATTTGTTATTATTATTTGGGACATCAAATATATCCCAGCTAGGAAGGGTTTTTAATTTATTTTAATTCAATTGTCGTTTTAAGTATTTGTATTTACTTATTATTTATGGTTCCCACCTTCAAAACCTTCTATTAAATTATCCAAATCGATCCAGCTATTCTTGAGTTTAAGACAAACGATCGTTGTCCTGCATGATATATCAAGCGCCATCCAAACGCATACGAAAATCATTAAAATCGGTCCAGCCGTTTTAAAAATTATATATACATATATGTTTTTGTTAAATTATATAATTGTGGTCATAGATCAGACAATGATAAGTACATTCATTCATATATCGAGTGTTTCATATTTCAATAGTGTCTTCAAGATTTCTTAATAATTTAATTTCTTGTCCTATAAAGTAATGAAATTGCATTTATCATATTCTGACCTATGGCCATAGAATTATATAAAGATAATTTGCTGTGGTAGAATATAAGTTTCATGAAACACAAGGATCGATCACTTTTATCGTGTACCTGATAGTCATGTGAAGCAGCTCGCGTATCGAGATCCATAAGGGTGTGGTCGGGCGCACTATTCCGCTCATTGTTCTCGATCAGCTCATCGAGAATCTCTGAAAGCGTTTTATCGCTGTGCACCTCAATGTCATTCCCGTTACCTCCGCCTTGCACACGCGTACTGCCACCCCTATTAAGATTTTTTTTTGTTATTTTCATAATATTAAAAGTGAGACAGAAACCTTAGAGGTATAAAAGGTATGGTCCATTAAATATCGAAAGAATTATTAATAATACACCACGGGACACAGATACTGTGGTATATTTTTTTTTTTTATAAAAAGACAAACGAGCCTACGTAACCGCCAAAAAGGGCAGTCATCTTAGCTATGAACACCCATTTTAGTGGGTGCGTTGCCGGCCTTTGAGGGAGTATACTCTTTCTTTAAACAATTAAAGGTCGTATCCCCCAGTGAAGAAGAAGCAGACCGTAGAAGACTTCCAGCCATCAAGGTGATGAATGTTTTAGTTAGCATTCAAGTCATCTTCTCTCAGTAATAAATAAAACTTAAATAGAGTATGATCATATAATCATGTGTAAGGGAAAGAGTAAATTATCTTTCAAGTAACATACAACGCCAATTACCCATATCGCCAACACCTGCCATCGTAAATCGAGGGCATTATGATCAATTAAATATGTAAATTATGGAATGTAACCTTGGATCCTTATCACACCATAGCGTATTTAATATGCGTGATATAAACTAGTGTAGAGTTACTTATTGTACGTTAACTGTTCAAGTTACCTTGACAGTTAAATAGTACTTTTTACTTTTACTAGAGATTAGTATTAATTTTATTAGTAAAAAAATAGTTTTCTATATATTTTTCATGATCATTTGTAATCAAATAGGCAAGTAGGTGATCAGCATCCTGTGCTTGACACACGCCGACGACTTTTCGGATCTAAAGCAAGACCGTCACCGCTCGAACGAATGTTAAAAGCGCACAAAAATAGAAAAAATCATTAGTACACAGCCGGGGATTGAACCTACGACCTGAAAGTCGCACGCTGAATCCACTAGGCCACCACTGCTCTATTGTATTGAATGAAATGCGATTTTTTTGTTGAGTTGCCAAAAGAATTAAGAAACTATCAGTTACATAAATTAAAAATAAATAATGCAACGAGTCGTATCGCTAGTAAGCGATCTCATTCGGGTGACCCTAATTTATTATATATAAATCTATTCATTAAAAATACAATTTAAAATAAATACTGCCATTAAAACAATTTTCATTCATAATTGTTTTCAACTTTTTTAGCCTCCAAAACTTTTTACTCTACATAATAACTTTTTGTTTCCGAAACAAACAAAAAATTTCCCTGACAACACAAGCTCCCGATTAGCATCGCATAAAAATTTAAATAGAGGTGCGTGATCCTATCACAATAGAATTAATTTATACACAAATTAAAATAGCAAACGTTAATTTTGTAATTCAGCCTTGATTATACAACTGATAGTTTCGCACATTGTGAGGGCTCGCTGGAACTTCTGATACATATTCTAGAAGTTGAAGTACCAACAGACAACGCAAAAAGAAGGAGATAGAGGACACAATTTTAGCTATCAAAGTGAGGAAAAGAAAGACAAATCCAGCCCATGAAATTTAAAAGATTTACAAGTTACAACTTATGTTAACTTATATTTTTAACCCTCATCTTTTCCTCCCCCGGGAACATGTACGGTTTACAACCGTACAGGTATTGCAATGTAATTGACACCATGCAATATGATTTGCTTGTGTGTTCATTTTCATTATATCTTATTATATTCACTTAAGTTAGTTCGCATTCAGACCTCGTACCGGGCGCGACTCTTATCCTAATCATATCTTACCCCACTAGTTTAGTCCATTGCTGGTTAAATAAATAAATGCCTAAAAACCCTTTAAATATCCTAATAATTTATCCCAACCCCGAACATATTCCAAACATAAACACGCAATTTAATTTCGATTATACAATATATTTGTTAATATATCTTAATAATATTAATTTAGTTTCTTTTTATTACATGATATAAATCTTTAAATTTTGTAAAAGAAACACTACTTCACAGTACCTTTGTAAGACAAATTAAGTCTAAACAAGGTCGCGACCTCGACTCTTACAAAATACGATACAGTTTCTTAAAACCCACAATCTTATTTAAAACTTTATATTTTTCGATGTATTTAATTCGTTCTAAAGAGCATTGAGAATAAATAAATGTAAAATTAAATAATAATTACATCTAAACAGTGACTATATCGAGCAGTTTTGTGTTTGTGGCTTTAGCGTGCGATTCTCATCCCTAAGGGTGTAGGTTCGATCCCCGACTTTCTGTTTCAATCTTCGCATTAAACACTCGCTCGCACGGCGAAGGAAAACATCGTGAGTAAACCGGCATATTTTAATACTTGCCCATTAGAAAAACAAATGATCACGAAACAGATATAAACATCTGTGGCCCAGAACTAAAAGATTGTAGCACCATAAACAGCCCAAAATCGACACAACCTTCCTACATAGAAAAAAATTAATTCATGCCGGGAATCGAACGTACGATCTCTTGGTTGACTTGATTTTTCATCTAAGTTCTACTAATAAACATCTACCATATCTCAAATATACTCACGGTGGCTGCGCATTATATCCATGATGCGGAGCGGGGGCGGCATAATGCAGGGGGGAAGGATGCGAAGGGGGCGGGGGGTAGGCCCCCCGGGCCCCTTGCAGTACCAACTGCAGGTGACTTTGAGCGCCCCCTGTTTCGCCTCCAGCGCTACCCACACCGCCATTCATGTTGCCACCACGATTGCTGTAAAAATTAAATATTATAGTTAAATTAATTTTACTGGTTATAAATAGGGCTGATATATTTAAATCAGCCAACAGAAAACCTAAAGTTAGGAACTAGGAAGCGAATTCAGATATACTGAGTGTTGATTACTCTGATAGAGTTACAAACTTATATATAGAGTAAGGAATTATTGCGTGAATCAAAAGTAGTGCGCGTAAAAACGCTAAAAGCTATGCCTATACGTTGGATTAAATTTTTTAATTTATTTACCGATTATAAGTTATAAATTGTAACATATATATATATATATATACCATTATATATTATTACTATATATATAATTACATTTTAGACCTGAATTCTTTCTTAACAATTTATATAAATAATAATAATCGCAAAATATTATGTTACACTGAGAGTATTTTTTTAAATTTATTTCTTGAACTCTGAGAAGAGAAAGACCTTATACTTCGATTTTCATCCCGGAAAAAGGACCAGTATCTATGGAGTAGCTACCAGTACATATATACTACTAGGAGAAGCTTAGCAAAATATTTTGGTATGTAGCTACTAAAATTTAAGACTTACTAGAAAAAAATCATATAAAAGCGAAACGAAGTTCGCGGGGGCAGCTAGTTTGTAATAAAATCGATTCGAAAAGTAATTTCACTTTTAAGTATTCAAGTAAATTTTAAAATTAAACTCACTTCGTGGCCAGCATATTAGAGAGCGTGTGCGGATGTTGCCTGGGCGCGTGCGCGGGGTGCGGCGGGCGTTGCCGGGGGGGAAAGGCCCGGACGGGGTGAAGGGGCAGGGGAGTGGGGGGCGTCGTCTGCTGCCGCGCGAGCAGCGACACCAGGATCTGATTCTTGAGGCAGAGCTCGCTCTTGCCGACGCTCGCAGGGCTGCCCAGGCTAGTGCTCGTGCTGCTGCCCGCTGCCGACGACGTTACCTGCGTAGCGATCGCTTCAGTTCTCTGGATTTAAGTTAAACATCGTGACTTATTTGTTTCAAAATTATTGTTTCCACCGGATTATGAGCAATAAAATAACCACCGAAGTAGTTTTTTTGAAGTTATACAGGCGCGTTATGAAAAATTGATGAGAGTGAAATTTTACGATGCGCGCGCACCGTGACACAAAATTAATAGAATGAAGTTGCCCACGGAAGATGCTACGGCAATGAACATAATTTAAAAACAACATTCGAATAATAATAGAATTTATGTTACACTTAATGCAAGAATAATAATAAATATTTATTTATTTAATTTTTCAAATGTAAACTGAACTTTATTGACTATAATGACTCCTTTTCCAGTCTTTGATTATTTAATTGTAATTAATTATTTGCATGCAATCAAAAACTATTTTTAATAATGACAAAGAAGTAAAACTTCGTACGCGCGTATATAAGTACACGCTTTTTTTTATCTCAAAGTAAACACCCTCCGAAAGATGGAAATAAATACCTTTTATGAATAAGAGGGTACAATCAAAAGTATTTTAACACAATTTTTTACATGATGGGACATCCGACGTTTTCTATGCCCATGGGCATGAGGATCAATAAATTTAAAATTTGGTATGCTCTATATGTTATACATTAATACCTGTTGGTGTTCTGGAGTAGCCCTCTTCGGGTTAGCAGCGGTGGCCTTTGATTCGTCAAATTTGCGTTTAATGCCAGCAATGCGTTCCAAGTATAACTCGTTCTCGTGTCGACCCCCATTTCCCCCACTGCTACTACTTCCGCCCCCCGGGCCCCCCGCCAATAGCTGGGACAGCAGTGCGCTTGAGCTACGATTCCTGTCATCACCGTCTTCATCTGACTTGTCGTTCAGTAGCTAACAAACCACACAAGCGTCAATTGTAATACAGTACACAGTAAGAACATTTGTTTTAAGATGTGTTAAAAAAATAAAAAAAATCTTTGTTTCATTTGATTAAAATATATATATATATATATATATATATATATATATATATTATAAAGCGAAAAAAAGTGTATTAAATAGTACAGACGACTGTAAGACGTACCTTTAACATCTGATTATTATGGTGTGTCGGATGTTGGGCGGCGTGTGAGGTGGGAGGCTGATGGCCGTGAAGCTGCTGAGGATGACGCTGTTGCGGCTGCCCTGAATGCAGCGGAGACAGCGCCGAGGCGGGAGTGTGCGGCGTGTGAGGGGTTAAGGGCGTGTGAGGCGTGTGAGGCCCCGACGAATCCCCGCCACCGCCCTCCTCGTCCTTCTGGTTCAACAGATCCTTCAAAATGGGGTCGTTGGTCTTCTTTGAGCTGAGCAACGTCCGCAATCGGTTCGGCTTCTCAGGTAGCGGCGCCGGATGAGGCGTCAGCGGGGTGGGAGGTGTGCGAGGCGTCGGCGGGCCTTCCCCTGGGGTCGAGGGGGCGCGGGGCGTGAGCGGAGCCCCCGCGTCCTCTCCGGTCGGTTCCTTACGGTCTTTACTGTCCTCGCCGGACACTTCGCTTATCGCGAACGTCGAGCCCCAAGGATCGAGGTCGAAGTCGTTCATGGAGAACTGGGGCTCCGGCTCGGGCCCCGGCTCGACCGGCGAGCGGTACCGTTGGGGCGCAGAGGGATCACCGTTTACGATGGAGGTCATCAGCGGCCCACCGAGTGGAGGTCGCGTCGATTCTAGTATATCGTCGTCGTCGCCGACCACGGTGTTGGTGGACATGATGAAGTCGGGTTCACCCGCGGTGGGAAACAGGCGCGACTGGGCGCTGACTCTGAAGCGCGGGCCGTCGGCGCCGAGACGCAGCGCGTAGGGCTCGCTGACCAGAAGCCCGCCGCCGCGGCACACCACTTCCTGCAAGTGCGCCGACACTCGGGCGCGATCCCCGCTATCTACCAATTCCAAATAGCGAGTGCCCACGAGAGAGAGGGTAGAGCTTATACAGTTCTCGACCCCGGAGAGATCACAAGCTGAAATAGAGACGGGTGTGTCACTTCGACTGGGAATAAAAGATGGGGGTGAGGGTGAGCCAGGTGTCCAACTTACAGAGAATGATGAAGGTGCAGTCGAGTCTGAAGACGAGGGCGGGGCGGGGCGGCGCGGGGGCGGCGGGGTCGCAGCGCCGGATGACGCACATGACGGAGCCGGCCTCCTCCGCCGGCGACGCGCGCACCGCCGCCGCGTGGATCACGCACTCCGCCAACCTGAGACCATCACAAGTTGTATCATCACCAATAATTATTACTATGGTCTACTCAGGATCATTTAGCAGAATTCTACAAAACCGGTACTTCCGAAGCGGAAGGACTAAACAAACCCGTGTATGGTCAAATAGCATATAAGAATATTTATATAAATTTAAATTGCCACAAGGACAATAAAAATAGCAAGCATTTATTTTAATTTAAAAACATGTTACACTTACTAAACATAATAATGACCTCTTTTAATAATAACTTTACCATATACATTTATCTATTAAAAAGGGGCAATTCACAAAATCTTAAATATTTTTACTCTACAGATAACTAACTCTACTTGAATATTAACTCAACAGGAATCCAGAAGATTCAGAATTACTTTCCTTTTTCTAATTGAATAATTTATTTTAAAGTAAAATAATTGAGTTAATTAAATCTATTAACCAATTCGTGTTAAATATCTCGATAATTCTATACCTATATTTCAATATGGATCTTATCAATTCATTGTCACGACAGATTACATTTATTGGTAACAAAATACCTACTCATGCTGATAAGGCATATTACAACAAAAAGTATGTTGCTGCAGTTTGTGTAAACCTGCATTCGCGTTTCAAATTACGAATTAAAATAATTAAAAACAAATAATCTACTTGATGAAAATAAAATATGCAAGTTTAAATATAAATTTTGCTTGCATTAAATAAAATTGTGTACATAAATTAAAGTTAATCAATTATTGTTTTAAATACAGTATAATTTGTTTTATGATATGGTAGTAATATTAGTCTTATTAGTTTAGTCGATACAAAGAGCTAGAGATTATTATGTATCAGGAATAAACAATTTTTCTTCAATAATTCAAACCAAAACACAACCTATTGTTAAGTATAAATTTATCTCACTCTCATAAAGCCGGTTGCAGACCGAAAACTAAGCTATGCCAAGGCTAAACTAAGCTATGCCAAGCAAGCTAGGCTAAGCTAAGCTAGAAATAAATAGCGTGCACACCAACAGCTAAGCCAAAGCTCAGTCAGTGTGGTGGATGTGCAAATGGTGTGCGGGGTAGCGGGAGAGGCTTAGCTTAGCTCGTGTAGCTGCGCATCGGCATACACAACTAACTTAGCTTCGCATATTTTAGTTAGCTCACATAGCTTAGTTCGCATAGTTTGCGGTCTGCACACAAGTATGGAAAACTGCGTCAGCTATGCGAGCTAAGCTAAACTAACTTAGCTTAGCTCTTGGTCTGCAACCCGTATCATAAAGTAAAAATATTTGCCAAACCGTTTGTGAATGCCTTAGATTGATTTTATCAATAAATAAATTTAATTTAATAATATAATTTAATAAAGCAAGATCTATTACCTGCTACCATCAGTCGCAGTGGAGTCCTTGACCAGGAACCGTGCCTGTATATTTTGATACTTTTCAGGATCCGTTGGTCCCCAAGTGAAGGTCTGTATGTTCCTTAGTAGCGGTCTCAGCTTGGCGTGATCCTCAGCGTGCAATAAGGAGAATATCGACTTCTTGTACAGCTCGGTGCGTTCCACAAGAATCAGGTCCTTTATATTTTCAGTGACACATTCAATCTCCCCCTTCGAGTTGATTTCCATTAAAATCAACCCCAGCACACTTGTGTAGTGCTTCACCGCCTGAAAATTAAGCCATTTTGATTTAAAAAACCTATATTTCTATTAAAAACCTATAGAGTTTGTATTTCATGAGAAAAATAAAACTACATATTTCCAGTATATAATCAAGATATTGCATCCCTCAAATACATAAGCAAAAGCCTCAAATAGCAATAATATAGATAGAAAAAGTCCCTGACACTATGGCAGGGGAGTAGAATAGGTATTATTTAAAAAAAAAATAGATATAATTCAAATCATTTTCATTATTCCTATGTCACTTTGCAAATAAACGTGACACAACATTTTTATGCTTTGCGAAACTTTACGAATAACAGCACTAGGTACTGTATGATAAAATTCAGAATCATTGTCGAATACCAGATAATGTATTTTAAAAAAAGCTATAAAATTAATAAATCAGTGGCGCTACAACCTCTTTAGGTCTTGGCCTCAGATTTATGAATCTGTTTCATGATCATTTTTAAATCTAATAGGCAAGGTTTAGGTGATCAGCCTCCTGTGCCTGACACACGCCGTCGACTTTTTTGGTGTAAGACATGTCGGTTTCCTCACGATGTTTTCCTTCACCGTTCGAGCAAATGTTAAATGCGCACATAGAAAGAGAGTCCATTGGTGCACAGCCGGGGATCGAATCAACGACCTCAGGTATGAGAGTAGTACGCTGAAGCCACTAGGCAAACACTGCTCTCAAAGCTATAACCGAATTCAAAATGCACATAAAGACTTTCTATGTATTTATCTACGATTCGATATCACTAAATTGTTTTCTACAAGCACAAGTCATGATTAAAACAAGCGTAAAAAAAATCAAAATCACAAAGTGACTAGAAAATAGTTAATACTAATAACATTGTGTTACAAGCATTTCATCATGGAAAAATCATTGAGTCATATCTTAGCAATATTATCTGTTTACACAGACATCAACTTGATTGATTAATACAATAAAATTAATTATTATTTAGCCTCTATATTATAGATTCACAAGTGCATTTATTATGTAACCAAGTATCCAACTTTATAAGACCGCCACCAAAATGTATAGTCAAATTATAAAAATACTTCTACTGTGGCTAGTTAACGAATTTTTTTACGCGTTGAAATACCGGATTCGGAAATAGTCTCTAAGTAGGTACTGACTATGTTCTAATCAAGGATTTAACAGCAGCAGTTTTTTCTGTAGTATGTGCGAAAAAAGTACCGGCATATCGGTTATGCGAACTAATATAATCCTTATTTCCTATCTAAAATGGATCTCTATTATCTTAATTAAATAAATGATGATTATTTTATTATAATTATTATAAGTATCATTTGGTTGGCTCACTAAAATTATATACTTAAATTATATATGTGAAATAACAAAATGATTACTGTCATATGATTGCTGCCGCAAATTCCAATACGGTTCTGTACCACACAAACTGACTCTCTTCTACACATTATTTGACAGTGTCTCTCAAACATATTGTGTCTTGCGGTACGAGAAAAACTGTGGAAACCATATGTGATTGTAGCAACACATCAATTGCACATCTTTGCATAGTATTCAATTTCACATTAACAACAGAAATACTCATATAAGAATTTCCTATTACCTACCAGTCTTACTCAATGAAGGAGTAGAATATGTGTATATAGAAGCAATAGCCAACAGTAGCTATGATGCCATCTTGGAGACCACGATAGATTACTACTACTCTATAAGTGGACTAAGTAACGCTTGGTCCCCCACACAATCCCCCCACCCCTCCATAATTCTAACTTTAAGTAACACAAGCAAAAATTGTATATCTCTCTGTAGTGCATCAGTCATGTATTAATTGATGGCCAACTGTCATTACATACTTGCTAACAAGAATAATAGAAAGATATGATACCTCTATTAGGGTACTAATTTCGGTGTAGTGATGAGCCGGAGGCTGCTGTGTGGAGCTAACTTCGCCCGCTTGTAAGGGCGACCGTGCAGGCGCAGCTCGCAATGGACAATCAGAAGGGCAGGCCTGTCGACGGCTAAGCACCTCTGAAATCTGGCGGGTGGCCTCGCGAACGATGCCGTTCTTGTCTGGCTGCCGCACCTCCGCCAGACACGTGTGCAACAGCTCTTCAAGCTGGTTTATGACTTCGTTCTCCAGCTCTCGGCGACGCTTCTCGTTGAAGCACTTATTTCTGAAAGAGACGTTGATAGTAAGTCACATTGATTGGTAGAATTCCTCATATTAGTAAAGTATAGTAGTTTCAATGATTAGTTGTCAGATTTAATTACTATTCTATCGAGTTACCAAACGCCCAAACAGAACTTAGGTGGTGTTTAGAATGGAAACAGAAATGGCATTGTGGCATTACCAGATGGTAAAAATCCGGTCTAGAGATTTCGATCTATTTTTCTATTGGCTGGTTATTAATTAAGATCTGTAATATTGAAAGTTTGAAGGACCTTTATTATTGCATAACATTCCAGAAACATGACTTCAATAGACTCATCCAGTTGTTGCTTAGTTTCTGAGCGTTCTACCAATAAACCTCTACGTAGCATTAAGCACGATAAATTAATAATAAAAATATAAAAAACGGTATTGTTCGTTAGTACTAAGCACTTGAAGAAATGACAACTTATAATTAAATTTATAATAAGCGAAGATAAAACAAAAGGTTAACGAAACGTGTTCAAGGTAATGGATCCATAAAAAAGATGCACTTCTCAAAACAATCAAGTTTATGTACACAGAAACATATGAATCTATCAAAATTCTTTATGACAGATGTTATAAAATACTTGCATTATATGCACATAAAAACCATATTAAATGTTTGAAAATATTAAGTTGCTGTTAATTATAAAGATCAGAATTTTTCTAAGTCAAGAGATAGTGTATGAAAAATTCAGAAAGATAACCCTCTGAATATTTCTTGAGAATAATATCAAAAGTAACAAAAATTCATAACAATTTCATACTCAGAAATCATTGAGTAATTTGTTTTAAAAATTGTACTTGAGACAGTAATCAATAATAAATTTAAAAACAAACCAAATAAATATTTTACAACTATCACTATGCTACGTAATAATTTAGAAACGACAAAACACGATGCAAATCAAACACATGTAATAAGTAAGAATGAAATTAAAAGTGAAAATATATCGAAGCGTGTCGTAAATCATTATTTATTTATAAAGTGGAGACGATAATTGATTTTCTTCAATTCCAAGCCGTATATTAATAAAAGAATAAACCGAAAGTCGAAAGTGATCTCGTGGAATCTTAGTTTCCAATTGGCAAGATACGTACATTTGAGATTGGGGCTGATTGCCAGACTTTTTTCTGATCTTCTTGCCCGGCGCTGTCACGCTCATCTTGCCCTGCAGGCCCCTCCATGTGTCTCCCGCTTGGAGGTCACAGGATTCGACTCTACACAGGCATCAAACAAATAATCTATTATTAAAGCGGACCTCTAGTGTTCAGTGTTTCGGATGATATTACATGATTGTATGGAATAAACCTCCTTCAATACAGAAACAAGAACCCGTAAAGAATGAATGCACTTAATTCATACATTTTTTTGTATGATTCAAACGCTTGCCCCAAATCTATTGACCTTGAACGATTAAAGTACCTAAGTGAATGATATCGCGCTCTACAACTTGAATAATAATAAATTATCAATATCTGCTGTTGCCACTAAATAAACAAATCATTTTACGGTTAAAGAGCACCGATATCTGTGTAATTTCCTATGCAAAAGTACAGTATCGGGCTTGGATAAGAGGAAAGTTTTATATAAAATACATTAATCATATAACATTCTATAGTAGATATATAGCCCTTCATAAGTAACATTCCTAAAGCGTATGTATCAAAAAAACCTTCGTTTATATAATTGGTATTGTGTATAATATTGAGTGAGTCATAATCATAACACAATACTTGTGCGAAAACGTTTGGGTGGAGTTTTATAATAAAGAGTTTTGAATACTTAATATATAAACAAATACTTTAAAAGTTACATTTACACTATATAACAATATGTAGTAGACCAGTTTATATCTTAATTCCTAACATCGAAATTTCGACTAGTGAATGATTGATGCGAAAGAGGGACAGAGATAGAGCATTTGCCGCCGGCCGCCGAGGAGCCCCACAACGCAACCTCACCGCGACGGACGCGCAACCTTGAAATAATAATGTTTGGAATAACAACGTGCCACAAGCGTGACCAGAAATAGGTGCTCCATCAAAATAATACGGAAAACTGTACTTTAAGGGCATCCAAAACTCACCACGCTGGTTGCATTGTGTTGTGCAAATAACATATTCCCTTTAAATGAGACGGTTGTGAATCAAACTCAAACTACACAAAATCAAAACGCGATAGTACAAATCCATTCAACACGGTTAGTTTGAAATTAAAACTGACACCGAATCAGTGAAAGTTTATAAGTATTGAAGGTGTTACGCGATCGAAGATTTCGCTTTTTCAATTGTTACTCAACATGCCCGCCGTCATGGACCTCGCCCGCAACATGACGGCATCAGACATGCGGCATATAAACCACCCTTTATACACCCTCATTTATGGAAAAAATTAGTTTAAGAAATATATTAAAATTATTTTTTCCGTAAATAAAAACAAATTTAAGCAGCTGTAACAAATGAACGAATAATAACAATTATAATTACATTTTGTCGTGTTTACCTTTAAATAACCTTCTAGGGCTCACCTATATCTGATTGTTGCCAAGGATATTCAAAGTTGTAACAAGAGATTCTGGAGTTTTAATTCTCGGAAACTTCAAAAAAACCTTGAAGCCTAATTAAACAGAGTTATATAACTCGTGGCTTAAGGGTTGAATAACATAAAGTTAATATCAAATAACGGTAGATCACTAAAAGAAATACATTTTCATGCTAAAGCATATTCTTGGTATTTCCGACGTATTACTTTCACTTATGAGACATCCCAATAAACAAAAAGTATCAGTAATGCCAAAAAAGCTCCGGCCATGCGCCATGTTTCAAAGCATTTCGCGCTTTAGAAAAACTCGACATGTTTATAAGCAATATCTTATACATAATATATGTACACTAGGGGTATGAGACACTAACGATTTTTGTCTGTAAACATTTATTCAAACAAAATCAGCCATTAATTTTATAATTTAATGTTATCAGAAAATTTATTAATTTAGACTGATGCAGTTTTTGTGAGTACCATTAAATCAGTGATCGAGACAACATAACTTCCAACACAATTCGTTGCTTAGGTAACGAAAATGTGATTAACAAAGAAGTTCCTATACAAAATGTCGTAGGCCATCTACGACTTCTACATCACCATACGACTATCATCTACGACTAGAAAAATATGTTACTGGGATTGAATGCAAAGATCAAAAGTATTCCATAGAATATAAATTTGTTATTATTAGTTGATTTTCATACAAAATAGAAATCTCTTAAAAAAGGACTTGCGGCCAAAAGATCTTTCACACAAATAACGTGGCGGTTCCTAAAGGCCGATTTACATTATCTTAGTGTTTAGGAGAGTGCTTTAGTACAACTTGAAAGGCAAGTTCTTTAGCGTAGCGTTTACTAAAGCAAGTAGCGTTTACATGTTTCAACTAAAGTACTATCCTAAAGCACTCTCCTAAACACTAAAGGCCGATTTACATTATCTTACACAAGTACGCCTTAATACACAAGTACGTGATCAGTCCTTTTGTGCTTGACACACGCGGTCGATTTTCGGATCTAAGAAATGCCGCCTTTATCGCGATGTTCCTTCTCCGTACAAGCGAGTTTTAAATGCGCACATAGAAAGAAACGCAATCCAGGGACCTAATAAAAACTTTTTTAATCATCCCCTAACTACTTTGTATCATAAATACTTCAGAATCATAAATCGCCTTTGCACAACGTGTTAATTGTTTTATTAATAATCTATCAATTTCCACCGGTAAATAGAGTCATGATTAAGAATGTTTTCTGCAACTTAATGCAATTAATTTATATTACTGCTAATTAACAACAATGTATAATTAATATTATAACTGTAATACGTAAACAAATATGATAGCGTCGTTAAAATAAATCGAAGCAACGCATAAGTAATAAAGTATCTAAATTCTTGCTACAAAATTCCCAGCCCTACTCAACCCACGTAAGTAAATTATTATTGATCTTGAATCTTTTTACTCCTATAATGTTACTTTATCTCCCAGCTTATACGTCCAATTACGTTTTCAACATCCAGATTATAGCAATCTTATGCCAAAGCTCAAATTGTTTAGCTATGTGAAATGCTATTTTATATTTCTAACATATTTGCGTTGTTACATTCAGGCTTCGAGCTATATAGCTATAGACGCGACTGACGTCACAATAAATAATCTCACTTTCACGACCAACACCAACCTTGAGAACGTATTAACAGCAACATCAATGTCGAAGAAGATATCAACTAGCTCCTCAACCTCCGAGTCTGGTGTCATGGGGGGTGGCAGAGTGGCTGCCGGCGGGGCTCCGTCAGAGCGAGTCACGCTGTTGAAGAGAAGGGTTTCCGTTTGGAGCATAGGCAACATTGCTACCAGCCACACATAAAACGGACACAGCCACCGCTGTCCACCAAGTCAACGAATATCAACTTTGTACACAGTTTCAATTCGCACCCAAACACACACTGCATTGCGCCACGATCGCCGCGACGCTAATTTTCCACTTCACAACTTATTATTTAATAAATATCGCCCGTCAAATCGATTAATAACGTTCACGTCGTTAAAATATTTTCCAACACAAACTTTATTACGCATCTAATAAAATAATGCAATTTCCTATCGAAGGCGGTCGCGCAAAACGTTCGCCACAAAACGACGATGAAAGTCAACTGAAAGACGAGACACGCATATACGTATATCCTTGTCGTACATTTCGCACGGCGGCGGCACCGCGAGCCGCCGTCTCACTCATCGACCCGACTCCCGAGAGCCAGGGCCCAGAAGGTTGACACTTGACATCAAACGAGATTTACATGGAAATGGCTGTATTAGGAATGATAGACATTAGATCAAATTCATTAATTTCTTATACTAGCAATTAAAAGTAACAGTACTTAGAGATTACTTTGTTTTGTTTTAGGCACCATATAACTACTAACAGGTGTTCCCAAATCATGGCCAATTGTCTAAATATAGGAGTGCCTACGACTTCTTAAAAAATAAGACTAAAAATCTGCACGATCAATCATTTTATTCTTAGTGAAAAAGTATAGAAAGTGAATTGCATTGAGCATAATTAATGTACATGAGCCATCCAGATAAACACATTTATCGTGGGCAAGCGGACACGAAGATAACTTCGCGATAGCTGTGTAGTACACTGTATAGACATGAAAGTGAAATGGAACAGTATTCGTGTCAAGTGCACAATTTAGATAACAAGGTCACTTATTGCATAACTCATTTTAGTGATATTGCCCGGTTAAGGCTTAATTGTGCGAATAAATTTGAATAGGCAATAACATTTAACTATAAATGTGTTATAACTTAATTAAATTTCAAGTATTTTTTTTTCATTTATCACAATTTAAATACGTCAATTCAAGTGTTGCAACGTCATTGTTGTGGATAGACTTGCCGTGCTCTCAGTTTAGTTTGAAAAGACAGCGAATTGAAGACAGTGACCATATGAATAAAAGTGAAGAAGTCTCTTTGTAGAGGAAGGCAAGCGTGCATCGTGCGCGTCATGTGCAGATATCGGTGCAGGCGGCGGGCGGCGGGCGGCAGCGCGGCCCCGCCGATGTGTGTCAGTGGGTCACGGCAATGACGACGCACACGGCCGCGCACCGCACTTCATTCTAATTCCGCTTCGCCGCCGCCAACGCTGCTCACTGCTCATCGCTTCCCTACCCGTTCTATCACCTCTTGCAACAACTCATTGTTTATGCCCGTACGCATCGCAACAGAAACACACTAATCATTGGTCTTATGGTGCGAATGTTAAACATTTCTTATTATTACGTGCTACACGGGAGCAAAAAGCATATAGTATTCGCTAGGAATAGGAGTATCTCTCTAAAATCCCTTTCTTTGAGAAGTGTGATGTCTGTAAGTTCGACACAATATATTTTGTCATAGTGAAAAAAGTTAATTTGCACTTAGTATGTTGTTGACAAATGACAGTTTCTGGTATTACATGAATATATTCCACGTCATCAATAATTGCCAACACAAATGTAGAACGGCAAATCTTTTAGTTGGAAATTCCAGAGCTGTGCAAGGTTTCATTGATTTACCGCGAAATGTATTGGTCATTAATTTATAAGGAATATGTTTTTGATAGTAAAGTAGGTCAGTTTACTATATTAGCAAATAAGGGCTCAAGGATATAAAGTATCACGATCAAGGTGTTAGATATTATATATCATACATATGTAGTTCCCTCACGGCCGGGTCGGTATCATTGTTGAGTTTTAGATTGCTATAGAAAGCGCACACGAGAGCCATTAATAAAAGGAATAAAGACTTCCCACAGCAATTTAAACTGGTTTTTTGGAGACAAAACTCGGCGCATTCGTAAAACAACTTGCTTACATAACCCGTCGGTGTGCATACGTATACGCGGCACGCGTAAGATCCCAGTCAGCATTTTTCTAACACCTTCAATAATATACTCGCCAATACATGCAAACCTAAAGTAATAAATGAAAGCTGTTCATGAATAATCGTGATGTCCAAGCCGTTTCGCAGGCGCAGGCCCGATACCTCTACCTGCGCATCTGAATCGCAGGATTTAAACAACGCTAATTACCTAATTTAGCTCATAATCATACGAACACATCAGCCAGAGGCAATCAAATACTGAAATGTATGAATAACTGAATGTATAATCAGTACTGGTTCTTTCAGGGTGAGCTCATTATGAAGTGATTTCGAGATTTTGGTTCGAATTCCACATGATTAAAAAAAATGTTATATTACCTAAACATTTGATGTAGGTACTTGAAAAAACATCGTAAACTCTCAATCCTCGAGAATGTCCACGATTGAGTTTCTTCGCGTAATCGGACAGATAATGAAAGTTAATATATTGCTTTCATGCCGAGTAATTATTGTTGTAACATAATTACAATATCATCACAGCTACACCGAGAGCTGATGAGTTTGATTCTCTTGTGAGTTAAGCAATTTTATGAGGAATGAGTCAAGTAATGGCTTTATAAAATTGCGCAATATTCGTTCTAAGAGGCCCGACTCAATGGTAAAGGATACGCTTAGAGATCACCGCTCTATTATCTATATAAATATAAATGACTCGCCGAAATGTGTGGGGTACAACTCCTAAACACCTGCATCAAGTGGATAATTTTTTTTTTTGGGATTTAATGTCATGTCATTACACGAAAATTAAAAAGTTCAACTTTAGGGATGGGGATCGATTTTGGGATGAATATTAAAAATAATCGATTTTTTCTTTGAAGAAAATTCGATTATTTATTGATCGATATGCAAGCAGAATGTCACATCCCTACTTTTAAATCTCATAATATGATGAGATATATTGACAAAATCATTACCATTACGCTACGACGCTACAAACGAAACCCCAAGGCACAGCAAGTTTTAAATAGATTTAATCCCTCTTACCAAAACAATATTTATATAATCCTATTTAAAACTTAGAAATGAATCATGAATGAACAAGGTATATTATACATAAAGCGTTGGACCTTATTATCGGATACTCAAGGAAAACTTCTTGAATACTTAAATCCTTTAACAGGAAAATGTTACGTAACTCTTCGCCGTAGTAGAACCATCAATGCTACAATAGCGGTTGACAAACGTTGCACCACTAACCTTACGTTTTGATATGAAAAGAATTTTTATATTGTATTGTTTTCAGGCCTAAAAATATTCTAGTCTGAATGTATAACCGCATTGTCTGAGTGGAAAATACTAAAAATTCCACGCGTTCGAATATTTTTAATTCTTGTTAGAAAAATAAAGAAATAACTGAAACGTCACACATGTTTTACTGAAACTTAAACGTATTTTGTTGAATTGAGCGGAAGAAATTACGCGTTGCGATAGGACGTCAGGGTCTACGATCAATGTCAACCATAAAATCGGTTTTCCTTCATGGCGTCCAATCAAACTATGCAACTGTAATATGGAAAACGCTATTACAATAAAGTGAACGTCTAAAGCGTGTGAAGCGTCTAATGGCGTCCTATCGCAACGCGTTATTTCTTCCGCTCAATTAAACAAAAAGACACTTTGGTCTCAACAAAACAGAGCCTTACATGAACATCTTATCTTATTAATATTTTATATTCATTTTTTTTTACTTTCATCATCCCACTATAAATTATTTTTAGATAGAAAAACTAGAACCAAATTAAATATCAGTATCTAAGAGTGAAAGTTATGTCCTAGTGTCACTAAAAAAAACACAACTATCTTAGTTATCAATATTTATATCTTTACAGAAAAGTAGACGCACCGAACTACAGGGACACGATATTAATAATGTTTATATATAGTAACGAACACAAGGCAAAAGAGCCTTATTTATAAATAAGATTATGACGCAGTATTTATAAGATTTTATTAACTAAAGGGGAAAAATATATAAATATCTAATTTTATTTCCAATAAATATTTTTTAATTGACGCATGTAGTGATAGTGAAGCATTGTGAGGTAGACCCTGATATTGTACTTGTCATACAATGTTATTGTTGGGAACTCTTGTGTGTTACATCAGTTACATTGACACATTCTCTAGGTGAAGCTTTCATTAAATTTTATTACAATACGTAGAATGCAAGTAAGAGTTTTGTGTAGTGAAAGGAATCCTCGCAAATGCGTTGCGTCACGTGGGCGGGCGGATCGATGGGCGGACGACGGAGCGCCTGCGCGGAGGCTGTGTTTCACTATCGACCGCCAACTTTCCACCTAAGTCTTTTGGGGCAGGTTAGGCCTATTGCTCTGGGGTCAAGGTCATGTTACATTCCCTTAAACCCCTCTCATTACATATATCGTTTCATGTTTATTGGGCAAAGTTAAAACACTAGAGAAAGCCATTTTATCTCCTTACCCCCCTACATCCTCGGGTTACAGCCTTTCTAAGCGCAATGTCATTGCCCTCCACCCTGAAATCGTATCAATAAACTTCAAACGAACGAACCTAAAGTTCAACACGTTTTAGCTTAGGCAAAACGATATTTTATTGGCTTCGGGTAATTCTACATAGATTTTTTATCGGAGATAAACTCAACTCATAATTACACCTTTCAAATTTCGTATTATAGTTGTAATAATCTCTCTGTAATGTCTTAACTAAACCCTAGAAGAAACCTCACGTAAATAAAGACCTCGTGAGGTCAATCTTTAAAAAATACGTTATGTGGCCTACCTCGTGCGTATTATATTATAACCATTTCATAATTATATTATTAGGTTCATTTAACATAAATAGGGGCAACATGGATCTCGACCTTCTTAGTCAGACTTTTAAAAATTCGTTATTTTTATACAATAACATTTTATCTAGATAAGATCTTTATATATCAAGTTATATTTTGGCGTCATATGTATGAGTATTGCAGAGGTCGTGTAGAGTTGAATCGTTATCGGTGAGAACGGGAACAGTTTAGTGAAATGCGCGAGAAGTATGCGCGAGTAGAGGGTTCGGGCTTCCTTGGCGCGGGATTGATCGCTACGGCGGGCATTTCGCTCGCCGGCGCTCAGACCCGTCGCCATGGAAACCGCCCAGCGCGCTCCGTCGCGGCGTCGCCATCACAACCCAACTACATAATGTACACTCGAATAATACCCCTAATTTTCATATTCGCTCAAATCTTATATATAATATCTCACATAGATTAAAGTAAATTGGCTATTTTTGGTCGCAGATTTTTTTAAGGGTTTCACAGTGATCTTATAATCTTCGGATGCTACACAAGATTAATGCTTGATAAAAGAATGGTCTTCATGTTATAAAATAAAAGAATCAAAGCGAATCAAAGCAATTCATAGCTCTATAACGACTTGCTTTGATAGCCGTTTGGAGATTTACGACAATATACCGCCTTCGTATGTTAATTGGTCAAGCCTGGGTTTATACAAAGCTTGAGGTCCAACTGAGTTCGAATATTAGCGAAAACTATATTGAGAACTAGCATTTGAATAGGTAAAATAGTTTTAAAAGCAAAAACGTCAATTTTATAAATACTGAGATGAATCTCTGACTTTCCTATATGCAGACAACATTTCGCATGTTTGAAAATATTCTTTCTTTTAAGATTTCAATTGCTTAAGAGTCCTAGACTATAGAAAAAACAGCAAACTAGTGCGATTTCATTGCGACTACAGATTTATCTACGACTCGTAGCAATTACGATTGGTAATTTGAATATAAAATGAGGGAGAGTGGATTCACATATATAAGTAATGTGTTAATTGTATAGATCCAATCAATACATGGAGGTACTGAAGCGGTATATTTGTATGTAAATATTGTTAAATTACCAGGACATATCTTGAATAATTTACATATTACTTGGAAGAATGTTTTTAATACGAGAAAACGACTCCGAGTCATGCTCTTGAATAAGAGATAGAATTAACGAGGCTGTTGAGATATCAAAGCATTGCTACTTCATGCATGGCGGAGACGTCATCATATAACTATAGTATGTGCGCTGTAGCATGGTGCGGATGACAGATTCAGTATCGTTTCACTCTTTAAAATTGCCGCGATTTGCAAATTATGACTTAGTATTACAGCTGGACCACATTCGCAATATCATCAATAACGGTAGTAACTTAAATTTCCCCTCCTTAAATACCCTGCCAGAATGTTCTAGTTCAAGCAAGAAATAACACAAAAAAGTCTTCAAAATCCATCATTCCCGGACCAGTCGACAAAACCTTCCAAGATTTTGATTTAAGTAGATTTGATTTAGTATATATAATATAGAAAAGCACCCTCTTGTCTGCTATCAGAATCTAGAGTATAAGAATTAAGTTCACTACATACTAAAACATTGTACGATATGATTTACTTCTTATAGTTCCATCTCCATTAGAAGGTTGGCGATCATCTTGGCTACTTTAATTTCGGATGCCGCGCTTCTGAACAATGCCTTGATGCTTTGACTAAACCATTGTCTAAGATTCTTCAACCAAGACGTGCGTCTGCGGCCAGGTCTCCTTCTACCTGCCACTTTGCCTTGTATGATTAGTTGAAGGACCTCGTATGTTTTGGTGTTACGTAAGACGTGTCCGAAATATTCAAGTTTCCTTATTCTATTTATTATTTTTATTTTATCGTCACTGTCAACCTCGTATGTCAAAAAACCATTTATTTTATTGTTAGTCATTTTACCGGTATAATCTTGAAGTAAGGACTTAATTATGTTATTAATAAATAAGTCCTTTTAACCATATATGGACAAAAACACATAATAATATTTTAACGAACATTGACGAAATGAAAAATTTTTTTAGTTTCCTGTGATGTTTGGTTCTCTGGACTTACGAGGTGGTCAATCTACAGCGACGTACTATTCTATATAATATATTTAAGTTTTCTTCTTCTTAACCGTCGTCAGCACTTCTTTGTTCTTCTGCATTATGTCCAGGACAGTTGTATTTCGTATGCTGTCCAAATTATTATAAGAATCCGTCGATAAACCCAGATATTGAATGCTTCCAGTTTTTTTGACATAGTCACTATCAGCGTCCAAGATTCTACGCCGCTTGTCACAAAGTACCTACTATTTCAGTTTCGAAAAAGCGTTCCGCGCCATCGAGGCTCTCTGCGATTAAGATCGTTTCATCAGCGTATCTTCGGTTATTCAGCAGTGTTCCATTCATTTCTATGCCATCTGGACAATTATCTAGGGCTTCTGTAAAATGCAAAGGTGATAAAACGCAATCTTTCTGTAAGTCGATATATGATAAATGTTTGCTGTTACCTCTCATATTAGCACTTATCGTCCAATATAGGTTTTAAATGAAACGGGATTCTTTGTTTTGGGGATACTGATAAATGTTGACCTCAGCCAGTCAAAAGAAATCGTTCCTAAATGGTATATAACATTAAAAAGAGTTGCATTCATCAAATTCCTATTGGAATATTATTAGCTCCACAGCTTTCCGAGTTTTTCATTTTGTTATGGCATAGTAGATTTAACCGCCAACATCATTAATATAGTCTGGAAGTGAATCAAAGAAAAGTTCACTAATGAAGTCTTCCCAAAGCATGTCATCAATGCAGATTTAATAGCCACCGTTTTTATGTGTCAATTCGCTGCGTTCTTGATGTTTAGGTTTACAGTTGTTTCCTAGACTCGATATCCCTGAACTTGACAACGACTACGACTGGATTGTGGTCAGAACCTATATCTGCACGAGGATATGTAGCTGATTGAATGCTATGTCGGTCTTTTGTTTATCAACAATTAATCGATCTGGTGTTCACCCAATCCTGTCTGGCTGGCGAATGCCAAATGTCTACGTGGTAGTCATTTGAAGAAAGTATTCGCAACAACAAAATCATGTTTTTTTTTTATGTAATAGGAGGCAAACGGGCAGGAGGCTTACTTGATGTTAAGTGATACCGCCGCCCAAGCACACTCACAACGCCAGAAGGCTCGCAAATGCGTTGCCGGCCTTTCAAGAATTAGTACGCTCTTTTCTTGAAGGTCCCTAAGTCGAATTAGTTCGGAAATACTTCTGAGTTCTGTGGGAGAGAGTGTGTTTCTAGCATCTTGACCTATCTTGGAGTTGAAGTCACCTGTCACGACTGATAGCTCAGTAGGTTTTGTTAACTTAAGAGCTGCGCCCACGTCGTTACAGAAACTCTCATTCAATTCCTCACTTTTGTCTGCTGTCGGGGCATATACTTGAACGATGTTAATGTTAAATGGTTTAGCTTTTAGTTGTTGTAGTAACATTATCCCGGTCTGAAAGAGGTAGAAATTTCCTAACTAGGGTTTTTTCTAATAAGCATGTTTTCGAACAAGCATGGTTTTCTCATAAGCACGGCATCTCCGTATTTTGTATGTTTCTGCTATCAGATTAGTATATTGTAGGATCACCAGACGTTACAGGCCCATTTCCATACCATCTTAAGTCACTTATGCCGAGAATCCAAAGAACAATAATTTCCTGTAAAATATTATCCAATTTTCCATCTTCGTATAAACTGCGGACATTCCAACTTGCTATCAGACCCTGATATTCATCTCACACTCTGATCACTTAATGTCTGCCGGGGACTATGGGCCATAGTTATATTTGTCTCAGTCAAAGTGATATCGTGAAATATTAACGTGGTGGATTTTCTGTTTGCTGGTCTTAACAACAATATGACTAACGACTGTACATGCTTACTAAGCACCCAGTCATTCAGTCTAAACTTACTTTACTTATCTTACATTATCTTTAACTGATACAGAAAAAAGCTATCTATATTAAATATAAGTTAATGTTGTCTTTATAAAAAAACTAAGTTTTTAGTTTATGAATCTTTAATCAGTTAAACAAAACAGTATTCATAATAAAAAGTTAATTTTATCACTAAATTCTTGATAAAATATGTATAATGGTTATGAGAAGCAGTAGAACAGTAAGTAAATGTAAAAAAAAGTAAAAGTTCATGTGTAAATGCATATAAAGTGGTCTTTATTTATTATATGTGTACTACATTTTTCACCACTACTATAGGAATATTAGGTTGATATTATATAATAATATATTCGGTTTATACTATAATATTATTATAGGAATTAATTTTCAAATATGCCAAAATCACTTTAAGAACTGTATAATGTTAATTTAAAAGTGTTATGCATCTCGTATGATAGATTATAGTAGATAGTCAAAGATTTTGTTAATAATTATTTTTTAAATGAATATGACTTCTTATACATTAGTGACAGTGAAAAATAAAACCTTTAGGTCGTAATTGGGACCACATTATTAAAAATTAATAACTTACCTAGCATTTTCATTTGCCAGGACTTGCATAAATATTTCATTGACATGCGTGGCGCCATTCAGCGCCGTATCTTGAAAATCCGTGGTTTGCCGGCTAATGTGAAGACTTTAATCCAAAAACTTCTGTAACAATGATGGAATATCAAATACATTTGACATCTAGAATAAATTTTAAGGAACATGTCAGGGTTTACAGCGATCATATGTCTACTGTGTAACATTATATTATAAAAAGTACTGCTAAGCTGAAAAAATTTATAAAAGTTATATGTTATTAATATTATATAGTTAAATATAACAATTAGTATTTGATTGTTATTCAATTACCAATTTGAAATGTGTAGAGATCAGCTTCTGTATAAAACCAGCACCATGTAATGTCCATAATAAGTTCTCTTTATTCAATTGAGAACTCTGTTTAGCGTAAATAAATTTAAGAACAAAAATACAGGAATAAAAATCATATTTTTTAAAAACCAATAGTTTTTTAATAAAATATGGATCAAAACCGCAAATCGATATATTTAATAAATTTCAGATAGGGCAACTGCTTCTCGTTGAACATAAAATCCAAAACTGGTATATAGGGCTTTTGGTTTGGTGTGGTGTTTGTAAACCCCGAAATCTCCAATGCAGTATGCTTCTGCAAATGCACTGTGCATTTAAGTTAAGGTTACATGTATAAAAACTATAGAAGGGCTTTATTTAACAAAGGTTAGACATAAATAAGATTTTTAATTATTATAAAATTATGACTATTATTATTGTGTGACACTTCTTACATTATTTTTGGTATATCTTACAAAAATCCGACCTTAAAAAAATAAAAGTAAGAACTTTCACTATAACATTGCAACAGATTGAAATATACATGTATTCATAAGCATTATAGTAAAAATGTTAACTCCCCCTCAGTAATGTCCTCCAGACTCTAGTTATTGCTCATGGTCAAACCTGTATGAATAAAAAATGTTCTATTGGCAATTGCAAATGATTTGTCATGGTGTAAATCAAGTCTAAAGGAAATTATTCAGTAATAAGTTGGGAATTGAATAAGTAAGCACTGTATGCCTAAAAGGAACAATAATGGGGTTATTTGGGCAAATCTTACATTATCTATGGTTAAAAAATGTAATTTAAGCTCAATTGTAAAATACTTATAGTAATATACTATTGGTAATTAGAAGAAAACAAACAGAATTAGGAGAACAAGAGAAAATGGAGCATATATGTGATAGTAAGACATAATAATTGATCTAGTGCTTCTTAATCATGTCATTCAAACAATTAATGAAATAATTAAATGTGTTATATTGATTGAGATTATTCTTTGACTTAACATAAATTATCTCATGAACATCTCATGTAAAATTTTAGGCTTGTTATGAAATAAATTCTTTTTAATATAGAATTCCTTGTAGATTATCATATAGATATTAATGCAATAATCATTCCTCAAGTAATACACATTCACATTCCTTGGGTTCAATTCCTAAAATTCAGAGACGAGATTTTGCAAGAATCAAAATCCAATACATTATTTACATAGGGGACCTATTGTAAGACCTAGATGTCAACTAAATTGTACTTGTACTCATAAATGTTCTAGTAAGAAATCATGATGTCTTGTTGGAAATTAATAAAATCTCAATCAAATGTCTATATTCTGGTTTAAATATAAAATAACTTGAATTTAAGAGTAGGTAACAATAAATAATAGACTTAGTGATGTATAAAGAAAATAACCTTCTGATTGTAACAAGTTCCAAACTCCTATTTAATTATGTACCATTATTGATACAAATATTAATTAAAATGGATAGGTATTATTTTGCTAAATAGAAGACTGGAAATATTTTCTAATAACATGTATGCCTCAACATTTTTAATATTGTTTAATTGCTAATAGAATCTATTTTATTATTGTTCAAGTAGAACAATGACGTCATAACATTGACAGTCAATATCAAGCAGTAAACAAATCGACTGCAAAAATGTGTTAGTTTGTTTTGATACATACTCCTAACTGCGATCCAATTTATTTCTATGATCTATTTATTCATGCATGAAACTTTTTGTTCCGAACGGACTTTAAAATCACCTTTTCAAGAGTTTCAGGGCTAACCGCGATCAGTGGTTGACAGTGGTAAAACTAAATAACATGGCGGCATCTTGTTGCAGCCGGTCGAGAAGATTTTTGACTCAAATAAATTAGTGATCACTTACTTTGCTTTTTCACAAAATCAATAACGAATAAGAAGAAAAGCACTGCTACATAGTTGAGAAGTACATAAGTTCACATCAAACACTACTGTTTAAAATGACGTAACATTCTCAACCTTCACGGTCGCACAGTACAAACGGCAGGTACAAGAAATAGTTGTTTTAATAACTTGGCAAATCAACACAACACAAACAATTTTGTCATACACTTCGGTTTTATAATTCACCACTACTCCACAGTCGGCCTTACAATAAATTCACAATGAATATCAATAGTAAATTTTACAAACGCGTTTATTATTCTTCAAAAGAATAAACGTGACACGCAGTCAGGCCACTTCGTTCTTTCACACTCACTTTTTTTTTATTTTTTCAGATGTAGATTGTCGTCACAACTCGCAGGTACAGATTAAAAATTTTACCAGAAATGTTTACAGCTAAAAAAATATTGATCAGCACAGTATAAAAAGTAATTATCTCATCAAAAAAGCATGTCTATAGATATTGCCTAGTATAGATAATGCAGGCAAACAGGAAAATCTAAAATAACTTAAGCATAGAAATCGTCTAAAAAAATAAGAGTGGTCACCTAGATGACAAAGTTTAGAGCCAAATATATTTGCTTAGTTATATTATTATTACCTTAAACTCATTCATCAAACTTTGATGCTTGTTGTCTTATAATACTACTGAATGAAAACTTTATTGAGTCATATTATAATTCGATACTATTCTCGAATCTTCATTAACTTTAGCAAAAAACATGATAATATTTAAGAAATTTTTGGATAAATACAAATTTGGCCGCGTGGCGAAACCGCGCGTTTTGTCAATATTATGAAGTAGAGTAAAGATTTGTAATAATTAAATACAGAAGTTAAAAACATAATTAATACCGACTTTTAGAGAACACCTAATAAAGAGAAAGCTTAAATTATATTTATACTGGTATGATATACTTTTTATTTGTATTTAAACGCAAGGCAATATGATGGTATGCACTTAAAGTAGCTAACGCAGTCATTCCAATTACGGCCATCTTGTCTTGTCTTGATGTAGGGACTAGCGACTAGCGAGCAACTAATTAAAGCTAGTCGGATGGCTACTACTCGTGTCGCCTCGACTCGCCAATGTTCGTGGCGCCTCGCGAGAGTCTGGAGCAGTCTTCAGATATTTAGTATTCTTGAATTGTTAAAATCCAATACCGGTCATACTGGAAACAAAAAAAATATTTAATTGTTGATGTTATTGCGATTAATAAATAATCAATAAATGTTGTAACTTAGATATATTTTATGTTTGATTTTAGTCAATTTATTTCTGATTTGAAAAGCAATAAAAGATTTTTTATGATCTTGGTGTAGCGACATATTTTATTATCGATAATATTGAAAGTAAAAGTAAAATACATACATTATGCATAACTGCTATTTCTAAAGTATACCGCTTTACTAATAACTGCATCCTTAATCATACAAGATTGAGGTCAAATGAAAACCGATTTAAACTGTAGGTATTTGATTTCACTAAAAATCAAAACAGAGTTAAATTTAAAAAAAATGTTTGTATGTTTTAACTTTTAAACAACATTAACACATGTTAGATTTCTATACAAATATTTTGGTATTAACATTTAAATTACATATACAGAATTTCATGTCTATGGTTTTTTAAAGTGATGAATAAAACAAACGAAGAATTAAATTCAGTTTGACGATATGTCATACTGTCTTCTGGATTGTCTAAAGATATTCACAATTTTTTGAGATAATATTATATATTTTTAATAACAATAAAACAATTACTAATATTATGGCTTTGCCGTGGCATATACCATTGGAAGCTTTACCTTCATTCAAAGAGAAAGAGCGCGCTATTGAAGCATCTTTAATAAAACATTATAGTAAATTAAATGTACACGAAAACCCATGTGAAGAATTGCAAACAGGTCTTCTTTGTGAAATTGGTATAAATAATAAAGAACCTGCGACTATACAACGCCTCATTGCAGCTGGAATGACTGTTGCTCGTTTGAATATCCGTGATTTGGAACCGGACGCATGTACACAATTGATACAAAGTATTAGACAAGCTGTATATAATTACAGTGCTGAATTAGAATATGTTTATCCTTTGGCGCTTTTAGTAGATGTGAGAGGTCCAGATATAATCACTGGGGAACTTAAAGGTGGACCACATACCACCATTGAGCTAAAGGAGCATAATTTGATAAGATTGACCATAGATACCAGTTGGCGGGAAAGTGGCACTGTCGATTGTTTATTTGTTGGATATGACCACTTAACTGAATTACAAACTGGAGACATAATATTTATAGATTGTTTAACATCAGGTAAAGTTAAGTTAATAGTCAATGAAATTGGTGATGATTCTATCGAATGTACAATTGCAACTGGTGGCGTAATTGGAGCAAAAATGGCAGTTCATATTTCAAAAGTTCCACATGACGTAAATACTAAAAAAATAAACAAAAGTATTGAATCGCTATCTTATAGCGAATCTTTAGAACAACCATTCGAGCACATGGAAGAGCAAATAGCATTTGCTATAGCTTCGGATATTGATGGCATTTTAGTACCTAACACTCAAACACCGCAAGATATTCGAGTAGTTAAAGATATTTTATCTGAAAAGGGCAAACATATTCTCGTTTTCGCTTGTATTGAAACTGTTCTAGGATTTGATAATGTAGAAAGTTTGTTAGTTGAATCCGACGGCTTATATGTGGACAGATGTGTTTTAAGCACTGATTTACCAGTAGAAAAAATATTCATTGCCCAAAAATCTATTTTGGCAAAATGTAACTCTATTGGAAAACCATGCATATTTAAAGCTGTTTTGAATGAACAGATTCCTACACTCTGTGTAAACGATATCGCCAACATCGTTTTGGACGGCGCTGACGTCTTATCACTAGAACTGCACTACGATTCGCCATTGAAAAAGTTAGTACCGGGCTACGATGCAGTAAAAATGGCTGAGAATTGTGTTGCTGCTGCTGCAGTTATTTGTAGACACGCAGAAAGAATTATTTGGAGACCAAAAATTTATGGTGTAACGGAACTTATGCAGAGTTCCTTTGAAGAGCCGACAAAAGCAATTGGGGTGACCGCAGTTGAGCTTGCTACGCGTTCTAGAGCAGTTGTTATAATCTGTCTCACAAATTCTGGACGAACTGCAAAAATCCTTTCACATGCCAAGCCCTCTTGTCCAATTGTAGCAGTGACAAGAGCGTGTCACACAGCAAGACAATTACGTTTTTGGAGAGGTGTTCGAGCTATGCATTACTTTGAGACCGCTAAAACTACTTGGTCATTAGAAGTAGATTCACGTATTCATGCTGCCCTTGATTACTGTAAAGCAAAAAGAATATTGCGCGCCGGAGATGCCTACGTAGTAGTGACAGGATCGAGGCGCGGGGCAGGTTACTGTGATACTATAAGATTGTTATATGCTAGTGCTCGAGAAACAGTTCCAGTAGAATTCTGATCGATGGATGGAATGGATTATGATTATCAATTTGTATAATTATGATTTCTATTTTTATAATATTAATAATATTGTTGCTGTTCATAAGTTCAATTTATTGTCATTTGTAGGTTGCACTTTATGCTAAATCATATTGGTCTAGGATAAGATCTAAGGTAATTAGAAGACCAGAAACTAGGTTAGAAGAAAATATTTTTTTAGTTTCCTCACTCTAACACAAACTGTAAGAGTCTGCTCAAACCTTTAGTGTAAGTAGCTACTTATAATTCTAATATTTTGCATCCGTTATCGTCAAAAGTAAAATGAGGCATAAAGTTGATTTAAGGTAGGTATTATTATTATCGAAGTATGTTTATATACAACATTACATGTCGTTTTAGGATAATTTGCAAAGAAATAAGCTAAAAGAGGAAAAACATAATAACTACAACATAAAAAAAGTTCAGTCGATTAGGTTTACAATGCTGTTGTATTTTACATAGTTGGCGAGGGAAAAAAGCAAGAATATGCACTTATTAAAACAAAAATATCGACTGTCGATATCTATATTTTAATATCGAAGTAAATCGATAGTCCTAAAAAGTATTAGGGTAAGTTCAGACGTTAGGCGCTTAACGCTTGCTAGATTTTTGTATAGTGTTACGCGCGCTTATGACACGCGCTTGTCAGGCGATAAACGCGTGTTGCCACAACCACCTTGCTTCTGTTCACTTGGACTTCGCTGTTCACTTGGACTTGGACTTCGCTTGGCTTCGCATCAAAAGCTGTGATTTTTTAACGACGGCAGAAACGACGCGACAGAAGACGAAGATATTGGGTCCACCCAATTTTTCTTGTAACTACTTCAGGATGTCCATCAAGTCATTTGATGACTTACTTGCCCTCATTTACGATGAACTTATAGAAGATAAAAACGCTGTGCAATATAGCATTTGACTGGAAAGAAAAACTCACAATTACATTTAGGTAAGTTCTTTATCGTGCTTTATGAAAACGCGCATTAGCATGTGTACGGCCTGAATAAAGTGTATGTAGATGTAAACGTGCGTTTACTAAAAGCGCGTTAAGCGCCTGTCATATGAACTAACCATTAGTAATAAATATCCATATTCCCAAATAGTAATATTGATATTTTATCAACAGTCCAGCTGCAATCTTATAAAATAAAATAAATTCTAAATAATAAAATGAAAAAAATACTGACCCTTAAGCAATTACCTATTGGTCTGTTTAGTTATAGGTTCTAGGGTTTTGTTCAGATTTAGACTCCCGGGGTCTTAGACAAGATGCCTTAACAGTAGTGTATGTAGAAAGTCGAAAACTAAATTTGTATGGAAATGACAGTTCGTGTCGAAAAGTTTTCATACAAATTTAGTTTTTGTTGTCGTTGTGTGTTCTATAAATTGTAATTTATATTCTGTACTTTAGAAGTCATCAATTGTTACTTTAGCATAGTTCCCACTTCCCAGATCAGTCATCTGTCACTCATGACTCACTACTCTAGTCTGAAGTATTCAGAAATAATAATCGTTTTTATTTTGATGATTATTATAAAGGCTTTCAAGATTTAATACTTTTAATTTCCATTTTCACGATAGTAAATATGCCAGCTATAGATGCGAATATGAATGAAAGTGACGAGGATTATATAATATCAAGAGCAAAAGAAGCTCAAAAGCATAATAATTTATATTCGGCTAAAGCATGGATGTTAACTGCCAAAACTTTGTTTCCTACCAATTTTAAGATTCAGTTTGAAGCGTATTTAATGGAGAAACAATCTGGTAATGTACAGGAAGCTGCTGAATGTTTCAGTTCATTAATGGGATCGCGACAAAATCTTACAGACTTGCTGCCCGAAATATCTTTAATAGCAAATGCATTAAAGTCTAATGAACCATGTTTTTTGTGTCAAATGTTTGATAAAATATCCCCAGATATTCAATTAACCATCCTGAAAACCAGTGTAGAAAATAGTGATGATACAATGGAGCACTGTCGTTTATTAGTGCTTCTTTTAAAAAAATTCCCTCAACTTGGAGTTGACAGCCTTGTGAAAACTTTAATAAATGCTGAAAAATTCTTCTCTGATAATAAATATGCCAGATTACTTGTTGTTGAAACTTTACCACTCTTAAGTTCATTAGAATCACCAAGGCTTCTGCAGCGGCTTGTGGTAAAGGCAATGGATTTCTATAACACATATATTTATGAAGACAATGAGCATGATATCACAGATCCTTGGCAGAGACTTTTTAGTGTTTTAGATTTATTAGGAAAACAGTTAGCCTGGGACCCATACTTGGTAAACTATAACAATACTTTGAATAGGGAAACTTACTTACAGAAACTTCTCACATTGAGAAGTACAGAAGATTGCAGGCAATTATTATACTGTGGATTATCTTTTTTTCTTAGGTCATTACATGAGTATAAGTCTTTAAAAGGAAACCATATTCTTGTTGAATCCTTAGTTGATCCTGATTTGCCACCTTCAAAAAGAAGAAAGGGTGATATTGAAGTGACTGGTGTTTCGGCCTATCAGTTTCAGACAGCTGCAAATTGTTGGGAGCTATTACACAGTAATGATATTATTTCAAGGGAATTTATGAAACTTACATCCCAACTGCAAACTAAGCCATGGTTGGAAGGATTTACAGATGAATTAGCTCTGTACAGAGGCCTATATGAGGAAGCTTTGCCCATATCTAATATAACAAGTCTGACATCAAATATTATCAGAGTCTCAATATATTACTTTCAAAAGAATTACACCAGTTGTGTTGAGAGTATACTGGCTGCTTTAACTCAATTGCCTTCATTAGATGGAGTTTTAGAAGCCGATTTGATTGTCGGTGGTAAACATAGACATTTACACTTTTTACCACTTACTAAAGTTGCTATAGTTCATTACTTCTGTTCAATATTAATTAGAATATTGCTTAATACAGGCAACACTGCAGACCTCACTTATGGTCACATGTTAGTCCTCATGCAATTAGGGTGGCCTCAAGAAGAATCAATATTTCTACATATCTTAGATGTATTCAGGCATAAAGGTGTCTTTCACTATCATCTCTTCTCAGCTTATATCATCCATATAGATATATTAGAAGAACTTAGTTACATTTGGAATGAACAAGGAAAATCTATTGTTTTAGATATTCTTCCTAATTCTCAACAACATCTAGGGCAAAGAAGAATAGGAACAAGAGGAGCCGATAAGGGGGTTAAGGATGATTTCAAACAAGCTATGAAAGCACAAGTAGCTCGAGCGAATGAATCTGTATTAAATCTAATGATACAGTTTATAACATCAGAGCGATCGTATTTAATGCAAGTTTTATAAAGTAAAATATAATGTTTATGAATTTATATGTTTTAATTTAATAATCATTTTATTTATTAAAATGCTTATGTAATATACTAAGAACTTCCTTCATATGAGCCTACAGCTAACAAAAGGTTGCGACGTGTAAAGTGCAAATTCTTCAATGGGGAATTCTTTGTTGCAAAAGATCTTAGCAAAATCTTCTCTTCTTTTGCTGGTGAACTGCTAGCAATGTTTTCATCATTAGCACTTTCATCTGTGATCAGGGCGAAGTCCCATAATTTTATTGTACAATCTAATGATCCTGAAAATTAATGGAAGTGTGAGCCATATTCTTATTGCTTTATTACTAAATAGGTCATTTAGATAAATTTAATTCCACTAAAAAATTACGTAATTGAGCGAATCACACTTCATTATAAGTATGTATGTGAATCTATACTAGGTAATCTAGGTTAGATAAAAAAACGTGTGGCACTCGGGGACTGCCGCGGTAAAGCTATTGCATAGAATTTTTTATCAACCTATGAAGTAAGTTTTTCTGTGCACCGGCCACGCTTAGTCTACGTCACCGGTCTCGTCAGAGAGATGTGAGACACAGTATGCATTCTATCCCGCTCTAACGCGTAATCGCCGCACCTATATTACGTCATGTGTGTTAGGTTTATTTCGTTACGGAATTTCTTGATTCGGTCGCCGCGCTCAAAGCCCGCGATAAAATCTATGCAATAACTTAAAAAATGGTAAAACAAATGCAGAAGTCTGTCCCGATCAAGCCATGCAAAAATAAAATGAAATTGTTATATATATTTGTTAAACAGTATTTTTGATGATATGTCATCATTATGTGGGCGGGAATTTGATAACGTCAAATCAATAGTGTATTGTTTTGAAATAATAAGTTGAAGTATACAATAGACATACCTGAGGCAAGTAGCGCTCCATCCCGGCTGAAAGCTAGGGCAGTGACAGGTGCTGTATGATGAAGAGGGAGATGGGCCGCTGGAGCACCCGACGACAGATCCCAAATGACCACTTCACCACCACCCCCACCCGATGCAAGCCAACGACCGCACACAGAGAAGGACAGCGTTAGTATGGGACGCTGTTAAACATATTCTGATGAAATAATGTAGCAGACAACAGAAATAGTGTTTGTGAAGAGGTCTTAATTTTTTACATTATATATGTCGTGGCCGGCTCGTAAGGAATACATCTATATAAATAAAAATGAATCGCGAAAAATGTTGCAAAACTCGGCTGGACCAGTTCGAGTGTTTTTTTTAATATTTACTACTTGAAATCTGAGCAGGGTTACCATGGGGAGAAAAATTTGAGAAAGATAAAAAATAGAATTGAAAAATTTCGTTTTATTCAGTTTTTAGGGGGTATTATTCCGGAAAAGCGAACATTCATGGGGGAGCATAGCAATATGCATAGCAAAATGTTCCATGTGTTGATATTTAGCTACTAAAAAGGTAGGCTAAGTAAAAAAATCATATTATAAAAGCGAAACGAATTACGTGGGTCAGCTAGATTTTTAATAAAATTGCGATATCAATCACGTGACCATTTCCAGACACATTCGATAGCGAAGATCGAATCTGTAGCGATCCAGCTTTTTAATAAATTAATAATTTTATTTATTATTGTTTTGTTGACTTAGGTAAGAAACCTTAAAACTAAATAAAACGTTTAAGGTAATTAAATTTATAATTTTAATAATTAAAATATCTCAACTATGCTGAGACTCGAAGTCAAACAACTCGCAGCAAAACAATTTCGGTTTGTCTAGCACAGAAGGTAAATATAAGTAAAACGAATATTGAGGTTACCTTGTGCCCAGTCATGAGTCGAAGTTGTGTCCCTGTGAGACAGTCCCAAAGACGCACAGTTCGATCACTGGATCCCGTCGCCACGTAGTTTGAGTTTGGGTGGAACTGCACGCACTGAGGTGGACAACTTAGATGAATTCTTTGAAATATCACTACATAGTATAAAACAAAGTCGCTTTATCTGTCCCTATTTCCCTTTGTATGCTTAAATCTTTGAAACTACACAACGGATTTTGATGCTGTTTTTTTTTAATAGATAGAGTGATTCAAGAGGAAGGTTTATATGTATAATAACATCCATTAAATAGTGGAGAAGTACTGTTATTTTTGAGGTTTCTAATGTGATGTCGTAAATAATTACATTTTTTCCGCTTACATTTAATATAGATCTAATACATATAATTAATATAGATCTAATACATATAATTAATATAGATCTAATACATTGTTCATTTAATATAGATCTATATGGCCCTTTACACCGTATGATTTAAGTGAATATTTTCGAAGATATTACAGATTTAAAAATTGCGGGATGTAGCGTTTGCGGCGGTACCGGCCGGCCGCACAGTTTTTCTGTAGTGTATTTAGTATCAGCATTGCACCGGTGCGAAGCCGGGGCGGGTCGCTAGTTTACCATAAAAAAGGGAATTAAAACAGATTTGACTAAAAAATAAAAATCATAACGAACATTATTATGGTGGGATTAACCCGTTAACCCGTGACCATGCTGTATAAAAGCAGGCGAATATCCAGATTTTATAAAGCAAATTAGTGATAGATATAGTTTTAATCCAGTAAAAGTTGGTACTAAACCTTTGCAGATGATATCTGTGCTGGACACACTGGTTTCCCAAAATTATTATTATTCAAATAATTACAGTCAAAATCTGTTATACCTAACGTCATTGAAGGGACTACTCTTATTTGTTTGAAAAATCCGATAGTCGTAACAGCCGGGACCTTTGATTTAGGTCAATATAACCGGTATGTTGTTCTAAACGATGTCGTCGTAAACGGTTTGACTGTATTAACAAAATTATTATTATTTAATTAATTATTTATTCGAACCCTCGTACAGAAACTGTATATAAATTTCTTTAATAATAAAACACTTACATCGACGTCCGAAAGATGTCCCGAAAAGAACCTCAGAGGCTGATGATGGTCAGTGGCCCAGAGTCGCGCCGTGCGATCATGTGAGGCGGACGCAAAATAATGTCCGTGGGGTGACCATCGGACGTCCCATACCGGCCACACGTGGCCACGGTACACGACCACACACGTCCAGCATTGCAGTGACCACAGACGAACTGACACAACAAAATTAAAATATAGCTTTATTTAATTCCATAAACAATAATATATTTTAAGCAAAATGAAAATATAGGGTCATAGATCGATCATAAACATCGCCTAATAACATAGTTATTGAAAAAAATACAAATTCCTCTAAATGTATCTTTTAACTAAAACATTATTTCGTCTCTTTCTGTCAAATTGTGTTTACGCTATGATGAAAAGAGACAGACGAGTTTAAAGATTGCAATTAAACTGTTTTATATGTGCATGTTCATGAACGAGAGTGGTACTCTGTAACTTTCAATACTGAACTCAATTATTGGCATAATTCTATATTAATTTTGATTAATTGACAACCTTGAATCAGTCAACACCGATACATGTGAAGTTAGCTAATACTAATCAGATAGCACAATTTGCATTATCTCACAAATGACATTTAAAACAGTAAAACATAAGAATAAAATAGTAATTTTATATAAAATGCTTTTACATCATAAGAATAAGCTAATAAGCCCACTGTGTATTTTTGTACACATACATTGGTACAGCGTTTTGAATATATAACATATAAGAATAACAAGGCAAGCCTATTCTTATGGAAACCGTTATTTAAAGAACAGCTGATTGTAAATAAAATGAACTTTGACATAGGTAGTTATTTAAAAACAATTGAAAAACTATTCAAACCGTAGTAGCTATGTACATTTATTTTGTTGAACAAAAAAAAATCGTAAAAAAATAATTATAATTACTTGTAGAATCTTCAGAGCAAGACAGCAGTAACGTTTTGAAAGGATCAAACGCGACTTTATAGACTGGTCCACTATGACCAAACAGAGTGCGACATGTATCTCTGTCCTTCTCTTCCATCATCCTTACCAAGACATCACCTGAAAGGCAGAAATTATATTAATATTTAAGAATGTCATATTTATATGTATAAAGTATTGAACAATGGATAATACTTCATAAATACTGAAAGAAATGTGCTACCAAATTAAATAATTAATTAGTTAACTGATTTAAAAATATATCCAGCTGTCAAATTGACAAGTCATTAAAATGGAAAAAAAAGAAGATTATATTAAAGTAGACAAAATTTAATAAATCTACCTGCTTCCTTGTCTATATCCTGCAATTTGTCCACAGATTTCATGCCACGAAGCCTGACTGAAGTCAGAGTCCATACCTGAGTCGATAGAAAATAAATATTTCACTTTTTTTATTAATGAAATAAAAAAAAAAAATGTATTACAATCCCAACATCTCAGCCAAAATCACATGTTAAGAGGTATTATGATATGAGAAAAGCCTCATTTATAAGCCAAAGTTTATATTTGCAATAGCCTTCTGCTAAAAAGTACTTAATATAGAAAGCCCTAAATACAATCATTCTGTAGTTTTTGCCTACACTGAATACAATATCATGTTGCAAAAAAGGTGGTACACTGTTTTGAATGTAATTTAGGCAAATTTATATAAAAACAACTCATATAATTTCTCTTAGTAAATTGTTTGTTTTTAATTTTTATTAATACACAAATATGTATATGAAATCTGATTGAAAATAGAGATAGGTCATATTACCTTAATAGTAGAAGTGTTAAAACCAACAGCCAGCAAAGAGGAGTCGTCACATATGTCTGCACATAAAGCAGTATGTCCGCTGTTCAGTAATGTATAGAAGCAAATGGAAGGCAGAGTTTCTGGTCCCAACTGGACTCGCTTTGAAGCCTCCCTTAGCGCTTTGCCTTTTTCTATTTTATCTGTTTCTTTCCTGCAATATTATTTATAATATTCTAGTTTTGAATAAAACTCAATTTTTTATTTTATGAGAAATCACCCTATAATGGACCAAATGCATGCACCAATTGAGGTGGTTCAATGAATTTATTTTGTCCACTAGAAACAAAGCTTTGATTGCTAGCATACTGTAGTAATAATGGACTTCAAGCATCCAGCGAAGAACACATTTCTTTGTTTCATTCATAGATCATTAGTATTCATTCATTCATACTCACAATTCAGGTAATGGTATTCTGTCTGTGGGTGGTGCATTAGGATCTACTTTAGGTTTTTTCATAAACACATTATCCTTTTTTGCCTTTTTCTTTTTAGGCTTGTCAGGTGTTTCTTCCACTTCTTCTTCATCCTCAGGTGGGGTAGCAAGAACTTCAATGTATGGCTCCTTTAGAAGCCCATAGTAAACCTTTGCACGATTTTCTAAAAGGAGTATTATACAAATACAAAATTACATTTAACTCAGATACTTTCATAGTTCTTAATGATGTATATACAGTGAATTTCACCTATAACAACCGAATTGAATCAAATTGAATTAAGTACAATATTCATATGACTTTAGCAATTGTTTTTAATGAATAATTTGTAACATATTTCTATAAATTATAATTTAAGGATCAACAATACCATTTCTGGAGGCCTCCCCAAGAATTCCACCAGCAGTTGCTTTCACCTGAGCTTGTGTTCTACCGGGACCATCATGTATGTCAATGAGAATGTGATTGTTAATTATATTAATAATCACTGGAGAACTCTTTTGCTCATGAAGAAATCTCTTTAATTGTGACGAAGCGTCTCTTGATAGCTGAACATCAAATTTGTTTGTGCTAAAAATAAAGAATGTTAAATTGTAAAATATTCCTAGTTAAAGCGTAAGGGCACCCTTTAAATTACTTTAAAACATCCAATAAAGCACAGGGAAGCCACTAGGCCACCACTGCTATAGATATATGTGATTATATCTCTCACTTGTAAAAAAGCACATGAAACATCCAGTTATGTAAATAGTGTAATAAGTTTGTATTTATACCTGTAAATCTCTGCTAATTCATTTCCCTTAATTTGCTCTTTAGCTTTAACAATAGATAGTTGTTGTAGGTCATCCTGGTAATAATCTTCTTGTTCTTGACCAAATCTTTCCAAAAATTTTGCAGCATGTTCATTATGATCATACAATATCAATGATAAGTACATATGAACAAATACAGGGTATAAGAGAGTTGACAATTCATACTGGGAAAAGAAACAATGCATATATTTGTATGTACACAATTTTACAGTAATTTTAACTATCTTGCATATCTTTAGTTTATGAAATTATAATAACATCTGTGATATTATCATAGTAAGTTACTGTGTAGTTCAAATATAGGGCCAATGGTAGATGCTATACGAGATTTTCTACGAACCTTGCAAATATCAAGAGAGTTTTCAATAAATTTTTTAAGACAGTCATATGCATGTTCATAAGTAAAAGGATCGCTCTCAGTGTGGTGTACTGAGAGTATGTTTGCTATCTCAACTTCAGGTAAATCTAAGTTTTGGAACTCGGTATCTCCCAAGTTTGCTTCTTTTCGCAATATTTCTTCGGTGCCCTGAAATGTTACAATTAGTTTACATACGGTTTAGATAGAATTGATTATTATTGAGGTTACCAATCGCATACCTTTAAATTATATTTCTTTAATAGCTGTAATACAGCCAAAAGAGGAGTCGATTTCTCCCCCATGATTTTTTTTTCACTTTACTGCTTTATAATATGACTTAACGAACACTATCATTTAACTATTGACTTGTATTTTGCAAGTTAACATTTCCAGGATAATTAACTAATGAAATTTAATAATAACGTACTATTTATTATGTCTAACAACTAATATTTTTAAAAATTCATGTTTGTTATTTGTCTGTTTCGACTTTCGACAAAACCAAAACATTAGAAATTAGAATGGATTATGGAATGGAGAACGTAACCATAACCAATTTTTTTTTAAATTTATTTATTGGCCGGATACAAAGTCCATTGGCACAACCATAACCAATCTATAGCAGTGATGCCAACTCCTACAAAATATTCCCCCTAGGACGAACTTCAAATACACCTAAATATCGATTGCACTGGCTTAAGAGGTAATTTCAAAAATGAATACAAAATAAAAATACGTTCAAGTGGTATAAAATAGCTATTCGATATTCGAATTTTATAGCGTTTTGTTATTTCAGTTTTAACCACGCTTGGAGTTTAAATTTGGTTATGATTGTTGGATTCTAGGCTTAATAAAAAATTTAAAGTTGTAATATAACATGTGTTTTTTAAGAAAAAAATCTTGAATTAAGTATCGTTAATGGGTAGATTCCCCATAAATTTGGGGGATTGCCCCAAGTTTATGAGGATGCCAGAACACTGATCTATAGACAGTAAAGTTCTATAATCTATTGTCAAAATTATACAACAATTAATATAAATCACAATTTGTGCAAATTACACATTCTTATCGCAGACTAAACTTTATCATCTTAGTAGAAGGGCCTGAGCCAAAAATTCAGGGCGTCAACGTGACCCACTGATGATGTGATTACAATATCTACGACAAAGAAACCTTGTGACTTGTGTATCTGTCACCCGAGCGCGCGAATATTAGTATTGAGTTGAGAGATTCAACTAAACAAAATTGTCGCATTTGGGCTTCTGAAAATCCTAAAGCAATTATTGAGAAGGCTTTGCATACTCAACGTGTTACTGTGTGGTGCACTATGTGGTCTGGAGGCGTGATTGGGCCGTTTTTTTTCGAAGATGAGGCTGGAAATGCGGTAACAGTCAATGGATCACGGTATCGCGAGATGTTAACCACTAAATTTTGGCCTATTATTGATGACATGGATATCACTGAAATGTGGTTTCAACAGGACGGTGCCACATGTCACACAGCCAATGAAACGATCAATTTATTGCAAACCAAATTTCCCGAGCGCATAATTTCGCGAAATTCAGCTGTTAAGTGGCCAGCCAGATCGTGTGATTTAACACCACTGGATTATTTTTTGTGGGGCTATGTTAAAGACAGAGTCTATACGGAGCCAATCGAATCGATTGCAGCCTTAAAACTCAAAATCCGTGATGTCATTAACGAAATAGACCCTCCATTTTGCCAAAAAGTGATTAAAAATTTTGATGAAAGAATCAACATCTGTCAGCGTGGTCGTGGTGGACATTTCCCAGATATCATTTTTCATTCATAATTGCCAAACTTTTCTCTTTGTAATACAATAAAAATTTTATTCATTTTCCTCTAAATTCTTTGTTTTATTTTGTTTTAGAAAACAAAGTTCTTGTTGAAAAACCCTTTATTATCATTTATACTGGCTGTTTGGAGTAAAGTCCTTTGTTTTTCCCATTACGGATAAATTAATATCATCATCGTTATCATTTATAATATACCATTCCTATTAATTTGCAAATATAATTTAAGATGTTGATTTTTTTATAGCAGAAAATAAAAAAGTTACTTGGCATTTTGTCTAGCGACAAGGAAAAATATTTTAGAGATAATAGTGATAAGTGGCTATTGTTCCGATGCATACTGTCTATTTTATTATTATTTAACAATTACATTTTCATTAAATATTTAATGACAATCTCAACTGACTTAGACGAAACAAAGGTTATCCATATAAAAATACACAAGCTAAGTCTTACTTTTTTTATGTCCTCTGGTAACGAGACCTTTAAGCCAGTTAAGTCTTATCATTTTACAAAGACTAGCGTTAGTAAATACATAGACTAAATTTTACTCGATAGTTTTTAATTTATAAAAAAAAATGTATATAATCTTTATATAATAATATAATCTTTATAATGTATATTATTTACATTTGTCTTATTTGCTTTTCCTTATGGAAAAGGTATGTCACAGACCGAAAACAATGCTAGGTATAACCCGCGGCACGTAAGTCTAGCGCTGGCCGATACGTGGAGGGGATTGCTGCGCATGTGTACTGTCGCGCGGGGGACAAAATGCGACTGGAGAGCCAATCGACGCTCTTCATTCCGCTAGCCCCCCTCAGGTACCTTATTTTTTACTTCTGCGCAATAACGGTCAGCGCTAGACTTACGTGCCGCGGGTTATACAGATGCAATAATAAAATTCATACAATGACACTGTATAATAAACAATTTGAATTTATTGACACTAATGTCATCATTAGTTATAATTACTTTTTGACAAAAGATAACTATTATCTTTGTAATTATTATATTGGACAAGTAGCAAATTCGCTATCATATTGTATTTTAAACGAAGCCAAATGTTTGGCTAACCAATCTGCTCCTATTGAGCAGATAGATAATAGTACCTTTTCTCAAGATACCTTGGAATTTGTTCCAAGTAATTATTTAAATTAGATTTTAAGACAAAAGAGGTGATCTCTGGCAATAGTTCTAGTCATAGTTGTTTATTAGGAGATCCATCAAACTCCTTAAATGTCAATAATAAAATCAATAATAAGCATATTTTAAATTTAGTACATCAGAGTATTCAGGGTTTGATGGGTAAAGAATTGGAGTTGGAGTTGTTCATGAACTGCAATAACATTGATATCTTATGTATTACTGAACATTGGTTAAAGGACCACCAGTTCATGTTTAGCTTCAACAATCATCTGGTAGCCAGCTCGTTCAGCAGAGTTAATTTAATACGTGGAGGCTCTTTAATTATTGCTCGGAATAATCTTAAATTTAAAGAACGTACCGACATAGTGAGCCTGTCTGTTGAGCGAGTTGCTGAGATAGCATGTATTGAGCTTGAGCAGTTCATTGTATTGAGTGTATACAGGCCCCCTAGTACTTTATACGATACTTTTGAAAAAATCCTAGAAGATGTATTAATAAAAATATCCAATACTAATAAAACAGTTGCCGTCTGTGGAGACTTTAATATTAACTTATTAGATAAATCTAGTATTGTTAATAGATTTTTAATCTTATTGAAATCATATAATTTATATAATATTTTCCTTGAGCCAACTAGAATAACTGCCACCAGTGCCACTTGTATTGACAATGTTTTTACAAATGTGAAGCCAACTTTCTACTCAATTATTAATCTGTTAGATTCAGATCACTGTGGCCAGTTGGTTTCATTTACTAAAGACATTGTTAAAGCAAATCGAAAAAATGTTAATTTTGTTCCAGTAACCAGTTATCGTTTAGAACTTTTTAAAAATAATTTAAATGAAAAACTGCCTGGTTTGCCTTATCACAATAACCCTGACCAAGCTTACTCTTCATTATTTAACATGATTAATTCTCAGTTTAAGAAGGTTTTTACATCTAGATCAGTTTCTGTTAGTGATCGAGTTTTGTTTAGTGACTGGGCAACACCAGGTATTTTTAAAAGCAGAATAAGATTATTTGAATTATATAATGAAAGGAACCATGATCATAGTGAAAGGTTTAGGGAGTATGTTAAAAATTACTCTAAGACTTTTAAGAGAGCCTGTGCTGCCGCAAAATCTCTACACATTAAAAACAAAATACGATCTTCTGCAAACAAAATTAAAACTACTTGGAATATTATTAATTCTGAAATAGGAAGAACCACAGTCAAGAATAATGATTTTCATCTTAAAATTAATGATATAGATGTTAGGGCGGATTTGGAGGTGGCAACCGAGTTTGAATCTTTTTTCACTAATATTCCTGTATTAACAACTCAAACTTTGTTGTCATCTTCCGGCTCCGCATACAACATACTTAAAGACTGTGTCGCAGAATGTGGGACAAATTTTGAATTTACAGTTGTTAGTGCTAAGGACATTCTAGATGCATTTAAAGATTTGGAAGTAAAAAAGTCCACCGATCTTTGGGGGTTGTCAGTTCAAATAATATCCTCAATAATTGAATGTATTTCCCCATTTCTGGCAATTGTGTTCAACTCTTGTGTCGCATCTGGTGTGTTTCCGGACTTAATGAAGTTAAGCAAGGTGATTCCACTCTTCAAATCTGGTAGTACAACCGATCCTACGAATTTTCGCCCTATCTCAATTTTGCCTACACTGAGCAAAATTTTTGAGAAAATAATTTTAAAGCAAATGCTAAAGCATTTTAACAGACAGAATCTTTTTCACTCCAAACAATTTGGATTTACTAAGGGTCGGTCTACTGCTGATGCAGGTGTGGAACTACTCAAAAATGTATTCGAGGCTTGGGAGAATTCACAGGATGCTTTAGGCATATTCTGTGACTTGTCCAAAGCTTTTGACTGTGTTTGCCATGACACACTTATCAAGAAACTACACCACTATGGCATTAGAAATAAGGCTCTTAGACTTCTCAGTTCATATTTAGACAATAGAATACAAAGTGTAGATATTAATGGCAAAAAATCAAAAGGATCTGTGGTAACTATGGGTGTTCCGCAGGGTTCAATTCTAGGTCCTTTCTTATTCCTTATCTATATCAATGATTTACCTTTTTGTGTAAGGGATGATCACAAAATCCTATTATTTGCGGATGACACTTCGCTTGTTTTTAAAGTTAAGCGTCAACTTGAAAATTTTGACCAAGTTAATTTGGCACTATCTAAGGTTGTCCATTGGTTTAATGTTAATAATCTGCTTTTGAACTCAAGTAAAACTAAATTAATAAAATTTTCTACGCCTAATGTGAGGCAGTTAAGCACCAATGTACAACTGAATGGAGTAGAGTTGGACCCTGTTGAGTCAACTGTTTTTCTTGGCATTACTGTTGACGCCAAACTACAGTGGGGCCCACACATTAACAAATTGTCTGGAAGGCTCAGTTCAGCTGCTTATGCTGTAAGGAAAATTAGACAAATTACTGATGTGGATACTGCCAGAATTGTTTATTTCAGTTATTTTCATAGCTTGATGACGTACGGCATTCTCCTTTGGGGAAACTGTGCGGATATTAATACAATCTTCTTATTACAAAAAAGGGCTGTCCGCGCTATATATAAGTTAGGTCCTAGAGTTTCTCTCCGAGAGAAATTCAAAGAGATAAACATTCTGACTGTAACTTCACAATATATTTTTGAAAATTTACTTTATGTTTACAAAAACGAACCGGATTTTGTCAAATTGTCTGATCTTCACTCCCGAAATACTAGGAACAAAAATAATTTAACAGTTCATGCTACTCGCCTTCATAGAATAAGCAACTCGTTCATGGGTCAATGTATACGCTTTTACAATAAACTTCCTATGGATGTTCGTAAACTTCCCCTTAAGAAATTTAATTTTTTTATTAAATCAAAATTATTAACTAAAGGATATTACAGGATATCCGATTATTTAAATGATAGAAACGCCTGGGATTGAGCTGCTCGCTTATACAGCTATCGCTTGTGTTTTTGTAAGCTGTCTTTCACTTCTTTTTTTTTTTTTTTTGCATGTTGTACATATTTACAATCTGACATGTCTTGTGCTTTTGCATATGCATTTTATTTTATTCTATTGACATGTTTGTGCTTAGTGCATATTCATTTTTTTACATTTTTTTTTTTTCTATATTACTGACATGTTTTGTGCTTAGTGCATATTCATTTTTTCTTTTTCTACAATACTGACATGTTTTGTGCTTTTGCATACAATATTTTACACTTTGACATGCCAAGTGAATAATGATTATATTTCGATTATATTTTTCAATTTCATTATTTTTTCCTTGCTTTAAGGTACACCTTAAAAATACATTTTGTATCCATTGTAAGTGTAAACATTATGCGGGTATATCATAAACTCTTTTGCTTGATTTATAATTTGATACATTTTAGTCTATAGTTATTTTGGGCTGGCGATCTGAGTGAGTTGTTGCCCCACATATTTTTATGGTGCCACTGGCGGTATTGTTGTGTACCGGGTTGTGCAGCTCCCTTAAAAATGGTTGAGCTGCATGAGCTATTCGGGGCATGCTAGCCGTCTGCTGGCACAGGCTTGCTCAGATCGATCTGGTTCTTTCTTCCAAAGACCAGTCCAGTAAATACTCTGCATTTGTTTACACCAATTTATTAATTTATTATTGTATTATCTGAACTATAAAAGAGACTAAGACCCCCGAGTTTGTTTCGACATTTCTTCTCAGGGCAGTCAGTTAGGAAATGTCGACTTCATCTAGTTTAGGATGACATTGTAAAAGTGATTTATATAGTCCTACTTGCAAGAATAAACTATTTCATTTCATTTCATTACGTGTCACTACTTAACCGATTTCAATCAAATTGGCACACTGTGTATAGTTTGATCTATAAAAAAAAATAGGATACCTAACATCTTAATTTATACGTAAACCCGCAATGTTATTTTATTGCACATTATTTATTCGTTATTTGACAGTCACAATTCTTACACATAGCGCTGTGTTCAAAGTACAAACATTTCACATAAGCTACAATTTAATGGCATAACCACCAAAAAAGCATGATGATCTCCAGACTCCATGACTGGTGTTCTCCTACCATTCCCCTTGAATAGTTTACTACTATGTACGAGTAATATAACAAAAACCTTAGCCACAGCAACGCTTGGCCGAGTCTGCTGGTAATTTATAAATCTACACAAATCCTATTCTTATATTGCATGAATAAACATTAAATAAAATTACTTTTTAATTTGGTTATAATAATTTATTTTTCGAAAAAGCAATAATCTTTACAAACACAAAGTTAATAACAAAATATTAATTCTAAGAATTTATCATATAAATCAAGAACTTAACAATAGTTTCATTTATACGTTAACAAAGGCTTACTTTTCTACAATAAACGAGATATGTGCGTTACTCTCACTTTTAAATAATACAGGAAGTATTTCTATTATGATTTTAAAACGACGACAATGTCAGATGACTAGTAATGGCTTATAATTGCATGACTTGTAATTACTTGTTACTCTTGAACATTATTCTGACAAACTACGTTATAACATGCAGTAGTCAAAAATTATATAAAGCCTTATTATAAAACTTGGAACAACGATAGTACACATTATTACCATAATATATAAATAAAATAACTAAATACATCTTAACTATAGTAAACACTGTACTGTCAGTACCACGTTTTATAATAAGGCCGAGTGAAGCTACTTTTCTAATTTATGTTTATCTAACCTATCGCATGTTTTAATTTTTTCTAATGATCTTTGAATATCTTAACGAAATGATGATGTTCCATATATATAACTTCAGCACCTTGGGAAATCCTCTTAGACCTAGTAATCGAACATATTTTTTTCATTCTACCAACACTTCGTTAAATATATGCCAAATAATTTAAATATCTCCTGATGTATAGAAATGTCACTTTAAATTTTTTATTTAATAATTACTATACTCACTATATTTAAACAATAATAAAACAACACCTACAAGTTTTACATTTTTAATTATATAATATTATTTATTGCTTCGACATATATACTGAGAAAATTGTTTTATCTATATATAGACATATTATGTACCAGTTATCATAAAATTCATAATAATATTAGTTAATACTTACTATTTAAATATTATTCGTCAGTAAATGTAGTCAATAATCACAAACTATCGAATTATTGGTCATTGATAACGCCTTTATGTAAAGGTGTAGGTAATCTAACTTAATTGATATATTTTTTCCTGTTTAAATCGAAATTCAAATAATTGTCAAATTTATTTTTGTTGCCATAAATAAATATTCAGTAGTTTATGGTTATAAATATTAAATAAAATCTGTGATGTTTTTTTGATTAGTGTTTGTTAATAAAGCCTTCTTTGAGAAAGCCTAATTGTAAAATATATATATAACAAGTTCGAATATTATATAAAACATTTAAAATCTACGCCAATCTACGATTAAACACTATAATAATTTGACTTAGACATTATGCATTTTCAAAAACGGGATAAAGCTATGGATTTCATACATTACAATATTAAAGCTTGGGATTTATTAATCTAACATCTACACTTAATACAACAGTATTACGAAAAGTCTTAACACATTTGACACTTTCAGTACTGCGATCCACGAGAGACCTTTTTAGCGCGACCGCTATCAAAGCTAAATAATTTTAGTACGGTACAAATACTGGGAAATTTTACGTTACGCTCCCAAAAGAGATTTAACTAATCCAGCATAGAGCGGTCATTAGGAAAACTTCCAAACACGTTATTTACATGTATTTTGAGACAAAAGCAAGGACTAATATCAGGACTGCTTATTTAATGATTACTTTTCATTTACTGAGATAAACCAATAGATTCACTGTTAGGGTAAGATTCAAAATCGAGATTTAAGATGAACTATGACTGCCGTAAGTCAAAACGCAATCACTTTTTGACATACCGGAGTCATACTTAGCACTAAATCTCGTTTCTCAGTACCCTTGCCTTTGCTAATTCTTAATCTTACCGTGTTCTCTTTCTGTAAAATAATCTTAATGCAACTGTAATCTGAAGTAAATACCATGCTCTAATGTGTGGTACGTAAAACATTTGAATAAGATTTCATTATTGTTAATAAGGTAGACAAATAAATGATTGGCTTTCCTCACTCCAAAATCTAGTATATACATTAAAATCTCTTTGATCTAATACACGTTCCTTTTCCGATACAATAGTTTCCCTTTGAAATATAATCCTGTTTGAGCGTAGTAACTTTGATTCGCAGAACGATTGAGCTTGCGAATCAGCGTCGATACCGTATAACTTCCAATAGCGATGGAGAACCCAACGTTTGGAGGCAATTTTGATGTGGCTCTCTCAATCGCTAAGGATAGCGATGTCGCAACCTCGCGCGGTACCCAATATTGAAATCAGGATTGCCAGTTACAGAGTAATAATTGCCACCCGTACTAAGTGACAACATTATTACATTAACAATAATAATATCTGTATATACGTGTGTAACCTCATTAACACGTTCTGATAAAAAAGGGTCCCTGGATAGTTAAGATTTATAATTTGACCCGGGCTGACCGTATAACTATACACGTTTTACTGACGTAATGTATTACCGACAGATCAAATTATTATGCGTTGCTTAACGCTAAGGTGTATTTGTTAATTCACAAACTTACCGTGTATTATGGCCCCCAGGTCGTAAAAGGTTAAATACAATTCTTAATCGATTTAATAAATTATTAAAGATCTTGACTAGAACAGTTAAGGGAATCCAATGTGCGAGGTGCCACATCCTCGTACGGGGCTACGTGGGCCGAAGCAAGGTCCTTAGACACTCTCTCTGCTGCACTCAACACGCGAAGAAGATTAAGTCCAGCTAGTTTCTTAAGCTCTTCCATATTCCATCCAGCTTCCATTAGCTCAGCGAATAATAGTGGGTACGATGATACGTCCTCCAGTCCTTGGGGAGTGCTATTGGGGAAATTTTATCATAAAAATGGGTGTCGGTTACAATATTTATATATGTATATATATATACTATTTGTATAGTAGATTACAGCGTTTTGATACATGTTTCACTAAAATGTGGGTTACCAATATCGGTAAATAAACATGTATAAAATTAGTTACGCTACAGTTAATATACCCAATTCTTCCTTGATGTTACACTTGTATGAATAAAGCTCTTATTTATTTATATTTATTAATTTATTCACACTTCGTTGCAATAAAAATAAAAGAAACACAAATAATACAATACATAAAAATTATAAGGGATGCAACGCGCGGCCTTATCGCTAATAAGCGAACTCTTCAAGGCAACCCTAGTTAAATAAAAAACTAAAAAAAAAGAAATGATAAATGCGAGAAGTGCAGAACTAAATGTTATATTAAAAAAAAGAACCTTAATCTAAAGTAATACAAAAAAAAAAAATTAATTACAAACTAACTTAAAAGCTAATCTTACAGATTCATGAACAGCGAATAGTGATGCAATGCAAAAGAAAAGGAAACACAATTATACAAGTCACGATTGATCAGGATAGGATAAGATTAAGAAATGTTTATACAGAAGAGTTTCTCTCCTTTCCAGGACATAAATTGTTTGTAAAGAGTAATAAAGCAAGCTTAAAACCAACGGATACTACATAATAAATTATTTACAAATGTATGCTTACTAATTAATTCCGTCATATCCAGCACCCAGTCCTACGTAATCCACGCCAGCGACATCCCGTATGTGATTTATATGTGCTGCAAAAAGTTTTTCGTTTTAGCGCAGTGGGTGGAAAACAATAAAACACAAAAGGGCGTTAGTACCTATAGCATCCTGTACTGTGGCTGACGTTCCGCAGGTGAGAAAGGATGTATAAAAGTTCACCATAATTAGACCTTTGTTTGCGGCCAGTAATCGAAGTACAGAGTCAGGTACATTTCGGGTCACGTTGCAGAGTGATCGTGCTGATGAATGCGAAAATAATACAGGAGCTCTGGAGACAGCTAGGGCATCTCGCATTGTACGTTCAGATACGTGAGATAAATCCACAAGCATACCCAGTCTGTTCATCTCCTTGATAACAACCTGTTAAGATAAAACGTGAAACTATAATCAAAATTTTGTTTGTAAACTGCCAAAGTTTAAAATAATATCTGTACTTTGTATTTTGAGTCTGTGGAACCATTTTAGAATTGGTCTAAGATCCCGATATACAACGACCTTCACCGAGATGCTTATTTAATGAAACGTATTTTATATTTAATTTAATATGCCAATAAATATAATCCATATGGGTTGCCTAGCAAATTTCAGTCCAGAGTATTTTAATTAATATTAAAAAAATTTTTTTTAAACATTTCACCGGTATGATTATTCGATAAATTCTATACCAATCGAAAGTATGAAGCCCATAGAATATGCAAACGGTAGGTTGTTTTTAATCAATTAATTATTTATGTGTATATTTTTTATGTGACACTAAACTCTAAAGTATATATACATCTTTAGTAAATATATATATTTTTTTAATAATAATTAAACATACTCTGGACTGAAATTTGCTAGGCAACCCATATGGATTATATTTATTGACATATTAAATTAAAAATAAAATACGTTTTATTAAATAAGCACCTCGGTGAAGGTCGTTGTATATCGGGATCTTATACTAAATATTATGATAAGTTATTGTTGTAGTTTTGTTATTGTTTATTAGCTATGTCAGTGTTAATGTGCGAAAAATTTCCTCGAATGAGAAAAATTCATAGCAATCGACCCTGTTTCCCGTAACCCCATTTTGTTAATATTTCGTAAACAATACAGTTGATGTTTAATGCTTAAGTTCTGCGTTACGCGCACTGAGTGCTTACAACAAAAGAATGTATTGCGAAAAGTACAAAAAACAAATCAAAGAAAATAGCGTCGCTTGAAAGCTGGAGCATTTTCAAAGCAAAACGCCAGAACACGACTGGTATTACCTACATACTCTTGTTCTACTTCCTGTGTACTAATGTAAGCTTTGTGGGTATCCTATAGGTTACGTCACTTTAAAATACGTTATATATAGCCATAGACTAACGGACGATAGTATGACGAGGAGATAATGCTGACTTTTATTATTCTAAGGTTCGTAGCCTCTAATACCTTCTAAACTAACACCTGTTTTTGTTTTACAAACATTGGAATATAGCTATGTAAGACGAGTGTAGAAATATTATTGACCACATATTAATTAACCATTTACACCTCGTTGACTGGACCTTACCTTACCAAACGATGTAAGACCTCCTTTGAGAGGTTCAGGTCGATCTGTCGAGGCACACTCGGCCCAGGGGGTGTCACAAGAGGACGTTAGGGTTAAATACCGAACCCCCACTTGATACAAGGTCCTTAAAACTCCAAGTGATCCTCCGATAGCGTGACCGCCTTCAACTCCCACAAGAGAACATACGCGGTGATTAGCGTGCGCCGCCAAAATATCTATAATTAAATATAGTCATTATTTAAATATTACTCGGTCAGATTTTAAATGTTACATACTTTTTCTGCGGGACTCTTTCTTTGAGGAAGTCTTTTGACTATATTGTGTACAATATTATCTATACTATAAATGAATTCATTACTGTATCTACAGTACCACGTTTTGAGTGCTTATCACCAGAGACAAAACTGACCAAAATACTAAAACATTTGTAGCTTGCCAAAACTAATGCAAGAACCGTAGAGCCTACACTCGATTAATGTTATGCATACTGGCGCTTTGGGTGTTACTTTTTATTTACCATGACAGGTCGATAGCTGTTTCAGTCCTAAGTTACACATAGAATGACGATGATGTTCTTTTTTATTAGAAAAAGGTACGTCGATGGGCAGCTGTTGTGTTCTCACAACTGAAACATTTTTCATTTCCTCCGCGCTAAACGCATCGCGTGCAGCCATTGTTTTCAAATAATATAAATTGCCTTATATATTATACTGTTCATCAATAAAACAATATACATGCATTGATATTATTATTCTATATCCAATATGTTATTGTTGTTTGAAAATTTGAAGCGCAATTGCAGTTTGCAATTGTCTCCTTGAATAATATTTTGAGTCTAGTTGACTGTGACTATCAAATCGAACCAATAATTGTTTCACGGGATTTTAAACCTAGGTATCCGGGTTTAGTAGATACACGGGATTAAAGTTGTAATTGCTTGTACAATTTTCTATATTCTGTGGCAGTTGTTTTAAATATAGAAGAACCATTTACAATTTATAATTATTTATGGTACAGGCTGGTATTTTATATAATAATTCTAATGTTCTGGTATTTTGAATATAGAATACGAATGAAAGATAATGTGAATCTATGGTGCGAATGGTAATGCATCTTTTTAAGTCTGTTATCGAAACCATTTAGGGGAAAACTTAATATAATGTGGTATTGGAAATCGTTAAACCCATTCAAAATGCAGAACTTTCAAAACTTCGACAAAGACCAGCGCTTTTGTTATATCTTTGAACGTTGTTTTCCTAATTGCATATACATATTATTAGCTATATATATGATTTATTTTCATTGAAATTCACGATGTTTTTTTGATATTAATATTTAAAATTAATTAACCTAAAAGGAATAATTGCAGCGAATAAGAGCAGTGTTGGCCAACTGGCTTCAGTGTGCGACTCTCATCCGTGAGGTCGTAGGCTCGAACCCCGGCTGTGCACCAATGCACTTTCCGGAGGTAACCAACCGGCTTGCCTTAGACCCAAAAAGTCGATAGCGTATGTCAGGTACAGAAGGCTGATCACCTACTTGCCTATTACATTGACAAATGATCATGAAACAGATACAGAAATCTGAGGGCCAGACCTAAATAGGTTGTGCTGATTTATTTTATTTTAAGACGAATAATTAAAAAACATAAAATTGGGAAATGAAATTTGACATCTACATATTTAGCAACATACATATTATATTTTATAAGCAATTAATATACTAAACATATTAAATTGGGTTTGTTCTAAAACAGCGGATTTATCTAGAGTCTATATTCGAAATGTCTTCTATACAAAATTCGACGTGCAATTTTTGAAGTTATACTTCTTTAGGCGCGTTATGAAAAATTTATGAGAGTGAAATTTTACGATGCGCGCGCACCGTGACACAAAATTATCAGAATGAAGTTGCCCACGGAAGATGCTGCGGCATTGGACATAATTTAAAAACAACATTCGAATAATAATAGAATTTATGTTACACTTAATGTAAGAGAATAATAATAAATATTTATTTATTTAATTTTTCAAATGTAAACTGAACTTTATTGACTATAATGACTCCTTTTCCAGTCTTTGATTATTTAATTGTAATTAATTATTTGCATGCAATCAAAAACTATTTTTTATAATGCCAAAGAAGTACCTATATCTTCTTACGCGCTTACATAAGTACATGCATCCGTTTTTTGTTTATGTAATTTCCAGCTTGGAGCAACTTAAAAATATATATTTTTACTAATAATTAAGCCAGCTTCAGTGTAATCTTTTCAACCCATCAATGAAATACATTGGTAAAACGGACGTCGTACTGAAATTGTTAATTAATTATATGTATTGTTTGATAATAATATTTTTGAGCATTCGTAATGAAAAGAGCCATTAATATTTTAGTCATTCAATGTTCT